>NC_134359.1:99786197-100478161 GCF_048569485.1 Anomaloglossus baeobatrachus | reverse complement strand
AACGTTCGAGAACGGTTCTAGCAGCCAAAAAACAGCTAAATCATAGCTTGGTTTCTGCTGTAATAGTGTAAGTCACTCTGTGAATCAAACTATTATCACATTTCAGTGTATAGTGTGCGTGAACAGCGCCTTCAGATCACTGCTGTTTCTATAATGGCGATCGCCATTTTTTTTTTTTTTTTTCTTGTCTTCCTTCCCTAAGCGCGCGCGTCTTGTGGGGCGGGCCAGCATGTCAGCCAATCCCAGACACACACACAGCTAAGTGGACTTTGAGCCAGAGAAGCAACGGCATGTGTGATAGGATCTGCATGTCACATGTCCCTGCATTATAAAACCGGACATTTTCTTCACGGACGCCATTATCTGCCTTCTGCGTCTTTGGTGTCAGACATCACTGTCGCAGCTCCGTCTTCCTGAGTCCTATAGCCGATACAGCTGTATGCGCTGCATACACAGCGTTAGACAGCTTAGGGAGAGCACTTTATAGCAGTCCTTTTAAGGGCTCCAACCGGCAGGGTCAGAGAGCCATAGGTGACAGGTCCTGCAAACAGCAACAGCGTCTGTGTAGCCCAGGTCAGGGATTTCCTACCTGCATTTCACCATTAGGAGGGAATAGAAAGGCAGTCTTCCATTCCTCTACCCAGAGCACCACAATCCTGCCACTGTACCCTCTTGTCCTCTGCACACTCCAACTGATAACTAAGCCATTATACTAGCAAACACTCAGTGTACCTAGTGGCATCCTATACGTGGCTATTGGACTTTGCTATAGTCCCACTAGTGCAAAGACATTTGCAGAGCGCGTCTGCCTGCGTTGCACACTACAACTCATTCTAACCAAGCCATTATACTAGCAAACACTCAGTGTACCTAGTGGCATCCTATACGTGGCTATTGGACTTTGCTATAGTCCCACTAGTGCAAAGACATTTGCAGAGCGCGTCTGCCTGCGTTGCACACTACAACTCATTCTAACCAAGCCATTATACTAGCAAACACTCAGTGTACCTAGTGGCATCCTATACGTGGCTATTGGACTTTGCTATAGTCCCACTAGTGCAAAGACATTTGCAGAGCGCGTCTGCCTGCGTTGCACACTACAACTCATTCTAACCAAGCCATTATACTAGCAAACACTCAGTGTACCTAGTGGCATCCTATACGTGGCTATTGGACTTTGCTATAGTCCCACTAGTGCAAAGACATTTGCAGAGCGCGTCTGCCTGCGTTGCACACTACAACTCATTCTAACCAAGCCATTATACTAGCAAACACTCAGTGTACCTAGTGGCATCCTATACGTGGCTATTGGACTTTGCTATAGTCCCACTAGTGCAAAGACATTTGCAGAGCGCGTCTGCCTGCGTTGCACACTACAACTCATTCTAACCAAGCCATTATACTAGCAAACACTCAGTGTACCTAGTGGCATCCTATACGTGGCTATTGGACTTTGCTATAGTCCCACTAGTGCAAAGACATTTGCAGAGCGCGTCTGCCTGCGTTGCACACTACAACTCATTCTAACCAAGCCATTATACTAGCAAACACTCAGTGTACCTAGTGGCATCCTATACGTGGCTATTGGACTTTGCTATAGTCCCACTAGTGCAAAGACATTTGCAGAGCGCGTCTGCCTGCGTTGCACACTACAACTCATTCTAACCAAGCCATTATACTAGCAAACACTCAGTGTACCTAGTGGCATCCTATACGTGGCTATTGGACTTTGCTATAGTCCCACTAGTGCAAAGACATTTGCAGAGCGCGTCTGCCTGCGTTGCACACTACAACTCATTCTAACCAAGCCATTATACTAGCAAACACTCAGTGTACCTAGTGGCATCCTATACGTGGCTATTGGACTTTGCTATAGTCCCACTAGTGCAAAGACATTTGCAGAGCGCGTCTGCCTGCGTTGCACACTACAACTCATTCTAACCAAGCCATTATACTAGCAAACACTCAGTGTACCTAGTGGCATCCTATACGTGGCTATTGGACTTTGCTATAGTCCCACTAGTGCAAAGACATTTGCAGAGCGCGTCTGCCTGCGTTGCACACTACAACTCATTCTAACCAAGCCATTATACTAGCAAACACTCAGTGTACCTAGTGGCATCCTATACGTGGCTATTGGACTTTGCTATAGTCCCACTAGTGCAAAGACATTTGCAGAGCGCGTCTGCCTGCGTTGCACACTACAACTCATTCTAACCAAGCCATTATACTAGCAAACACTCAGTGTACCTAGTGGCATCCTATACGTGGCTATTGGACTTTGCTATAGTCCCACTAGTGCAAAGACATTTGCAGAGCGCGTCTGCCTGCGTTGCACACTACAACTCATTCTAACCAAGCCATTATACTAGCAAACACTCAGTGTACCTAGTGGCATCCTATACGTGGCTATTGGACTTTGCTATAGTCCCACTAGTGCAAAGACATTTGCAGAGCGCGTCTGCCTGCGTTGCACACTACAACTCATTCTAACCAAGCCATTATACTAGCAAACACTCAGTGTACCTAGTGGCATCCTATACGTGGCTATTGGACTTTGCTATAGTCCCACTAGTGCAAAGACATTTGCAGAGCGCGTCTGCCTGCGTTGCACACTACAACTCATTCTAACCAAGCCATTATACTAGCAAACACTCAGTGTACCTAGTGGCATCCTATACGTGGCTATTGGACTTTGCTATAGTCCCACTAGTGCAAAGACATTTGCAGAGCGCGTCTGCCTGCGTTGCACACTACAACTCATTCTAACCAAGCCATTATACTAGCAAACACTCAGTGTACCTAGTGGCATCCTATACGTGGCTATTGGACTTTGCTATAGTCCCACTAGTGCAAAGACATTTGCAGAGCGCGTCTGCCTGCGTTGCACACTACAACTCATTCTAACCAAGCCATTATACTAGCAAACACTCAGTGTACCTAGTGGCATCCTATACGTGGCTATTGGACTTTGCTATAGTCCCCACTAGTGCAAAGACATTTGCAGAGCGCGTCTGCCTGCGTTGCACACTACAACTCATTCTAACCAAGCCATTATACTAGCAAACACTCAGTGTACCTAGTGGCATCCTATACGTGGCTATTGGACTTTGCTATAGTCCCCACTAGTGCAAAGACATTTGCAGAGCGCGTCTGCCTGCGTTGCACACTACAACTCATTCTAACCAAGCCATTATACTAGCAAACACTCAGTGTACCTAGTGGCATCCTATACGTGGCTATTGGACTTTGCTATAGTCCCACTAGTGCAAAGACATTTGCAGAGCGCGTCTGCCTGCGTTGCACACTACAACTCATTCTAACCAAGCCATTATACTAGCAAACACTCAGTGTACCTAGTGGCATCCTATACGTGGCTATTGGACTTTGCTATAGTCCCACTAGTGCAAAGACATTTGCAGAGCGCGTCTGCCTGCGTTGCACACTACAACTCATTCTAACCAAGCCATTATACTAGCAAACACTCAGTGTACCTAGTGGCATCCTATACGTGGCTATTGGACTTTGCTATAGTCCCACTAGTGCAAAGACATTTGCAGAGCGCGTCTGCCTGCGTTGCACACTACAACTCATTCTAACCAAGCCATTATACTAGCAAACACTCAGTGTACCTAGTGGCATCCTATACGTGGCTATTGGACTTTGCTATAGTCCCACTAGTGCAAAGACATTTGCAGAGCGCGTCTGCCTGCGTTGCACACTACAACTCATTCTAACCAAGCCATTATACTAGCAAACACTCAGTGTACCTAGTGGCATCCTATACGTGGCTATTGGACTTTGCTATAGTCCCACTAGTGCAAAGACATTTGCAGAGCGCGTCTGCCTGCGTTGCACACTACAACTCATTCTAACCAAGCCATTATACTAGCAAACACTCAGTGTACCTAGTGGCATCCTATACGTGGCTATTGGACTTTGCTATAGTCCCACTAGTGCAAAGACATTTGCAGAGCGCGTCTGCCTGCGTTGCACACTACAACTCATTCTAACCAAGCCATTATACTAGCAAACACTCAGTGTACCTAGTGGCATCCTATACGTGGCTATTGGACTTTGCTATAGTCCCACTAGTGCAAAGACATTTGCAGAGCGCGTCTGCCTGCGTTGCACACTACAACTCATTCTAACCAAGCCATTATACTAGCAAACACTCAGTGTACCTAGTGGCATCCTATACGTGGCTATTGGACTTTGCTATAGTCCCACTAGTGCAAAGACATTTGCAGAGCGCGTCTGCCTGCGTTGCACACTACAACTCATTCTAACCAAGCCATTATACTAGCAAACACTCAGTGTACCTAGTGGCATCCTATACGTGGCTATTGGACTTTGCTATAGTCCCACTAGTGCAAAGACATTTGCAGAGCGCGTCTGCCTGCGTTGCACACTACAACTCATTCTAACCAAGCCATTATACTAGCAAACACTCAGTGTACCTAGTGGCATCCTATACGTGGCTATTGGACTTTGCTATAGTCCCACTAGTGCAAAGACATTTGCAGAGCGCGTCTGCCTGCGTTGCACACTACAACTCATTCTAACCAAGCCATTATACTAGCAAACACTCAGTGTACCTAGTGGCATCCTATACGTGGCTATTGGACTTTGCTATAGTCCCACTAGTGCAAAGACATTTGCAGAGCGCGTCTGCCTGCGTTGCACACTACAACTCATTCTAACCAAGCCATTATACTAGCAAACACTCAGTGTACCTAGTGGCATCCTATACGTGGCTATTGGACTTTGCTATAGTCCCACTAGTGCAAAGACATTTGCAGAGCGCGTCTGCCTGCGTTGCACACTACAACTCATTCTAACCAAGCCATTATACTAGCAAACACTCAGTGTACCTAGTGGCATCCTATACGTGGCTATTGGACTTTGCTATAGTCCCACTAGTGCAAAGACATTTGCAGAGCGCGTCTGCCTGCGTTGCACACTACAACTCATTCTAACCAAGCCATTATACTAGCAAACACTCAGTGTACCTAGTGGCATCCTATACGTGGCTATTGGACTTTGCTATAGTCCCACTAGTGCAAAGACATTTGCAGAGCGCGTCTGCCTGCGTTGCACACTACAACTCATTCTAACCAAGCCATTATACTAGCAAACACTCAGTGTACCTAGTGGCATCCTATACGTGGCTATTGGACTTTGCTATAGTCCCACTAGTGCAAAGACATTTGCAGAGCGCGTCTGCCTGCGTTGCACACTACAAACTCATTCTAACCAAGCCATTATACTAGCAAACACTCAGTGTACCTAGTGGCATCCTATACGTGGCTATTGGACTTTGCTATAGTCCCACTAGTGCAAAGACATTTGCAGAGCGCGTCTGCCTGCGTTGCACACTACAACTCATTCTAACCAAGCCATTATACTAGCAAACACTCAGTGTACCTAGTGGCATCCTATACGTGGCTATTGGACTTTGCTATAGTCCCACTAGTGCAAAGACATTTGCAGAGCGCGTCTGCCTGCGTTGCACACTACAACTCATTCTAACCAAGCCATTATACTAGCAAACACTCAGTGTACCTAGTGGCATCCTATACGTGGCTATTGGACTTTGCTATAGTCCCACTAGTGCAAAGACATTTGCAGAGCGCGTCTGCCTGCGTTGCACACTACAACTCATTCTAACCAAGCCATTATACTAGCAAACACTCAGTGTACCTAGTGGCATCCTATACGTGGCTATTGGACTTTGCTATAGTCCCACTAGTGCAAAGACATTTGCAGAGCGCGTCTGCCTGCGTTGCACACTACAACTCATTCTAACCAAGCCATTATACTAGCAAACACTCAGTGTACCTAGTGGCATCCTATACGTGGCTATTGGACTTTGCTATAGTCCCACTAGTGCAAAGA
This sequence comes from Anomaloglossus baeobatrachus, assembly GCF_048569485.1. Classification (NCBI taxonomy): domain Eukaryota; kingdom Metazoa; phylum Chordata; class Amphibia; order Anura; family Aromobatidae; genus Anomaloglossus; species Anomaloglossus baeobatrachus. Next base: position 100,472,263 of record NC_134359.1, on the reverse strand, counting down.
CATTTGCAGCACGTCTGCCTGCGTTGCACACTCCAACTAATTATAACTAAGTTGCATTGTCAGGGATATTTATTCTTTATTATTCTGCTGTTAATAAAGCTAGACCACCACTGCAATCTTCACCACCTCTCAATTTTTACTACCACATTTTCAGTCCACAATCTTGTCGCAATCAACATGAGTGGCAAAATGACAGATGCTGGTGGAAAGGGGAAGAGGCGTGGTGGAAAAGGCAAAAAAGGTTTTGTCCGTGGGGAAGGTGGCAAAGCTCCATTATCATCTGCTGAAGATAGACCATCTACCAGCAAAAGTAAGATGTCTACTACTTACCGTGGACAATCCGATGTGCTCCCTTTTTTACGGACACGAACAACAGGAAGAAAGGTAGATGATGGGCAAAAAAGGAAAATGCTTGAATGGATCTCAAGTGGTCCAACAAGTGCCCTCTCAGCCACTTCAAGTACCCGCATCCAAAAAACACCAGTCCTCTGAGTTGTCATCCCAATCACACTTGATTTCTCCCAGCTCTGAAGTCTCCATCAGCCCTGCACAGTATGGTGGAACTGAGATGGCTGAGTCTGCAGAGCTGTTCAGTCACACTATAGCCTGGGAATCAGAGGTCTGCTCCCAAGCTACAGTGAGTACAGAACAGGAAATGGTCTGCAGTGATGCCCAGAACCTTTGTGACTCAGATTCAGGCCGTGAGGACCAAGTTTCTGAGCATAATGTTGACCCTTTGTCACAAACTGTAACACCTGTGGTTATAGACAATGAGGAACATACTGATGAAGATGAGACGCAGATACCCGATTGGGATGACAACTTAAATATTCCGTCAGGGCAAGAAGAGGCTCGGTCTGAGGGGGAGGGGAGTGCAAACACAACAATTGATGATGACGTTCTAGATCCCACCTACTGTCAACCCCCCAGTCAGGCACTCGAGGAGGTCAACAGAGGCGGTGGAGGAGGATGCAACCGACGACGAAGTTACCTTGCGCCTTCCTGGACAGAGTCGGAGCACTGGTAGCACGTCTACAACTGCATCCTCAGCCACCACTCTGCCTATGAGCATTATTCGGGGTGGATCAACAGGTCGCATGGCCTCTAAGCCTTGCCTAGCCTGGTCCTTTTTTCACATCGAAAAAGATCGCCCAACTCATGTGATATGTAACATTTGTCATGATTCTCTTAGTAGAGGTCAAAAGCTCAGCAGTTTGACAACTTCTTCCATGAATCGTCACATGAATAAATATCATAAGTCCCGGTGGGAAGCTCACCGTGCTGCAATGCGGCCTAGCGGAGCGAACCATCCACCGCCCCGCCCCTTCCACTGCATCCGCGCGCTCTTCATCTTCTAGGACTGTGGGGACAGCTGCCACACCTGTTTTTCCACGCAAAACTTCCACCACTGTAACCGCAACAGGCAGTTTGCTTGTAAGGTCGTCAGTTGGTTTGGAAGGGGAAACAAGTGAGTGTGTACAGCTCTCTCAGACATCGATAGCACCAACGTTGGATGAAGGCAACATCATGTCTCCGCCTGCACTTTCCTCACAAACCTGCATTTTTCCAGGGACACCCTACTCAACACCGTCTACACACAGCAGCCAGATCTCTGTCCCTCAGATGTGGTCAAATAAAAGGCCACTTCCTCCGACCCATGACAAAGCTAAGAGGTTGACTCTATCCCTCTGTAAGCTGTTGGCTACCGAAATGCTGCCTTTCCGCCTAGTGGACACACAGGATTTTAGAGACCTTATGTCTGTCGCTGTGCCCCAGTACCAGATGCCTAGTCGCCACTACTTCTCTAAGAAAGGTGTGCCCGCGCTACACCAGCATGTCGCACACAACAATCACCGCTTCCTTGAGAAACTCTGTGTGTGAACGGGTGCATTTCACCACCGATACTTGGACCAGTAAGCATGGACAGGGACGTTACATGTCGCTGACTGGGCACTGGGTAACTATGGTGATAGATGGTGAAGGGTCTGCTGCACAAGTCTTGCCGTCCCCACGACTTGTGTGTCAATCCTCTGTCTGTCCAAGTTCCGCCACTGCTTCTGCATCCTCCACCTCATCTGGGTCCTCCACCTCCGCCCCAAGCCTGCCTGGTCAGGCCACCAGCGTTCTCACTGCGCAGAAGGAATCACGCACCCCTCATTACTATGCTGGCAGCAGAGCGCAACGGCATCAGGCGGTCTTTAGCTTGACATGTCTTGGTAATAAGAGTCACACAGCTGAGGAGTTGTGGTCAGCTTTGCGGTCCGAGTTTAATAAATGGTTGTCTCCACTCAAACTGCAGCCTGGTAAGGCCGTGTGCGACAATGCTGCAAACCTGGGTGCGGCACTTCGCCTGGGCAAGGTGACACACGTACCTTGTATGGCTCACGTGTTGAACCCTTGTCGTGCAGCAATTTTTAACACACTATCCCGGCCTAGATGGCCTTCTGAACAGGGCACGAAAACTGTCAGCTCACTTCCGCCGTTCAAGCGCCGCAGCAGAGCGACTTGCATCGCTCCAGAAGTCTTTCGGCCTGCCGGTTCATCGCCTGAAATGCGATGTGGCGACACGCTGGAATTCAACTCTCCACATGTTACAGCGACTGTGGCAGCACCGCAGAGCCCTGGTGCAATACGTCATGACGTATAGCCTGGGCCAACGAGATGCAGAGGTGGGGCAGATCACCCTGATGGAGTGGTCTCAGATCAAGGACCTATGCACCCTTCTGCACAGTTTCGACATGGCGACGAATATGTTTAGCTCTGACAATGCCATTATCAGCATGACGATTCCAGTCATTTACATGCTGGAGCACACGCTAAACACTATTCGGAGTCAGGGGGTGGGACAACATGAAGGGGAGGAACTACAGGAGGATTCATATGCGCAAGGGACAACAACATCACGAAGGTCCAGACGTTCATCATCACCAACGCAGCAGGCATGGGACCATGGGGGACAGGGATCGACAAGGGCGCATAGTAGCAGGCGAAATGTTGAGCAAGGTGCAGGAGAACATGAAGAAATGGAGGACGAACTGTCCATGGACATGGAAGACTCAGCGGATGAGGGAGACCTTGGTCAAATTTCAGTTGAAAGAGGTTGGGGTCAGATGTCAGAGGAAGAAAGAACGGGTAGCACCTCTATGCCACAAACACAGCATGGACTTGGTCCGCATGGCTGCGCAAGACACATGAGTGCCTTTTTGTTGCACTACCTCCAACATGACAGTCGTATTGTCAAAATTAGAAGTGATGATGACTACTGGATTGCCACACTATTAGATCCCCGGTACAAGTCCAAATTTTGTGACATAATTCCAGCCATAGAAAGGGACGCACGTATGCAGGAGTATCAGCAGAAGCTGTTACTAGATCTTAGCTCGGCTTTTCCACCAAACAACCGTGCAGGTGCAGGGAGTGAATCTCCCAGTTGTAACTTGACAAACATGGGACGGTCTCGTCATCTTCAACAGTCTACCCGTACCAGTAGGACCTTTTCTGGTGCCGGTAACAGCAATTTTATGGAATCTTTTCATAATTTTTTTAGACCCTCTTTTGCAAGGCCACCAGAGACAACAAGTCTGACACATAGTCAACGGCTGGAGAGGATGATACAGGAGTATCTCCAAATGAACATCGATGCCATGACTGTGCAACTGGAGCCTTGCTCCTTTTGGGCTTCAAACCTACAAAAATGGCCAGAGCTCGCAACTTACGCCTTGGAGATTTTGTCGTGTCCAGCTGCCAGCGTTGTCTCTGAACGTGTATTCAGTGCTGCTGGGTGTGTGCTGACAGATAAGCGCACGCGTCTGTCCAGTGACAATGTGGACAGACTGACGTTCATCAAAATGAACAAGTCATGGATCCAGAAGGAATTTACTACCCCTGTGTCATCCTGGGGAGAGTAAATGCTTGTGGATTTGGAATGTGCTTGATGCAAATCAAAACATCCTGTTTGCAACTAGGGCCCAAGTGCTGCCACTGATGGGGTGGGTGTCTGTGTGGCCCAATTTTTGGAAAAAAGGGAGACTCCGCTTGGAGTAACCCTTGCTTGCTGTGTTTTTAAAAGAAGCCAAGATGAACAGAGCTGGGATCAGGAAAGACTTTGCTACCTACCCCGGTGTCATCCTGGGGACGGATAAGAATGGCGTATTTTTGAATGTGCTTGATGCAAATCTAGCTGTGAAGTGTACAACTGGGGCACAACTGCTGCCACTGAATGGGTGGGTGTGTGTGGGGCCCAATTTTTGGAAAAAAGGGGAGACTCCGCTTGGAGTAACCCTTGCTTACATTGTTTTTAAAAGAAGCCAAGATGAACAAGTCATGGGTCAGCAAAGACTTTGCTACCTACCCCAGTGTCATCCTGGGGACGGCTAAGAATAGCGTATTTTTGAATGTGCTTGATGCAAATCAAAACATCCTGTTTGCAACTAGGGCCCAAGTGCTGCCACTGATGGGGTGGGTGTCTGTGTGGCCCAATTTTTGGAAAAAAGGGAGACTCCGCTTGGAGTAACCCTTGCTTACATTGTTTTTAAAAGAAGCCAAGATGAACAAGTCATGGGTCAGCAAAGACTTTGCTACCTACCCCGGTGTCATCCTGGGGACGGCTAAGAATAGCGTATTTTTGAATGTGCTTGATGCAAATCAAAACATCCTGTTTGCAACTAGGGCCCAAGTGCTGCCACTGATGGGGTGGGTGTCTGTGTGGCCCAATTTTTGGAAAAAAGGGAGACTCCGCTTGGAGTAACCCTTGCTTACATTGTTTTTAAAAGAAGCCAAGATGAACAAGTCATGGGTCAGCAAAGACTTTGCTACCTACCCCGGTGTCATCCTGGGGACGGCTAAGAATAGCGTATTTTTGAATGTGCTTGATGCAAATCAAAACATCCTGTTTGCAACTAGGGCCCAAGTGCTGCCACTGATGGGGTGGGTGTCTGTGTGGCCCAATTTTTGGAAAAAAGGGAGACTCCGCTTGGAGTAACCCTTGCTTGCTGTGTTTTTAAAAGAAGCCAAGATGAACAGAGCTGGGATCAGGAAAGACTTTGCTACCTACCCCGGTGTCATCCTGGGGACGGTTAAGAATAGCGTATTTTTGAATGTGCTTGATGCAAATCTAGCTGTGAAGTGTACAACTGGGGCACAACTGCTGCCACTGAAGGGGTGGGTGTGTGTGGGGCCCAATTTTTGGAAAAAAGGGAGACTCCGCTTGGAGTAACCCTTGCTTGCTGTGTTTTTAAAAGAAGCCAAGATGAACAGAGCTGGGATCAGGAAAGACTTTGCTACCTACCCCGGTGTCATCCTGGGGACGGATAAGAATGGCGTATTTTTGAATGTGCTTGATGCAAATCTAGCTGTGAAGTGTACAACTGGGGCACAACTGCTGCCACTGAAGGGGTGGGTGTGTGGGGCCCAATTTTTGGAAAAAAGGGAGACTCCGCTTGGAGTCACCTTGCGGTGTTTTACATGACTTTAGAAGGGCGTGCCATGCCTATATCTGTGTGTCCTCCTCTTTTTCCTTGTCCAGCTGTTTTGTTTTCGCATGAGTACATGTCCTTGTCACTTTCCCATGTGTTTGTGTTGTGTTGTGAGTTGTTTGTCACCTTTTGGACACCTTTGAGGGTGTTTTCTAGGTGTTTTACTGTGTTTGTGATTGCCTGCCATTGTTTCCTATGGGCTCGAGTTCGGTTTGTCGAACGTTCGACGAGCCGAACTCGAGCCAGACCCCCCGTTCGGCGAACCGCCTCGAGCCGAACCGGGACCGGTTCGCTCATCTCTAGTCCTAAGTGCTGCCATGTACAACCAGCAATCCTTTTCAGGGCCAATTTAAATACATTCTATTCTCTAATAATATTGCTCTTTGTCTGCAATTAGTGTAGAATTAGCTTCAGGGGTAGGGATAGCGTATTACAGGTATTTGGACAGGATTTATTGCATTACAGTCCTTAGTGCTGTCATGTACAAACAGCAATCCTTTTCAGAGCTAATTTAAATACATTCTGTTATCTAATAATACTGCTATTAGTTGTGTCCATAATTTTAAATGCTCAAGGGGTGTGGTAAGAGACAGGGAAGTGGACATCCCGCTGATGATCTTGAACACAGAGGCCAGATAGCACACCAAGCACTTGCGTTATGTACACCTAACTTTCTGTCCCACTTTGCATGAATGTTTTTTCTTCAGTCATACCATTTTCGGTATGATCACATGAAAACCCCACAAATTTGGCAGAATTTAGAAGTTATCATCTAGCCTGAAATTTAGAAGTTTTTAGCCACAAAGAAACTACTTAATTTGAGTTGGATTACTGAATTGGTAAATTTTCTAGTAATGTTACTGTTGATCCTATGGTGTTTGTCTCCCTGTGTACTGTAATGAAAATTTAAATTTGTTTTCTAGTTTCAGAAAATGTCTGAGGTCAATTCGACCATGCTGCAGCCGATCAGTGAGCTCACTAAGTAGACGGTATGAGCTGCTCAGAGCTGCTGAGTTCACCGATGCTGCAGCGCTGTCGACAGCATTTCAGGCAATAACAGACACGTGGTGCAGCAGTGGAGTCTCAGCGTTGGACCTGGGAAGTGTGAATAAAACAAACTACACCTATGATAGGGGATTTCTTAAACCAGGAAACCCCTTTAAAGGGAACCTGTCACCAGATTTGTCCACCAGTGAGCCCTTATATACATTACTCTAGAATACTGTATATAAGAGCCCAGGCCGATTTGTAAAAAATAAAAACATCTTTTACTATACTCACCTGCGAGGAGGTCGGATACGATGGGCATTGCTGATCTCACGCCTGCTATCTTCTTGTGATCGCTGTCTTCCTACCCTGCTCTGTACAGATTACGCATCCTATGTCATCCACAAAGACCCCCATTGTGCTCCTGCGCACTCGCACTTTGCTCTGCCCTGCTGAGGGCAGATCAAAGTATTGTAGTGCACATGCGCAGGCGCTCTTTTACCTTTCCCCGCGCCTGCACATTACAGTATTTTGCTCTGTCCTCAGTAGGGCAGAGAAAGTGCAGGTGCACAGGAGGGCAATGGAGGTCTTAGTGGATGACATAGGATGCGTCATCCACACGGAGCAGGGGAAGAGGACGGCAATGGAAAGAAGATAGGAGGCGTCGGACTGAGACCAGTGATGCCCAGCAGACCCAACCACCCCACAGGTGAGTATAATGAGAAATGTTTTCTACCTTATACAGAGCAGCCTGGGCACTTGTATACAGTATTCTGGAATGCTGTATATAAGAGCCCACTGGTGGTGGCCGCAGCCTATAGGGAAAAAAATCTGGTGACAGGTTCCCTTTAATACAGAAAATATGACTTTATAAGATAAGTTGTTATGAAGGCTGTGACCTTAACTAAAATTCCACTTCTACTTTTGTTAAACTATACTACATTTTTGTATTTAAAGCACCACTCTAGGGTTTGGTATAATTATTGTAGTAAAATACCAACCGCCATCTTCTGTCCTGAGTGCTGCTCGGATCATCTCCTGCTAGTTGTAACTTTCCGGATCACTCTAGTGTTTGCTAGGCAGATTGGAAGACAGTTTTCAGGTAAGTCTGTGAAAGCCAGGACAAGGCTCTCATAGGCTTGGATTGAGAGCTTATGAGCATTAGCCATTACTTCTGGGCAGTCAGGAGCTGCAGTCCCAGGCTGGCTGTAATGCTGCCACCAGGTGGAGCCAGAGCTCTGTAGCATAATACACTACACAGAGCAATGAGAACCAGGAAGTGAATTCACAGTGTTCTCATGCATTACCTCAAAGCACAGCTGAGAAGCAGAGCTGCAGAGCATGCAAGGAATAGTCAGACAGGCTGTGTCAAACACCGTATGGGCAGAAGCAGGACTGGAGGAACGAGCAAAAGCGGAGTCAAAGTCAGGCCAAGGTCAGTACCGGAGGAAGCAACCGAGTGGGGAAATAGGAGAGGGGACAGAGGACAGGAGGGACGACCAGGGGATGGAACAGAGACAAGGGCACGGGGGCACAGGAACAGACAGATCAGGATATCACTCAGAGGACCAGCAATCACAGGCAAAGCAGTGCTAAGCTTATAGCCGGCACTGGTTCACTGGAAATGCCAACTTTTAAGGCATCCAGGGTCTGGAAGTGAGGCTCGAGAGAAGGCTCCGCCCCCTAGCCATGTGGACAGGGAGGCGAACCATGACACTGGCGGAGAGGGACCGGAGCGGTGCTGGGAAAAGCAGACGACAATGGCTAGTAAGTATAATACTAGGGGCAGGGAACATGCATTAGTGATAAAATGCTGGAGTGGTGCTTTAAGATGAAATGTAATATATTTGCAAAAAAAAGCATTATTTATTGAAATGCAATATGTATTGAAAATAAATGTGAGATACCAATCGCCGCATTATTAATTCATATTGATAAATTGCATTCATTAAATGGCACCTTCACCATGTGGAGACATAGACAAATTTGCAACCAGATTGTATCATGCTTCAGACTACACAGCGCCTCTAAGCACCAGGAGATACTGTTTATTTAGAGCCTGTTAAAATTGATATAGCTCCCCGCATCTACGGGATAACAATATACAGTTCAGTACCTTGGGCTGAATTCTAGTTAAATGTGAACTCATTTGCTGGCACAGACACTCATACGTTGACGACAAGCATTTCCAGTCATTCTCAGAGAGAAATTTACTAGTAACAATTTAAGGTGATCCTTTCCTATCCATAAATCCATCAAAAGATTACAGGACAGTATAAACTTACACTATACTATAAAAAAGCTATCCCGGACATACCAGCACAGTCAGTCTACATCTGCGCGGAAAGGAAAATGGTCTTGTGTACTGTAGCGGGAGCAGTCTGTTGTAAAATACTATACAATATATGAAAGTGATATAGCAGACCGACCCTCATCCATTGTCATATTTTCTCTTTCAGGGGGTCTGTGCTCAGACATTTTATGGCCACCTCCACTCCTGCAATTATGCAACTTTTAACATGAAGGTAAGTGACTGCTACAAGGATTCATAACCAAAAGTATATTCTGCCATGTTTTGATCCAAAAAGTCTAGAAATGATAGAATGTATAGTCTTCATTTTCTGGTGCTGAGAGGCAGCTTGCTGGATCAGAAATCTCCATCCATTAGTCTCACTGTAATATAGACCTACAAAGATAAAACACACTTTTTTTCTGATGCCTGCCACATGAAAGGGCAAGAAATGTACCGAATAATTCTGTTTTTGTTAATACTAGATTTTTAGAATAGAAACAACTCCATCATGGATCAATCCCCCCATATCCCATAATGGAGATGAAAGAGAATACACAAAAACATATTAGCGCATTGACAATAATAATGACATATATAGAAATTAATCTAACTAATAATACAATTACCAGAGAAGCCTAGGCGGTAAGCCTAGTTTTATAGAACAAGGAAAGAGAAACTAGAAAACAAAAAGACCCCACACCCAGTGGAGAGACCCAATTTGGAACAAGAATGACATGGATTAGAAAAGGGGGCAGAGTATTAAAGGGGTCAGGGCTGCCACTAGGAAATTCAGGGCCCCTGACTGGCATAATTTTTGGGGCTCTTGAGACTCCACTCCAGCTCCGCTTCCATCCCTGCTCCGCCTCCACACCTCACACACAAGCCAATAAATGAAGTGTGAAGGGGCCCCCCTTCTGTTGGGGCCCCGGACTAGAGTACTGTTTGTCCCCCCCCTAGTGGTGGCCCTGAAGGGGTGGTTCAAAGCTCTGCAGTAGTGACCACATCCCTGTAAAACTGAAAGACAAGGCTATTTCTATATACCTTGATCCGCCAATTCTGCCTGTGGGCAGTCTATTGTGATCCGCTCATCCCCATGAAGTGACTCCCCCACCCCATCCCAGGCTCCATGATCTCTGGGTTCCGGTGATATCACGTCAACTTCCAGTTGACCTGACATCACCGCAGCCAGCCCCAGCCTTCCTGAGTGACTGTGTTGTGGTTGGCGTTTCACCGCTGATCACAGTCCAGCTTCACAGCGCAGCATCTCACGCGCTCTCCTTCACTGAAGAGGACTGCAAGCAGGAGTGATGCTGGGCTGTGCCGAGCAGTGAAAGGCCGCCCACAACCCAGTCACTCAGGAAGACTGGGGTTGGCTGCGGTGATGTCAGGTCACTGGAAGTTGACCTGACATCACTGGATCCCAGAGGTCACGGAGCCCAGAGGGTCATGAGAAGGGGATGAGCGGACCGCGATAGCGTCGCTCAAAGGCAGAATTGGTTGATCAAGGTATTTAGAAAAAACCTTCCCTATCAGTTTTACAGGGATGTGGCCAGTATTGCAGAGTAGCGAACCCACCTCTTTAATAGAAAAAGAGAATGAGTAAGGTAAAAAATGGGGGGGATAAGGGACGTAGCAAGGGGTAAAAGTGAAGAAGGATATTAGCCATAATTGTGGGATGACGAAGACGTTTGTTTTATATTATTTCAAAAAGTGTTACATGCTGTAAAGCCATGGAGAGGGAGGATGTATGGCACACTTGTACCCAGAATTGTAAAATAATTGATTAGTTGAGTTCTGATGGACCCTAGAACAACATTATCATTAGCCTCAGATAAAAATATCTAGATGGATATCTACTGTGAAATGGCAACCGTTATACTGTTCTTTACAGCAGGTTTACTGCAGAAACCTGAAAATATACAAGGTGGGTAATATGTGAAGGATCAGATACTGGAATCCACTGGAATCTGACTAGCTAGACCATAGAAAAGAGGGATCTCATAATGGTACAATATGTAGGCTTCGTGTTCTTGAATTGTGCACTCGGATTGATTGATGCATTGGAAGTGTAGAGCTGATCTAGTGCCAGCACCTGCTTCAGAACATCTGTAAAACCATTCTACAATGTTATTTTTCAGTTGTTTTTTTTAATAACAGCATTTCACTTGTGAAAATTATTGTTCTATATACTTAGTTTTCCCTGTAAAGTGTTCACTACACAACCTGTATTTTGCTAACTGGGACGTTCGGGGTAAAGTAGTACTTCACGATGCTATGGATCCTCAGCTAACCATAGGCTTCATGTCACGCTTACTGTAGCAGAATTACAGGGAATTTTCTTAATGTGATGTGCGGCTCCTGGAGACGAGCCTGTGTCTGGTGGAGATCGCTTCAACAAAACTATTATTTTTAAACAAGGGCAATTCTGTTCATCTCAGACCATGTGTTTAAGGAAAAATGAGACTGTAAATGAGAATAAAAACGACGCCTGCATCTATTATTCCGGGCGATGAGGAAGGGGCTTGTGAATATATAATTACTGCCATGTGAATTAATTCTACACAGCATGCGGCCAAGCTGGCTGAACCTTTAATATAAATATGTTCATTTTCAAATCAACGCAGCGGGTTCCTCTTTGGTTGTGAAGATGGCTCCGCTGCATATTTCAATAATGTAAAGCTGTTGAAATCTCATGCTGAATATATCATGGCCATCTTTCATACCTCGGTTCTGCACAATGGAAACAGATATGCAAACAATCTGTCCTTCATCAAAGGTCTATGAATTGATCTAAAACAGTTAATGGCAAATTAAAGGGGAATTTAAGCTTCTCAGATGTTCCAGCTATATCCATGTGATAAGAAACTACTGTACATGGGAATATGTAGTTAGTAATGATGAGCGAGCGCTCTCATCACTGCTGGATACTCAATAGAGCATTGGGGTGCTTGGGTACACTTAATCCTTGGCCAAGTATCGCGAGTGCTCAGATGTGTAGTTCATAACACATCCGACACAAAGCGCTCGCTTCAGTGAATGATGGGAGCAGGCACCCCGGTGACAACCGCTTGCAGTCTCTGAATGGCTCTCACTGGGGGTAAAACCAACATTTATGGATGCTATCTGTAAAAAATAAAAAATCCCACTCTCCCTTACCCAGAAATGTTCTGTTTATGGCTGGCTGTATGTTTATGGAGAACTGAACTGCCTAGTCAGTGACTTCCATTATACTCATTAATTGAGTCAAGCTCTTCAGAATGTCCAACCTACTTAATTCGAGTACCGAACACGCAAACATTTTAGTGTTTGCTCATGACTAAATGTATAAATAATATATATATGTATATATAAGTATTGTCACACCCACAATTCTCATCACATGATGTAGAGTACAACTGCAAGGGTTAATCTATCTTTTCTCATTAATCTTTCACTCAGTGAAGTACCGCTAATAGTGGCAGACCACACACTCGCTATGGGGCCCGTGAGTTTGTGGGACCCGGTTTCAGCTCCCCTCCAGCTGGCATCAATTTTTTTAAAGCAATGATGGACATTGCGGTGACAGGTGCAGTGGAGGAACGAGCGGAGGTAAGTATTTGTAGTTATTGCTTAAATCAATGGGGGTCATTATTCAGTTTGTAGAGCTATGTGGGGGCCACTATACTTTTGGAGGCCTGTGTGAGGCTATCATACTGTTTGGTGGGCTATGTGGGACCCATTATACAGTTTGCAGAGCTATGTGAGAGCTATTATAATTTTTGGAAGGCTTTGTGTTGGCCATTATACTGGATAGGGCGCTGTGTTAGGGCCATTATACTGTTTGGAGGCCTGTGTGGGGCTATCACACTGTTTGGTGGGCTATGTGGGACCCATTATACAGTTTGCAGAGTTATGTGGGAGCTATTATACTGTTTGGAAGGCTTTGTGTCGACCATTATACTGGTTAGAGGCCTGTGTTAGGGCCGTTATACTGTTTGGATGGTCACTATTTTGTATGGAGGGCCATTATACTATATGGAGAACTGTGTCAGGGCATCATACTGTGTTGGGGTCGTTGGGTATTTAGGGAGGCACTATTGTTGTCAACGTACTTTTTGGGGGCCATGAAATGGGTATCTTAATGCTTAGAAAGTGAAAGGACTTCAGTAGGAGGAAAATTACTTTGTAAGGGCTGTAAAGTTGTGAGAAATGCTCTTCTGTAGCTAATAAATATTTTGACACTGGGATTTAACAAAAAAAACCCTCAGGTTAACCAATGTGTCAGCGGGGTCCATGGTCTAAACTTACTGTGAAGTCCGTGCAGGATGTGTGAACCCACTGCACCACGGGACGTGGGCTTACCCTGTGTGGAAGTGGCTACTTGGTCTTCACTAGAGCCTCTGGTGGTGAGGATAGGCTGGGCTGCAGGTAGTCATCAGGTCCTACTCCAGAGCAGTCACATGGCCAGCAGCAGCTAACTGGAGAGTCAAGGTTCAGGAGACATAAGACAGAGCCCGAAGACGTGGTCAGACTAGACGAGGATGAGACAAGCAGCACAGGTACAGGAAATGGACGAGGTCTAGACTGGAAAGGTCAGAACAAGCAAGAGTAAACCAGGGTGAAAACAGGCGAAATGAAGCTGAGACCAAAATGAACTGACCAGACAGACAGAACCAAACTGGACGAGAGCTAATACAGAATGGTTGGACAGATAGAACAGAACATAGCTTGCAATCAATCAGCTGGATTCCAGACTGATATACTGTAGCACACTAGGTTTCTGCCACTGTTGGATTGCCTAGGCAGGATATAAGTGTTTTGAAGTCTAAGCTGGGAACAAAATTATGTATCCATTGTTTTTACTCTATTTTCTGACGAATTCAATTGCCAGGTTACAGTTTATGCTATTTCTGTGGGCATAGTAAGGAAGGATGATTTTTTTTTTAAAGGGAGCCTGCCAGGTACAGTATGCACCCAGAACCATGAGCAGTTCTGGATGTATATTGCTAATCTCTGCCTAACTGTCCCTGTATAAACTAGCATAGATAAAGGGATATTTAGAAAAAGTATTTTTAAAGATCCTTTATGATATGCTAATGAGGTCCATGACTAGTCGCAAAGGTGTTAGTTCCCTTGACTAGTCGGCCCACATATCAAGTTAGCACGCCTATGTGGGCGTATTAACATGCTAATGAATGCGCAACTTCGCCGCACATATCTCAGTCTTGATGGCGGCCGGCGAAGGATGGATGAGCCCTGCGCATGATCCGGAGTCCCCTGGACTTCCAATCATGCGCACTAAATTGATGCCAGGTGTATGCTTCCCGGCTTCAGTGAGGTATAGTGCGCATGACCAGAAGACCTGGGACTCCGGATCATGGGCAGTGTGCATCCATCCTCCGCCGGCCGCCAGAAAAGACTAAGGTATGTGCGGCGCCACTGTGTATGCAATAGCATGTTAGTACGCCCACAGGGGCGTGCTAACATGTTAAGGAGGCTGACTAGCCAAGGGAACTCACGCCCTCGCGACTAGTCATGGACCTCATTAGCATATAAGAAACGATCTTTAGAAATACTTTTTCTAAAGATCTGTTTATTTATGCTACTAGATACAGGGACAGTTAGGCAGGGATTAGCAATATGCACCCAGAACTGCTCATGGTTCTGGGTGCATATTACACCTGACAGGCTTCTTTTATGACTAGTAATTTAAAAATTCTTTCACACTTTAAGAACAAGGAAGATAAATGAAAATTTTAAATATAAATATATATATATATATATATATATATATATATATATTATTTCAAGGAGCTATATTGATCATATAATTAAAAACATAAAAAGACCAAAAAAAAGGAAATAGTCGACAAAAGTTTACACAAAATAAATCAATGCTAAACTGAAAGGAAATTCCACAGCAAAACTAAAAGGTTAATAAATGCGAAACTAGAAAGGTTTATATACAGTTACATTTCTCACCAAAGAAATAAAACCTCAAAGCTGGTCTTTAGCACTGGCTAAACTGCTGGTATAGGTGCACTGTGTTTTATCAAGGCCAAAGTCAGCGCAGCCGTCTCCCAGGAAATTTTAGAGCACTTCATGCTTCCCTCTGCCGACAAGCTTTTTGGAGATGGAAATTTAATTTTGCAGCAGGACTTGGCACGTGTCCACACTGCCAAAAGTACCAATACCTGGTTTAGTATCCACAGTATCACTGTGCTTGATTGGCCAGCAACGTCGCCTGATCTAAACCCCATAGAGAATCTATAGGGTATTGTCTGGGAGAAGATGAGAGACACCAGACCCAACATGCAGACGAGCTGAAGGCTGCTATCAAAGCAACCTGGGCTCCATAACACCTCAGCAGTGCCACAGGCTGATCGCCTCCATGCCACGCCACATTGGTGCAGTAATTCGTACAAAAGGACCCCCGACCAAGTATTGAGGCATTTACTGTACAGACTTTTGAGTAGGCACCAACATTTCTGAGTGTGGTCTTATATTATATTCTAATTTTCTGAGATAATGACTTTTGGGTTTTCATTGGCTGTAAGCCATAATCATCAACATTAAAAGAAATAAACACTTGAAATAGATCCCTCTGTAATGACTCTATATAATATATAGGAATAGATCCCTCTGTGTGTAATGACTCTATATAATATGTTTCTCTTTTTGTATTGAATTACTGAAATAAATTAACTTTTTGATTATATTTTAATTTATTGAGATGCACTTGCATGTTTAACTCTGAAATGCTGCAGAGTTACCAGAGACCAAGCTACATTGAACATTAGTTGGACATATAGGTCCCCGGTGGCTTCTCCTCACCCGTTGCCATGAAGTAACAGGTCTCTCCCTTTGTGTGTGTATAGGTAGATTTGGCACTCCAGTTCAGCGGATGGGGAGAAGACACCAGGTTCCTGCCTTTCCTGCCTGGTCTTCTCAGATATTGAACTACAGTATATCTCAATGAAACACTGCAGCATTTAAGAGTTAAACATGTATGACTGAAATCAGCATCTGATACAGGATGCCTGTGGATTGGATAGCATATATCCGCTGTCAGGTGCCATACACTGTGTGCAGAATTATTAGGCAAATGAGCATTATATTGATCACATGATACTTTTTTATACATGTTATACTCCAAGCTGTAAAGGCTTGAGAGCCAACTACCAATTAAGTAAATCAGGTGATGTGCATCTCTGTAATGAGGAGGGGTGCAGTGTAATGACATCAACACCCTTTATAAGGTGTGCCTAATTATTAGGCAACTTCCTTTCCTTTGGCAAAATGGGTCAGAAGAGAGATTTGACAGGCTCTGAAAAGTCCAAAGTTGTGAGATGTCTTGTAGAGGGATTCAGCAGTCTTGAAATTGCCAAACTTTTGAAACGTGATCACCGAACGATCAAGCATTTCATGGCAAATAGCCAACAGGATCGCAAGAAATGTGTTGGGCAAGAAAGGCCCATGAATTGAGGAAAATCAAGCGTGAAGCTGCCAAGATGCCATTTGCCACAAGTTTTGCCATATTTCAGAACTGTAACATTACTGGAGTATCAAAAAGCACAAGGTGTGCCATACTCAGGGCCATGGCCAAGGTAAGGAAGGTTAAAAAACGACCATCTTTGAACAAGAAACAAGATAAAATGTCAAGACTGGGCCAAGACTGATTATTCAAAGGTTTTATGGACTGATGAAATGAGAGTGACTCTTGATGGGCCAGATGGATTGGCCAGAGACTGATCAGTAAAGGGCAGAGAGCTCCATTCCGACTCAGACGCCAGCAAGGTGAAGGTGGGGTACTGGTATGGGCTGGTATCATCAAAGATGAACTTGTGGGACCTTTTCAGGTTGAGGGTGGAGTGAAGCTCAACTCCCAGGCCTACTGCCAGTTTCTGGAAGACAACTTCTTCAAGCAGGGGTACAGGAAAAAGTCGGTATCGTTCAAGAAAAACATGATTTTCATGCAGGACAATGCTGCATCACATGCATCCAACTACTCCACAGCGTGGCTGGCCAGTAAAGGTCTAAAAGATGAAAAAATAATGACATGGCCCCCTTGTTCACCTGATCTGAACCCCATAGAGAACCTGTGGTCCTTCATAAAATGTGAGATCTACAGGGAGAGAAAACAGTACACCTCTCGGAACAGTGTCTGGAGGCTGTGGTGGCTGCTGCACGCAATGTTTATCGTAAACAGATCAAGCAACTTACAAAATCTATGTATGGTAGGCTGTTGAGTGTCATCATAAGAAAGGTGGCTATATTGGTCACTAATTTTTTTTGGGGGGTGGGGGGGTGCATGTCAGAATCGTTTATTTCTAAATTTTGTTCAGTTTATATTGGTTTACCTGGTGAAAATAAACAAGTGAGATGGGAATATATTTGGCTTTTATTAAGTTTCCTAATAATTCTACACAGTAATAGTTACCTGCATAAACAGATATCCTCCTAAGATAGCCAAATCTAAAAAAAAATCCACTCTAACTTCCCAAAATTTAAAGCTTTGATATTTATGAGTCTTTTAGGTTGATTGAGAACATAGGTTTTGATCAATAATAAAAAAAAATCCTCTAAAATACAACTTGCCTAATAATTCTGCACACGGTGTATTTCCGCTGTCAGGTGTCATATATCAGCTGTGAGGTTCCCTTTATTGGATGCATTGACAACATAGCTAGGAAGTTAGTGAAACTAAAAAACTGCAGGACTCTGTGTACATGTGAACAGTAATAAGTTTGAGCCCTCGACTACATCCGACCTAGGGGTTCACACTTTGGCGCCATCACATCACTTTCCATGGCATACTGTGCCCCGTATGCCAAGGCCACTTTGTGTGTGCTTTTTTCCTTACATTTTGTGGTATATCATTGGATAAATCATTAGCTCTTCTGCTTTCTGCTACATCTAGAAGTCGGCTTTCTTTTGTATTCAACTTCAACAAAAAGAATCAATGTTCTAATGGTAAAAATACCTAACTAGATAGCAGAGGAAAGCTCGAGAAGATGAAACGCTGTGTTCTGTACAATACGAACTGGTTTGCACTAACCTACAAATTACATTTGCCTGGAGATGAAGACCGCTCTTTGTTACCTTGCACATACACTCATTATTGAACTCCGGAGACTGCTTTGCTCGCTCTCAGAATTCATACATTCACATTGTTCTTCTGGCTTTGGTTGTCATGAAAAATAGCTGGGTAATTTGTAACCAGTTTTCCTCTTTGCATTATCTATATGTGTAAGTATGTTTTATTGTAAGACCTTATATCATTTCATGAAATGTGCTCCAATGGATTTTTCTAAAACCAAACCTATCAGCATTTTTTTTTCATGTTCTACTATTTGGATATTGGAGGGTTTGTGAATAAGAAGAATAGAGACTAATAAAGGATCTATTTTCATCCATCATCATTCATTGTGTTATAGGTTTATTAAACGGAATCTGTCATCAGGTTTTTGCCACCTAATCTGAGATCAGCATAACGCCCGCAGAGATCCTGATTCCAGCAATGAATCATCTACTAGGCTGTTTGCTTTAATTTTGATAAAAACACAGTTTTATCAGCAAGAGATTATCACTGCAGTATATATAAACTTGATGCCAGCTAGTCCTCCATAATCATGTGCTCTGTATAAGCCACACCACTAAGTGACAGATTATGTGACTACGCTGTGCAAAGGCAGAAAGCTGTCAATAAGTGTCATGCGTGTGGTTATACAGAGCTCAGAATTCAAAGGACTGCTAGGCCCGGTGCAGGTAAAATAGTGATTTCATCAAAACTACAGCAAGCAGCCCAGTAAGGTTTTTATGGCTGGAATTAGGGCCTCCGGTCCAACATCATTCTGATCTCGCATGGCTGAGCAAAAAGCTGGTGACAGATTCCCTTTAATATATTTGCTGTATGTGCTCCAGAACACATTTTTATCATTGCATACATGTTAAGATAATTTATTTTGTCCCATGCATATACTGTAATGTATTTGTGATTATATTAATATTATATTTTGTATTATATTGTATCCTATAGCTCAGGGTTAAAGGGAACCTGTCAGGTGTAATATGCACCCAGAACCACGAGCAGTACTGGGTACATATTGCTAATACCTGCCTAACTGTCCCTGTATCTAGTAAAGAGATCTTTAGAAAAGGTACATTTCTAAAGATCGTTTATCTTATGCTAATGAGCACAGAGACTAATCCCAAGGGTGTTTATATACCCGGACTAGCCACCCTCTTAACATGTTAGCACACCCACAGGGTACTATCATTCTATTCAATGCGACGTCACCAGTGGTCATGCACGTACCTGTGTTCGCTGTTAATGCTCTTGTGAATGCTCATCACTTCCGGTCATGCGCAGTAGACCTCTCGAAAGCTGGGACGCTTACACCCGGCCTCACACTGCTCATGACCGGAAGTGCCCGGCATTCAGAAGTGCAGTCACAGCGAACACAGGTACAAGTGGCACCGCTGGTGACACTGCATTGAATAGCATGTTAGTACTTCCCTGTGGGCGTGTTACCATGGTAAAAGGGTGGACTAGTCGGGGAATTTAACGCCCTTGGGACAAGTCCCTGTGCTCTTTAGCATAGGATAAAAGATCTTTAGAAATACTTTCTCTAAAGATTCCTTTATATATGCTACTAGATACAGGGACAATTAGGCAGAGATTAGCAGTATGCACCCAGTACTGCTCGTGGTTCTGGGTGCATATTGCACCTGACAGGTTCCCTTTAAATCTGCTAAAATCTACTCACTCGCTAAAAGATCTGTCCTTACGACCAAATGTTGTTCTCTTCCAACTGCCAATACAGTGCTGATCGTCTGTAACTTTCTGCCAAAACAAGACCTAATTGTTATTGATAGTTCAATGGGGCGCTACCAGAACCTGCAACATCTGCTTCTGTGGCCAGGGGCCGCCATATTCATTCTGCAGGAACCAGAAGCTCTGGACGGTACAGGCTCTGCCCTGCCACCAAGGAAAGGGTGACTGGGACTTGCATTGCCGTCCAGTATGCAGTATGGATGTGTGTGCTGTCCAGCTAGAGTTATCAGCACCTGACTTCAGCTAAAGTACCACACCCTATTAAAGCTTCCAGCTTACTGCTGGCATCTTCCAGATATAAGCTTGTGCTTCTCTAGTTTAGGCCTCATTCACACATCTGTGTTTAAACATGTATGTGAAAAAATGGTTCCCATGTCATCAGTATTTTAGATCAGTGTGTCATCAATGTACGGTCCTTGTGCCTGTTTTTACCTTCAATGTACAGTTCTTGTGTACTTGTGTTCTTTTTGTCAATGAATAAATAAATTACACAGCTTCTCCTATACTTTACAATGTTAAACACGTACAGCACACGCATTGTACACTGATCCTATCCATGCGCCATACGTGTTTTCAGTGGACCCATAGACTTGTATTATTGGCCCTGCCAGAAAAAATCTACATGTTTCCATGTGTATTGTACAGACACATGGTTCATGTAAAAACACAGACACGTGAATAGCACCATAAGATATAATGGGCTCATGTGGGATCCATAAAAAAAGGATACCACACCAGTGTGTTAATGAAGCCTTGGTCCAGTATAGTGTATTTTTATCCTCGGCTTGGCTTGTTTTATTGACTATTCCTGTGTCTTCTCATTTTGTACTTTTCCTGCCCTCATGGTTTTGACCTAGCTACCGGACCACTCCTGCCAGCCTGCACCATTATACTGCAGCTTATTCCGTGGTCCAATCCAAGGGGCCCTTGTTTAAGTCCAGATCTATGTACTGTATATTGGTTAAGGGGTGAAGGCCAGGACAGCCCCTGGGATTTGTTAAGCAGAGTGGCATTGGCCAAACCTATCTATGGTAGCCATCTTAGTGCAGCCAGGCAACCACTGACAGAGCCACATTACAGCCATGCAGTGGATACTTTTGTAGAGGGCTCCTAGACCTGGCTACGATTAACATTATGTACATGAATATGACGTCAACATGAATGACCATATATCTCCTGGTCATTTTATTTACACTGGCACATTTGTATCGATGGGTCACATACAATGATGTAAGCATGACAAAATTGTTTGTCACATCTGCCACATTAAAGGCATTATTTAATCTTTTTACATTGATAAAATTTGTAAAGTGCTTGTAAAGACAATTATCTTTGCTATTGCTTTCTTAATAAAAATCCTCATCATTCTCAAGAAAGGAAGGGTTTTAAAGACTGCAGTTTACTGCTCATTACCTACGTTACTGGCCACCTGTGTAATCAGTTGTGGCCGGTGTCCTAGGCAAGCTTTTTGCTGGATTTGGCCAGCCTCAATGCCCCTTTGCTGTTCCAATTCAGCCATGCCACTGCTCTGAACTGTTAAAGGGAAGCTGTCACCAGGTTTTTCCCTTAAAAGCTGTGGCCACCACCATTGAGCTATTATATACAGAATTCTAGAATACTGTATATAAGAGCCCAGGCTGTGCTTTATAACATAAAAAACACTTTTATGATACTCACCTAGTGGGCGGTCCGGTCCGATGGGTGTCGCTGCTCTCTGGTCCGGCTCCACCTCCATTTTGTGAGATCACCGTCCTCCTGCCCACCTGCACCATTCACACAGAGGCCTCCATTGCACTCCTGCAAAGGTACACTTTGATCTGTCCAGCTTAGGGCAGATCAAAGTACTGTAATTTGCATGCACGGGGGTTCTTTGACTTTTTCTCGCGCCTGGGCACTACAGTACTTTGCTCTGTCCACAGCAAGGCAGATCAAAGTGCGCCTGCGCAGGAGCACAATGAAGGTCTCTCTGTGAATGATGTAGGACGCATCAGGATGGCAATACCACAAGATGGAGGAAGCACCGGACCGTGAGCAGCGACACTCTTCAGACTGGATCATCTCCTAGGTGAGTGTTATAAGGCTATGTGCCCATGGGGAAAGCGTCCTGCGAATATATCCGCAGGATATTCCGCAGGAGCTCCCAGAAAGCCGCAGCACAACTTTGTCTGTTTTCATGCTGCGGATGTGCTGCGGATGTATTGCGGAATGTCCTGCGGATGGGATGCGGTCATTCTGCATTGAGGATACAGTACCATGGCTTCGACAGTGCATCCTCAATGCAGAACAAGTGCTGGAGTAATCGCGGCGTTCATACTTACCTCCATCACGCAGCACTTCACTTTCCGTCCGTGTCTGTCAGTGTCTGTGAGTCGCCCACCCCAAGGCTTTGGGACACCCGGTGTCGGGCTGGACTAGTCCAGGGGTAGGCAGTGGTGGCGAGGCCCGACTCCGTGACCCTGGCGGGGTCAATTAAGGCAGTGATTGTAGTGGTGATATTAATTAAAGTTTGTGGAAATATTCGTGACGCCACCTGTGGATTGCGGCTATGGAGCCGCCGCTGCTGGATGGGACCTCCGGGGCTGATGGATTAGCAGCTGTGATAGTTCTGCTCCCCACAGGTGGAACGGTGCCCCGGGGCAATCGTTGGTGCTTATTAAAGTCTATGGTGCTTTGGAAATGGTGCAGGGCTAAATAAAGGAGGCAACACCAGGGGATACAGTTTCAAGGTTTTTACTCACTGTTCCAGGGCTGCAGCAAACTGGTTGCCTTTGGATTGCATAAATTCACTGTCAGGGACCTCCGCCGATCCCGGGTAGTTCTTAAGGTAAATGCCGGTGCACCCTTGTTTGTGTCTCCTTCCTAGACTGACTTCAAAGCCTTGACCTTTATAGATAAACTCGTCTCGGCCTCCACCATAGGGTCTGGTCAAGAAGGCTTGCCTGGATGGAATCTTGCCCTCTTCCCAGGGGATCTACGGTGGGTTGTGGCCCTGGGCGCTTGCAACCACCCTGGGCCTTCAGTGTTTACTTTTGGAAATGTCTTTCTTTCCTTAGTTTCTAGGGACCGTCCCTGGATGCAGTCTGATCCCTCCACCCGATGTTCTAGTGGAACAGGCCACTAGCTTGAAAGCCTTCTGTGACCCTGGAATCCTTTCTTCACAGTCTGTGGTGTCACCTAGGCCTAGCTGGGCCCCAGGGTCTCCACCAGGAAGCTTCACTCTCTGTCACTTTTCTGAGGTATCAACCTCTCTCTCCTTCTCCAACTCCTCACTCTCCAACTCTCCACTTCTAACTAGACTTGACCTTCCTGTATCTGCTCTCACTTTCTGTTGGCTCCTCCCACTTTCCCCATTGCTAGGCCCCACCCTATGGGAGAAGAGATGGGTCTTACAGCCCCCCAGCATGCAGCATGGGGGTAGCTGCCACTATCTCTTGTCCCAATATATGCCTAACAATAGGTGTAGTGTGAATTTGCCTGTGAACCGGCGTTTACCCTTGTCCTTACCCAGGATGGGACATCACACCTCTGGCTGGGGTGTAATGTCTCTGTGGTGACGGAAGCCTCAGGGGCGCCACATCTGCACTTTGCAGGAGAAGGTGGGCGGGCCTGAACTAGCTCTGGCTGTCACATGACCGGAGCTCGTGCAGGCCCCGCCCACCTCCTGCTCCTGGCTCCACTGGGCTCCTCTGCACTGCAGGAAGTGACTCCGGTGTCTGCTATCAAGACAGGTAAGTATGGGTCTGTGGAAAAATCTGCAGGAATAATTCACATTCTGCAGATTTTTCCGCAGGGAAATCCGCATTATTTCCGCTGCAGAAAAAAACGCAGCATGGGTACAGCACTCTCCAAATGCCATAGAAATGGCTGGGGACTCGCTGTACTGCGGATTTTTGAATAATGCGCGGAATTTCCGTGAAAAAATTGCGGCAAATTCCACAAATTTTCTGCAGCGTGGGCACATAGCCTAAAGGTATTTTTACATTATACAGTGCGGCCTGGGCTCTTATATACAGTACTCTGGAATGCTGTGTATAAGGGCTCACTGGTGGTGGCCGCAGCTCATAAGGGAAAAACCTGGTGACAGGTTCTCTTTAATCATCAGGAACACACCACACACAGACCAGCAAAAAGCTGTGAGATGGTGGAGCAGTGTGCTCCTGAAGAAAGAAGATGCAGCAACTCCTTAAATATGGGAATGATTGCACGTTCTTGAAACTTCTAAAAAAAAGTTTGGGTGATCAACCCCCCCCCCCCCAAACTAGACAGATCACAAACCAGGAAAAATGTCCCTTTCTTTATAGCAAATGAAATATTTCCATCTTTATTTCTTAGCATACAGGCATATACAATAGAAGCAGACCACACTTTTGGATGTAAGAGTCAGCATTTTGCTGATTGGGAAATGCTGATGGCCATTAAGTTTTCAAATGAATGTGCCAGTGGGTATTGCTTATGGCTATTCTTCTAAAAATATAACTAGATTTTTGAAGTGATGTAATACAGTGGATGATTATATACAAGACCCCATCATTGCTCGCAGGATAGGATTTTGAATTGACCATTAGATAACCCTGAAAAGCCGTTCAATCTCACTTCTCCAATGTAATCAAATCATCTGAATAACTTGAAGCCTCTACACTGATGTGGACGTGAGAGCTTACTCCATTATGTCTCTTACAGTGGCTACTTCACCGCCATAAACACTGAATATTATTCACACCTTTTTATTGTCATATGGCCTTTCCATAATGATATCCAAACATACTGTGATTATTTGACTCCCCAATGCGCCACCAGGGATATTATTTTATATACTGTTATTTCAGTTAAGAGCTTCATTGCAGGAACCAAAGTGAAACAATGATTTATTCATTATATTCTTCATATCCAGCGAAAACACTTCAGTATGGAGGTGCACATACACTCAGCGTTATGTTTCACAAAACAAATGTACAGGAGAGACGGTCAATATAAGCACACGCATTTCAGGATTTTTCAATAAGGCATAATGTGAAATAATGATTAAGTGTTTTGCTCAATCCTGTTTTAGATCTGGAAAATATTGTATTATCGTAAGGTAGGAAGTGATGCACAACTATTTCAGTTACAGCTCGGCTGGAGGTATATCGAGGTTTACACAACAAGCTGGTACAGATGACTTTTCTCCTTTCCTTCAGCTAGGTTTAGCTCATTTTAGTCTGTATTAACTTTAATTATCAAATTTGTAAAAGGTAATGAACAGAAGAACATCAGTTCAGTGTTAGAATTGTATAGATGGAACCGCATCAGCTGAGAGAATGATGAACTGGGAGAATGGTGAACTGTGAGAATGGTGAACTGTGAGAATGGTGAATTGGGAGAATGGTGAACAGGGAGAATGGTGAACTGGGAGAATGGTGAACTGGGAGAATGGTGAATTGGGAGAATGGTGAACTGGGAGAATGGTCAACTGGGAGAATGGTCAACTGGGAGAATGGTCAACTGGGAGAATGGTCAACTGGGAGAATGGTCAACTGGGAGAATGGTCAACTGGGAGAATGGTCAACTGGGAGAATGGTCAGCCGGGAGAATGGTCAGCCGGGAGAATGGTCAGCCGGGAGAATGGTCATCCGGGAGAATGGTCACTGGGAGAAAGGTCATCAGGAGAATGGTCAACCGGGAGAATGGTCAACCGGGAGAATGGTCATCCGGGAGAATGGTCAACTGGTAGAATGGTCAGTCTGGAGAGTGGTCAACTAGGAAAATAGTAAACCAGAAGAATGGTCAAAAGGGGTGTCAAATAAATTATACAATAATTCAATGATCTCATATACATCAAAATCAATATACAGAGTAGACCAAGAAAAATTGAGCCGTAATTTTTGCGGAAAAAAAATACTTGTGATTAGTCACATGGATTGGACACTTTAACTCTATTTTACCAAATGTGCTGGGGTCAATATTTTGTGACACTTACTAATATGTGAGTATTACAAGTTTTCCTCCTTTGTGAAAACATGGTTGCTCTTTGATGGAGGGTCATGTAAGCAATCCTGCCCATCAGCCTTCTCTAATTGAAAAAAATTACACATGAAACTGCTGCTTTTCAGTTGAAGAAGGATGATGGACAGATCTGGTCACATGTTTGTCCATTAATAGCCATTTTAAGAACAGGAGATCTGTGTAGTCTATGATGAAGGTGGCATTAACAAGCAGTTGGCTCTTCACAATTTTTAATTATACAATAACAGGTGTCACAAAATCGTGTCTCCTACACCTTTGGAATAATTAAGTCTATAAGAAATCCGAGAAAATGTCCATGTATGTGGCCACTTCCTGTGCACCCGTAGTTACATGCCAAACATCATTCTTGTGTTGATGAAGTGGCTGTTTGTTACACGTCGTGGCTCTCTTATTGCAAGGAATGAGGTGGTCCCCCATTCCTTGTCTGCCACGAGCCCTCCTGCTCAGCAGCGCCAAAGGTCTGGGAGACTGCAGGAGTTGCCTTCTCAGAGACACAGCAGAAGGGTGACACCTAGTGGTTTTCCTCTTGCAAGGAATGGAGCGGTCTCCCATCCCTTGCCTGCCACGAGCTCTCCTGCTCAGCATCACGGAGGCTCTGGGAGGTTGCACAGTGTGCAAAGAATAGATGCTCAGGGAAGCAGCAAGACTTCCCATGTCTCTGCACATTGTGAAACCGGGGATCCCGCCTTTATGACCCAGAGGCAGGAAGATGAGCATGTGCTCCACGTGACGTCTTCTGATTCGCTCACTGATATCACACGGCCCGATGACGAGGCTGGTGATGTGCTGAATCCTGACTGGCTGGGCCAGGACGTCACGAATCCTGATTGGGTCACGCCCGTCTCGCGCCCGCCCTTGGGTGGAGCTACACCTCCTTAAAAGCTCCCCCTGCCATCATGGCGGCGCGTGACCGTCCTTCTATGTTTGGATGTCTGGCAGCGTGCTGCCATGCCACTGCTCAGGCATTATTGTCTTTTGTGGGCTTGGCCCTTGCTGCTTAGGCAGCACCTGGTTTGCAGGCCGTGTTCCTGCCTTGCTGCTCCGGCAGTATCTCCTTCGACAGGCCGTGTCCCTGTTCCAGGTGAGCTCCTCGAGTCTCCACCGGACTCACCTGGTTATTGAAAGCACACGTGCGTGGGCACCTCTGTGCTACCCTCGTGCCATATCTTGTGACTCCCGCTGGCACACGTGCGTAGGCACCTCTGTGCGTCCCCGTGCAACAGGTACACCGATCGAGAAGCCCCGAGCCATACAACCCTCATGGGTTAGGGCGGACCGGTGTACATAGATCGTCTGTGACCTTCCAGACGATCACTAGTAGCAACCCGCTCACTCTTTCCTGACCATAGCAGCGGTCCCTTACACCGCACAGTGGACCTTGACCGGTGGAAGCTGTCCATTTCCCATCTTGGCACGCTTCCCCGGGTCCCCCTCGTAACATTACGGTTGCGCCAAAGGTCTGGCTATGGCGGAAGAGCAGCAGCAGTTGCTGCGTTATGTGCAGCAGTTGGAGTCACGATTGGCAGCAGTGGAGCGGTCTTCCCCCGATAAGGCTGCTCTAGCAACAGTCGCCACCCAGGCGGCTACTCAGGCTGTGGAATTGTGCGGAAGGTCGCCTCGCCTTGCGCTCCCAGAGCGCTTCAGCGGGGACGGCTCTGAGTGCCGTGGTTTCATAAACCAGGTTACCACCTACTTGGAGTTGTCCGCGACTGATTACGCTACTGAGAAGGCGAAGGTAGCCTTCGTCCAGTCCCTGCTCACAGGGAAAGCGCCAAAATGGTCCACCCCGTTGTGGGAGCGCGGAGATCGGGTGGTGAATCACCTTCCAGTTTATCTTGAGGCCATGAGAAAGGTGTTCCTCGGGCCTCAAGTCACCCACGACTCCGCGCTGCGGCTCCTATGCCTTCGGCAAAGGTCCACTTCAGTCGGGGACTTTGCAGTACAATTCAGGACACTCGCCGCAGAGCTGGACTGGCCAGATAAAGTCCTGGTCCCTGTGTTCTGGGAGGGTCTGGCAGGGTTCGTCAAAGACGCACTGGCCACGCGTGACGTGCCGACCACCTTAGAGTCCTTGATTCGGCTTGCCTCTCGCATAGACATCCGCCACGCGGAGCGGAGGCTCGAGGTCTCTTCGGCACCCACGTCTACCTGGTCTATAGAGCCTCTGACTCCCCTTCCCCACCAGACCGGTCTCCCAGCCAGCTCTGTTGATGACTCTGTGAAGCCAATGGAAGTCTCCAAAGTGGTCTCCTCTACCACAGGTTCTCGGCCGTCGGCCATTTGCTTTGCCTGTGGGCAGGAGGGACATGTAGCTACCCGATGTTTGAAACCTTCGGAAGAAAGTCAGTGTCTTGTTTCACCTTCAATCAGCGTGAGGAGGGTCATTTCCACTTCCCAAGACCAGGTGCCACCTAGTAAGACCCTCACTTCCTCTGACTCACGGAACGGTGTGCTGTCATGGGAACAGGCCTCCAAAGTTGGGGCCCACTTCGGGGTCGACAGGACCAGAGACCTAGGGGTCAGGCATTATTGGGGGCCGGCGGTAGCCCAGGATGTACAGAATAATATGGGAGTCCGTACATCGTGTGCGTAAATAAAACGTTCAGGCAGAGGCCTGCGGGTCTTCCACATCCTGTGCCATCTTTCGCACCTGGTGACCTAGTGTGGCTGTCTTCTAAACATATTAACCTTCCGGTACAGACAGCCGAGTTTGCTCCTAGGTACCTTGGCCCGTTTACAGTAATAGAGCGGGTAACCGCGGTAGTATATCGACTCCAGCTCCCTCCGCGCTGGGCTATTTCTAATACATTTCATGTATCTCTTCTGAAACCCGTACGACCTAAAACCTCGGGGTCTCTGCTGTCCCAGGTTGGCTTCTCATCCGACGACCCTGAAGTAGCGAAGCTAGTAAGAACAAAAATTGTACAGGGCAAGAGGTACTTCCTCGTGGAGTGGGTTGGTCGTGGCCCGGAGCATAGGTCCTGGGAATTGGAGGAGCATGTCCATGCCCCCGGTTTGGTGGCGGCCTTCAGGCGCAGGCGAGGGGGGGGGCCCTAGACGGGGGGGGTAATGTTACATGTCGTGGCTCTCTTATTGCAAGGAATGAGGTGGTCCCCCATTTCTTGTCTGCCACGAGCCCTCCTGCTCAGCAGCGCCAAAGGTCTGGGAGACTGCAGGAGTTGCCTTCTCAGAGACACAGCAGAAGGGTGACACCTAGTGGTTTTCCTCTTGCAAGGAATGGAGCGGTCTCCCATCCCTTGCCTGCCACGAGCTCTCCTGCTCAGCATCACGGATGCTCTGGGAGGTTGCGCAGTGTGCAAAGAATAGATGCTCAGGGAAGCAGCAAGACTTCCCATGTCTCTGCACATTGTGAAACCGGGGATCCCGCCTTTATGACCCAGAGGCAGGAAGATGAGCATGTGCTCCACGTGACGTCTTCTGATTCGCTCACTGATATCACACGGCCCGATGACGAGGCTGGTGATGTGCTGAATCCTGACTGGCTGGGCCAGGACGTCACGAATCCTGATTGGGTCACGCCCGTCTCGCGCCCGCCCTTGGGTGGAGCTACACCTCCTGAAAAGCTCCCCCTGCCATCATGGCGGCGCTCGACCGTCCTTCTATGTTTGGATGTCTGGCAGCGTGCTGCCACGCCACTGCTCAGGCATTATTGTCTTTTGTGGGCTTGGCCCTTGCTGCTTAGGCAGCACCTGGTTTGCAGGCCGTGTTCCTGCCTTGCTGCTCCGGCAGTATCTCCTTCAGCAGGCCGTGTTCCTGCCTTGCTGCTCCGGCAGTATCTCCTTCGACAGGCCGTGTACCTGTCCCAGGTGAGCTCCTCGAGTCTCCACCGGACTCACCTGGTTATTGAAAGCACACGTGCGTGGGCACCTCTGTGCTACCCTCGTGCCATATCTTGTGACTCCCGCTGGCACACGTGCGTAGGCACCTCTGTGCGTCCCCGTGCAACAGGTACACCGATCGAGAAGCCCCGAGCCATACAACCCTCACGGGTTAGGGCGGACCGGTGTACATAGATCGTCTGTGACCTTCCAGACGATCACTAGTAGCAACCTGCTCACTCTTTCCTGACCATAGCAGCGGTCCCTTACACCGCACAGTGGACCTTGACCGGCGGAAGCTGTCCATTTCCCATCTTGGCACGCTTCCCCGGGTCCCCCTCGTAACAGCTGTTGGTATAACTTTTGTGAATTTTTTTACATGACAGTACCTATTTTATTGTATATTAACACATGTAATTGGATGGAACTATGAGATAACACAATTTTTTTGTCTTGTTATGCATGCGCCTCCCCACGACTTGGTTACTGCAGTTTGCTTATACAGGAAGGTCTAGAAATTGACTGTATTTCTTTGAATCAGTCTGTGAGTACATAAGGCCTCCTCTATTACAATTCTTTGTTGAATCGAATATGGCATGTTGGACATACACACATGCAATATTACAGACCTCCACAGAGTCGCTCTCAACTGATAGGGAAGGATACAAAGGACTCCAGTTGATTGTTAAAGGATTCACTGTAAGTAGAAACATTAAATTAAAGAAACTGTCATTTTAAGTTCCTGAATATACTTAATTAGTAAATCATACATGGTAATCACTATGGTACATTGAACCAACCGTTATCTTGTCACACTGACAGAGGGTTGTCCTAGAATATTAGTAGGTTTGGTGCCTGTGAGCATGTGCAGTAGGATGCTCCACTACTATTAGCAAACGACAACCGCTATCACATACTGTCAACCTATTTCCAGGTCATAGCAGCTGCTCAGCATTCAGAAAAACAGATAGCAACAGTGTCAGCAGTCTATTTCTACGTCAGCACCTCTGGTTTATCCAGTATTAGCTCAAGCAGACAGTGTGGATATCAGTGGGAGCAGACTCTTCTTACCTCACCGCTCTTGGTATCTCCAGTTTTAGATCACATAGACAGGGTGACATTAGTGTGAGCAGCCTCTTCTTATCTCAGTACCACTGATATCTCCAGTATTAGACTAGTACGACAGGGTAGACAACAGTGTAAGCACCCCTCTTGTCCTCTGTTATCTCTAGTATTATATATGACAGACATGGTGGGCAGCAGTGTAAGCAGCCTCATCTTACCTCAGCTCTCCTGGTATCTCAAGTTTTAGATGTACATATCCACTGGGAGCACATTTTAAGCAAACCCATTCCCCATGGTCACATCATGGGTGCGCTGATGTGAGCTGAATATGGCACCCCCCAATGCCGTCGTGTGGGAGTTTGACAGTGGGATTTAAAATGCTAACAATCAAGGGTGAAACCCCCCTCTATATGCAATTGTTAGCGGCAGGTCCTGCTGTAACACAGCCATTACTTGTTGGGTAAGGAGCAAGCTCACTCTGTGAGCCCGCTCTATACACCCACTTCCAACATGCAGCATACATGTATGGCATGTCATGAAGGGCTTAATTTCTGTTAGACAGATGGATGAATCTATGAATAGTGGTGAGCACATTTTTTTTAATTTCCAAGGTTAACGCTTTGCTGAATGTTGCCAAGATATTTGATTGGTAGCAAATAACATTGGTGCGAATCTTTAGTACAGGAAAGGTTTTAATTGCCTGGAAAATCTGTGTGTAAACACTCTGTGGTCTCCTAGGAGTATTGAATCCCATTTGGGCTCTTTAACTCAAACACAACCTTATTAATGTTATATCCAAGTGACTTCAACCTATCTTTTTGGGAAAATGGATGGTAACCGGTAATAACTAACAGCATACTTAACAACCCAGTGCAGTATAAGATTATTCCGGCTACATAGATATTGAAAATGGTCGAAAAATTATTCATACTCATGAATCTAGATCTAGATGGGATGGTCAGGTGTCCACATACTTTTGACCATATGGTAGAGAGGACAGATTCCTGTGTTCTGCTGCCTGCACTGTGTGGAGCTGCTAGATCGCTCCCTGCCCGGCACGCTGCGTGTAATGAGGGCAATCTGGCCACGGGCCCCCGGAGCCTAGACAACAGGTCAAATTGTCCTCATTATTAAGCAGTCAGCAAGGGCCCCCTGAACCTCTAGGCCCCATTGCAGCTGCGGTATGTCCGTCACTGTGGTATATCTTAGTATCTACAAGGTTCTTATGCAGCTCAGTCGTTGTATGTAGACTTCACAGCATGTTCTTCTGATCACGAGTATTTTGGCCAGACCCTGATGTGTCTCATTTTTTATTGTGTTTAACAGGTATGAATATGTTCTTTGTGATGGTCAGAGCATCTGACTGTGTCGCGGGCAGGGGGTGACTGACCATGTCAGGGAAGGCTACCCGAGGTGCTCGGATCTGGGATCGTGGCTGGGGCTCAAGTGGCAGCCGGATCTGGGGCTCGTGCAGCGGCCTGTCGCCCACAACAATGAAAAAGGGGTATTTACAGGGGAAGAGTTTGTCAGTGACGCCACCCGTGGGTTGCGGTGAGGGTTGGTGACACCGCCACTGCCTTGGAATGAGACGCCCGGGGCTGATGGAGCTGGGCAGCAAGGTGGAATCCCCTCCACGGGTAGGGGAGGAGTAGTCCCGGGGCCCAGAGGATGGTGCGGGATTGCAGGGAGCCGTTTTTACAAATGGACCGGATGGTACCGGTGTACTCACTGTGGTAATAAATCACACAAAGTTCATGTGTGACGCCCTGGCAAAGCCAGGTTGTCACAGAAAGAGTTAATCCTCCTTGGTAACCTGATCCCACACCAGTGCAGCAGGACAAACCACCTCCCCCAGTGTGAGAGCAAAACAGAGCAGGAGGGGAGGGGCTGGAGGAGAGTGTGTGGAGAGAGAGACCAGAGAGGAGTCTGGAGTTGTAGCTCCCGGGCTGCTACAGAAGCGTGCTCCAAAAGGGCCAGGACAGGCTGTTAGTGAGGAAGGGGCCAGAGGTAGCCGGGGCAGGGTAGCGGCCCGCCGGTACCAAGGATGACCCAGATCACTGCAGGGGAGTGGACTCCCCGTTCCCGACTGAGGAGAAAGAGAAAGAGTGGAGAAAGAGGCACCTGGCTGCAGGGAAAGAACAGGGGCTGCTGCACCGTGTGTGGGACACTAACACCCTCCATACAGAAGGCTGCGGACTCCGGCAGTTTCTGGTTAATTCCTGACTCTGTATGAATTTTCTTGCAAAGCGAACTGTGAGTAACAACATCCCCCGGTCCAACCGGACGCACAGCTCTCAGACCGTCTCCATCTCCTCCCTGCACCACCTCACCGGGGTCCCGGGACACCAACACCCTACCCGTGGAGGGAAATCACCATCTTGCTGCCCACCACCATCCCCGGGATCCATTAACCGGCAGCGGCGGTGCTCCGTTACCTCACCGCACACCACGGGTGGCGTCACGGACAATCTCCCCTACTTAATCCCCCTTTTATTGTGGAGCCTGGGATCACAGACCGGGTCGCGCCACTGTGATACCCACAGAAGAGACCCCGTGGCCCGGATCTGAGCACCCCTTATCCCCGGGCGACACACATGTAGTAAACCAAGGCCGGATGCCGGGAGCCTTTGGAGGGGGTTGTGCTTTGTCCCGCACATGGGTTGACAGGGCAGGGGCCCTTCCTCCTGCACTCGTAGTTTCTTGTGTGTTGACTTAACCCGCATAAAACGGGAGAAATCCTCTCCCCGTATTTTGTGTACTGTGGGAGCCGTTGCCCACAAAATCTGACCCTTGGGATCTCTGTGGGTTCTGGCAGACATCCTATCCCCCACGTTGGGCTTCCGTTTCGCTCTCTGGGCTACTTGTGGGACAAGATCTGGAACCTTATCCCCTGCTGGCTAATCGGTAAGGCGCTTGCAGCGGTCCTTGCCCTGTGGTCCAGGTACCCCGACTGTGCACGGCCTCCGGGCCGGATTCCCGCTGTCGGCACTGGCGGTCTACGACCCTGCCCCAGTCCACTTTAGGTCTCCCGCGACCGGATCTCCATCGCCTGTGGCCCTACTCTGCCGTCTGCCACCTAGTCAGCTCAGGTAGTCCAGTAGTCCAGTGGCTCCAACCCCTGACCACCACTTCGCACTCCTCTCTCCTCCACTGTCTACTCCGTTCTCTACTCTCTGACGTGTTCCCTCCCCTGACACCTCAGGACCCCTAGGTGGGCGCTCCCATCCACCTAGTCCCGCCCACTGGTGTGTCCCTATTGTCTCGGGGGGGTGACTAGGCTTTTGTGGCTGGTGTTACCTATGTGTGGGGTGTTGGTGGAATCCCAAGGAGAAGGTGATTCCTGCACTCGGTAGGGGGTACAGTCATCTGTGATTACATGGTTTTGCTAGTGCGTCACCACTGCTTCCCTCACCCTAACCACTTCGAAATACTTCACATGTGGGATTCGGCTGAATTACAGTATTCTGCTCTTGAAATATAATATTCAAGGCTCCTGGTTATCTCCAGCTTAGCTTTTATATCTTTGTAGCCTCTTTTGATACATACCTTTTTGACTAAAGCAGATGTTTGAAACCAAATATTTAATCCCAAATGCAATTTACTGAAATATCATCTAAATCAAAGAATATGGGCAAATTTATTAGATTGTTTACTTCCTTTGTTCAATTCAAGTCAATGCAATTGCACAGGAGTCCTGAGGCTGAATTATGCTGATAACATCAAAGAAAAATAAAACAGACTATAAGAATTAGGGCTCATGCACACGAGCATATAAATTGGATGAGCGCTATACAATTTTTTTATCGGCTAGCACACTGACCCAGGTTATTCAATGAGGCAGTGCTAATGACCAATTTTTATCACTGACAGTATCTGGCTGTGAAAAATTGATGCGTGATATGATTGACATCAGATGAGACTATGGGTGCGAGAAAAAAATCAGAGGCCACAGAATTGCATGCATTTTTTAGGGATACATCACAATTCTGTAACATAGGAAAACTGCAAATGTGGTCTTGTAAATGATTAATAACTACTAGTGTAAAAAAAAACAGATTGCATGTGTAGCGCCCCTGACTATATCAGGTGCTACAGGGAACAGAATCCTGTCCCTCAGGGTGCAGGACCCAACCCCCATGGTTCCAGCTTCCCAATAACCGGTGTCACACCATCAGCGCTACAAATCCCAACCACACCCCGCATCAAACCTCTCAGACACACTAGTGGGTTGGTCAAGCTGGAGTAGGGCCACCCACCTAGGGGTCAGGCAGACTGGTGGGAGGGACTGAGCCAGAGAACAGTGTTATCCCTCAAAGAGTGAGGAGCTGGGAGTAGAAACTCCCAGGGAGCGAGACCAAGGTTGAGTCGCAGACGGTGGTCCGGGACCACAGGAGTCGGGGACCGGTGGCAGTGACATTGGAAAGGGTTAAAAGAAAAAGGTTTTGGTACCGTGTTAGCCAGTTGAAAAATGATTGATTGCTCTCAGTGAGAGAAACAAAAATGAAATTTTTGTAGTTCTGATACCTTTTAATGGCTAACTAAGATAAAAATAAAATATGATGTTATAAAGCAAGCTTTTCAGACATCTCAGGTCTCTTCCTCAGGCATGGTATGACAAAATAGCTGAAGAAATACAAATATATACACAAAACAGGGCAGAGCGATGCATAGTAAAAGGACAATTTAGATGAGATGTCTCGAAAGCTTGCTTCATAACATCATATTTTATTTTTATCTTAGTTAGCCATTAAAAGGTATCAGAACTACAAAAATTTCATTTTTGTTTCTCTCACTGAGAGCAATCAATCATTGGAAAGGGTGCGACGGACATAGTCTAGGAGGACTGTCGGCATCAGAACCCCAAAAGAACTGACCGGTACCGAGCACGACAGGGTACAGGGCCCTAGGTCGGGAGCAGGTTTATCCGTCCTGATAATTAACCTGGGAGGTAGAGTATCTTCATGAACTAAGAGCTCTGAGGTTGAAGGCATCAGCACAATGCGGGGGATAGGGTTCTCCATAAAAAGCAGCCCAATTGAAATCCCAAGTGCCAGCCATCAAGAGCACAGTTGCCCACACACAGGTAGCGGGGCCCCAACAGCTTCATGCCAAGGGGCCACAACAGACAACGAAAATTGTTCACAGAGGCAGGGTCCGGACTATCAAGGGACACCGGTGGGAGTGGACACCTGAACGGGCTCCCTTGTAGAGACTGCGATGCACAGAGCCTTTGGTTATCATCAGTGTGAGCGTCTGCTTTATAATCCTCATCCTGCACCATGACTACCCACAGTGAGTAACCTGGCCCCCCTTGCACCCTGTGCTCCCAAACATCCCACCAAAATCCCCAGAGGCCGGTGCCTTCCCTACCTGCGGAGGGACTAACACCTTGCTGCTCCATACCATCTGCCCCGGTACTCCTTGCAGCAGTGGCGGTACTCCCATTACCGCAACCCGCAGGTGGCGTCACAAACTTCTCCCTTGTAAATATCCCCTTCCAAGGATCGGAGTGTTAGCCGAGCCCGGGACCGGACTCCTCAAGCCGCGACCAACCCTGATCCGAGCACCCCGGTCTGCGCCAGGGTGGCACACGGCACACGGACTGAACAAGCATGACAAGTGAGAAAAAAAATCGTTCCAGCTTTTCTGATAAAAATTGGACTAATGTTTTATACTGTAATGTGAGTGTAGCCTTAGCATCTAAACAATTGTGCAAACTTGTATTCAAGGCCAAGTGCTACACTGGTTTAAAATTACAGTTTTTCTTTTGGCGTCTTAATAGGGTTTTCCAATAATGGAAAAAAAATAATTAAAAACAAATATCATTATACAAATATTCTTAAATACATTTAATTAGCAAATCCAATCGTTTTGTCTAGTAAGGTGATCACTGCACAATTAAGATGGCTGCCGTTTTGTTTCACTGAGAGAAACCTTTCCCGCAATGTTACGACAGGGGCCAGTGAACATGTGCAGTAGGAAGCTCCACCCTCCTCCATATGTAGGAAGATGTGCTCCACTGATACTACTGAAGATACCAGAGGTGCTGAGGTAAGACGAGGCTGCTCACACTGCTATGTGCCCTGACTATCTGAATAACAATATAAGTATCTCCAGGTCACAGCAGTGGAGCTCCCTACTGCACATGCTCACAGACATCTGTCCTAACAGTCTAAAACAGGAGGCTGTCATTACAATAAGGTGACGGCCATTTTAATTCTAAACTGATTACCTCTTTTTTTTTATTCAACTTTTTATTTTTAAAAAAGATTTTTTTTTTTTTTTTTTTTTAACATGTTGTTAAAAAGAGACAAGAATAACACACAGACATGCAGTTACATGAATAGCTGTACCATTTCACAAGTATGCTTACAAATGGACTATATCATTAACACTCTTATTGTCAAATAGAAGGTGGGAAGTGTCCCCGAAACCGGTCTAAATCTCGAATATCAGTCACTCCAATCCTTTATCCGACCCTACACCTGACAGGTGTCCACAAGGGCATCCCAAAGAGACCATGTCACTATGAACTTATCCATTGTATTATGGAGAGGGGCTGTGAGCTTTTCCATACTCCTGACATCTTTTATTCTGGCATATAGATCTGAGACTGAGGGCGGGGCTACCCTTCTCCAGAACAGTGAAATTAGACACTTGGCCGCAGTAAGGACAAGGAGTAAAAGCTTTAGTTCAGGTTTGCTTAGATACGGTGGGAGGGCATTCAGCAAATACACTACCGGATCTTTGGTCACACCACCTCCCACCAATCTGCCAATCAAGGACTCCACCTCCTCCCAGAAGCCATCGATGATCGGGCATGTCCAGAATATATGGTATTGGGATGCTCCCCCAAGGCCACATCTCCAACACACGTCTGGATATGTACGGTTAAATTTGTGAAGGAGTTCTGGTGTGTGGTACCATGTCATGAGAATCTTTACTTGATTTTCCTTATAAAGAGTGCTAATTGAGGACCTAAATGTCCTAGCCCATATTACTGACCAAAGTGCATCTGAAAGGGGGCGTCCAACCCAACCCTCCCACCTCTTCATGTATGAATGCCTCAGCGCCTCCGGTGAGTCCCCGATTATCAGAATGTTATAAATGGCCGATATTAATCCCCTAGTCGAGGTCCTGCCAGAACAAAGGGTTTCGAATGCTGTGGGACGCCGTACCCCCGCCTGTCCCATTATGTCTGTGAAAAAATGTGATACCTGTTGATATGAGGAATATAGATGGAGATGGAGGGGTAGGTTGTATTGATATCGTAAATCTGAAAATGGCTTCAATTTCAGCGTAACCGGGTTGACCACATCCCGAAAACAGTAGAGGCCCGCCTTCACCCACTGCCTCGTCACCCCCGGATTCATGCCCTTTGTCAAGTGTGGCGTGAACAAGAAAGGGGTCAACAAGGAAGACTGTGAGGCCAGCTGGAACTTCATTCTACACTGTCGCCACACCTCTCTCGTAAACGCCATCGGGCCCAGGAGGTCTCTGGAGGGGGTTTCACCAGGGCGCCCCCAAATCAGTGAGCTAGGGTGGAAAGGTGCCATCCAAAGCTTCTCTATCTCCGTCCACTTGTTAAAAGCCGGCAAAGTCGTCCATGACGCCAGGCTGTGCAGGTGTGCGGCATAATAGTAAAGCTTGAGATTCGGACACGACAAGCCCCCCTTTGTACGTGGTGCATATAATACTGAATCCGGGATGCGGTGCCTTCCTGAATGCCATATAAATTGCAAGAGTTTTGATTGGACTTTTTTCAATACCCCCAGGGGAACCCGCATCGGGAGTGTTTCAAACAGATACAGAAATTTAGGGATAACTGACATTTTAATTGTAGCGATTTTACCCAAAAAAGAGATCTGTAATGATGACCATTTTTTCAAACTATTTTCCACTTCGCGTATCAGGAGCGGGAAATTAGCTTGGTATAATGTTTTATAACTGGGGGTTATTTTGACTCCTAAATAACGTAGGGAGTCTGAATGCCAGGAGTACTTAAAATTTTGTTTGAGGGTCTGTAATTTAGTTTCTGGGATGTTGAGCGGCAAGGTCTCTGTTTTGTCGGAGTTAAGTCTGTCCCGAGAGTCTAGCGTATTGAGTTAGCACTGCGTGTAAGTTTGGTAGGGAAATGACGGGATTAGTCAGGGACAACAGGACGTCGTCTGCAAATAGGGCTACTTTAAAGGATTTATCCCGCACCTTGACCCCCATAATGTCCGGATTGAGTCGGATATGTGCTGCCAGTGGTTCAATGCTTAGGACATATAGC
This sequence comes from Anomaloglossus baeobatrachus, assembly GCF_048569485.1. NCBI lineage: Eukaryota > Metazoa > Chordata > Amphibia > Anura > Aromobatidae > Anomaloglossus > Anomaloglossus baeobatrachus. Next base: position 100,433,511 of record NC_134359.1, on the reverse strand, counting down.
AAAGGGGACAGAGGACAGCCCTGCCTAGTTCCATTTCAGATGGGCAGGGGATTTGAGTGTGCATGAGGGAGGCGAATTGTCGCCGCAGGGAGAGAATACAAGCCCCGCAGGGCTGAGACAAATGGTCCCGACAGGCCGAAGTGGCCCAACACAGAAAACATGAAGGACCAATCCAGCCTATCGAAGGCCTTCTCCGCGTCTAGTCCCAGAAGAAGTGCTTCCACTCCTTCCCTATTCACCACCTCTACCAGATCTAAGATCCTTCGGGTGTTGTCCCCCGCCTGTCGATAGCGAACGAAGCCTACTTGGTCTTTATGGACCAGCTGTGGAAGCCAATTATTTAGGCGGTCCGCCAACAATTTGGTGAATATTTTGAGATCAGAATTTAAGAGGCTAATAGGGAGATAGCTCGCACATTCCATGGGGTCCCTGCCCGCTTTAGGGATGACAGTTATGTAGGAGTGTAGAAAAGTTTTTGGGATGTCCTCACCCTTCATAAAAAGATTGAAAAGATGGATCAAATGAGGTGACATACCTTCCAGGAAGGTTTTATAATATAGGTAAGTAAACCCATCCGGGCCCGGAGCTTTGTGGTTTGGGAGGTCTTTAATGGTCTGGTGGATCTCATCCGGGACTATTTCTCGGTTAAGATCCCCCAGAGCCTCCCGGGACAGTTTTGGAAGGTGACAGTCTGTCAAAAATTCATTCAATATTGTTGTTCTATCTGGGTGGGACATTGATAATGGCGGAGGGATAGAGTACAAGGATATGTAGTATGCGTGGAAGAGTTGTGCGATTTTCGTGGGATCATAATGAGGGGTGCCCAAAGTATCCTTTATGGCGCAGGGGGCGGAAGTTATCGTTTGGTCCCGGAGCCTTCTGGCCAGCATCGTATGTGGTTTATTGCCATACTCATAGTACTTCTGGCGTGAGTAACGCAGGAGCTTTTCTATTTTCCCGTGTGATATCTCTTTTAATTTAGTTCTAAGGTCTATTACCTCTTTCAGGCGAGTCTTAGAGGGGTGGGTGCGAAGGCGTTCTTCCGCTGCTCGGAGGTCTGTTTCACATTGATGGTAAAGTTGCTGTGAGTCCTTTTTGAGCTTGGAAGAAATTGCTATGCACTCCCCTCTAATAACTGCCTTGTGGGCTTCCCATATCACTGGGAAAGATGGAAGGGTCTGAGAATTCTCCTCAAAGTAATTCTGTATAGCCTTACGGATAGATTCTCGAGAAGTAGGGTTAGCGAGTAGGGATTAATTTAGTCTCCAGTGGGTTCTTTTTGCGGTAACATTTGTTAAATTAAGGTGTCGTAGTAAAGGGGCATGATCTGACCATGTGATACTGCCTATTTGTGCTTGTCGGAGTGTTCTAAGAGTGAGAACATTACCAAAGAAATAATCGATTCGGCTATGGGAATTATGAGGGTGTGAGAAGAAGGTGTATTGTCTCGCTGTCGGGTTATCAATTCTCCACAAATCAAATAGTTGGTGTTTATGGATCAGCTTGCGAAATCCCGTAGACAGAGGAGAAGATTTACCTGGGCTTGTGGAGTGTGAGGTTGCTAGTATTTTGTCAGCTCTATGTGAAAACACCATATTAAAGTCCCCCCCTATAATGTGCATGACCCCCCGGTCTGACGGGAGGCGCGAAAGGACCGAGGAAACAAATCTATTCTGATTAGAGTTTGGGGCATAGAGGTTACAAAGGATTAATTTCATCCCATTCAGCGTGCCCTGGATGATCAGGTAACGACCTGAGGGATCAGCCTCCCACTTACTCACTTGAAGTGGGCAAGTGCGAGAAATTAATATAGCCACCCCAGCTTTCTTTTTTGTGTTTGTGGCCGAAAAGGATTGAGGAAACCAATGGCGGGCAAAGTTAAAAGAGCTTTTTTCCGTGAAGTGTGTCTCTTGCAGAAACACCACATCCGCCCTTGATTTTCTCATCTCCTGAAGAACCAGCCTCCTTTTAATATCAGAATTCAACCCCTTCACGTTAAGGCTCATCAACGTAGCCATCCCAGTGCCTTAAAGTAAGCTAAATAGCTAATGTAAGGACTAATGTTTGAAACTGTCGCTTAATATGTAAGGTAGACATACTCCTTGGGCCCTTCTGAGACAGAGCGCTTCTACTATAGTAAGTTGCATATCTCTGTGTACAACCCGAACAATAAAAAATAAACCAAAACATACCTATGTTCTACTACAAAATAGAAACTCTTCAATTATGCAATAGGGGTATGGACCTAACCCCGACCGTCCACTACCCCACCAGCAGAGTCGACTTACTTTTTTATACAAAGGTAAAGGTATCTAACTAAATATAACCTGCACTATAAACCAAAGTGTGAATCAATTGGTACGACTCTGCAGAAGGGTGAGTGGCGGAACCTCACAAACCGGACTAGGGGTCCAAACCTCCCCCCCCGGGATTTTTTAGAAGGAGAAAGTCCCAGGAAAAAGGGAAGCAGTATAAGCAGACCAGTTGACCCCTTGGGATTCCCATATGAGATCAAAAATGACTTTAAAATCTCAGGAAAAAGCAATCAGGTAGGTCTTTCCGATCCTAGGCCTCTAGGTTGCCGTTTCCGTGCTGTTGTGGCTGGTTGCCAGGTCTGAGGAAGTTGCGGTATCTGTTGGGGCAAAGTCCAGTCTGGCAGATCCGGAACAGGAAGGTCAAATGCCTGGCAAAAAGACTCCAAGTCCGCAGGGGTCCGAAGACTGGCCGACGTCTCCCCCCGCCGTGCAGAAAGGCTGAACGGAAACCCCCATCTATAGAGGATATTATTAGCCTTTAGGGATGACAGTAATGGTCGGAGGGCCCTCCGTTGCTGTAGTGTCAACCATGAGAGATCCTGAAACAGTTGCACCTTAGTATCTCGGTACATCACTTGTTTCGGCGGTCGTGCTCTGAACATTATTTCCTCCTTAAGTTGGAAGTCTCTCAGGTTCCCTGTTAAATTTTTGGGGTGCAAGGCCCTGTGCGCTCTGTCCATAGGAATTGGGCTATCAGGAGGACGCTGGAGGAGTGAGTTAAATTTGGTCTTCAGGATTTTTGTAACGTCCTCCTTTATTTGGGCCTCAGGGACACCTCTGACCCTTATATTGTGACGTCTGCCTCTGTTGTCAAGATCTTCAATATGACGTTGTAGCTCTCTTATGAAGTCGGCTTGGGAGGCGGTATGGGACTGGAGGTGGCGAATGGTTGTTCTAGCATCATTATGGTCGGTCTCCAGCTGGTTTATTCTTTTGGAGATAGAGACTACATCCTGGCGGACTGACGCTATTTCAGACCTACAGGTGTCTTTTACTTCAGAAATAAGTGCTTGGAAGTCCTTTTTTGTAGGAAGCTGACGCACAAATTCCCACCAATCTGCTGGAGGACATGGAGGCTGTGTGGGTGCAGCTGTCGGGGTTTCTGGGGCTCTCTTCCTGGGAGCCTCTCTAGCAGGCGAGTTCAGTGGGGTCCCGGAGGTCTCTTTAAGCTGTGCAAGCTGTGCTACTGGAGCTGGGCTCCCTGACCCTGTATCTCCAGACAGGTTCTGGTTTCTTTGGGGTCTGGGGGGGAGAGACTCATTCTGCAATATTGGTGGTCCCAGTGGGGAGGTCAGGGGGGCACTCCTAGGAGACTCACGGTCTTCCCACACAGGCTGGGAGATTATAGCAGGCTGTAGGGCCTCATTACTGGCCAGTCGAGCCCCCTCCTGTGCCTCTCCCCAGTCCCCCCCTCCGCCATCCAACATCCCACTATCTGAGCTCCCCCATTCTCCACTCCCGCCGGGTCATGGCACCAGACTCCCCCTGTGAATGTTCCATAGGGGCCGATGGGCTCCAACCGCCGCCGCTCTCTAGGATCTCCAGAGGGGGGAGGGCCGGCATCTCCACTATCTCTATGTGACTGCCGGAGCTCGCATCCAGGGAGAACATGTACCTCGTGTCTTATCCTGCAGTCCCTGGGCTCACACTCCCGGCCAGCTCGCTGCAGTCTCGCTCCCGCCCGCGAGAAGGTAGGTCGCCTCGCGTCTTCTCCTCCGCCGCCATCTTGACCACGAGGTTAGCTCCCCTCCCGCCGGCACCTGCGAGATCTCCGGCTCTTCCTCCATCTGCGCCGCCGGTCTCTTCTGGCCCCTCACCTCTCCTCCCGTCTGTGACGTGGACTGGCGCTCCATGTCCTCTGCCTTCCATACCTCCTTGCACTGCCGCCGTCTGTGAAGGCCGGTGACACATTGCTCCGGCTGCCTGGGCGTCCTCCTGGTCTTGTTGTTCCCCGGACACCTCTCTCGTCAGGAAGGAGTCCATGGTAAGCGGTGCTGGGGTTCCCGGGTCCCTGGTGGTCTTAAGGGGCTTTTTCTTCCCCATCCTGGGCACCTCAAGCTAATATAAAAGTGCTTATTTTTCTCCCGGGCATAGGAGCTCAACCCTCAGGCGTCCTACTCCATGAAGCTCCGGCCACGCCCCCCCCAACTGATTACCTCTTTAGACAACACAAATGTGATTTGCTAATTTAATGTGTTTAGGTACTGATTTATTATTACATTTTCTTTAGTTTTTTTATTTTTCTGTACCGCTTTAACAACATGTTGTGACGACATGGACTCTCATGGGTTAAAGTTTCTTAAAATTCAGCCAGACAGCATGATAAATTGTCTATAGACGGGGGAGAAGTCCCTCATTGTTTTTACAAGACTCTTGTTGACTCAATGTAATTGTGTTGGCCACTGAAAGCCAGACGTATTGTTCTCCAGACTTTTCCAGTAACCATTGTATTGTAGTTGTGTATTGCTAATGTGATTACCTTAGTAGCCATTGTTGAGTCTGTGACTTGCAGACTCCATGTAGATATCTTCAGTCTTTCTGTAGACATCATTTGGATGAACATTGTCCATGCAGCTTGAGATTCATCCAATGGGAGAGGCGCTCTTGTCCAACCAATCGATGATGACGCAGTGTATCTAAGTGGAAGGCTGTGGCTATAAAAGGGACTTCTTTAAGCCACCAGGTTGTTGATGGATGCTGATCGATCCAGTCTAAGCTCTTTGGAGCTGACTAGAGGATCAGGATATCTTATGGCTTCAATCTAGGGACTCCGGTTCCGGTTGGAGACCATATCCACAGCCTAGAGATTTTGACTCTGGCTGCCATGATTGTAACATCATTCCAGGGCTACCTAAGGAGGACACTCAGGTTGGGACAGTTCAGTCACCTGTTACAGACTTTGCAGACCTCAGACAGCTTCCTGAATCTGGCATTATTCCTTTCTCGGTGGGTGCCCGCCAAATGCGGGGTGCTGCTGGATTGGAGTAAATAGCCCTGGAACCTCTGAGGCATGGACATTCTAAATCCCTGGTGAGCCAGCGGAAGGGTGAGACTCTGTTGCCTGTTACATTTGTGTGTTTTGCTGGTTATGTGCCGTTAATTGTTTGGGGATCCAATAAAGTCTAATTATTGTGGTTCCCTCATCCTGTGTTGTCTGAGTAGTGTTACGCCCACGGTTAAGGAGGCCAGCGTTCAGTTGGGATGAGCCCTGAGCCACGCTGTCTTTCTAAAGGCGGCGGGTTTTAGTGGACGAGAGCACCCACTGAGCCCCGTGTCTCCACACATGTCAGCGCGGATTTATATTAGATAATACTCATATTATGTTTGACACCATTCAGATTCCTTGCTTGGCTCAGTCTGATCTTTACAGTGTCATACATGGCTATGCAAGACATATCTTCTGCAATAGAACTAAAATATTCGTAAATGACGGTGGATAACTTTGTGGCACCCAGGGGTGTAACGATCGCGGTCACAGAGGTTGCCACTGTGCCCGGCGGTTGAGGTTTGCTGCCAGTGCCAGCGCATGTTTCAGCTGGATGTGTGTTCTCAGATGCACATTCAGCTGAAATGTATTTCATCACAGAGACTCGCCAGATTCCTCCACAGCAATACACCAGGGCAAATTGTGCTCCTGGAGCATGCTGTGCATGGATTTGACTGCTCCAGACACATCATACACCACACCTTTTGCTGATTCTTCTTACCGCAAAGGAGCGTTAAAAGGGTTTTCCCAGTAATAAAGTGCAGTTTAATTAATAGATCTCGGAATAAAAATAAGTTCCACAAATGGATGTTTTAAAGAAAAATGTTCCGGTGCTGAAATTTTTTTATCAATATGCCCCTGCTATGTATTGTGTAATGACTGTGTCTGACCATGCAGGAAAAGATGCAGCAGAGCTGAGAAAGCTAAGCCCGTCCACACCTCCACACTACACCTGCTTATGAGTCCGACTACTTGGCATGAGTGAGCTAGTCTGGGTAGTGATAATCTGCTGGTGATAAAACAATCATTGCAAGTAATCAACAGTACACAGGCTAATACGTGGTATATCACTGAACTCTGTGTCTCAGGACACACATTATGTCGTCCTCAGATTACATAGCAAAAACCAGATGACAGATTCTCTTTAAGCTCTAATGCCCACTCGTCAAAGCCATCTCCTAGTCTGATTGGTTTCCCCTTTCCTCCAGTGAGTCAAAGCTCATTATTCAGTGGTACTGTATATATTGCAATAGTTTTTATATAGATAAGCTGCAGATTCCTATTTATCTGTATTTATACTTATGGACTGTGGTATGTAAAGGTGTGCCTTTGTGTACCAATATGCATTTTATGTAACAACACCCCATTTTGTGTGTGTGTGTGTGTGTGTGTGTGTATATACTGTATATTAGAAAACAGTATGCATATGTGTTCGTACAATGTGTTTTTGCTTCTGTGTGTAATAACTTTCAGATTTTGAGGCATATTTACTGAATCTATAGGGCTCTTTCACATGTTTATTAAGGAGTTCAATTTATATTTTCTATTTTAGAAACAGAAAAGTGGAATTAATGCACAAAACGGATCACACAATTGATCCAAATTGAAGCAAAGGTGCCCCATTGATTATTATGGGACCTGTCTGGGTTCCGTCATGTGTTAGTTTTTAGAAAGCAGAAAAAAATACTGCAATTCAAAGTCTTCTTTCTTCTATTCTTAAAACTGACACATAAAGGATGGGTTTTGCACATTAATTCCACTTGTCTATTTCTAAGACAGAAAAGACAAATTGAATTCACCAGCGCAAATATGAAAGTAGGCTTACTTTGGTGCCATTTATATTATGATCATGCATTGGCCGAGCATGTTCATTTGGAAAAACTCAAATTAAGGGGTACCGCTCCAACGATGCATAGAATGCAATGGTCAGACATGGCACACTTACATATGTTTGACTCTTTTTACAAGTATTTTTTGTTTTCAAAAGTATAGTAAAATGCAGCATGCCATATTCTGCACTTTCAAAAAAATATATCTGGCATAAAGATGATTGAATGTAAGATTTTTGGTATTACATGTGGTTATTGTGATTATTTTAGGCTATTGCTTTATTTAGTGAGCTTAGTTCTGTTTCTGAATATATGTAGTAAACTTGGTATTGTCTCCATAGGTTTCTAACTAATTTTGTTCTGTTTCTGTGTTTATATATTTGCTTAGTTCTGTTGTTGTATCTATGTAATAAGCATTTCTCCATCCTGTATTTATGTACTAAGCTTGGCTCTGTTACTGTATCTATGTAATAAGCTCAGTTCTGTTTCCAAATCTATGTAATAAGCTTTGTTCTGGTACTGTATCTGTGTAGTAAGTGGCAGATCATTAAAGAAGATGTTTCCGTGCAGAGTGATTCAAGTCTGCACCATGGTGCTATGGTTTGGTATTATGGACTAGTAGATGTGTATTTCAGTTGCTGATGTTATACGTCAATATGAAAACATCAGCAACCACCCTTTTTTTTAAGCCTTTTATGCAGCATCCAGACATCCATAGGTTAACAGGTTAAAGATGGGCCGGCCATAGCTCATAGTCAGGACCTATGGTATTGTAAGTTCCTATCCCATATATTTGTGGCAAATCTACAGCATTGTTAATTGTTGGTCCCATCTATAAGACCTGCATCTTTCATTTTGGATGGATTGGTTGTGTGCCACTGCAAGTGAAGCGGGGGTCAGAATTATCATTTGAACAAAAAGAGAGCGTCACATAGGCTACGGGTTGAACTAGATGGACTTAGAGTCTCCCTTCAACCTTAAAAACTATGATACTATGATACATCCCAGGGCCCCTTTTTTCCAGATTGATGCAGATCCCGTTGTTGAAACCTTCACCTTCTATACATTTAAGACATTCTGTGGATTTACCATATATATGTGTGCTAAGGAAATATTCTATTTTATATGACTTTTGTCCAAGCTATTGAGACCTTGTTCCAGCTATTGCTGCCTGGCAATAGCTACACCTCTGGAGAAGTGTGGGAATAAATCTATTTTATTTAGCCGCAATATTGAACAAAAATGATAGCAACAGTTTAGCCAGTGTTTTTTTTCCCATGATAAAAAATATGCACTTGAAATTGAAGCATATGTTAAAATCCTTGATATTGTTATTATTGTAGTTATGCATTTCAACAATGTCAGACCAGAATGCCAAGGGCCCAACAATAACATTAAGGGGTACTTTGCACACTACGACATCGCAGCTGCGATGTCGGTGGGGTCAAATTGAAAGTGACGCACATCCGACGTCGCTGTCGACATTGAAGTATGTCAATCCTTTTTGATACGATTAACGAGCGCAAAAGCATTGTAATCGTATCATCGGTGTAGTGTCGGTCATTTTCATAATTTCGCTGCAGCGACAGTACGATGTTGTTCCTTGTTCCTGCGGCAGCACACATCACTGTGTGAGAAGCCGCAGGAGCGAGGAACATCTGCTTACCTGTGTCACTGCGGCCCACGCCGGCTATGCGGAAGGACGGAGGTGGGCGGGATGTTTACGTCCCGCTCATCTCCGCACCCCTGCTTCTATTGGTCGCCTGCCGTGTGACGTCACTGTGATGCTGCACAATCCGCCCCCTTAGGAAGGAGGCGGGGGCCCAGCCAGAGCGACGTCGCAGGGCAGGTAAGTGCATGTGAAGCTGCCGTAGTGATAATGTTCGCTACGGCAGCTCTCACAAGAGATCGCAGCTGAGACGGGGGCGGGGCGGGCGCTCGGCTCGTAGTGTGCAAAGTAGCCCTTACTCTTAAGGGCCCACTGTTCAGTTACATCCTTCATATTCTCATCCTTGCTCGTAAAGATTCCTGTGCCAACTATTTAGTTAAAAAGGAAAAAGTGTAGCACTCACCATTGGTTACATGCAAAACTTTGTTTCTTCAATCCATCACAGAGTACAGGTCTTGCATGGGGGAGGAACAGGGAACACCAGGCCGACAGCCGTGTCTGATTGTTGACACCTCTCCATTATTAACCCCTGGACTAGATGACAGCTGACATTGCACAGCTGACATCAACCCCCCAATATATTCCCCCGATTGCCACTGCACCAGGGCAATAATGAAAAGCTGTGCAAAGTACTAGAATTGGCACATCTAATGGGATTCGCCAATTCTGGGGCAACTGCGGGCTGATTTTTTAGGCTGGGAAGGGCCAAATAGCCATGGGTCTTCCCAACCTGATAAACAGCCCCCAGCTATCTGCTTTACCTTGGCTGGTTATCAAAAATTGGGGGGACTCCACACTGGTTTTTTTTTAGTTTTTTTATTACATGAAAGGCACTAAAGGGTACAAGTGTTCAACCTTACTCTAATCCAAGCTCTCCTTCCTAGATCAACTCTCTCTTAACTGTATCCAGAGGACAGTGAGCTGAGCACTGTGCCCCTGTGTCTCATATAAGACCCAATGACACGATGCGGCCGGCCAATCATAGTAAGGGTGTGTGCACACCATCAGTGTTTGCAGCATTTTGAACACAGTGTGTTTTCCCTGCTTCTAAAATGCTGCGTTGTATAGTACAAGCACAGTGGATGGGATTTCTAGACATCCCATGCCCACTGTGCTTCTTTTTTTCTGCAATGTAAACTGACATGTGGCATGGCTTTTTGACTGCAGCATGTCAATTTATGCTTGTGGAGATGTCAGTGTCTAGAATACTGCTAAAGTCCGCAGCGCCCAGAACCCTGATCATATGCACGGACTTTGCGTTTTCCTACAAAGAACACTCACGTCTCTGCAGGAGGGATGACACAACGTCTAGAATGCAGTGTCTCCAGATCGTGTGCACATACCCTAATGCCAGTAGCCAACATGGCTACGGCATTATCGTGTATGGCAGTCAATCCCCATATGTTTATTGGCTGTCTAACAACCGCAAAATATGCAGTGCAGGAACTCGAGCATGACAATCAAGCACTGGCAATAGTCGATAAAGTATCGAGCTTGCTCTAGCACCCTGATGCTCGACTGACTATTGAGAAGTGCCAAGCACGCTAGCTGATCACTAATTATTATCTGGGCATTTGCCAAATATTTTAACTTTATACTAGTGCTACAATTGGGGCTTCACTTTAACTATTGGCAGAGCAGTTTATTTAAGCACCCAAGGCTATAAGCAATATTTATACAAAGTGATTAAAAATAATTCATATGCTTGACTGTTATTAGTGAGACATATGTCTCCCAATAACAGTTAGGGAGATTCTGGAATTGATTCTGATTCTGGAATTGTATTGATGCAGCACTTTATCACCATTTACTGATATACCCTAAAAAGTAATGTGTTCAGACAGTCCTAGCTGATGTCATAAGATCACGCTATTATTTGTCTAGGGTAACTTTTGTACAAGGTAGAGATGATGACCTTGACATATTACAACGACTTTGAAAACTCTGAAATTAAACTAACACCTCTTATTCAGAAATGAGATATGGAAATGCAAACAAAAGAAAGTTGTCAGACACCCAAGAATTCTAAATTGGAAACGCTTAAAATAATGAAATGTAGGCATATTATATTTGAAGGAAATGAATGCACCACCTATCATGATGAAAGCTCAAACAATGATTAATCCAGCATAACACAATGTGCCTGTACTTGTCATATTGTTTCCTGAGCTACCAGCTGCATTGATAGAGGCTTCAGTGCTGGAGAGTGTGCAGATGTACATTAAAGTTTTTTGATGAGTGGTGCTCGGAGTAGTAATTAAACTGTACCAGGTGCCTTTATGAACAAAAAAAAAATAATTTAATAACACAAAAAAAATTTGGAGAACGTTTTTCTTTCATGTGAATATTTTAGTTAAAATACTGAAAATACCAGGTTCTGAGACTGGAGAGGAAGGGGTTAGTGCTGCACTGCCAAGGAAATGTAATAAAAATGGGTATTCCTGGATTGTGACTTATTAGGCAACACGTTTCGGAGTGCTCAGATTCCTTCATCAGGATAATCGATTGATTGTCCTGATGAAGGCATCTGAGGACTCCGAAACGCTTTGACTTATCACATACTAGGAATACCTGTTCTATCTTTATGCCATCGGCGGCACAGGTTTAACTAGTTCCTCTCCAATCTCAGATGCTGATTACCCATGGGGTTGCTGCCGCCATTTCTAAGCTTTTAAGTGGTAGTGTCTTATGTAAATACACCAGGTGAGCACAATTCTGTTTGTTTTTAGTGTTTCTTGGATAAGACTCTGTGCTCCTTGCCTCTCCAGTTTTTTTCTTCAAAAAATACCAGTTATGAAGGGAAGCTGTCATCTTAAAATGACCTATTATTTAACCTCTTTCTGCCAATGCCTGTTTTTACCTTCCTAACATGACCACATTTTTCAAATCTTACAAATTTAAATTTATGTGGTAAAAACTGTGGAATGCTTCCACATATTCCACTGATTTAGAGAATATTTGTTCATGACACATTGTACTTTTTGTTTGTGGTAAGGTTAGTTAATATATTTTGTAATTATTTCTGAAAATATAATTTGATTTAAAAAAAAATCACAATTTTCAAATTATTAATTTTATGCCCTTAAAACACACATCACAAAATAGTTAAGTAACAGTAACATTTACCATACAGCTGTTTTACGTCACCATAATTTAATAAATTACATTTTCTGGTTAGGATTTGAAACTCAAACGATAAAGTTCGGCGTTAGTACCGGACACCAGAACTTTTCATGGAGGCTTGTGTCCGAGTTCAGAGTTCAGGCGCTGTTCAAATGGCTGCAGCACAGCCAATCAAGAAGCTTTTTGTCATGGACAAGGTGCTTGTATGCTGGTATGAACAAAATAAATAAAAATATGATGTGGGGTCTCCCCTATATTTGATAACCAGTGCAGGTAAAAGCAGACAGCTGGGGGCTGTTGCCATTAGCTGTGTGCTTTACCTTCGCTGGTTATCAAGAATAGAGGGGAACCAATGCCATTTTTTAAAATTACTTAAATAATTAAAAAATAAATGGCATAGGGTCTCTTCTATTTTTGATAACCAGCCAAAGTGAAGCAGACCTTGTGATCAAGGACGCTACGACGTCCGGAACGTGTCTTTTTGTATGGTTGGCATTGCGCTATATTGATGGCTATTTTAATGGAAATCCAATAAAAGAAAGAATGAATTTTTATCCCTAACACAACCCTAATGAACACCTGCCTACCGACGGAGTGTAACAACACCTTAAAGTACCGGGTGCCCCCGTTCCACGGTGGCTGTCCCTAGGAGTCCCTAGGAGTCCCTCGCTGTCCCTACCAAACTATAAAAAGCATCCAAAAGTGAGGATCTCATTAAGGCCTAATGGGGTCTGTGTCCTAAGAGTGTGGATCCATCTGCATTCCCGTTGGAGAATCCTACGGTCCCAATCCCCACCCCGGGCCGGATGATTAATGAGATCAATACCCATAAATGTTAGGCCAATGATGTTCCCATTGTGCATCGTTTCAACGTGTTTGGCCAATGGGGTGTCTCTTTTGTTGGCTATATCCCGAAGGTGTTCACCAACACGCCTCCTGAATTCTCTCCTTGTTTTGCCCACATATTCTAGACCGCAGCTACATCTTGCCTTATATATTACGCCTCTCGAGCGACAGTTTATAAACGCTCTGATCTGAAAGGTTTCTCCTGTTACGGAGCTCGAGAAGCTTTTACCAGTCTGAATATGTGGGCAAGCAACACAGCCACTGCATTTGTAACATCCTTTGACGTCTGAGTGTAACCAACTGATTTCTTTGGGACGTACAAAGTGGCTGTGTACGACTCTATCACCAATGGAGCGACCTCGCCGATAGGTACATTTTGGAAAAGTTCCCACTACATCACCAATATCCACATCCATTTTCAGGATGGCCCAGTGTCGCTCAAGAATCTTGCGCACTTCCATGGAACAGTTATTAAAAGTGGTGATAAAGCGGAACTTCCCATCCATTGTCCCTTCCTTCTTTGATGAAGGAACTAATAGACTTGTCCTATCTCTTGATAGTGCCGTCTGAAATGCTTGGGAAAGGACCTGATCGGGGTAACCTCTTTCCCTGAAACGGCTACGTAGGTCCTCTGCTTGGTAAGAGAAATTCGAGGGGGTCGAGCAGTTCCTCCGTGCCCGAAGGTATTGGCCCTTCGGGATGCCTGCCCTAAGGGGTCTGGGGTGATTACTTTCCCAGCGCAGGAGCGAGTTTGATGAGGTGGGCTTGCGAAAAGTGCTTGTAACAAGGGTGCCATCCGCCTGTTTTGTGACCAGGATATCCAAAAAAGAGAGCTCCCTCTCATAATCACCGTGGTGGGAGGTTACTTTATCCTCCCCCCCGTGTGAGGTTTGTCCTTCCATGGTGATATTAGGAGCTTTTACATTTGCTCCAATTTTACTTGTTATACAACCGTATGTGTTGTGTGGTTTGATATTTTTAACCATTAACCAATAAAGGTTACATTTTAATTGTTACCACAATTTACATTAGTGCTTGGCTGTATCTATACAATTCACAGCTTACATCAACCCCAAAAGTTTGCCACTGCACCAGGGCAATTGGGAAGAGCCGGGCAAAGCGTGCGAATTGGAACATCTAATGGATGCGCCACTTCTGGAGTAGCAGTGGGCTGTTCTTTTTTTTATCAGGAAAGGGCCAAATAAACATGGGCTTCATATTGGAACTGGGGTTCGGGTCCCGAACCAAACTTTTAACTAATGTCCGGCCAAACACTGCAAACCCGAACTTCTACGGGTCTGCTCATCCCTAGTTAGGATGTTAGAATCGTTAAAATTTTAGTTGCAATTTTTCATTTGTTTTTCAACAAAATATACAAAAGCTTTTTTAAAACCCCTAAACAAGACCCCAAGTGTACTCCTAAAGTATTCAAAACCCCATTTAGGAAGTTTGTTAACCTTTCAAGTGTTTAACAGGACTTAACGCAAAGTGGAATGAAAACATGAAAAATTAAGGTTTTTTTTTTTCCATGAGGATGTTACTTTAGCCACAAATTTTTCATTTTCACAAGGGTAACTGAAGAAATGGACTTGACAATTTTTTGTGCAATCTCTCTTGAATATATGTTTGGAAACTATTGTTTGGGCACATGGAGTAGAAGAAGCATAATTGTACCTTTTTCCCCTTGCGGAGTTTGCATTCAATAGCAGAGTCCATCAGTCTACGGGAACTTCTCCCTTCTTCTGTAATTACGGGTTTCACCCTCACTTTGGGACCTTCTCTAGAGTGGATTCGGGGTGTCCAGGGGCCGACTCCATCGTTCAGCATCTGGGGAAGGTGTGGAAGGAGGTATGGCGGTGCATCGTGACGGCTCAAGAGTCCCAGAAACGCCAAGCGGACAAACACCGTTCTCTGGGACCCCCCTTTCAGGTGGGGGACAAAGTGTGGTGGTCCACTCGGAATATCAGGCTCAGGGTTCCGTCTGCTAAGTTGGGTCCTAAGTTTATAGGGCCCTATGAGATCATCGAAGTGATCAACCCAGTGGCCTTTCGGTTGCAACTGCCCCAGACCTTGCATATTCCCAATGTGTTTCATACCTCCTTGCTTAAGCCATTTGTTCCTTCGGTGGTGGATTCTCAGACCCCTCCGGCTCCGATACTGGTGAACGGCGAGGAGGAGTACGAAATTCAGGGTATTATCGACTCTCGTTGGGTTCGTAGTTCCCTCCAGTATCTGATTCATTGGAAGGGTTACGGTCCGGAGGACCGGTCCTGGGTGCCGGCTCGATCCGTGCGGGCCGATCGGTTAATTGCGGCTTTCCACCGAAAGTATCCTGGGAAGCCTGGGGTCCGGTGCCTTGAGGAGGGGGTACTTGTTACATCTCGTGGCTCTCCTCTTGCAAGGAATGAGGTGGTCCCCCATTCCTTGTCTGCCGCGAGCCCTCCTACTCAGCAGCGCCAAAGGCCTGGGAGACTACAGGAGTTTCCTCCTCCTAGATGCGGCAGAAGGGTGACACCTAGTGGTTTACTCCTTGTAAGGAATGGAGTGGTCTCCCATCCCTTGCCTGCCACGTGTCCTCCTGCTCAGCATCGCAGAGGGTCGGAGTGGTTGCACAGTGTGCAAAGGATAGATGCTCAGGGAAGCAGCAAGACTTCCCTTAGCTCTGCACATTGTGAAACCGAAGATCCCGCCTTTATGACCCAGAGGCAGGAGGTTGAGCATGTGCCCCACGTGACGTCTTCTGATTTGCTCACTGGTATCACACGGCCAGATAACGAGGCTGGTGATGTGCTGAATCCTGACTGGCCGGGCCAGGACGTCACAGATCATGATTCGGTCACATCCGTCTCGCGCCCGCCCTTGGCTGGAGCTACATCTCCTTAAAAACCCCTCCTGCCATCATGGCGGCGCGCGACCGTCCTTCTATGTTTGGATGTCTGGCAGCGTGCTGCCACGCCACTGTACAGACATTGTATTTTGCAGGTCTCGCCCCTGCCTTGCTGCTCCGGCAGTATTCCGTTTAACAGGCTGTGTTCCTGTCCCAGGTGAGCTCCTTGAATCTCTGTCAGACTCACCTGGTTTCTGAAGCACACGTGCGTGGGCACCTCTGTGCTACCCTCGTGCCATATTCCTGTGACTCCCGCTGGCACACGTGCGTAGGCACCTCTGTGCGTCCCCGTGCAACAGGTACACCGAGTTGTGAGCCCCGTGCCATACAACCCTCACGGGTTAGGGCGGACAGGTGTACGCAGATCGTCTGTGACATTCCAGACGATCGCTAGCAGCAACCCGCTCACTCTTCTCCCACCATAGCAGCGGTCCCTTACACCGCACAGTGGACCTTGACCGGCGGAAGCTGTCCATATACCATCTTGGCACGCTTCCCCGGGTCCCCCTCGTAACATTACGGTCGCGCCAAAGGTCTGGCTATGGCAGAAGAGCAGCAGCAGTTGCTGCGTTATGTGCAGCAGTTGGAGTCACGATTGGCAGCTGTGGAGCGGTCTTCCCCCGATAAGGCTGCTCTAGCGACAATTGCCACCCAAGCGGCTACTCAGGCTGTGGAATTGAGCGGAAAGTCGCCTCGCCTTGCGCTCCCAGAGCGCTTCAACGGGGACAGCTCCGAGTGCCGTGGTTTCATAAACCAGGTTACCACCTACTTGGAGATGTCCGCCACTCTTTATGCCACTGAGAAGGCGAAAGTAGCATTCGTCCAGTCCCTGCTCACAGGGAGAGCGCTAAAATGGTCCACGCCGTTGTGGGAGCGCGGAGATCGGGTGGTGAATCACCTTCCAGTTTATCTTGAGGCCATGAGAAAGGTGTTCCTCGGGCCTCAAGTCACCCACGACTCCGCGCTGCGACTCCTACGCCTTCGGCAAAAGTCCACTTCAGTCGGGGACTTTGCGGTGCAGTTCAGGACACTCGCCGCAGAGCTGGACTGGCCAGATAAAGTCCTTGTCCCTGTGTTCTGGGAGGGTCTGGCAGGGTTCGTCAAAGACGCGCTGGCCACGCGTGATGTGCCGACCACCTTAGAGGCCTTGATACGGCTTGCTTCTCGCATAGACATCCGCCACGCGGAGCGGAGGCTCGAGGTCTCTTCGGCACCCACGTCTACCTGGCCTACAGAGCCTCTGACTCTCCTTCCCCACCAGACCAGTCTCCCAGCCAGTTCTGTTGATGACTCTGTGGAGCCCATGGAAGTCTCCAAGGTGGTCTCCTCTACCACAGGCTCTCGGCCGCCGGTCGTTTGCTTTGCCTGTGGGCAGAGGGGACATGTAGCTACCCGATGTTCAAAACCATCGGAAAAGAGACAAAGTCTGGTTTCCATCAGAGGAGGAACCCTAGACGCTGCCTCTCCTTCTAAATTAACCCTCAGCGCCCAGTTGCAGTTCGGCACCACTGTCTTCCCTGCCCTGGCTTGCTTAGACACTGGCGCTGACGGCAATTTCATTTCAGCCTCCCTGGCAACTAGGTACTCTGTTTCCCTGGTCCTGTTGCCTAAACCAATCAGAGTCCAGGTAATCAACGGGTCCCTACTTGTCAAACCCATTACCCAGATCACCGTCCCTCTCAGGATGGATGTACCACCAGGCCACCATGAGCAGGTGTCCTTTCTGGTGCTTCCAGACGGGACGGATGAGATCCTACTAGGACTCCCCTGGTTGAAACGGCATGCTCCGATACTCAACTGGACAACAGGGGAGATCTCGTCCTGGGCAGGGTCATGTAAAGAACACCTCGGGACCACCGGGTCACCCACTCCCCTAGACCTGGTGCCACCTGGCCAGACCCTCGTTCCCCCTAGGTTACGGAACGATGTACTTTCCTGGGACCATACCTCCAAGGTCGTGGGCCTCTTCAGGTCCAAAAGGACCAGAGTTCTAGAGGCCAGGCATGATTGGTGGCCGACGGCCGACTCCTCGTCCGACAACCCTGAAGTAGCGAGGTTGGTTAAAACAAAAATCGTTCAGGGCAAGAGGTACTTCCTCGTGGAGTGGGTCGGTCGTGGACCGAAGCTTAGGACCTGGGAATTGGAGGATCATGTCCACGCTCCGGGTTTGGTAGCAGCCTTTGAGCACAGGCGGCGGGGGGCCCTAGACGGGGGGGTAATGTTACATCTCGTGGCTCTCATCTTGCAAGGAATGAGGTGGTCCCCCATTCCTTGTCTGCCGCGAGCCCTCCTACTCAGCAGCGCCAAAGGCCTGGGAGACTACAGGAGTTTCCTCCTCCTAGATGCGGCAGAAGGGTGACACCTAGTGGTTTACTCCTTGTAAGGAATGGAGTGGTCTCCCATCCCTTGCCTGCCACGTGTCCTCCTGCTCAGCATCGCAGAGGGTCGGAGTGGTTGCACAGTGTGCAAAGGATAGATGCTCAGGGAAGCAGCAAGACTTCCCTTAGCTCTGCACATTGTGAAACCGAAGATCCCGCCTTTATGACCCAGAGGCAGGAGGTTGAGCATGTGCCCCACGTGACGTCTTCTGATTCGCTCACTGGTATCACACGGCCAGATAACGAGGCTGGTGATGTGCTGAATCCTGACTGGCCGGGCCAGGACATCACAGATCATGATTGGGTCACATCCGTCTCGCGCCCGCCCTTGGCTGGAGCTACATCTCCTTAAAAACCCCTCCTGCCATCATGGCGGCGCGCGACCGTCCTTCTATGTTTGGATGTCTGGCAGCGTGCTGCCACGACACTGTACAGACATTGTATTTTGCAGGTCTCGCCCCTGCCTTGCTGCTCCGGCAGTATTCCGTTTAACAGGCTGTGTTCCTGTCCCAGGTGAGCTCCTTGAATCTCTGTCGGACTCACCTGGTTTCTGAAGCACACGTGCGTGGGCACCTCTGTGCTACCCTCGTGCCATATTCCTGTGACTCCCGCTGGCACACGTGCGTAGGCACCTCTGTGCGTCCCCGTGCAACAGGTACACCGAGTTGTGAGCCCCGTGCCATACAACCCTCACGGGTTAGGGCGGACAGGTGTACGCAGATCGTCTGTGACATTCCAGACGATCGCTAGCAGCAACCCGCTCACTCTTCTCCCACCATAGCAGCGGTCCCTTACACCGCACAGTGGACCTTGACCGGCGGAAGCTGTCCATATACCATCTTGGCACGCTTCCCCGGGTCCCCCTCATAACAGGTACTGTCATGGTTCGCCTCCCTGTCCACATGGCTAGGGGGCGGAGCCTTCTCTCGAGCCTCACTTCCAGATCCAGGATGCCTTAAAAGCTGGCATTTCCAGTGAACCAGTGCCGGCTATAAGCTTAGCACTGCTTTGCCTGTGATTGCTGGTCCTGTGAGTGATATCCTGATCTGTCTGTTCCTGTGCCCCCGTGCCCTTGTCTGTGTTCCATCCCCTGGTCGTCCCTCCTGTCCTCTGTCCCCTCTCCTATTTCCCCACTCGGTTGCTTCCTCGGTACTGACCTTGGCCTGACTTTGACTCCGCTTTTGCTCGTCCCTCCGGTCCTGTGTCTGCCCGTACGGTGTTTGACCCAGCCTGTGTGACTATTCTTTGCATGCTCTGCAGCTCTGCTTCTCAGCTCTGCTTTGAGGTAATGCATGAGAACGCTGTGAATTCACTTCCTGGTTCTCATTGCTCTGTGTAGTGTATTATGCTACAGAGCTCTGGCTCCCCCTGGTGGCAGCATTACAGGCACCGTGCGTATGTGCCAGAAGAGCACATCTTAAGAAGAACTAGGAAGGTCAAGAAATTCGAGCAGAATCTGTTTTTTTACAGTCTCATATAATGTGTTTTGCTATTTGCTTTGTTTGTACATATAAGTGTAACCAATCAATCATCTGCGTCCATTGAATTGGGAGCTTTTATTGTCTTTAATTTAAAAGCTTGTGTGACCTTTACATTTAATTTGACTTCTTCTAACACATTCAAATGCAATTGTTTTCTCAGTTGCATATTCAGACCTTATTCCTTCCCTTGTAAGGTAAATTCTATGCGTGGTTAGACTTGGCTTGTTTTTTTTCTCAATTCCACATCCAGTGGTAGGCCCATATGATGTAACATATAACATTGCAGCAGTAAATAAGTAGTTCAATTATGTGATTTATCTACTGATGATTAAAATGAAAAATCATAACAGTTTTTTTTGTGAAAGAACCTGATAGATTTAAGGGAGTACCCTCATGTTATTAAATTGCTTTACTTAGATAAACAGCATCAAAATTGGCAAGTTTGCAATTGACTTGCTTTTTCCATTTACCATCATTCTCCTGCTGTGAGAGCTTTTATCTTACATAGTGGACAGCTTGTTTTCACAAAGCTATGCATCCAGAGCCAGGCCAAGTGTGTGCATTAGGTCACGTTCAGTATTTGGTCAGTATTTTACATCAGCATTTGTAATCTCAAATTAGGAGTGGAACAATCAAAGGAAAAGTATAATAGATACACTTGAACCACGTCTGTAGTTTTCACACACTCCTAATTTTGGCTTACAAATACTGACCAAATACTGAACTTGTGATCATGGCCTTAGTTTCAGTCCAGGAGAGGAGTTAACTCTCAACATCCCTGTCAGCTGAAAGTCTGCTCTTCTGATCTCACTGCAGAGCTGTTCCCTAATACAGTGCATTACAGCTAAGCTTTATCTAATTACAAACTTTTGCAGCTCGTCCCTCAAATTCTGTCAGCTCTGCTGCAAAGCTGTTACTTTTTACAAGTCTCATTTCTTCAGCTGCCATCTCCCTGCATTCAATGTGGAGGGAGAGGCAGCACTGTTTAGCTGACAGCATTATGAGAGGAGAACTGCAGCTACAGATGTTTTTGTAATGAGAGAAAGCTGAGCTCTGCTGCTCTGTTAGCTGTAATCACACTCAGCTCTGCAGTGCACTGCAGGGCACGAGATATCCGAATGGCTTAAACAACCGTCAAGATTTAATCTTACATTATTAGTCCTATACCTTGGATATATATCTTATTGTCTCTTTCATGTCAGGTAAAATCAGACAATAGATGTAAAAGGGGTTCTTTTTCAATTTTAATATTAATATATCCTCCTATAGCTCTGCCTGTGATATGTTTCAGCCTATTATATCCCAGTTCATATTATGCGCTACTCATACATCGCAACTGCGCTTGAACTCTGCATGGCATAATTTAATCCACATAAACTGGGCTATATACACTTCACCCGTGTCTTGTCTCAGATTTATATTTTTGGAGATCTCTACAGGGACATATTTTTGAATTTTCACAATATTTTCTCTCATTGCATTTATTGGATCATAATATCGATCTTGACTATATATATATTTTTCTAAAATATGCTCTATATGTTGTTGGCAATGCAATATATGTTTCACATTTGTAAATTTAGAGTATTTCTATAACCCATTTATCCACTACCAATTATAGAGAATTATTTATGTCTCTATTTTTAATATATGTGTTATCTGTATGTTTTATTTTATATCTTTCCACTTCAGCTTTTCCTTTGATTACTTCCACCCTACCAGATATCCCACAGTCAATGACAAGGGAGCTATCTTGGGTAACTAACACATGTGTATCTGATTATAGGAAGTAGGGGGAACTAACAAAAGGAAGCTGAACGCAGGTATTATCAGAACATGATTAAGACTTAACATCGAAACGCGTTGTTCTGCTGGCTATCCGACACTCATGCCTTACTTGCTGGATTTTTAATATTTGATATAATTCTTCAATAAAATGGACTTTTAATTTTCCTCCCTGGCGCTGGAAACCTTTCTTCTTTCCTACATTGTTTGGTGGCCAAACCACTTCCGTGCGCATGATTGGATCATACCAGCAAGGCAGTGTGGTGAGCTGGACTGCTTTTCCCTCTTGCACGTTTCTCTAGAATTGAACGTCAGATTGTTCATCGTACCCGGGGTAGCACACATCGCAGTGTGTGATACCCCGGGAATGATGAACAGATCTTACATGCGTCCTGCGGCTCCCGGCCAGCAATGCGGAAGGAAGGAGGTGGGAGGGATGTTTACGTCCCACTCAGCTCCGCCCCTCCGCTTCTATTGGCCGGCTGCCACGTGACGTCGCTGTAACGCCGAACGTCCCTCCCACTCCAGGAAGTGGACAATCGCCACCCACAGCGAGGTCGTATGGATGGGTAAGTACGTGTGACAGGGGTTAATCGTTTGTGCGGCACATGAAATAAATTGAATATGCCGCACATATGATGGGGGCGGTTACGATCGCATACGATATCGTATGCTGGATCGTAAGGTGTAAAGCAGGCTTTACTAAGCCATTCCCAAATTGCGCATTTTAGGGGGCCTTGGTTGGTCTTTGCTGAATGAAATGCCCCTTTTTTCCAGGTTTAATTGCTGTTAAGTATGTATTGTATTTACATCATACAAAAACTATAAAAAAATGGTTTGACAAAGCTAAGATTTGCAGGTGTCACCTAGTGCATTCTTATCATGTTGCTGTCATCTTCTTTTACATAGAGACAAGGCAGAGCAGCAGCCGACATTATAATTACTGACGAGAGTTCTCATAGGAAAATTTGTTTTCCCTTTAAATAACTATAAAAAAACATTCTATTAAAATTACAGCAAAATAATCAGAAATAAATCAGCCAGATCCAAGATGATAATGCAGTGTAAAACTGTGTTTTGGACCTAAGTGTACATTCCTTTAAAAGTTGTGATTTGATGTGGATTTGAGCTGTCTGACATTTTTTACTGTTCTTTTTACTGTCAAGAGATTAATTAACAAGCTGTATGACTTTGAAATGAAGCTCTGCTTTTGTACTGTGGGGCATATGAAGACATTATGCAATATTTTCTTATGATATAAATATATTCAGCCTTTTTTTTTATAGAACTTTGTGTTAATCCGGTTAACCCGCTCCCGGCTGGGCAATTTTTTGTTATCGCGCTTAAGTCTTTTCCTCCCCTTCTTCCAAGAGCTGTAATTTTTTAAATTTTTCCTGTCCACATAGCTGGATGAGGGCTTGTTTTTTGAAGGATGAGTTATACTTTTGAGTGACACCATTCATTTTATCATGTGTTGTACTAGAAAGTGGGAAATAAATTCCACGTGCGATACAATTGCGGGAGAACCGATAGGCGGTTACAACAGTGTGCTCTGAGTCAGCTCGCAGATCTCAGTATATTTCATTGTCAGAGATTGACACTGGTATCTAAAAGGCTAGAGACTACTTGGACAACCCCTACTAATTCCTCTTGTTCATCCCCATAAAAATAAATAAGCCTATACTCACCTCCCATGCGGCCAGGATTCTAGCGACTTCTGAAGTTGCGTTCCGGGGTCCATGTGATATTGTTATGACCCATGGGCCCAGCGAAAAATCAGCGTCTGATGTATGTCTTCTCACCTTCGGACATTTGAGCAGGATGTGAGCACTATGCAGACTTTCTGCTCAAATGTCCAAAGGTGGGATGAATGAAGCTGGCACTGATTAGTCTCGGGGGCCGCGTTTCATAACAATGTTATGTGGGCCCTGGGAATGTGACTTCAGACATCGCTGGAATTGCGGCAAACAGGAGGTGAGTATAGGCTTATTTATTTTTCTGGGGTAAAGAAGGGGATTGAGAGGAGGTTATCCAAGTAGTGTTACTACAGATATTAGCAGATGATGGCAGAGAAACACAGAATGCTAATACATCTTTTTGTTATTGGGTGTCTGGTTTAGGTAATGTCCTTTGTACTGTTTCAAGGCACTTTTTATAGGTGAGACATCAATTTATAGAGAAGCTACCTATAATTGGAACTGGAGAGTGCTAATTTGCTTATCTTTTAACATTGAGCATTGCCTGTGTGAAGCTATACACTAGCTAGATGTCTCGGGTGTGTCACGATTGACACACAGTCCTGTTGTGTCCAGCTGTGGATAGTTGCAGCGTTTGGAAACACAAACTGCTCTTTGACATTCAATTCCTCCTGCTGTGGTGTATATGGTATCCTATGTATCTTCTCTGCTTGGGGTTAATCCATTTCTTTTTAGGACCCTGCAGATATCCTCACTTTTCAGCTGTTAATAATCATCACTTCCCCTTGTGTCTTTAAATACCCACATTTCATTTGGTGTTTCATTTTGATAGTTATATTCCTATACAGGCCTTGGATGCCAGCAGTTTTATTCATCTGAAGAAACATTGTTCTTTGTTGCTGTTTCTCTCCCTGAGTCATCTGGAAGATGTTATTTGTTTTCTTTGATTTGTTTGTGCTCTCTGTGTCTTCTTTAGAGCTTAGTGGGGTTGGCTAAGCGCTCATCCCATCCATTCCTTACCTAGTGCCAGTTCAGCGTCATCCAGGGTCAGGTATCCTACTCGACCCATAGGTACAGAACCTATATGGTAGTCAGGGCAGGCAAGGCCTAGTGGAAGGTTTGGTCATGGGTCACCATCTCCCCTTCCCTAGACAAAGAGTTTTGCTTCTCTGTCGCCATACACGTGATTCTTCCCCATACCTAGCGTGACACTAGATCTTCTCAATGAGAACCAATACCATTCTCCAGATCTGGGTTACCTTAAGAACTTTCAAATTTACGATCTCCCTTTAAAGGGTGTAGCCCACGTCCTCTCTTCAGGAATGCACCACTCCCATGCCCCCAGCTTCCTGCTTTCTGGAGAGGAGGGGCAGTGCGCGCCTAATGACTATTTGGACTAACTGCATGGTTGGGGCTCTTACCTTTAACTCTGAGTTCTCCTCTACTGCAATCAGGGTCAGCTTTGTCTTAGCTTTCAGCATCAGAGCAGTACAGTAACACTCAGATTTTTACCCAGCTACACAGCAGTGCTTTTGTACCGCCCCGGAGCTCGGCCGGCTGCCCGGGCGCTCGGATCCGTGCTTGTCGGTGGGTGGCTCGAGCTCCTCCCGGACCCGGGGGTCACGTTGCTCTGAAGGGAAGCTGGCACTACGTGTAGGGACTTCGGTGGGGAAGTTCACGGCCGAGGCCGTGGCGTTTAGGGATGTAAGTTTGTGATGCCACCCATGGGTTGTGGTGAATGTGGACACCACCACTGCCGTTGACTAGGCTCCTGGGGACAGTGTTATGCAGCCAGGTGTTGACCCCTCCGTGGGCAGGGGGTTATGGTCCCGGGGCCCGGTGGTTGTGAGGTGCGGGTGCGATGGTGCAGTGTGGCGCGCGGCCCGAGGGCACTGTTGTACTCACTATGACAGATACACCGGAGTCTCTGGTAAACCAAAAAGGATGGTGGTCAGTGCCCGCAGCCGGCTACGTTTTTCCCCTTACTCAGGTTGGTGGTTCCCGCCTTTCTCCTGCACCTCTGTGGTAGAGCTTGACTGCCTATGCTTCAGCAATGGTAGTCCGCTCCCCAGCTTTATATGTGTCGGGGAACCCGTTTGCCCGCAGGCGCTGGTCCGTGGGATCTCTCTGCCTATGCGGTGGCTTTCTAGCCCCCTCGGTGGGCTGTTGCCGTCTTTCGGGTCTTGGGACGGGAAAGGACCTAAGGTCCAGACCGCAATCAGTGAATTTGACGTGGTCCAGTGGCTTCTGGACCTCATTCTGGGTCTGAGTACCCTTCCTTGTGCTCCGGTTTCCAGTTGGTTCCCCGGTTCGGTACCAGCGGGCCACTACCCTGTCCCGGTCCCTTGCGGTTCCACCAGCCGTCTTCCCGGCTCCTGCAGGCAGCAACCACCGTCTGCCTCGTGGTCACAGGGTATCTGGGCTCCTACCAAGATCCCTGACAGACGTTGACACACTGCTCCTACTCTCCTTCACCTCCAAAACTCATCTGTTTGTGTTTTTCCCACCTCAGGCTATCAGAAGTCCTCGGAGGCCGTGGACAACCTCCTGGCTCCGTCCCCGGGTGTGAATGTCAAGACCTGAGAGGGGTGACTCAGGGTTTTTAGGTTGGCTGGTTACACCTTTTTAGGGGCTGGTGTTTGTGCAGGGGGTCTACCTGTGACTACCTGGATAGTCCAGGGCGTCACATTTTGAAGCTTTATATAACAGAGCTTCTAAGTGCTAGGTTCCTTACCTAGGAGACCAGTAACCACTGGCTGCAGAGGTAGATGGAAACCTAGGCAACAATCACTACACAATAGAATTGAATACCTCCACCCATATTTAATAACAGAGAGGATTTTTAATAAGTAAACTGCAAATTGTCTTATTTTAAGAAGCACTCTGCAATATTACTTTTTCTAAGAAGAATGAGACAATCCCTTGGGTAGGTTTAATGAGCAGTGAAATGTACTGAGATTCTCTAATGTCCAGTTGATCTAATAACATGCCTATGTGGTGCCCCTGAGGCTTCAGTCGCCACAGGGTACTGCATCTTCCTTAAGATGTAGTACTCATCCCGGGTAAGGAGAGGTTAATCACTGATGTTTCTCACATTCATAAACCACAAACAGTTAGGTGCTTTCCCACCAGGGGGATGGCCTGGGGTAGACAGGGGGTGGCCATCACGAAGCATGGGACTTTCCAGGTCACTAGGAAAACCACCTGGTGGGCGGGCACCACATGGGGAAAAGGAAAGGAGCATTTTCACACATAATCAGTTAGCCCTGAGCACAACTTGGAGTGATAAACAAAGTCGGGACTTCAATCGAGGCATTTTCTCTCTACCTACACTTCTGAGAGCACTGCGAGACCTGTGGCTTGGAGCAAGCTACTCGGCCTGGGTTCTCACAGCTACATGGGATTCCACAGTCTGCAGAGAGTGCAGGAAATACCCGCAGCCCATTCCATATTCCACCTACACCGGGATTGGAGGGACCCCGACCAGAAAGGGCTCACAGTGGGAACACTGCTGGTAACCTCGAATTGCTCGGGATCGGCTGGGGCCCTTCACGGCGGTTACTGGCATCTCCCGGGTAAACCAGGACTGTGAGTAAAGAGACCTTGAACCCGCAGAGACTGTGTCCTCCTGTCCTTGCCGGGCCCCGCGCTTCAGCGGCCGCCATCACTACTTCCCTCATCATCCTCCTCGGGGCCCGCACCACCTGTGGGGAGCAGAAACATCTTAGCTGCTATGACCATCCACCCCAGAGGACAGCGACAGCAGCTGCGGCTAATCCATGGCCGCGTACCGCAGATGGTGTCACGAAACCAACCTCCACCATCGTCATTCCCCCCTTTATTGTACGCTTCGGGGCCACAAAGCCAGGTAGCACCACCCGTGACATCCCCAGACCCGACATCACCAAGCCGGGCGACTAGTAAAGTTAACCCTTGCCCCGTGGGTGCTACAACTATATGTTTTACTTAATAAATATGCTACCTAGCAGAAAATTAACTTAGATTTCTAATTTTACAAGAAAATGAGGCCACAGTTACCATTTTAGTGTCTCCAGTTCTAACTAGATAAAAATACAAAGAAAGAAGCTGTTCTTTCACCGACTAGTAGCGCGAAGAGAAATGGAGGCATCTCATAAATACTGGGCTGGAATTATTGATCTAAGAATCCATGGCTGGTCTCTTTCTTGTTTGGCAGAGGGAATCAGAGCCTTAAAACAGCATGCAACTTACAGACTGCACATTTTCCACAAACTTTTTGACTTTCCTTGTCTTTCTAGAAAAACATGCTGAGTTGTAAAATCCCCAGCGTTGCTTTAACCTCAGAGATATACTCAACCAAACATATTGTTCATGTTTGTTCTGTCTCTGTGCAGCCACTGTGCTGCTTCATATTCTAGGTGGTTCAATAAACATGATCGCGGCATTTGGGGAATAGTAGGAAAGGTTTCCCTTCTAGTTATTTGCTGAAGAGTGGCTACAGGTAGGAAAGCAGAATTGAATTCTTTCACGCAGTATGCAATTACAGTATACTGTGTTTTAGAACAGCTGACCTCCATAACCGGTAGCTGTAAGATAATTGTGAGCCGCAAACTATGTTATTGACCACCTATGGATCTCACATTGTATTGTTGTAGAACTTGCTAAAAAAAATTCTTTCCATTTAATGAACGTCACACTGACGGCATTAGATGAGTGCAATTACTTCAACTGACTGGTTAATTTACAATAGTTTAATTTCATAGTATCCCAAATAGACTGCAGAAAAGGGGCTTATGTATCAATTTATGGACAGAAGTGACATGATATGGAATTAACATTAGAAAATATTTTTTTAATGTTGTGTTGTATGTTTCTTACTAAGATAGAATAAAATGGTCCAAGTTCCAAGTCACATGTAAAGAGTAATATCCAATGTTCTTCATTGAATATTCTCTTAAAATATAGTAATATATGGCAACATTAATGTCCAATGTATTTAGAATGTATAGAACGTTCCTAAAGGGATTCTGACAGCAAGTTTTTGCTACCTCATCTGAAAGCAGCATGATGTAGACAAAGATATCCTGAATCTAACAATGTATTACTTAGTTTACTGGGTGCAGCCGTTCCGATATAATCAAAGATTACATTTTTTTGCATGCAGTAGAGCCTAACAAGCTGCGCCTGCCCACACCAGACTATGAGTGTACATTTCCATAGACAGAAGCTGCAAATCGCGATAAGGGGAGGAGTTGGACTACAACTCAGAAGCTGCTGAGATCCATTAATGATAAAGATAAGCAGCTTAAACTAACATTGCAGGTAAACTGAAAAAAGTGAGATAAGAGATGCAGGGCTGTGATCTGAAAGTTAACCCTTCCAGCATGCTGTCTTCAGATTACATGGTAAATACCTGCTGAAAGGTTCCTTTTAATCCTGGTAAGGAAGCTGAATTGCTGGGTCTTCTTTTTCTATCAAATTACCTAAATATTCTATTAAACTACAACTGCCACCGTAGTAAAGATAAAAATTTCCCAAAAAGTGTCACATCTATTCATGCTAAAAACATGAAGTGTTAGTCATTAAATGTTTATATTCATTTTTCACTAAACTCAAATATACTTTGATTCAATGGAGCCAAATGTGCACAGTACACTTTATTAGAGATTTATCATTTAGTTAACAGTCTGCCTTGTATCAGTGGTTGTGCTTCAGGACATGAAATAGGTATAATAGGTTCTCTCCCTGTATTATACTGTCTGGAGTGATAAAACACCCATAAGGCTACAGTTACACGGTGACATATGTTGCGCAACAGCAATTTACAGACAGGGTGCGCAACCAAAAACCTCTATGCAACTTCCTGTAGCGCGGCTATTTTAGAACTGAAATTTTGCTATAGAAATTGATGACTTCACAGACTAGTTTCAGACATACGTGACTTGTATGAAAGATTACTGCAATGGAGTCATGTGCAATGTACGAGAGAAAATCCAATACATTTGGAAACATTTGTGACTCTTGTGTCGCAGCAACAGAAAATCACAGGATGCAATGCAACACCATAGGAAATCATTGGACACAATGTCATAGTGCGACACCATGATCTCAACGTCTTGTGATGTATGTCAACATAAAGTCCTAGCCTGATGAGCAGTAGCGAAATAATGTTACACTACGCTATGTCATTGTATTGAAAGTGAAGTGTCGAAGAAGACGACAAGCTGAAAAGAATTCAAGAAGAGGAATATTCAGATTTGAAATTATTTTCAAGCACTTGTGTTTCCGTATAGATATTAACCCTTTAGTGACGGAGCTAATTTTCACCTTAATGACCAGACCAAATTTTGCAATTCTGACCAGTGTCACTTCATGAGGTTATAACTCTGGAACGCTTCAACGGATCCCGGTGATTCTGAGATTGTTTTTTCGTCACATATTGGACTTCATGTTAGTACCAAATTTAGGACAATATTTTTTGCGTTTATTTATGAAAAAAATTGAATATTGGCAAAAATTTTGAAAATTTAGCAATTTTCAACTTTTGAATTTTTATACCGTTAAACCAGAGATTTCTGTGACACAAAATAGTTAATAAATAACATTTCCCACATGTCTACTTTACATCAGCACAATTTTGGAAACAAAATTTTTTTTTGTTAGGAAGTTAGAGGGGTTCAAAGTTTATCAGAAATTTCTCATTTTTACATCAAAATTTACAAAACCAGTTTTTTAGGGACCACATCACATTTGAAGTGACTTTGAGGGGCCTAGATGACAGAAAATACCCAAAAGTGACACCATTCTAAAAACTGCACCCCCCAAAGTACTCAAAACCACATTCAAGAAGTTTATTAACCCTTCAGGTGCTTCACATGAACAAAAGCAATGTGGAATGAAAAAAAGCAAAAATTAAATTTTACCTAAAAATGTTGCTCTAACCCAAATTTATTCACTTTTAGAAGAAATAACACAACAAAATGGACCCCAAAACTTGTTCCCCACTTTCTTATGAGCGCGCCGATACCCCACATGTGGTCAGAAACCTCTGTTTGGACAAATGGGAGAGCTCGGAACAGAAGGAGCAATATTTGAATTTTGGAAAGCAAATTTGGCTGAAATAGATTGCGGGCACCATGTTGCATTTACAGGTCCGCTAAGGTACCTAAATAGAAGAAACCCCTCACAAGTGACACCATTTTGGAAACTAGACCCCTCAAGGCTTCTATCTAGGGGTATAGTGAGCATTTTAGATCCACAGGTACTTCACAGATTTTGTTAACGTTACGTTGTCATATTGAAAATTTTAATAATTTTCTCAAAAATGTTGCTTTAGCATCAATTTTCTCACTTTTTCAAGAAGTAATTCCAAAAATTTGACCTCAAGGTTTGTTAACCACTTTTTTATGAGCGCGGCGATACCTCACTTGTGGTCTGAAACCTTTGTTTGGACAAATGGGAGGGCTTGGAACGAAAGGAGCAATATTTGAATTTTGGAAAGGAAATTTGGCTGAAAAAGATTGCAGGCACCATGTCGCATTTGGAGGTCCCCTATGGTACCTAAACAGCAGAAACCCCGCACAAGTGACCCCATTTTGGAAACTAGGCCCCTCAAGGAATTTATCTTGATGTTTGGTGAGTACCCTGAACCCCCAGGTGCTTCACAGAAGTTTATAACGTTGAGCCATGAAAAAAAAAAAATAAAATTTTACCACAAAATTGTTATTTCAACCAGGTAGCTTTTTTTTTTACAAGAGTAAAAGGAAAAAATTCAGCATAACATTTATTGTGCAATTTCTCCTGAGTTTGGCGATACCTTATATGTGGTGGAAATCAACTGTTTGGGCGCATGGCAGGGCTCGGAAGGGAAGGAGTGCCATTTGACTGCAAAATTGGCTGGAATCAATAGCGGACGCCAGGTTGCATTTGGAGAGCCCCTGAGGTGCCTAAACAGTGGCGGTCCCCCACAAGTGACTCCATTCTGGAAACAAGACACCTCAAGGCTTTTATCTAGGTGTATATTGAGCAGTTTGAATCCACGAGTACTTCACAGAATTTGATAAGCTTAGGTTGCCATATTGAAAATTTTCATTTTTTTCACAAAAATGTTGCTTTAGCATCAAATTTCTCACTTTTTCAAGAGACAACAACAAACCGTGGACCCCACAGGTTGTTATCCAATGTCTTATGAGCACAGGGATACCCCACATGGGGCCAAAAACCTCTGTTTGGATAAATGGGAGGGCTTGGAATGGAGGGAGCACCATTTGAATTCTGGAAAAGTTAAAATAAATTGCGGGCACCATGTCACATTTGCAGGGCCCCTTGGGTACCTATACAGCAGAAACCCCCCACAAGTGACCCCATTTTGGAAACTGGATTTTATTCAGGAGTATAGTAAGCATTTTGAATCCACAGGTACTTCACAAAAATGTTGCTGTAGCAACAAATGTCTCACTGTTAGGCTATGTGGCCATGATCCAGCGACACGGCGTCCAGTACACAGTGCCAGCCTTCCTGCAGAGATGTGAGTGTTGTCCACGGGAGAACGCAGCTGCCCATGCCCACGATTTGGGTTCAGGCCGCTGTGGAGCTCTATGCTACCTGCAGAGAACACTCTTGTCTCCGCAGCATAAATTGACATGCTGAGGCTCAGGAAGCTGCGCCACAGGTCAGTGTTTGCTGCGGAGAAAAGAAGCACATTGGGTACGGGATTTCTAAAAATCCTTCCACTGTGCTTCTACTGCACAATGCAGCGCTATGGACGCAGGGAAAACACTCTGCGCCCAAAACGCTGCAAATCCCGATTGTGGGCGCACAGCCTAAAATGCTACAATGGATGAATGGATAGATGTCAAACATATATAACGTCCCACCCCCCTGCATATTCTAAGCTGGCGCCCTTTAGTGCCTTTCATGTTGCAGTAAAGGGTGCCTAGCCTTGTATTTAGCCCCCCAAAAAATTAATAATTAAAATAAACGACGTGGGGTCCCCCCTATTTTTGATAGCCAGCTAGGGTAAAGCAGACAGCTGTAGCCTGCAAACCACAGCTGACAGCTTCACCTTGGCTGGTGATCAATTTGGAGGCCTCCCCAGGCGTTTTTTTAAAAAAAAAAAAAAACGTGGGGTCCCCCCAAATTTGATCACCAGCCAAGGTGAAGCGGACAGCTGGGGTCTGGTATTCTCAGGGTGGGAAGAGCCATGGTTATTGGACTCTTCCCAGCCTAAAAATAGCAGGCCGCAGCCGCCCCAGAAGTGGCGCATCCATTAGATGCGCCAATCCTGGCGCTTCGCCCCAGCTCATCCCGCGCCCTGGTGCGGTGGCAGACGGGGTAATATATGGGGTTGATACCAGCTGTAATGTCACCTGGCATCAAGCCCTGGGGTTAGTGATGTCACGGCATCTGAACAGATACCCGACATTACTAACCCAGTCAAGTAATAGAAAAAAAAAGACAAAAAAAATGTATTTGAAAAAAAAACTCCCCGAAACATTCCTCTTTTACCAATTTATTGAAAATAAAGAAATTCCGGTCGCTGTAATCCATTTTGGAGGTCCCTCGGCGACTCTGGACCTTCTAGAATATGGGGGGCACGTTCAGGGAACGTATCCCCCATTTTCTGGAAGAGCAAGCTCTCCATGAGCAGTGTGGGTGCAGTAATCTGAGAATACTGCACTCACACTGCCCCGGTCCAACCTAGGGCAGAGTGACCTGCAGTAACCTCATTCCAGAATATGAGGGGCACGCTCACAGAACGTACCCCCCATTTTCTGGAACAGCAGTCTCTCCATGTGAGGAGTGTGACTGCAGATTACCGCACTCACCCTCCCCCGGTCCACAGTGGAGCCTGTGCAGCAGCGACGTCAGGGTCCCTGCTTGCAGGGATCCAGCTGACAGCCGCTGTCTGCGCATGCGCCGCCAGCATTGAAGAAGAAGAAGGAGGCGGCGATCGCGGGCCCGGAGCACCAGCAGACAGGTAACGTATGACCGGGGGCTGGGGGGGGGGGTGACGGGGGGTGACCTAGCGGGACCTGGGGACACCTTTCTGTCGCATGTGACGTGTCACATGCGGCAGAAAGAGCAGAATGAATGCGGCCGCGCGGCGCCGCCATCTTCCACGCTACGGAGGGGGGAGGGGGGAGGCGGCTCTGGAGACCGGAGGGGGCTCCGGGGACCAGAGATCTCCGGTGTACCGGAGGAGGGGTCAGGGGGAGGACATTTCCCTCCGATCTGAAATGTTTGATCATTTCAGATCGGAGGGAAATGACTGCAGAGCCGGCGGCGGCTGCAGTTTTCTGTGCGCTTCGGCGCCATTTTGGATGTCCGGTGGGGGTAGGGGTGGGGGTGGGGGGACTCTCCGGTACCGGGGGCTTTGGGGGCACTAGGGGTTTAGATTTCTTTATCATCTGACATGTTTGATCATGTCAGATGAAAAAGAAATCAGTTTTACCGGCCATTTCTTTTTTTTTCATGTGTTCGTCGGTATACAGTGTATACCGCCGATCACATGATCGGGGTCCAAAAAAAACACCCCGATTCATAATCTGGGGGGTCTCAGCTACCCCCGGTAGCTGAAACCCCCGAGATTTTCGGTCGCTGGGGGGCGCTACAGGGTTTTTTCGGGCCGCCGCTTTAAAGCGGCGGAACAGAATAAGTACCCTGTTTTGCCGCCGCTTTAAGTCGTACGGCCGTCGTTATGAGGTTAAAGAAGGCTTATCACTTGCCATGACTATATTTTTTGTGTTTTTTTTGGACCCTATATGTAAATCTATAGTTTTTGTAGCCAAGGGGCAGGATCCTCAAGAAAATGTACTCAAAGAAGAGTTGAAGATCATGCCCTCTAGCTAGGAAGATTCAGTTTATATACTGTATATCCCAAAAGTCAGTACACCCCTCACAGTTTTGTAAATATTTTATTATATCATTTCATAGAACAACCCTGAAGATATGACACTTTGACACAGTGTAGTCAGTGTACATCTGGTAAATTTGTGTAAATTTGATGTGCCCTCTAAATATTTCAACACACAGCTATTAATGTCTAAACTGCTGGCAATAAAAGTTAGTACACCCCTAAGTAAAAATGGCCAAATTGTGCTTAAAGTGTCAATATTTTGTGTGGCCATCATAATTTTCAAGCTTTCTTAACTCTCTTGGGCTTGACAATGATAAACCCATCTTGACTCTTGTGCTCTGTATAGGCAACGGCTGAGATGACAGTCCGAACAAGATAATTTTGAATTGTGCTCTGTGTATGTGCTGCACTGTGTTCTCTTGCATCTTTTTGCCTATTCTCTCTATTGTAATTTTTTAAGAGGAGAGACAAAGACCTTCATGGAAAGCTGTTCTAATTCTTCATATGTGTCTATATAACAACAATAACAAAAAAAACCCATAAGAAAAGAAGGTTTTATGATGGTCTCTCTGCATATAGAGACCTGTGACAGGTTCAGGCTCTGAGTCTCATTCTGTTTAGGAGACTCTTAATATTAAATTTGTTTCTTTCCTTTGATGCTGAAACAGTTAATGTCAGTTTTGTTGCCAGCAGCTTTCCAGCAGTTCTTGCCAGGTGCAGCTGCTTAGTTACCATGCCCCTCATCTTTAAGTAGTGGCTATACCCAGCAACCATTGCTGTTGATAGAATTCAATCTTTTCTGGCCATCTTGGTGAAAAGAGTTGCTGGGGTACTGTCTTGTGCCCATCCGTCTGCTGCCTTGAAGTCTGGCTGCAGCCGTGGAGATTGGTGTTTAGCTCCTTTTCTCCTTGTATGTTTACCTTTCCCTTCTTGTTGTATTAGTGCAGCAGTGGGACTAGCGATCCTCACCTGCCAGCTCACTAGCCAGGCTTATTACAGGGTCACTCAGGGTTCTAGATATTCTGTTCGGCGACATATGCGGAACCTGTATAGGGACTAGCTAGAAGAGTAAGGTACAGCTGCAGGTGAGTGCAGGAGGTGTCCCATCTTCTCCTCTCACTAGCACCAGGGCCCACCATTGTTAAAGTGTCCCTGGTTCTCCTCTTTGTTTGTGGTATTTATTGGTGTATGTCAGATGCCCGTAAGCCTGAACGCAAGTGTCATGCGGTACATTTGGACCTCTCCAACCCCGAGTGTGACAGGTAGCTGCCAGCACTGGATCTTTATAATTTGCACACTCAAGTATGTGCACTCATTTTTGCACTTCTTTGGCTGTTTTGAAATTGTATGTATATGTGTGTGTATATGTACATGTATGTATGTATGTGTATATCTATATATATATATATATATATATATATATATATAGTACAGATCAAAATTTGGACACACCTTCTCATTCAAAGAGTTTTTTTTATTTTCATGACTCTGAAAATTGTAGATTCACATTGAAGGCATCAAAACTATGAATTAACACATGTGGAATGAAATACTTAACAAAAAAGTGTGAAACAACTGAAAATATGTCTTATATTCTAGGTTCTTCAAAGTAGCCACCTTTTGCTCATGGCATTCTCTTGATGAGCTTCAAGAGGTAGTCACCGGAAATTGTATTCACTTCACAGGTGTTCCCTGTCAGGTTTATCAGGTTTATTAAGTGGGATTTCTTGCATTATAAATTAAGTTGGGGCCATCAGTTGGGTTGTGTAGAAGTCTGGTGGATACACAGCTGATAGTCCTACTGAATAGACTGTTAGAATTTGTATTATGGCAAGAAAAAAAGCAACTAAGTAAACAAACGAGTGGCCATCATTACTTTAAGAAATGAAGGTCAGTCAGTCCGAAAAATTGGGAAAACTTTGAAAGTGTCCCAAAGTGCAGTGGCAAAAACCATCAAACGCTACAAAAAAACTGGCTCACATGAGGACCTGTTACGAGGGGGACCCGGGGAAGCGTGCCAAGATGGGAAATGGACTGCTTCCGCCGGTCAAGGTCCACTGTGCGGTGTAAGGGACCGCCGCTATGGTGGGTGAAGAGTGAGCGGGTTGCTGCTAGCGATCGTCTGGAATGTCACAGACGATCTATGTACACCGATCTGCCCTAACCCGTGAGGGTTGTATGGCACAGATCTCACGGCTCGGTGTACCTGTTGCACGGGGAAGCACAGAGGTGCCCACGCACGTGTGCCAGTGGAAGTCACGAGAATATGGCACGAGGGTAGCACAGAGGTGCCCACGCATGTGTGCTTTCAATAACCAGGTGAGTCCAAAGGAGACTTGAGGAGCTCACCTGGGACAGGAACACGGCCTGTTGACGGGG
This sequence comes from Anomaloglossus baeobatrachus, assembly GCF_048569485.1. Lineage (NCBI taxonomy): Eukaryota > Metazoa > Chordata > Amphibia > Anura > Aromobatidae > Anomaloglossus > Anomaloglossus baeobatrachus. Next base: position 100,397,299 of record NC_134359.1, on the reverse strand, counting down.
GTACTGCCGGAGCAGCAAGGCAGGAACACGGCCTGCAAACGAGGTACTGCCGGAGCAGCAAGGGCCAAGCCCACAAGAGACAGTAATGCCTGAGCAGTGGCGTGGCAGCACGCTGCCAGACATCCAAACATAGAAGGACGGTCGCGCGCCGCCATGATGGCAGGGGGAGCTTTTAAGGAGGTGCAGCTCCACCCGAGGGCGGGCACGAGGCGGAGATGACGGACTTGACCCAATCAGGGTCCACGACGTCCCAGCCTGGCCAGTCAGGATTCACCACGTCACCAGCCTTGTCATCAAGCCGTGTGACGTCAGTGAGCGAATCAGGACCCACCACGCATTGCACATGCTCACCCTCCTGCCTCTGGGAAATAGAGGCGGGATCCTCGGTCTCACAATGTGCAGAGATAACGGGAATCTCACTGCTTCCCTGAGCAGTAAACCTCTGCACATTGCGCAGCCTCGCAGACCTTCGGGGCCGCTGAGCAGGAGAGTCTGCGGCAGGCCAGGAATGGGAGACCGCTTCACTCCTTGTAACAGGAGAACCACTAGGTGTCACCCTTCTGCTGCCTCTCTGAGAAGGTATCTCCTGCACACTGCGCAGTCTGGCAGACCTTCGGCGCTGCTGAGCAGGAATGCTCGTGGCAGGCAAGGAATGGGAGACTGCCTCAGTCCTTGCCTCAGGAGAGCCACGAGATGTAACAAGGACCGCCCCAGGAAAGGAAGACCGAGTCACCTCTACTGGGGAGGATAAGTTTATCCGAGTCACCAGCCTTAGAAATCGCAGGTTAACAGCAGCTCAGATTAGAGACCAGGTCAATGCCACACAGAGTTCTAGCAGCAGACACATCTCTAGAACAACTGTTAAGAGGAGACTTTGTGCAGCAGGCCTTCATGGTAAAATACCTGCTAGAAAACCACTGCTACGGACAGGCAACAAGCAGAAGAGACTTGTTTGGACTAAAGAACACAAGGAATGGACATTAGACCAGTGGAAATCTGTGCTTTGGTCTGATGAGTCCAAATTTGAGATCTTTGGAACCAACCACCGTGTCTTTGTGTGACGCAGAAAAGGTGAACGGATGGACTCTACATGCCTGGTTCCCACCGTGAAGCATGGAGGAGGAGGTGTGATGGTGTGGGGGTGCTTTCCTGGTGACACTGTTGGAGATTTATTCAAAATTGAAGGAATACTGCACCAGCATGTCTACCACAGCATCTTGCAGTGGCGTGCTATTCCATCCAGTTTGCGTTTATTTGGACCATCATTTATTTTTCAACAGGACAATGACCCCAAACACACCTCCAGGCTGTGTAAGGGCTATTTGACTAAGAAGGAGAGTGATGGGGTGCTACGCCAGATGACCTGCCCTCCACAGTCACCAGACCTGAACCCAATCGAGATGGTTTGGGGTGAGCTGGACCGCAGAATGAAGGCAAAAGGGCCAACAAGTGCTGAGCATCTCTGGGAACTCCTTCAAGACTGCTGGAAGACCATTTCCGGTGACTACCTCTTGAAGCTCATCAAGAGAATGCCAGGAGTGTGCAAAGCAAGAATCAAAGCAAAAGGTGGCTACTTTGAAGAACCTAAAGTATAAGACACTTATATTCACTTGTTTCACACTTGTTTGTAAAGTATTTCATTCCACATGTGTTAATTCATATGTATATATATATATATATATATATATATATATATATATAATAAATATAAATTGAGTAACATAGTTTCATTTTATATACAGGAAATATAATATAAATCTGAGTGGGTAAAATCAATACACATATTAAAGGGATGCTCATGTTGTATATTGTATCGGCAGGCTTTCATTTTCTTACATCTTTTTGTTTAGGCTGTATTCTTGTGTCAGGTATAAGTAAGTCATGTAGGAGGTCCCTTGCATATGGTACGATAGGGAAATTAAATTAAGCTGCAGTTTATAACAAAGTCTTTTATTGTTTCAGCACGTAGACTTCTGTGTTTTGCGGTGTTTGTCCTGATGTTCAAAAACACATCTTCATTCTTGCCAAAGGTTTCTAAGTGCAGTTGTGCTGAATCAATTTGCAGCAAATTTAACGTTTCACCGTATATGTCCTTTCATCAGTAGGGCGTAATTTTTCTTGCGGTGTTAATATGGGCTCAGATTAATACTATGTAATTTTAGACATTCTGCAGAATTTGAAATCTTTGAACCAGGAACTTTAGAGAAGCAATTTTCACAGCCAGAAAACCCAGATAATGTGATCTTCAACTAGACTTGCAATGCCATGGGATTTCATTTGTAAGTTTGCAGCCGGCGAATGAAAGAGGCAGTAAACTTTAAATGAAATATAGCAGTACTAAGAGCTACCTGAGGTTTAACCCTGACCTCCTATGTGGAACTGTCATAGACAAACATTTATTGAGGAACACGGTCTTCCCCTTCACATCTGATAAGCAAGATATTGTATTGGTAGGTTAAGTTTTCATGATGAATTTTTGGTGGGCTTTTGACACTGCATATTTTTCCTGCTCCAAAAATAGTGTCTTACAGTTCCTGCAAAGTGGATGTGATTTATAGAAACTTCATGTCCACTGTGCACACTGTGCATTTTTTCATTTTTAAATTGACCTGTGGTGAGTGTTTGAAATCTGCAACACGTCAATTTCTCTTGCGTGTACACTGACTTTTATCTGCAGAAAATCTTCAAGTAAACAAATCCTATGCATTTTTTGGATATTTCCACTGCATAAACGCTTTAATAACACATGTAATACACACACATGTATACATGTTATACACATAATTATTCAAGTGACGGAAAAGGGGATAGAAAGCCTATCTCAATGCAGCCACCCCTACTCTCTACTGGTTCCTGTACAATCTAGTATCCCTAGCTGCACAACCCCTAGTGGTCTCTGTACGGGCTGGAATATCCCTGTCCACAACACTAGAAACCAACTCTGACCTGTCTGCCTAAAATGCCATCAAGTTGTTCCTTGTACCTCTGAAGAACCAGAGAGGAGGTTTGTATGTACTATAATCCAAGATAGGAAAAGCATATACAGATAGGCAGGGACCCAAGACAGGAAAGTGGAGAAGGTGAAACAGCAAATGCAAGCTAGGATAGCTTCCTACAAGCCTAAAGGCCACGTCTCGCTAAGCGACATCGCTAGCAACATCGCTGCTGAGTCACGGTTTTTGTGACGCGACAGTGATCTTGCTAGCGATGTCACTGTGTGTGACATCCAGCAACGACCTGGCCCCTGCTGTGAGGTCGCTGGTCTTTGCTGAATGTCCTGCACCATTGTTTGGTTGTTGCTCTCCCGCTGTGAAGCACACATCGCTATGTGTGACAGCGAGAGAGCAACAATCTGAATGTGCAGGGAGCAGGGAGCCGGCTTCTGCGGACACTGGTAACCAAGGTAAATATCGGGTAACCAAGCAAAGCGCTCTGCTTGGTTACCCGATATTTACCTTGGTTACCAGCGTCTGCAGCTTTTAGAAGCCGGCTCCCTGCTCCCTGCACACGTAGCCTATGTACACATCGGGTAACTATAAGCAAAGCGCTTTGCTTAGTAACCCCATGTGTACCATGGTTATGATATATGGAGAAAAGGTATACACACTAGTGAGTATGTAAGGGGAATATATGAAAAGCTGAAACTGCTGTGTGAATACTGACATTAAAAGTCCAATAGCTATATGTAAGAGTGAAAGTATGAAAAATGGAATCTGCATTACTGCCATGAACATATGAATAAAGAGAAATGTAGCTATTGAATTGATCAATGCAACAGAGCCCCAACACTACGCCAAAGTATTTCTCTACGTTGGGGTCCCTAGCTAGTGTGTGTCCTCTCATGCAGTTAAAAAACTTACCATGTATGGGAAGCTGAGACCCAGGCTATTTATGTATATAATGTGGACTGGCAATACGTGTGGGTGGGGCCGGGTTCACAAACGAAAAACTACAAATCAATCAAGAAATAACGTCTGGAACACCATGCTAAGTCTGAACTGGGTGCAAAAACCTAAAAAATGTACACTATTTGGAGAGAAAGTTTGCACACCAGTGACTATGTAAGGTGAATATATGAAAGCAGAAACTGCTGTGTGAATACTGACATAAAAAATCCAATAGCTATATGTAAGAGTGAAAGTATGAAAAATGGAATCTGTTTTTCGTTTGTGAACCCGGCCCCACCCACACCTATTGCCAGTCCACATTATACACATATATAGCCTGGGTCTCAGCTTCCCATACACGGTAAGTTTTTTAACTGCATGAGAGGACACACACAAGCTAGGGACCCCAACGTAGAGAAATACTTTGGCGTAGTGTTGGGGCTCTGTTACATTGATCAACTCAATAGCAAAATTTCTCTTTATTCATATGTTCGTGGCAGTAATGCAGATTCCATTTTTCACATTTTCACTCTTACATATAGCTATTGGATTTTTCATGTCAGTATTCACACAGCAGTTTGTGCTTTTCATATATTCCCCTTACATAGTCACTAGTGTGCATACCTTCTCTCCATATAGTGTAGATTTTTTTAGGTTTTTGCACCCAGTTCAGACTTAGCATGGTGTTCCAGATGTTATTTCTTGATTGATTTACCATGGTTACGAAGCACAGCGTCGTTACACGGGTCGCTGGTAGCTGATCTCTGGTCGCTGTGGAGATCTGCCTGTTTGACAGCTCACCAGAGACTATGTAGCGATGCTCCAGTGATCCCTGCCAGGTCAGATCGCTGGTGGGATCGCTGGAGCGTCGCTTAGTGTGACGGTACCTTAACAGCAAGCAGGATGAAGGTGTAGGTAAGATAAGTGAGAAAGTGCAAAGCAAATACCAAACTGGTCTCTGTCCTGGTAAATAATCCCTAGCAATGTGGCTGGAACTCTTTAGCAGAATCCTCATGAGACTATAACCAACAGAGAAGGCTACTAAGTATCAGGATAGTACAAATAGCCCCACCCGGGATGTGATAGGACAAAAAAAATGAGAACACCTGAACTGCAAACCAAAAGTAGAGAAGCAAAAGTAAAAAAAAACATCAGTATTTGAACAGGAACTGGCTAGAATATGGCTCAGCAGGGAAGGAAACTGAGGACGCAGTACAAAGTGATCGGATCGAGTTCCGAATCCGAGGTGTTTAGAAACACAAAGCCCCTTTACATAAAACGTGACATACCAAGAAGAGACAAGAACTACAGCTCCAAAAATGCAATAAAAATGCAAGTAAAAAAATAAAACACACAAAAACGCCACGAAAAGAAACGCAAGGGATCTAATTTACCCAACCAGTGCAGAACTCCTGCAGGAAATCTGTAAAACCTCACCACATGCTCATTGTGAGAACATAGCCTTACATTGGTTACACTATACTGACAAACAAGGAGAAAAATGAAGGTAACTCAAGAACCTCAGGATGGAAAAATCGGTTAAAATTACAATTACATTAATTAATATTGATATTTTTTAATAAATGTAATTTTAGTTGATTTTCCATCCTTAGGTGCTGGAGTTACCCTAATTTTTCTCCTTGTATCTGCAGTGGTGTAGCTGACCCGGCCTTCTCCGTGCACCTGTTGGGGTTTCACAGAGGCATTGATATGGCAACCTGATCATTTTTTTTTACCTTTTTCTGTATACTGACTGTATACAGCATAAACCTATATAGACATGCCAGCCAGCTCTATAAACATCTCCTAAACCTAGAGATGAGGTCTAATAACACAACTTTGACTCATAGCAAAGTTCTGATTCATAGCAGTGTTTTCTTAGATATGCATTTGATGATTATTGGCTTTTTATTTACTCATTATGAAATATCAGGAAAAAAATGCTAACGAGGTAAATTTACTAAGACTGGCATTTCAACCTAAAGTGTAGGAGTTAGAGACACACATCCCCCCATCAACGGCCAGTGTTTAGGGTGCTTTACACGCTGCGACATCGCTAGTGAATTATCGGGGTCACGGTGTTTGTGATGCACATTAACGAGATCGCAGTGTGTGATACGTACGAGCGACCTTAAACGATCGCAAAAGAGGTCAAAATCGTTTGCCATAGAGAGGTCATCCTGAAACCAAAAATCGTTGTCTGCTTATTAGCGATGTTGTTCCTCGTTCCTGCGGCACCACACATTGCTGTTTATTGGATGCCTGCCGTGTGACGTCGCTGTGACGCCACACGAACCGCCCCCTTAGAAAGGAGGCGGTTCTCCGGCCAGAGCAACGTCACAGAGCAGGTAAGTCCATGTGACGGGGACTAACGAGGTTGTGCGCCATGGGCAGCGATTTGCCCGTGTCACACAACCGACGGGGGCGGGTACGATCGCTTGCGATCTCGCTAGCGAGATCGCAGCATGTAAAGTACCATTTAGAGACACACATCCCCCCATCAACGGCCAGTGTTAGGGGTGGGTTTTGCAAACTGGACAATTGCCACGGGCAAAGGTCTTTCTGCAGTTTCTGAGGTTAAGACCGGCAGAAAGACCTTTGGTGACATCATGGGTGGGCAGGGGAAGCAGTGCATATGCATGAGTGATAATGAGTGGCCCCGGAAGTAGTGTTACAGCTGCCCTGGAAACTCAGTAAGTATAACGTGTGTACTCTAATCCCCCTAGCCCTTTCTACCTGCATTTTAAAGCACATGATTTGGGTCCTCATAGACTAATATGGGGATTGGCATTCGGCCAGGTGTCTGGAATTAATTTTGTGCCCAAAGCGTTTTTTTTTGTTTTTTATTTATTTTTTTTAAATCCGGTTGGACCCACCGATTCTGGATATCTGGGGCTTCACCCATCACTAGTGTTGAGTTATTTAGAGGCACACCAAATTTACAGTTATACAAGCTGTACAGTGACTACTCTAGATTGAATCAAAGTGTCATAGCTTCAGTGTTATCCCATAAAAAGATATAATGAAATATTTACAGAATATTTACAGAAATGTGTGGGGTGTACTCACATTTGTGATATACTGTATATACAAAATCAGACATGGATACAAATACGCAGCTGGTACTATATCAAAGGTAGAGTATGAGAATCTAAAAACAATGTATCCACCAAAAGACAATTAATCTACAATGTATAAATGCAATTTAGTGGTCATTTAAATGTTTACTGTAAAACATAAAGTACTGCAAGATTAAAGAGATTAATTTGATCACATAGAAAAATAATAGAACCGCTCCCCCACACATAACATTCTATAGGCAAACAATCTTGATTTAAAGGGGGGTTGGGCTCTGCATAAGCAGAGAACCTACAGTTAGGTCCAGAAATATTTGGACAGTGACACAAGTTTTGTTATTTTAGCTGTTTACAAAAACATGTTCAGAAATACAATTATATATAATATGGGCTGAAAGTGCACACTCCCAGCTGCAATATGAGAGTTTTCACATCCAAATCGGAGAAAGGGTTTAGGAATCATAGCTCTGTAATGCATAGCCTCCTCTTTTTCAAGGGACCAAAAGTAATTGGACAAGGGACTCTAAGGGCTGCAATTAACTCTGAAGGCGTCTCCCTCGTTAACCTGTAATCAATGAAGTAGTTAAAAGGTCTGGGGTTGATTACAGGTGTGTGGTTTTGCATTTGGAAGCTGTTGCTGTGACCAGACAACATGCGGTCTAAGGAACTCTCAATTGAGGTGAAGCAGAACATCCTGAGGCTGAAAAAAAAGAACAAATCCATCAGAGAGATAGCAGACATGCTTGGAGTAGCAAAATCAACAGTCGGGTACATTCTGAGAAAAAAGGAATTGACTGGTGAGCTTGGGAACTCAAAAAGGCCTGGGCGTCCACGGATGACAATAGTGGTGGATGATCGCCGCATACTTTCTTTGGTGAAGAAGAACCCGTTCACAACATCAACTGAAGTCCAGAACACTCTCAGTGAAGTAGGTGTATCTGTCTCTAAGTCAACAGTAAAGAGAAGACTCCATGAAAGTAAATACAAAAGGGTTCACATCTAGATGCAAACCATTCATCAATTCCAAAAATAGACAGGCCAGAGTTAAATTTGCTGAAAAACACCTCATGAAGCCAGCTCAGTTCTGGAAAAGTATTCTATGGACAGATGAGACAAAGATCAACCTGTACCAGAATGATGGGAAGTTTGGAGAAGAAAGGGAACGGCACATGATCCAAGGCACACCACATCCTCTGTAAAACATGGTGGAGGCAACGTGATGGCATGGGCATGCATGGCTTTCAATGGCACTGGGTCACTTGTGTTTATTAATGATATAACAGCAGACAAGAGTAGCCGGATGAATTCTGAAGTGTACAGGGATATACTTTCAGCCCAGATTCAGCCAAATGCCGCAAAGTTGATCGGACAGCGCTTCATAGTACAGATGGACAATGACCCCAAGCATACAGCCAAAGCTACCCAGGAGTTCATGAGTGCAAAAAAGTGGAACATTCTGCAATGGCCAAGTCAATCACCAGATCTTAACCCAATTGAGCATGCATTTCACTTGCTCAAATCCAGACTTAAGACGGAAAGACCCACAAACAAGCAAGACCTGAAGGCTGCGGCTGTAAAGGCCTGGCAAAGCATTAAGAAGGAGGAAACCCAGCGTTTGGTGATGTCCATGGGTTCCAGACTTAAGGCAGTGATTTCCTCCAAAGGATTCGCAACAAAATATTGAAAATAAAAATATTTTGTTTGGGTTTGGTTTATTTGTCCAATTACTTTTGACCTCCTAAAATGTGGAGTGTTTGTAAAGAAATGTGTACAATTCCTACAATTTCTATCAGATATTTTTGTTCAAACCTTCAAATTAAACGTTACAATCTGCACTTGAATTCTGTTGTAGAGATTTCATTTCAAATCCAATGTGGTGGCATGCAGAGCCCAACTCGCGAAAATTGTGTCACTGTCCAAATATTTCTGGACCTAACTGTAAGTTTGGAATCTTAATGGGTAAACCTGCAACATAGTTCTCTAGTGGAAAGAATAGGGTGTTAGACTACCTAACTTTTATTAGTGGACCAAAAATAGAATGTGGGTGTCCCCCCTGAAATGTTTATTATATACTAGAAGGTGGCCCGATTCTACGCATCGGGTATTCTAGAATTTACGTATTGTGTAGTTAATGTATGATTTTTGTTATATATATATATATATATATATATATATATATAGATAGATGTTGTTGTGTGTAGTTGCCAAGTGTTTGTGTAGGGCGCTGTACGTGTTCTGGGTGTTGTCTGGGTGTGCGGGGGGAGGGAGTGAGAGCGGTGTTGTTTGTGTGTTGCGTTGTGTGTTGCGTTGTTTGTGGAGCGCTGTGTGTCTGTAGCGTTGTGTGTGTGTGCTGCTGTGTGTGTTGCGCGGTTTGTGTGGCTGTGGGGTGTGTGTGAGTTTTGGGGGGAGGTCTGTGTTGTGCGGTATGTGCGTAAATTTGTGTGTGCCGCGGTGTTTGTGTTGGGTGTTGTGTGTGTGCGGCATTGTCTGTGTGTGTGTGGGTGTCTGTGTAGGGCAGTGTTTGTGGTTCCCAGTGTGTGTGTTGTGCGGTGGTGTGTGTGTGTTTTTGGGGGGGGTGTGCACCCCCCATCGTGGTCCATTCCCTATGCTGCACCCCCCATCGTACTCCATCCCCCATGCTGCGCACCCCCCATCGTGGTCCATCCCCCATGCTGCACCCCCCATCGTGCTCCATCCCCCATGCTGCGCACCCCCCATCGTGCTCCATCCCCCATGCTGCACACCCCCCATCGTGCTCCATCCCCCATGCTGCGCACCCCCCATTCGTGCTCCATCCCCCATGCTGCACACCCCCATCGTGTTCCATCCCCCATGCTGCACCCCCCATCGTGCTCCATCCCCCATGCTGCGCACCCCCCATCGTGCTCCATCCCTCATGCTGCGCACCCCCCATCGTGCTCCATCCCCCATGCTGCGCACCCCCCATCGTGCTTCATCCCCCATGCTGCGCACTCCCCATCGTGCTCCATTCCCCATGCTGCGCAACCTTCATCGTGTTTCATCCCCCCATTCTGGGCACCCCCCATCGTGCTCCATCCCCCATGCTGCGCACCCCCCATCGTGCTCCATCCCCCATGCTGCACACCCCCATCGTGTTCCATCCCCCATGCTGCACCCCCCATCGTGCTCCATCCCCCATGCTGCACACCCCCCATCGTGCTCCATCCCCCATGCTGCACACCCCCCATCGTGCTCCATCCCCCATGATGCGCACCCCCCATCGTGCTCCATTCCCCATGCTGCGCACCCCCCATCGTGCTTCATCCCCCATGCTGCGCACTCCCCATCGTGCTCCATTCCCCATGCTGCGCAACCTTCATCGTGTTTCATCCCCCCATTCTGGGCCCCCCCCATCGTGCTCCATCCCCCATGCTGCACACCCCCCATCGTGCTCCATCCCCCATGCTGCACACCCCCATCATGTTCCATCCCCCATGCTGCACCCCCCATCGTGCTCCATCCCCCATGCTGCGCACCCCCCATCGTGCTCCATCTCCACGCTGCGCACCCCCCATCGTTCTCGATCCCCCATGCTGTGCACCCCCCATCGTGCTCCATCCCCCATGCTGCGCACTCCCCATCGTGCTCCATCCCCCATGCTGCGCAACCTTCATCGTGTTTCATCCCCCCATTCTGGGCACCCCCCATCGTGCTCCATCCCGCACGCTGCACCCCCCATCGTGCTCCATCCCCCATGCTGCATCCCCCCATCGTGCTCCATCCTCCATGCTGCACTCCCCATCGTGCTCCATCCCCCATGCTGCGCACCCCCCATCGTGCTCCATCCCCCATGCTGCGCACCCCCCATCGTGCTCCATCCCCCATGCTGCGCACCCCCCATCGTGCTTTATCCCCCATGCTGCACACCCCCCATCGTGCTCCATCCCCCATGCAGCGCACCCCCCATCGTGCTCCATCCCCCATGCTGCACACCCCCATCGTGTTCCATCCCCCATGCTGCACCCCCCATCGTGCTCCATCCCCCATGCTGCGCACCCCCATCGTGCTCCATCCCCCATGCTGCGCACTCCCCATCGTGCTCCATCCCCCATGCTGCGCAACCTTCATCGTGTTTCATCCCCCCATTCTGGGCACCCCCCATCGTGCTCCATCCCCCATGCTGCACACCCCCCATCGTGCTCCATCCCCCATGCTGCACACCCCCATCGTGTTCCATCCCCCATGCTGCACCCCCCATCGTGCTCCATCCCCCATGCTGCGCACCCCCCATTGTGCTCCATCTCCACGCTGCGCACCCCCCATCGTGCTCCATCCCCCATACTGCGCACCCCCCATCGTGCTCCATCCCCCATGCTGCGCACCCCCCATCGTGCTCCATCCCCCACACTGCACCCCGCATCGTGCTCCATCCCCCATGCTGCATCCCCCATCGTGCTCCATCCCCCATGCTGCACTCCCCATCGTGCTCCATCCCCCATGCTGCGCACCCCCCATCGTGCTCCATCCCCCATGCTGCGCACCCCCCATCGTGCTCCATCCCCCATGCTGCGCACCCCCTATCGTGCTCCATCCCCCATGCTGCGCACCCCCCATCGTGCTCCATCCCCCATGCTGCACACACCCCATCGTGCTCCATCCCCCATGCTGCGCACCCCCATCATGCTCCATCCCCCATGCTGCACACCCCCATCGTGTTCCATCCCCCATGCTGCATCCCCCATCGTGCTCCATCCCCCATGCTGCGCACCCCCCATCATGCTCCATCCCCCATGCTGCGCACCCCCCATCGTGCTCCATCCCCCATGCTGCGCACCCCCCATCGTGCTCCATCCCCCATGCTGCGCACCCTTCATCGTGTTTCATCCCCCCATTCTGGGCACCCCCCATCGTGCTCCATCCCCCAGGCTGCACCCCCCATCGTGCTCCATCCCCCATGCTGCACCACCCCATTGTGCTCCATCCCCCATGCTGCACTCCCCATCATGCTCCATCCCCCATGCTGCGCACCCCCCATCGTGCTCCATCCCCCATGCTGCGCACCCCCCATCGTGCTCCATCCCCCATGCTCCGCACTCCCTATCGTGCTCCATCCCCCATGCTGCACTCCCCATCGTGCTCCATCCCCCATGCTGCACACCCCCCATCGTGTTTCATCCCCCCATTCTGAATGGGCATCGTGTGAGGGGGCGTGGCCTAGCGGACATCGCGTGCGGGGGGTGTGGCCTAGCGGGCATTGCGTGGGGGGCGTGGCCTAGCGGGCATTGCATGCGGGGGTGTGGCCTAGCGGGCATTGCGTGCGGGGGCGTGGCCTAGCGGACATCGCGTGCGGGGACGTGGCCTAGCAAGAAAAATCGCTTGCGGGGGCGTGGCCTAGCGGGCATCGCGTGTGGGGGGCGTGGCCTAGCGGGCATTGCGTGCGGGGGCGTGGCCTAGCGGGCATCACGTGTGGAGGGTGTGGCCTAGCGGGCATCATGTGCGGGGGCGTGGCCTGGCCAAACGGTTAATCCATGCGGGGGGCGGGGCCAGGCCGAGCTTCCAATCCGTTGGGGGGGCGGGGCCAGGCCGAGCCCAGCGGCCAATCTGACGGTTGTCACTGTAAGGACACAATTTTGGAGCAAAACAGACAGACAGACAGACAGAATAAGGCAATTATATATATAGATACTAATTAGATATCATAAATGTTAATCCCTCTAAATTAACCTGAAATACACATAACGTACAGTACTTGGGTAATCAGATCCAGAATCCTCGGACGATTAGTGATAAACATTGCAAGGGAGGAGGGGTGGACGTTCATCATGCTGCGGCAAATGGGCTAACAAGAGACTACTGTGCTTGTGAGAGTTTAGCTGCAGCGCACTAGGATCGATATGTCTTTAGGAAGAATATTTTTTCTACTTGTTATTGCTCTTTGTAGTGAAGTCATTTTTTGTATTTTGTGAATATTAATTCGCCCCCTGTGGAGTATGTTTTACAGTGATTTTTTTCCCCTTGCCCTTAGCTGTCTTTGGATCGCCTTTAACTTCCTTTGTTTGTTTGCAGCAAGTCTCACTTGTTCCATTTAATATATAGTAATATTGATGATTCAGCATCATAACAGTTATTATCTGCTGGTGGAATCTGCAGTGTTTATGCTAATGTTCCCCATAGCCCAGAGGTACATGTTGATCTTTCTCTTATCTTGCTGAACCTGACATTTAGTTTCATATTTTTGGCATATCAGTCTACTGATGTAAGTATTCCTTTTATCTGTGCAATGTGATTATCTGTATAATTATGAGACAGTGCTAAACAGTATGGTGCAGTTTTATCCGGGTGGTGCATGGGATGAGTTATTGTTAAGGACAGCAGGATCTTCATAATCAGATCTTACATATAAAATTAAGTAATCTCACAGGTGCTGTATCACAGGGAAATTCTGAGGTGCAGGAGCCTAGCCACATAGAGATGAACAGAAGCCTTTTCATATGGTCACAAATCTCCGGAGACTGACCGGAGCAGCGGCGATAGAATATGAAGCCTGCAGAAGGTACTATAAGAGAGGGAGCAGGGACCTTTAATTTAAAGCTCTAGTCCAGCGGTGTAATAATCAGAAAAACGCTGGACTGATGCTTTAAGGCCAAACCAGAATTTCAATTTGCAGACCCAGTGTTTCATGGTATTGCCCCTCATCAGTGCAAAGCTTGAGATATGATTTGGCTGTATGAGAAGCTTCTGATTGGGTTCAAAAGGATAATGTTTCTCCTTGTGGAGAGTGACATGCCAGTAAGTGACATGCCAATCATTGGCACTAGCGTTCAAGTCTACTTCCTCTCTAAAGAGGCAATTTGCATATTGAATTTCCTAGAGGAGCATTGCATGGCTTATAAGCCTCTTTATAATTGTACAAACCCTTTACACATATAAAAAATACTGTTAATACAGCTTAAGAATACTACAGTACTTACAACGGTTACTATATGGATGACCTTTCCTTCAGATAGGTTATCACTATCAGATAAGTGGAGGTCCAACACCCAGCAGCCACCCCTCCCCGATCAGCTTTCTTAGCTACATCAAACAGTGAACAGAGCTGGAATTACATGGCTCCATTCACTATGTAGTGGCCATTGCCAAGGACTTTTGCTCAGCACTAATTGTCACAGCCGTCTCTGTTACTGGACACTTATGACAGGATCTGGGCCAGAGTCTCTCTTTGCCATCTGAGACTCCTCACATTAAATGTGTTCCCTTATCTTTATGGTTAATATCAGTTTTACTTTCCAGCAGCTTCTGACTCCTGTCCTCATGTGTTTCCGGTTCGTGACCACACCCTTGCCCTTTATATGGTCACATCTCCCAATAGAGGGGTCCGGTTCTTCTGAATCCATTCTGAAGCATAGCCTCAAGGTGGAAGGAGCTGCTGTGCCCTTGTTGCAGCGAAGCGGTGTATGCTGCAGTCTTGGTGTCTGACTGCAGCTGTAAAGCTGGGCTTATTCTTTTTTTTTCCCATGTTTTTTGTACCTTCCCGTCTAGTTGTTTTAGTGCAGCAGTGGGACTAGGGATCCTTTCCTGCCAACTCACTAACCAGGGCCATTTTAGGTTCTCTCAGGGCTTCAAGTATCCTGCTCAGCAACAGATGTGGAGAACCTGTATAGGGGCTGGCTAGGAATGCAGGGTGCAGCTGCAAGTAAGTGCAGGAGGGATCCATCAGTCCTCTCCCTAGCACCAGGGCCCACTGTTGTTTGTGTCCCCGGTGTACCCCTTGTTTGTTGTTGGTGAACCCCTTGTTGTTGTGTATCTCACCTCATGCCGGATCTTACCCAAGTAAGTTCCGTGGCACTAATTCAATGAAATAAGAGCTGAGTTGCAGTTCTCGGCATGAACCTATATGTGATTAACGGGGCCTGGCTGTTACATCCGGACACTGCTGAAGCTGACAAAAGCTGATCAGTAAAGGTGCTGGTAATGTGAATTTCACCAAACAGATATTGATAACCTATCATCAGTATCATAAGTTTAAACAACCCTCTTTGAAACCTACCAGTTAGCTACAACATATGAAGTTGTGGTATGAAGAGGGATATTTTGATTTGGGAGGCACCTTGTCACCCTCTTTGACTATAGCAGCTATCAGTGCATTAAACAATGTATGCCAGACTTGGGCAACCTTGCCACTTATCCTTGAGACAGTTTTGATACTTGGAGCCTGTAGTATAGTAAGTGTTCAGTTTTAATACTATTTATTCTAACTATGGCTTGTGTCTCTTTAAAGCTTAATCCATTAACCGCCTGTTTCGGTATTTGTTGGAGGGCTTTTTCACTACTTAATAATGACTTTATGTGTAATTGTACTGTGCATAATTGCTATGCTGTTTTCTGTAGCACTATATAATTATGCAGCAGAGTCTAACGTGTTCTCTTTGTTCAAAGCCCTTTATTAGTTAAAGTACACATTACGGTAATATCAGTGCACACGCTCACTGTTCTTTGTATGTTTGCCCTTTGACTTTCCTTTACAGTCATTTCTCGCTTTTGATTTGTTATTTTCTACATAACTTTTGCTTGTCCCAGCTCCATTATGTCATATAATGTGACTGTGGCTTGTCAGTAGATACATTTAAAATGAAATTGATATCGCCCTGAATAATGCTGATGACTTGAAAGCTTGGAGTGCAACAAGCAGGAGAATATCATTCATACTCATTGTGATAGAGGTCAGAAAGGGGAATGGTCTTTTTAGATATCTATGCTTATATAAAAAATGTATAATTTCCATTTTCATTTAAATAAAATTTTACATGTCTGCATAATTTCCCATGAGGCACTCAGCATTGTTGTTTTGTATTATACAGAATATAACTATGCTTATTTTGTGAATGTGTCACAGCCGTCTCTCTGTATTTAGAGACTAGTGTGTTATGGTTCAGTGACCAAGGAGGATCAGAAAAAGGACAAAAATGCGGAAACCCAAAAAGTAACCAGGGTGACTGGAACCTTAACGGACTTCAGACCTAATACTCATACAAAACTGGAAGTAACCGTGGGGCAAGCCTACGATGACCTAGTCACCACGACACAGCTGAAGAATTAAATATTCTTACAGAGAGAAATATAAGAAAAGCTAATCTGCCTCGGAGCAATCCCCAAAGATATTGATAGCCCCCCACACGTAAAGACTACGGTGATATAGGAAAACACAATACATAGCTAGAAAACAGATTCAGCAAAGAAAATGGCCCAAACTATCTGTATAGGAAAGGATAGGAAAGAGCACTGTCTGCAGCCCTAAAAACCCTAATAAATCTCAGCACGCCTGATATGGAATAGCCCTGAGCCCACAGGCTCTTCCCCACTATATCAGTCCTCTGGTGTTGCTGGGATCTAAAAAACACTAATATAAATGAGGGACTGAATTTAATACCAAGCATGACAAAACACAATACATAGCAGAACATGGAGCTAGGTATACAGAAACTCCCAGCAGGGAATGATCCAACTCCACCAAGAACTCCACACAGGCAAAATCAGGAATCAAGCATTAGTATTGAAACAGAAAAAAACTACAATAAAGTGGAAACAATAAGCAGAGGTACAAAGACCAACTTATCTGAGAGGAATTCTGGTAGAGAGAAGGGCTGGTTTCAGAATGTCCTTAGCACACAGGAGATACACTGAGCACCGGCAAGGAAATGGAAAAAACTACTCAGTTATATAGGCCCAATCTGAATCACCTGATTGCCAGTCCTCCACACGTGTCTGTCTCCTATTCAACAAGTCAACTGCACCGCTAGCACTGACCACAAGAGGGAGCCCCAAACTGGAAAATGTATTCACAACACTAGTGACAGGATAAAGACTAGAGTCTCTCTATGTCATCTGAGACTCTACATATTAAATGTGTTTTTATCTTTGTGTGTGGCAAGGGTTAATGTCAGTTTTCCTTACCAGCAGCTTCTGACTTGAAGTTAGTCTGTTGTTGTTTCCCCTCTATCTATCTTACCTTGGTATGTTGTTTTAGTGCAGTGGTGGGACTAGTGATCCTTACCTTCCCACTCACTAGCCAGAGATAACTACAGGGTCTTTCAGGGCTTCAGGTTCCTGCTCGGCAACAGGTGAAGAATGTGTTTAGGGACTGGCTGGAAGTGCAAGGGACAGCGGCAGGTAAGTGAAGGTGTCGGTGTCCATTTTCCTTCTCACTAGCATCATGTCCCTTCGTTGTTAATGTGTCCCCAGTGTACCCCTTGTTTGTCTTGGTAAAACCCCTGTCTTTTGTGTTTTACCTCACGTTGGACCTTCCCTAAGTCAGGATTATGACAGAATGAGGATGATCACAGTACAGAGCCTCAGACTATGTTGGTGCTTTTTGAGAATCTACTGTACCTTCCTTTCCTTCCGCATTTTATGCTTTAAAGTAATTTCAACAAGAGATATTATCGAGGTTCTGGAAGTCACCACCCGGAAGACAGAGATATGGAGGCCCAGAGTGACATATGCACAAAAAAGTATGAGTGTTTGGTTTATTTCTAAGTTATTGGTCAAAATGCAAGGTAATATGACGTGTTCCAATCAATCAACAGTGTTCCAATGCTAACCTCCATAACAAAGAAAAACATTGCATGCAGACTTATATCATTACCTATGTATAGTTATGGAAACAGTTAATTGTCTTGCAATATAACTGGAACTTTTAAACAAAATGAAATTCTTGTGACAAAAAATACAGAAACTAGACTAGGAACCAAGGTTGATGAGACCAACCATAAAATGATAACAATAGCACAATAAAAATCAAAAGTATAACAAAATAGGAGAATATACTGAGATTCAAGGTTAATAAAGTAATTTAAGAAAATAAATATACAGTGCTTTGTAAAGGTGTTAGGCACATATGGAAAACATGCTGCAAAGAAAGAATGCTTTCAAATATTAAAGTGTTTATAGTTTATTTTTATCAATTAACAACAATTAAAAAATAAATGAACAAAACAGAAATTTTAAGGAAATCACTATTTAGTGTGATCACCATTCACCTTCAAATCAATATCAGTCCTTCTAAGTACACAAGGACACAGTCTTTGAAGGAACTTGGCAGGGAAGTTGTTCCAAACATCTTGAAAAATTAACCATTAGTGGTGGCCGTGTGCTTGCCACTACTTGATCGAGCATTTGGGTGCTTGGGTACCCGTGTAGCTCGGCCAAGTATCAAGGGTGCTCAGATGTTTTGTCCATGAAACAACAAACACAAAGCACAGGCTTGCTTCACTGTATGATGTGAAAAGGCACCCCAGTGAGAGCTACTTGCATTTTCTGAATGGCTCTTTCTGGGGATTAAAACAACGTTTTTGGATGTATGTGTCCAAAAAAAACAAACCCTGGCCTCTATCCCCCTGAAAATCGTCTGTATATGACTGACCGTATGTGGGCGAAGGGTTGAACTGTAGAATCATTGACTTCCATTATACTGATTACTCGAGTTCAGCCCTTTCACCTTCTCAACTTGAGTTATGAGCACCCGAGCATTTTAGTGCTCGCCCATCATTACTAACCATGGTAATGAAATGCATCTAGGTTTGCATAAGTCCATGTGCCTCTTGAATCCCAGACTGGCTTGATGATGTTCATATCAGGGATTTGTGAGGGCCATGTCATCACTTCCAGGACTTCCTTATGCTGATAGATTTTAACGACATTGCTTGGTATCATTGTCCTGTTGCACAATAAACTTGGAGCCAATCAGATGCCTCCCTGATGGTTTTGAATGATGGATAAATATTTGCCTGTATTACTCTGCATTGAGGATACCAAAAAATGGGCAAAGTTGAGAACCATATATGCAGTGATTGGCCAAGGAAACTTAATGCAGCAAATGAATGACACATTATGCTTATGTTCCTACAAAATCAAATGTCAATCAGTGCTTTCTGCTCAGAACTAGACCCAGTTACACCTATCTACTGTTCGGATATGTCTAGCCACTCTGATGAGTCAAAATTTGAAATAGTTGCTCTAAAAGTTTGCTTGCCTAAATACTGGAGAGCAGCACAATAATGAGTGTCTGCAGGAAATAGTGAAGCATGGTGGAGCTTACTTGCAATAGGGATAGCAGTCCCTGATTCAACAATTATGCGTTTTGAACATGTTGGTTCTTAAGGGAGCTTTACACGCAACGACATTGCTAACGAGATGTCGTTGGGGTCATGGAATTCGTGCCGCACATTTGGCCTCGTTAGCGACGTCGTTGCGTGTGAAACGTACGAACGACCGCTAACGATCAAAATTACTTACCTAATCGTTGATCGTTGACACATCGTTCTAATCCCAAATATCATTGCTGTTGGAGGACGCAGGTTGTTCGTCGCTTGGCAGGTAAGTATGTGTGACGGGGACTAACGATATTGTGCGCCACGGGCAGCGATTTGCCCATGACGCACAACCGATGAGGTCGGGTGCGATCGGCAGCGACATCGCTAGCAATGTTGCTGCATGTAAAGTAACCTTAAGTCATAGTGTGCTTCAATACTAACAGGTGTCTCCATTGTAACAAGGAAAGGAGGATATGTCGATGATCAAGATCACATGATTGTCAGGTCCTTACAAAAAAGATACATCTAATATATAAAGCTGAATGTGTGTGTGTGTGTGTATGTATGTGTGTGTGTGTGTATGTGTGTGTGTGTGTGTGTGTGTATGTCCAGGATTGGCATCCGCACCATCGCAGTTACAGCCACAAAAGTTTGCACACTCACACTTCTGGACCCGAGAACGTCATAGGCTATGTTTTGAGGGGAAACTTTAACTCCGCTCTTTACAGTTATTCACCAAAAAACCTGCCTCCATTAAAGCGAATGGAGCTGGAGCCACAGGGCAGCCAGAACTTCAGAATAATGTGCAGCCACGCCCTTATATGGAATGTTGGCATGTCACAATGCAGCCAGGGAAAGAGATAGACACAGACAGGGAAAGAGGCAGACACAGACAGGGTAAGAAACAGACATAGACAGGGTAAGAGACAGACACAGACAAAGAGAGACTGACAGGGAATGAGACAGAGACAGACAAAGAGACAGAGACAGACACAGGGAAACAGACAGACAGGGAAAGAAAGGGAAAGAGACAGACAGGGTAAGAGACAGACAAAGACAGGTAAAGAGACAGACACAGGGAAAGAGACAGAGGGAAAGCGGGAAAGAGACAGACAGGGAAAGTGACAGAGATAGATAGACAGACAGACAGGGAAAGAGATTGAGACAGACAGTGAAAGAGACAGAGACAGTCAGAGACAGACAGGGAAAGAGACAGACAGACAGGGAAAGAGATAGAGAGAGACAGAGAGATATATACAGAGGGGGAGACAGACAGAGAATGGGAGAGAAACAGAGAGACAGTTACTATCCCGGGCGTTAATACATTCTATTTATACATTATATCCCGGGAATGTTAATACATTCTATTTTGTTAACAACAGTTATTAACCCGGGCGAAGCCGGGTAGTACAGCTAGTTTCTATATAAATATAGGTTACTATATTCTGTTTATAATTAGAGATAATATCAAAATTACAAGAGAAAAATGCAAAAATGATAAATTATTTTCAATAGGTAAGAGAAAGATAAGTTTTAAGATTGAGATCATTAGGACAAGCTCAAAATCAAAAATGCTTCTACAATTTATTACCACCTCTCTTAGCTGAAAAAATTTTTTTTATGGGTTTACTTTTCAAATTTGTAACATCATCTTTGTGGACATTCGAAAAATGTTGGGAAATGGCAGACAAACCACGTGCCTTTTTTTGAGTCATAGATTTGTTCTGAGATACGTTTTCGAGGCAAACAAGTAGTAATTTTTTTCACCACATTTATAAGATCCAATTGTTAGATTTGTTGTTGTTCAAGTTATTTCCTTTATTAATATGATCACTAGGTGAAGCATAGGCAACCTAGGTAGGTTGCCTATAGTGATACCTCTTTTAGATACAAAATGGCAAACATCTTTTAAGATGTCTCTCAAAACATCATCTGTGTATAATATAGGTAAATATTTTTTAATCATATTGGTTATCTGATGATATTGGTTTCTATAACAAGTGTAAAAAACTATTGTGGACGTATTATGTTCAGTTTAATATTTTACTGGTATTTTGGGTACGATATTGTTCCCTACTTTTGGAATTCACATTTTTCTTTAGCACAATCCAATATAATTTAAAACTGATGCAATTGATTGTAAAACATGAGCAAAAGAGACTTGTCTCTTTTTAGAACAAACCATAAAAGAAACAGAATACACAATAAACAACCAAAAATAATAACAAAAGATCTCTCTCACAAATAAAATAAACGAAAATTGGAATAAATTGGAACTCACTGCTACAAAGCAACAAAAATTTAAAACAGATGTCTACGATTAAGAATGCTACCAAATTTATAACTGGCATATGTATAAAAAGGGAAATAATTGTCCAAAATCGATTTTGAAAAAAATAATAATCTAGATAACTAGCATTCTTCTGAAGACAAAGTGAACTTTCGTAGTAGTATTGAATTACACTATGACTGAGAACCAATATGTTCAAACTTTGTGTTTGTTGATTTAGGGACTGCTATTCCTAGTTTTTAAGCAATTTTCTCAAATAATAAAGTTTTAATTCATCCATCTCCCTAAGGACATTTTTGCTGGATCACCTTATTTTTCTCTAGGCACTGTATGTAACCAAATCCCCACAACCCCTGAGGACTCTGTGTTAACAGCGAAATAGGAACTGAGGCCTCTTTTTAAAGTGGGATGGTTGCTTTAGCAGTAAATCTAAATGGTGCAGATTGACAATGCCCTGTCCACCATGTTATTATATATTACTTATTTTAACCACACATTTATATATATATATATATATATATATATATATATATATATTTATATATATATATATATATAATATGTATGTATATACTGTGTATGAATGACTGGGTGCAATAACTTAATTTGACATCTAATGCGTGCTAGTTTGAGGCATACAATCTTTTAGAAAAAAATTGAACCTGTCAGATGCAATATGTCCCCAGAACCATGAGCAGTTCTGGGTGCATATTTGTAATCCCTGCCTAATTGTCACAGGCTATAGTAGCATTCATAAAGAGATCTTTAGAAAAATAATTTCTAAATATCATTTATGATATGCTAATGAGGCCAGGGACTAGTTGCATGGCATTAGTTCCCCCGACTAGTCCGCCCTCTTAGCATGTTAGCACTCCTACAGTGGTGTGCTAACATGCTATTATATGCCCATTGCCTCGTGTCTGCATGTACCTGTGTTCGTTATCACTGCTTTGGACAGCCAGGATTACGGTGAATGCACATGATCAGAAGTCTCAGCACTTCCGGTGATGCGCAGTATGAAGCCGTCCCGGATTCAGAGAATTGTAGTGCGCATGACCATAAGTGCGGTAAGTTCTGAGCATGTGCACTGACCCTAAACCCGGCATCTCAGACAGTGCAATAGATACAGGTACGTGCGTCACCGCTGATGAAGCTGGGTGTGTTTACATGCTAAGAGGGTGGACAAGCCTGGGGAACTAATGCCCTTGCGACTTTCCCTGTGCTCATTAGCATATCACAAAGGATCTTTAGAAATACTTTTTGTAAATATCTCTTTATGTATGCTTCTATAGCCTGGGATGGTTAGGCAGGGATTAAATTTATGCACCCAGAACTGCTCATGGTTCTGGGTGCATATTGCACCTGACAGGCTCACATTAAAGAGATTTGCCAGGGCATTAGTATTGGATATGTTATCAATATCACATCCGTGGGGGTGGAGCACCTGGCACCCCACCACTCATCTCTGTGCAGATCTTCCGGTATCTGCCTGTACATTGTGTGCTGAGCTATAACAGCACAGGTCCATACACTCTTTATCGGCCAGTCTCAAGTGCTG
The DNA here is from genome assembly GCF_048569485.1 of Anomaloglossus baeobatrachus. Classification (NCBI taxonomy): domain Eukaryota; kingdom Metazoa; phylum Chordata; class Amphibia; order Anura; family Aromobatidae; genus Anomaloglossus; species Anomaloglossus baeobatrachus. The sequence goes on along the minus strand of NC_134359.1, from coordinate 100,374,437 downwards.
CAGCTCAGTTCCCATTGAAGTAAACTCATTATTCTTTGTATTACTGTAAAAATCAATTTACTTGGCTGACTATTCTCCAGCTATATAATTTTTTTAGCTTTCATATTTAGTATGTGTAATGGCACTTCATCCTGGCCTGCATATTGTTTCTTAAAGATTGTCTTAGCCCATGTGATCATTTGCGTATTATTATAATTTCCCCATGGCTTTTTATCTTAATCGTTATTATCTTCCCCTACAACTCTTCCCATAAGCCATTAAGTTGTGCCATATGACAAGTCTGCACAGCTTGCTGACATAAGGACATTTTCAGAGATGAGCCTAATGCTTGTTGTCAGCGCATACATATTTGTAATGATAAAGCATCTTTTTCACGACAAAATGCCTGTCTTGTAACTTTTAAGTTTGCACCCTAAGAGAAAGAGTTTTGCTTTGCTTGTGTCAGTCCTCGCAGTGGATAAAAAGTGACAGCACAGTAAATGTTTGACATCTGAAGTTCCCCTTGATATGTTCCCTGAGCTTTTCATTACCTTAATGCCATGCTGAGCGGGTGATTACCTCCAGCTATTAAAGACAATCATTGCTGCTGAATCCTGTGCCTCTGTTTAATGCTCGGTGACCTCTCACAAGTTTTTCTCCAACAGGCCAAAAATGGACACATTATACAGCTTAACGAGTAGAGTAGAATGGTTTAAAAATGAGATCCCATTTGCTGAAATGTTGCCCAATTTCCTGAGAAGCTGCAGTTTTACAATAAAGTTTTTTAAACATTTTTTGTTTCGATTTTCTTTTTTTTTCCACGGAGTTATGGATCTTATCTTTTACGGTATTGGTGAAAATCCACCTGGCATAATGGCACAGGCTCGGGATGTTGAGCAAAAAAGATTGATTCCTAAACAAGGCATCACATTTTGAGTGTTCATATATTTTCCCAGTGACTAAATATATGGCAGAATAAAAAAAAATAAATACGGATTTAGATAACATGATTCTCACAGGTCAAGATTCAGCACTAGATACAAGCTACCACTTTCCACTTTTAGGAAAAAAAACAAAGAGAAAATTTGTATGAAAAATATCCTGAATAATAATAAATAAATTGCAAGTGCGTAATAACAGGGTACTTAGTATATACATTTTTGCAAAAACGTAAGAAGCTGTCCCACCTCGTCACGGTGTACCCATCTGGGACGGTCCCTAACCAACTAAAGTTAAAACCATTATATATACCTGACTTGTGTCTATCAACACTCCAATGTGAATGGTAACAAGTGGTCAGCTGGGTCCCAGATTAAATACACAGCAAAGTGGGAAGCAATTGGTTGTTCAGCCTCAGTATAAGGAGGGCTGCGCCCCCAACTTGCAATGAAGCAAGATAGCAGACAAAAACACCAAAAAACTGAGCTGTAACAAAAAAAACAGTAAACATGCAACATTACAAGCATGTAAATGGCAGCTTCTAAACAGGAAAAAAAACAAATAGAAAAATTCTATGAAAAATACCCTGAATAATAAAATGCAAGTGCGTAATAAGAGGGTACTTAGTATATTCATTTTTACAAAAAGGTAAGAAGCCATCGCACCTCGTCAAGGTGTACCCATCTGGGACGTTCCCTAACCAACTAAAGTTCCACTTTTAGCCTGAAGAGTGTTCTGCTTCCTATTGATAATTTACAAGCACATTGAGGAGCCACTGTAACAGTAAGGTAGGAAGTAGCACTGTGTGCTTTGGTTTTAAAAGAGATGTTTTAATGAAGAAAACAAAGCTACTGATAAGCAAATGTAAATCTATGGAAATCGAATTTGTGTTTAATTTTAGGAAATTCATTTGTCCTGGCAAATTCTAACAATTAGCAATTTTCGATCGGCTGGAATCTACCCCCAAAAATGGTGCTGTCGTTTTACACGGTGCATGAGTGTCACGCTACCAGATGGAGGGGAGAAAGGGATATAGACTCACTCCTCTCAGAACCAGGCTTTCCCTAAGACTAAGTGCCTAGTCTTCAGCGGAACCTCTGATGGTGAGGTTGGACTTCACTGAGGCACCAGGTACCACTCCAGGGCAGCTCCTAGTTAATTCTCTCCACCAATGGGCTGGTTTACACTAGACATGATGGGAGGAAGGGTGAACTGCCACTAGGGAAGAATAGAGAGGAACAACCCGTGACACTTTCTCTGAGCTCCCTGACATCCATAGATGTGTTATTTCACTCCGTGTGGCAATCAAATTCCTATCACTGATTTTCCCTACACACAACCCTAACTAGTGAGTAGGGCAGCAGGAACACTAGTCCCGCTCTAGGATAACGATACAAAGAGGAAAACACAGATAAGGGTAAACAAACAGCAATCATGCAATGCACACCAGACTACATGAAGGAGTATTGGGAAAGAATTAGTGAGACAAACAAAAAAGGGAATAAAGGATGGGACGATACCAAACTGCCAAGTGGCAATTTACAGATATGGCTCTGTAAATTACTTCTGTGTTGACAGCTCACACCTCCAAAGCAAGACCAAGGTATAGCAGGCTATCACTGGCAAGTACCCAAGCTAAGAAGTATTTATAGCAGAGGGAAGTGGGAAAAATCAGAACAGCTGAGATAACCAAGCAAGAAAAGCCTACGTGTAGCCATGCACTCCGATCTTCTGACTCCTGAAATAGAGACTTCTTCGTGGTACCCCCGTGACAATGAGCCAGAGAAGGCTCACATGACTTCAGGGGTGACAATACGGGCTTTCCCATAATACCTTAAAGTTATCACATCATTTGGTATACAGCCAATCAGGAGGGACTATCAAAGCCTGTAAAAAATCCAAGGCAGGAAAACAGAATGGCAGTCTATATAAGGTGATTCAGGATTGTTAGAGGATGTCAGAGCTCACAGCTCAGAAGCAAATACTACAAACAGTGTGCATTGTAAAACCTGCAGCACTAATAAGTTGAGTGTAGTAGTCTAATACATAGATTAAATTGATAGGATAGAAATCGGAGAGGTGCCAGTGTATTATCAGTGATGTAGGCCCAGATTCATCAAATCAACTACTTTAGAATTCTGGCTTAAATTGCATTGAAGAGTCACAAAACTTTTTGCGCAATTCGTAGTCATGCAAAAATGTGACTTTTGCGTTTTCATGCCAGTTTCTCCCAGATACACCAAAATGGGCTGAGCTGGATGGATCTGGAGCATGACGGGGACCAGTGGCGTAACTAGAGTTTGATGGGCCCTGGTGCAAAATTTGGACCGGGGCCCCCCTCCGCGTACACCGACACTTAGGGTATATTATAAGTGTATTATAAGATAATGACACTGATACTCGTGATACAGGATAATGATGCTGACACTTGGTTCTTACCCTCAGCACCCAGCTTTCCCATGTTCTGATATCCGTCTTGTCCTCGGCACACAGGTTTCCCGTGCTCTGCTATACATCATTCCCTCAGCACCCAACTTTCCCATATCAGAGCATGGGAAAGCTGGGTGCTGAGAGATGTACAGCAGAGCATGGGAAAGCTGGGTGCTGAGGGAACAAGCCTTTTTCCCTCAGCACAAAATGTTCCCATCCCCTGATTGTATCATTGTCCCCCCTCGTATATAGTTCTCCAAATACTATAATAGCCCCCACATAGCCTTCCATATAGTATAAAGGGTCCCACATAACCCTTCATATATTAGAATGCACCTCCATAGTCCTCCATGTATTATAATTCACCCATAGTTTTCCATATATTATACTGCACCACATAGTCCTCAATGTTATATAACGCACCCCCATAGTCCTCCATGTATAAAGTAGCCTCCATAGTCCTCTATATATTATAATGTAGCCCCCATAGTCCTATATGTATTAGAATGCAGCCCCATAAACCTTCATATTGTATTAAGCAGCCCCATACTCCTCCATGTATCATGCAGCCAGCCCCCCAGGGTCTCCATGTGTCATGCAGCCAGCCTCTTCCCAGGTCTCCATAAGTCATGCAGCCGGCCTCCTCCCCAAGGACTCCATGTGTCCTGCAGCCATCCCCCCCCAGGGTCTTCATGTGTCATGCAGCCAGCCCCCCCATGGCCTCCTTGGGCCTGGCTGCAGGACACATGGAGTCCTTGGGGGGCCCTGGCTGCAGGACACATGGAGGCCCTGAGGGGGGCTGGCTGCAGGACACATGGAGTCCTTGGGCTGCAGCCCCCCCCCCAAGGACTCCATGTGTCCTGCAGCCAGCCCCCCCAGGGCCGCCATATGTACTGCAGCCAGGGCCCCCCAAGGACTCCATGTGTCTTGCAGCCAGCCCCCCCCCCAGGGCCTCCATGTGTCCTGCAGCTAGGTCCCCCCAAGGACTCCATGTGTCCTGCAGCCAGGGCCCCCCAAGGACTCCATGTGTCCTGCAGCCAGCCTCCCCGTGTACTCACTGATTTATAAAAAAATAAATAAAAAAACAAGTACTCACTTCTCTTCTCCTTCCACCGCAGCTCTGTCCTCACCTCTGCTTGTTTCACCGCTGCTCGTCCTCACCTCTGTCCTCGTTCCCCTGTGGCTCCGGTCGGTGTCCTCCTGCGCTCTGTGCTCTCACCACACACAGCAGTCGCATAGGAGTGACATCCCCGTGCAGGCACGGGGGAAGACTGATGATGCATAGAGCGGCGCCGGCCGCTCTATGCAATATCAAAGCAGAGCGTGGTGACGGGAGCGCGGTGAGTGACGGGAGCGCGGTGACGGGAGAGCGGTGAGTGACGGGAACGTGGTGACGGGAGCACTGTGACGGGAGCGCAGTGAGTGACGAGAGCGTGGTGACGCCACCGCTGACACCAGGCAGGGGGGCCTGGTGTCAGCGGCAGTGACCTGGTCATATAGCGGCCGCCGCGCCGCGTGGTCTGTAGCAGAACAGCCCAGCGCCTTTCACAGAAAGGAGCTGGCAGCTGATCTGCCGGGCGGCCATGGGCCCCTAACCTCCCGGGCCCGATCGCGACCGCTGAGACCGAGGTAGTTACGCCCCTGACGGGGACGTGACGGTACAGCTAATTCATTACGAGCTGTTGTGTTACTTATGTCACAGACTGGGTGAAGATTTCTGGTGTGGCTTGATGAATCAAGGCCATATTGTAGGTGGGCTAGCATCTTGTCCTGCTCCATTTGAATTACAAATTGAATTGCATGTTTTATATGCATTAGAAATCAGCAATATTTTTCAAAGAAATATTTTTTTTAACTCAGTGTCAAAGTGTGCTTGTCAGAGGTGGGCTACTATACTGATTTTTGCATTTCTTGTGCAATCCTTTTCCTTAAGGGAAAATGTATTATTTAATTGTGTTTTAAAATAGTAAATACAATACAATTTACCAAAATCTAGACATTAAGGCTAGGTCTACACGGCGTGCAACACTAAATTGAAGCAAGATTATAACATAGAATGTAATTATTTACGGGGGTGTCATAGTGAGACCTGTGACACGGTCTCATATTTTTCCAAATGTGTTGGATTTTCTGTCACTGGTTACAAGTCACACACAACACACTAACCATTGATGTCAATGCAAGGCAAACGCAACGTGACTTGCGTGCGAGTTGTCTGCAGCTTAGCTGCTTTATTTACAGCAAAATCAGAGCCCCAAAATGTTTTTGTTGCATGACATTTTAGAGAATTTGCTGTCTTGTATATTGTATACTTTATGTGATCATATGATCGCTCTGCATCAGAGAATCCTAATAGTGCACAGTGCACACAATGTGAGGATTCACAAGGCTGCAGTCACATAGAGTGACACTGTCACGGTCGTCTCTCTGTTCTAGAGATTATTAACAGGTTCTGGGTCAGATTCTCACTTTACCTTGTGAGACTCTGTTGATTAAATGGATTCCCTTTCCTTTGGTAAAGAGAGGGTTAAAGTCAGTTTGTTTTCCAGCAGCTTCTGTCTCCTGGTCCGATATTTCCAGTTTGGACCACTCCCAGGTCCTATACATACCCTCTGCTTCCAGCAGAGGGTGTCGGTTATTCTCATTCATTCAGAAGCTTGGCCAGAAGGTGAAATTAGTGGGAGAAGCCCTCTCTGCTACTTGATGTGTTGGCTACAGCATTGGTGCTGACTGCACCAGTTCATGGTGTGCTTACTGTTCGGAGTGGACATCTCCTAGTTGTTTACTTCCCCCCTTTTATGTTCCCCCCTGTGCACGTTTAGTCGCTCCTTTGTGTGTGATTGCCGGGTGTATGAGTTTTTGTTTTTTCCCCTGTTCATGTTAGTTGAGGGGTTTGTCCTAGCTCACGCCTTGGGTGGAGGTGGGAGAGGGGAGTTTCATAAGGGCTTGGATAAGCGTTAAGGACACTCTGGTGACTCAGACCTTGCTACCATCAAGCGTACCTCTGAGCTGAGGGACAGCGCAGGGTCCACAGTCTGAGGGTCAGCCTAGGTGTCCCGATCCTGTCATCTGGTCCCTGTGATAGACACATAGAGTGACTGCTGACTTTTGCAAAAAACTTGGACAACCTCTTTAATCTAAAATGTATAGAGGCCTTAAAATTCAGGATTTTTTTTGCTGATAAATAATTCTATACAGTATATAAATATTCTTGTCCTTATTCATAGTGATAAATACATGAATGTTAAAATTTATGACCAACTCTCTGCTTTATCTGCTGTGTCTTACTGTTTCAAGGGTTAATCTCCAGCAAAAATTAACATGTCCTTACTCTGAATGATTTTCCTTCATGTTCGGTTATCATTTAAAACCTCATTTTATTTACATGAGTTGGATGGAGACCAAACAAACGTTTTGTATAGGATACAATGATACCAGAAGCGGAGAAGTGTGTACTAATCTGTCTGGCTATACACAATGGTGATTATCTAATAATTAAAATAATAATTTAGTCATTAAGCCTCAAAATCTAAATAGCTTACAACATCTCAAAGGCAAAACATTTCTTTTATTACTGTGTATCTTCCATTTCTGCATAACTTTTGTATATATCTTTCTAAGGGCAAACAGCTTCATAATTTTAAATTGAGCATTCAGAAATGACCTTAGAAATGTATGTATGGCATTGGCTGGGGGATTAGCTGTTGAGTTTTGTTTCTCTTTAGGTAGTCAGCGAATGTAAGATCTAGCATCTAATAACTTTTCATTAACTTTTTTCCAGTTTTTACATTTTCAACTTTTTTTACTTTGTGCTTTTTAATTGTAACATGGAAACTATTAATTAGAATGCTGGCTGATAATTGATGATAATTCATTGTTATTAGAGATGAGTGGACCCAAATTTTAAAGTTCAGTGTTTGTACCAAATACAGATTTTATAAAAATTCAGAGTTCAGATTTGGAGTTATCGTAGGCTAACCACTCGTGCGGGCATCGCTGTGCTCGGTTGTGCTTGGTGACCAGCCTAGTGCAAGCTGCTTGAAGGGTTTGATTGGCTCGCACTGCGGAGAGCCAAACTGCCCAATCAGTGACTTCTAACAAGGTTCAGGTCAAGTTCGGGTCCAGAACAGAACTTTATCTAAAGTCCGGCTCAACCCGCCAAACCCGAACTTCCACGGATCTGCTCATTTCTAATTGTTATGCATCCCTGATTAGTACTTTGAGTGCTCATGGGTGAACTTTTCAGAATATACTATTTGATTTGCTTATTACAAAACTGGTAATATATCTATAGCCTGACTAACATCCATCCATCAATATCCATTAGGTAAGAAACCAGCCTGCTTTGGGTATCCATGTGTTAGCGATCTAACCTACACAAGGCAATGGCTATATAGGTTCTATATATTTTTCTCTCGATTTATCTTAATTTGCTGCTGGATTTACATGTTGAAAATCTACAGCATAGTATAGTTTCAGCTAAATAGGTGAGATTTCAAGAAATCTCATTTATAAATTGCTGAATATTGACATGCGGTGCAGATTTTAAAAATTCAGCATGTCAATGCTTTGTGCTTAATTCATTTCAGAATTTTTTTACTGCAAAGGGTGAAATCTAAGGCAAAGCCAGAAAAAATCTGCAGAAAAATTAACAGGTTCTGATCTTGCTGTAGATAAGACGCTGATACGCTGCTGAAAATCTGCTTCATGTGAAGATACAAGTAGTCGTCACCTTAAGTTGTTTTCTTGTTTTTGTGCTAAACTTGTGTATATGTGTATGTCTTCTCTGGTATCCAACGTTCTTCCGCTTCTCTTCTGAGTGACCGCACAGCTCCTCAGACTCTTCGGGTCACATAGTGCAGACTATGGAGCTTCAAAACCAGGCTTCTGGCACATACATAGTGACCTGGATAGTGTGACGTGTGGTGACATCACTGAGAGGAAAAACAGAATGGCCTTGGATATTATTGGGACTGCAGCTTCAGTTTTTCATGCCCACAAGCATTATAGAAATGATCAAATTTTAGTACATTATTCCTTATGTGTAATGACCAAACATACTCTTCTAGGGTTCTGGGGTGGGGGGAGAAACATTTTCAAATTTAAGGGCGTACAAGCTCAGGATACATATTAATTCCACTAAGGGTGGCTTTACACGCTACGATATCGGTCCCGATATCGCTAGCATGAGACCCGCCCCCATCGTTTTTGCGAGAGGGGCATATCGCTGCCCGTCGTGCACAAATTTGCGCACCCCCGTCACACGTACTTACCTGCCCTGTGATGTTGCTGTGACCGACGTACCGCCTCCTTTCTAAGGGGGCGGTCCGTTCGGCGTCACAGTGACGTCACTAAGCGGCCGCCCAATGAAAGCGGAGGGGCGGAGATGAGCAGAACAAACATCCCGCCCATCTCCTTCCTTCCACATTGTTGTCCTGTGGCAGGTAAGGAGATGTTCCTCGTTCCTGCGGCGTCACATGTAGCGATGTGTGCTGCCGCAGGGACGAGGAACAACTTCGCCCCAGCGACAGCACCGATAATTGGGAATGGACCCCCATGTCAACGAGGAGCGATTTTGGACATTTTTGCAACGATCCAAAATCGCTCCTAGGAGTCACACACAACGAGATCGCTACAGTGGCCGGATGTGCATCACAAATTCCGTGACCCCAACGAGATCGCTGTAGTGAAATCGTAGCGTGTAAAGCCCGCTTAATTCTTATAAGGCTTTGTGCACACATTTTTTTCAGGTGGCGTCAGACCAATATCCACCTTAAAAAGTGCTGTAAAAATGCCCCATAAAATTAAAATAGTGCACAGCATTATCATAACAATACTGCTGTGCACATGTTACATTTCATGTCACTTATAACCACTTTAGGGTTCAGAAACTCTGAAGTAGTTGAAAATGACGTGCTCATTCTTCTGTCACTAAGCTGCCCATTCCCTCTAATTAATAGTATAGAGTGAAAGCTACAAGAACAAGGACAAAACTGCTGGGAAAGCCACCTCGAAAGCAAATGTAGCGCCCCACGGGGCAGGTGTTTTAACCTACTCATTGCCGGGCCAGGGTTGCAGATTCTCTGCGTCGTCACGGGGTGGTCTTGCCCGGTTCCGTTGCCCCAAGGCGTACAGGAAGGAGGATTGGAGGGAGGCAAGGAGGATGGAGGTAGTAGTTGGAGGTTTAGGAAAGTCTTTTAAGGTGATCGTGACCGATGACATCATCGCTGTGTGCACCACTAGTCTCCACACACAGCACGGCTGGCAGACAGGAGGACGATGCTGCATTCAACGGTGATGGGTGAGTATACTTATTAACTGCGACCCTCGCTGATGATGATGTGCGGAGGGCAGTGAATATAGCCGCACATGATTACTCAAGGCTGTAGTTGCCAGGGGTGATCATGCGGGCCGGCTCTTTATTATGTGCGCATTCCCCGCCCATCATCCCACCCACCTGTCAGCGCTGGATTCAGCGCTGAGAGATGATGGGTGGGAGGATGCATATGAAATGAGCGGGCCCACGTGGTCACGGCAGGCGCTGCTACAGCCTGCTCATGCACCCGATGACCCGTTTCACCGCAGCACCCTCATTCCCTGCAGCCCTACATTCAGATTATAAGACATTTGGGGGAAAGAAAGTGCGTCTTATACTCCGAAAAATAGTAGTTAGTTAAGTAGCTGACTATTTACAGCTACTTTTTGAATAATTCTTGTGATGGAAAAGCCCTTTTCAATTTTTTACGTCATGAGTAGATAAGCATTAGGCATGTTGTGCTATTTACCGTGTTACAGAGAAATGCTTTTAGACTAGATATATTCCTAAATTGGCATCCAAAAGAACATGACACATTTTGTTTCTCTTGGATTATGTTTGGATCTGTCAAAACACCCCTACGTATGTGAAATTGGCGGCATTAAGATATGGGCCAGTACACTACTGCGGGTGCCATATTACAGCTTTTTACGGAGTTGGAGTTCGGCAGTGTGCCTGAGGGGTTATTCATTTGTATGGTAAAAAATGCAAAAAAACCCACTCTAGGCTTTTGTTGGCACTTTCTAAAATGCCCTAATTTCTTATTTGTAGTTTGCATCATTAAATTTACTATACTGTTTATTACCAGTCATTTTCTTTGAAAACTGCTCTATTAGATCACTCATGTGACAGAGATTAATATGTTTAATTTATTTTTCATAAAAAGTTACGTTTTACGACTCATTAACCAAAATGTAGAATTCCACCTATAAAAATACAAATGTTGACAGCTGCAGCTTGTTCCCGGGCTTCTACATCATCTCTGTCAGTAGTTTCCTGAAATCTGTGCTTTGTAACAATTTTCTCTTTTTTCTTAGGGAGACACAATTGCATCCTGTGATTCCTATGGTATTTTGAAGCTTTGGGATGTGCGGAAGGTATCAGCCATGTTATCAGTCGACGCAGGTCCTCACCCTGGAAATCAGGTGGCCTTTGACCCATCAGGTAAATCCAAAAACATTTTCCATGAAATATGATGTTGGTTTTTCAACTCCAATTATGTCAGATGGATGAAACATGAAATCCTCAATGCGTGGCAAACGTCTCGTAATAAAAAGACTTAAATCTTGGAATATCACATACAGTAAGTAAAGCTTCTTTAGTCTCAACCATTGCTTTTAAGATCACAAAAAGAATAAACTGAGACACAATGATTGTTATCTAAACTAGCGGTAAGATTGCCAAATTCAGCGAAGCCATTCTGAAAAATAAGACAATGAGAAAAAAGAGAAAAAAATGGATTGTGCTTATATACATTATACAGTATAATGATTATCCTCTGGGGAGTAAAACATCATGATTAAGCTCACCATTGGTGATATATGATATTTATACATAACAGCTTATATGTTTGCAGATATATAATGTATTATAACATCCGTTTAGGACATATAAAGTATTGTGTGTAATGTGCTCTCTGACGTGTGTGTAATATATATATAAATATATATATATATATATATATATATTGTGAGGCTGCTCTCACTGAATGTATTGGGGGACATTCACTTGCATGCTATAACTGAGGCACACAGGGACACATTTCCATTTAAAAGTCCAGTTGGTTTATTTAAAGCCACATAAACCACACTTGCAACTTAAACACAAACATGAACCTCTTGCAGCTTTACAGGCAAAATAAACAAACATGGTTTTTCAATCCGTTTAACTGTGGACTCGCCCAGTGATCACACTGACTCCAGTCAGGATTAATGCACAGATTCTCAGTCCGTTCTTCTTAGGAGATTCAGCAGTCTCTCCACACATTCACTAAAGTGAGTCCACACACCTCTCCATGAGGTTTCTTCATGGCAGCCTGGCAGCTTCCTCACACACACTGCCTCCTGGCAGTCTCTTTGTCTGACTTCTGCCAGTCTCTCAATACAGGCTGACGTCCCTCAGCTGTGTTCCATACAGAGGCTCCTGCCTCTCAGAGATTAGCAACTTCTCTTAGTCTGCTTCTCCTACAGTGTGGCACCATGCCATGTGCCAAACATGCAATGGCAGTGGTGCAATAAAGAGGCACACACAGGTTTTCAGTCCAAAAGCCAGTGTTTTATTAACACTGATGACAAAAGAGAAAAACGCAGTTCTATATCAGCAAGGTATGCAAAGGAAAAGTCCAGCTTGTCAACCAGCATAGCAAAGGTTCCAGACATTTCAGTTCATTCAGGTATGTTATTCCCACAGGACCTACTTCAGCTTCACAGCCCAAAAGTTCTGGCTACATATTTATGCTATGCTAATCCTGAAGCTGTGCACCTCGGACATTGTCCTAAAACCCCCACTAGTAGAGAAGATCCAGGCCAGGTTTGACCTTATTCCCTGCCTGTGCTAATCCTGCAGCTGTGCATCTTGGATTTTGTCTCAAAAACCTGGACTTGCAGAGAAGGTCCAGGCCAGGTTTGAACTTTTTCCTTGCTGCTCACCAGTGTGATGTGGGCAGTTGCTGGGAAATATATATATATACCTTCCATGCAGCACCACACCCTTCACTGTGTTATAATATATATAAAGTTCAGGGGTAGACATACCTTTGTGCAATCTGTATAGCTGCCCAAAAGGTAAGGGGGCCTGCTTCCACCTCCAAAGCAGGCAGAATTAGGCTAGGTTCGCACACTGCGTCTTTTTGACGCTGCGTTTTTGTGCGTTTTTGGCCGCCAAAAACGCACAAAAACGCACCTGCGTCAAAAAAACGCATCAAAAAACGCATGCGGTTTTGGCTGCGTTTTGCTGCGTTTTTGATCTATGCGTTTTGCTGTGTTTTTCCAATGCATTGCATGGGGGGAAAACGCAGAAAAACGCAGGAAAGAACTGACATGTCCATTTTTTTTTTTTTTAACTCAAAAACGCAGGTAAAAAAAACAGATGTGTGCGGACAGCAAAAATGAAAACTCATAGACTTTGCTGGGGAAGCAAAGTCCTGCAGTTTTGAGGCCAAAAACGCACCCGAAAAATGCGCAAAAACGCCTCGAAAAACGCACTGTGCGCACATAGCCTTATTCATTATAATGAGATATTGGAATGAATAGACATAAGTATTGTTCTTGCACAGGGCCCTCTTCTCTCTATGTCCCCCCCAATATAATCTCTACCTGTTAAGGTGCATTAATACTTGTTGACCAAGGCGGTTAAATGACTACCATACAGCTATGTATAAAACTGGCTATCCAGAATTCTGTGTGCGCAGAATGATAGTACGATCATTTATGTGCAAAGAATATCATAATTTTTGGCTATATCTCTTGCTTACACATGACGGTGTGAGGTGATAAATAATGATTATTTTGATGCCAGTATGAATTATGTAATTACCCAATGAACAAGTGTTTTACTCATTCATCGGGTGATTGCCGGCGTTTAATTACACAAACTGATAATCGGCAAATGATAGTTCTAGTGAATGCTTGATTCCAGTGCATCGTTTCGGCTAAATAGGTCTTTAGATAAGTGATCAAATTCAAGCAATCTACTACTGACTATCTTTCAGTACACCGAAAAGTTGGAAATAATTCAAGGGCATTGTGTTCTTTTGTTTTGTCATTTTGTTATTTTACAATCAAGTTATATAGAATGATATACTGGTGCAATATATTTGGTACTGTGCATAAATGGTGCATACATTTTCCTGTATTAACGCTTTAAGTCCTCTCTTCTGTTCTTCCCGGCAATTGGATCTCTCAAGTCATTAATGTGTACTCGGTGGGATTATTTCTGCCAGCATATTTGTGATGGGTGATCTTTAAACCTTGTCATTTGAAGGTCAAAAATTCTGATTGATTTCACAATGAATTTTAATGGCTGTAAGAGCATTATTTCTCTTTTGTTATTTTATTTTTTAAAAAATATTTCTGATGTTGGACCATAGTTATGGCAGGTTGGAAGTACAATGTGCAGGATGCTGAATTTTGGAGCTAGTAATGTATTGTCATTTACAAGTGGATATTTACTTTAGGTTTCACATATCCGACCTTCATGAGAATGGAGTGCTACCTATGGTTCTGCTGCAGATTTCCTGACCCAATCTCAACAGTATCATAGGCAAATAAGAGGCTTTTGAGTTCAAGTTAGGATACCCATGGCCGGCCCAGACATCAGGTCTATACTGGGACTTAAAAGTTGGACTGTAAAGGCCCAGTCACACACAACGACTTACCAGCGATCCCGAAAATGATGCGATCTGATAGGGATCGCTGGTAAGTCGCTGGGAGGTCGCTGGTGAGATGTCACACAGTCAGACCTTACCAAGGATGCAGGAACAATACAGGACGCAGTAGCGACCTGTATAACGATCTCAGCAGTCACTGTGACCCTGTCACACAATGTCAAACACAGCGATGTGTCCTGCCCAGCAGGACATCGCCTTTGAAGAAAATGGCCTGGACCATTCGGCAACGACTAGAGATCTCACAGCAGGGGCCTGATCGCTGGTAGGAGTCACACATAACAAGATCGCTAACGGGATTGCTACTACATCACAGAAACCGTGACTCAGCAGTAATCTCGCTAGCGATCTCGTTATGTGTGACGGTACCTTTAGAAGCAGGCCTTACGCAACATTCACACATCCGTGTTGATTATTACTATAACTTGTCATTCGCTTTGCATCTGTCCTGCATTTGTTTCTTTCTAATTTGTTGTTAAAATCTGAAGCAGGTAGACTGCCTGAACTTTAATTTATCCATTGACCGGGATGGAAAACTGAAGAGATAAGACTGTTTTTCGTGTTTCTTCTGTTTAATGTGGATCCCCTTGGACGTAAATGGCCGAGTCTGTGTATAGATCAATGAAACTCTATGAGTCAGTGTGTTGTCTAAGAAAAAAAAACTGGTAACACATGGACATGTCGCACAGATGTTTGTATGTAGCCTAAAGGGGCATTTACATGGCAAGATAATCATCAATGAACATAGTTAAAATGCTCATTTCACCATTATCTTGCCATGTAAACAGGCTGCCGATCACCGATGAATGAGCGTCTTTAAATTATTTTTTTAGGGCTGCATAAAAGTTCATCACAGGACTTGTGCTGCCACAAAACATGGCAGCTCATGTGCACTGAGTGGTTTAGTATAGATCACTTAGTGTGTATTGTTTGTTTTAGTCCGCTTGTGTATCGAGGTATTCAAACGACCGCCGATCAGTAAAAGTTTACCGATCGGCAGCTGGATTGTATCATCGGTCTGTCCATCTAAATGGATATTTAACCTAAGTATTTGCAGTCTTTAACAGACTTTATTTACACATTCCCAAAGACCTTCTTAATTCTCATGAGGAGAAGGCTCATACAGTGACAGCTGGGGCCTCAGCTAATGGATAACTGAGCACTTTTTATAATTTTTTTTCTTTTACAAATTTGTTTAGCCATGCCCTGTCCACTTACAAATTGGCCTGTAAACACCATCTAACCAAACGCAAATACAAAGAGATGCAGAAGCTGAAAAATATGAGTTCATTCATGCTCTGAGTATTTCAGATGGAAAATTTGGCTTCGTATCACAAATTCCTGCTGAGAAGGTTGTAAAATTTGACCCAGTGGTTTGCAACCAGATACTGGGAATATAAAAGACTCTTGAGGCTCTTTAGAATCATGAAAATGGATTCTTAAGTGTGGCGCCTGAAAATTGTGAACATCTAGTTATAAATCAGTGTCTGAACCTTGTATACTTGTGGTGTAACTGAACGCTAGAATATTTTTCATGCTCTTGTTTATTGCCTCTGGTAGTTAACGCACTTGGTTTCAATTTCATCATTGCATAGTACTGATTAATATCACCCTCCCTATGCGCCTCGGTTGATGCTGGCTTCACGTGTGTGCCAGCAAAGGTAGTTAAAGAACAATAGCGCTATAAAACCCCAGAACATAAAACATGTTGTAAATTGTCTTTACACTATTATTAGATGCCTGTCTATCAATCGGGTAATAGCTGCTTTGTAGGAAGCCTGATGACATTTCTCATTGCGAACATTCCACAAATTTTTAATAAACAATCAATTTGTTTAGTATGATGATATAAAAACAGAATGTATTTTATAACTTTCAGCCCAGACGACTTGTGTGTTGTAACAGCTAATATTTCATAAGGCTCTGTTCACACCTGCATTACTGAATCTTGTTTTTAATTTCCTATAACGAACAGATCATACCTAGTGGAAATGCTGGTCAAAATACATCTTCCGCTATGTTCAATAGAGTTTTCTCAGATTCCTAAGTGCTGGGACCCCCATCAGTCACAAGAGTCGAGGTCTAGTATATCCTGTTTAAAGAGGACCAACCACCAGGATTTTCAGATATAAACTAAGCCAGTGCTATACTGGCGCTATCATGCTGATTCTATACATACTTTTAGTTGTGAGATCGGATGTATACTTTCTCAAATACAGGCAAATAAAGTTTGTGAAATGCACTGTTATTTGATTGATAGCAGCTACAGAATATCTAATAGGTGGGTCGGATTTTGCTAGCTATTCCCACCCCTGTCTTCCTGCCT
Source organism: Anomaloglossus baeobatrachus (assembly GCF_048569485.1). Lineage (NCBI taxonomy): Eukaryota > Metazoa > Chordata > Amphibia > Anura > Aromobatidae > Anomaloglossus > Anomaloglossus baeobatrachus. The sequence continues at coordinate 100,358,063 of NC_134359.1, read as the reverse complement.
GTCCTTCATCCCCGTCTTAGTTATTACAGGGGGAGGAGGGAGGGAGGAAGGCCAGGAAGGCAGACAGAGGCGGGAATAACTGCAAAACCCGACCCACCTATTAGATATTTAGTAGCTGCTATCAATCAAATGACAGTGCATTTCATAAAATTTACTTGGCTATATTTCAGAAAGTATACATCTGATCTCACAACTATAGGTATGTTTAGAATCAGCAAGATATTGCCAGTATAGCACTGGCTTTAGTTTATATATGAAAATTCTGGTGGTTAGTCCTCTTTAACTGGATTGGCAGTGCATGCGCTCAACCACCACTACATTTAAATGGGAGACAGGGAACACCCTAGTCTGTATTTTTAGGGAGTCGTAGCTCTGGAATCCCCAATGATCAGACCCTTATCACCTATCCTGTGAATACGTGGTAAGTGTGGAAAACCCTATTTATATGACTCATATGGTGTTTTTGTTATTTATGGTAGTTTTTTGTCTTTATTGCTATAAGAACAAGAGATTCATGAATGACAATTATCAGCAGCTCATACTGACGCACGTATTCTTGTTTTAAATTGCTGTGTTAAGGCCTCGTTACACGCTACGATTTATCTGAAGATCTCAGTAGCGATGTGACACGCCCAGATCGTAGTTACGATTTGCCGAGATCGCACATAGGTAAATTATTAGCGGTCACACGTAACAATCTCCCAAACGACACAACATCGTTCAGCGATATATTGTTTGACCAAGGCGATCATGTGGATGTTGTTCGTCGTTGGCAGAGTGTCAAATGTACCAATATGTCTGCTGCGTTCCAGACGACGAACAATATTTTGAAAGTGAACGACGTGTCAACGATCAACGATTTTCAACCTATTTGCAATCGTTCGGAGTCGCACGTAGGTGTCACACACAATGACGTCGCTAACGATGATGGAAGTGCGTCACGAAAACCGTGACCCCGACGACATATCGTCAGGTAAATCGTAGCGTGTAACGCCGCCTTTAGACTAATGCTGCATTCACATATCCATATGTCGCGGTTCATGGTGAACTCTACAATCTCATAAGACTGCTGAGTTTGGAGACCTACAGTCGGCCGTGAATCATGGACCTCAACACACATATGTGAATCTGGCTATAGGCCTCATTCAGACGTCTGTGTTTGTTCACGTATGTAAAAAACTGGTCCAACTGTTATCAATGTTTTGATCCGCGTGTCTCCATGATTTTTGCACTAGCATACGATACTCAAGAAAACACAGACATGTGAACAGCCTCATAGACTATAATGGGTACATGTTCTATTCATGAAAAATACAATTTGAACACATACATGTTAGAAGGTGGACTAGGACCGACCGTATGCTCCTGTTGTAAAGACACTGATCGCCGTTCTATTATAGTTATGTAAACTGTGTTTATGTATGTACCATATTTTTCGTTTTATAAGATGCATCGGATTATAAGACGCACCCCAAATTTAGAGGAGGAAATTAGGAAAAAATAGTTTTCAATGTTAAAATGAGGGTCCATCTTACAATTCTTATGTGCCTTATAATATCTCACCAGGGGGAGCGGCAGTGGTGGAGTGGCTCAGGAGGCTTAGAGGAGTCAGGGTCGGCGATGCTGTAGGCTTGGAAGAGGAAATGTCACAGCTCAGGAGGGTTGATGATACTGCGGGCTCGGGAGTGTCGCGGTGGCAGGCGTTATTAATCTGCCGGTGGAATGTGGGCTCCATTGAATCTCCCATAGTTGACGAGATTGACTTCCAGAAAATGGTTGCCGAGGTGGCGCGTGCTCAGATAGGACTCTTCACCCATTTGCTTGAAGTCTAAATATGGGGATGTTTTTATGTATAAGTGTGGCCATCTAGTGGCGGTTTTAAATAGTTTTCATGAGTGTAAAGATTAGACTCTGCTTAGCAACAGGAGAACTATTGGCAGGAAACAGTTAAGCTCTGTGGACAGTCCACAGGAGGAAGAGCCAGCTGCAGGATACAGTCTTTCTCTATCTTGGTTTAGTTAGTTATAAGTAGAAAGCTGTACTACTGGGTAGTATTGTGAGCAGGAGACGTGTGCATCCCCTACAGATACCTTAAGCCAAAGTAAGTAGGTGTTTGTTGCATCTATGATCAGCCCCTCAGGGTCAAACCGGGAACAGAGCATGCGGGAAGGACTCCAGTTGGGGATGGGTAGATTGTCACCTCTGTCCCACAGTCATAAGTGCCAGGCTCAAATTCTAAAGAGGTCTACCGGTCAGTGGGTTGACTGCAGCATTTCGAGTCCTCAAGTGAAGTCTTGGCATAGACCTGGTTGAACAGGTCGGTCACGGTAGATAAGTCAAGTCTGATGGCGGTCGACACAGTTCTAGAAAACGAGTCCCCGTTGGTGGGATGAGAACCTGACCGGGAGGACTATATGACTTTATCATGTGGGGCTATGGTGCCAGACAGTTCGGGGGAGGATTGGCAAACAGCAGCTGTAGTACCAGGAATGATGGATGATGGAGCAGCCGGCAGTAAAAGTGAGTCTTAAAGCCAAATATGCTGTACAAAACATGTTCAAGTGTTGTGTCTACAGTATCGATTTGTTGGAAGTACTGTGTGTAATTTATAGTAAAAGACTGTTGAAAAAGTATCCTGAGTCTATGTTGTTGACTCCCCAGCGGAAGAATTCTGGTTTGCACAATAATCTAATCACAGGTATGGCTTACACATGCAAAGACCACACACCCAGCCAGGATCACAGCAATGAATTGATACCCCTGTGTTCTGTGGAGGTGGCCGGGTCTCGGCCCATCGAAGGAGGACTACTGAGGAGCCCCTCGCCCATGACTACTGCCTCAGGCCTCCTTCACATACAGTTAGGTCCAGAAATATTTGGACAGTGACACAATTTTCGCGAGTTGGGCTCTGCATGCCACCACATTGGATTTGAAATGAAATCTCTACAACAGAATTCAAGTGCAGATTGTAACGTTTAATTTGAAGGTTTGAACAAAAATATCTGATAGAAATTGTAGGAATTGTACACATTTCTTTACAAACACTCCACATTTTAGGAGGTCAAAAGTAATTGGACAAATAAACCAAACCCAAACAAAATATTTTTATTTTCAATATTTTGTTGCAAATCCTTTGGAGGCAATCACTGCCTTAAGTCTGGAACCCATGGACATCACCAAACGCTGGGTTTCCTCCTTCTTAATGCTTTGCCAGGCCTTTACAGCCGCAGCCTTCAGGTCTTGCTTGTTTGTGGGTCTTTCCGTCTTAAGTCTGGATTTGAGCAAGTGAAATGCATGCTCAATTGGGTTAAGATCTGGTGATTGACTTGGCCATTGCAGAATGTTCCACTTTTTTGCACTCATGAACTCCTGGGTAGCTTTGGCTGTATGCTTGGGGTCATTGTCCATCTGTACTATGAAGCGCCGTCCGATCAACTTTGCGGCATTTGGCTGAATCTGGGCTGAAAGTATATCCCGGTACACTTCAGAATTCATCCGGCTACTCTTGTCTGCTGTTATGTCATCAATAAACACAAGTGACCCAGTGCCATTGAAAGCCATGCATGCCCATGCCATCACGTTGCTTCCACCATGTTTTACAGAGGATGTGGTGTGCCTTGGATCATGTGCCGTTCCCTTTCTTCTCCAATCTTTTTTCTTCCCATCATTCTGGTACAGGTTGATCTTTGTCTCATCTGTCCATAGAATACTTTTCCACAACTGAGCTGGCTTCATGAGGTGTTTTTCAGCAAATTTAACTCTGGCCTGTTTATTTTTGGAATTGATGAATGGTTTGCATCTAGATGTGAACCCTTTGTATTTACTTTCATGGAGTCTTCTCTTTACTGTTGACTTAGAGACAGATACAGCTACTTCACTGAGAGTGTTCTGGACTTCAGTTGATGTTGTGAACGGGTTCTTCTTCACCAAAGAAAGTATGCGGCGATCATCCACCACTGTTGTCATCCGTGGACGCCCTGGCCTTTTTGAGTTCCCAAGCTCACCAGTCAATTCCTTTTTTCTCAGAATGTACCCGACTGTTGATTTTGCTACTCCAAGCATGTCTGCTATCTCTCTGATGGATTTTTTCTTTTTTTCAGCCTCAGGATGTTCTGCTTTACCACCTCAATTGAGAGTTCCTTAGACCGCATGTTGTCTGGTCACAGCAACAACTTCCAAATGCAAAACCACACACCTGTAATCAACCCCAGACCTTTTAACTACTTCATTGATTACAGGTTAACGAGGGAGACGCCTTCAGAGTTAATTGCAGCCCTTAGAGTCCCTTGTCCAATTACTTTTGTTCCCTTGAAAAAGAGGTGGCTATGCATTACAGAGCTATGATTCCTAAACCCTTTCTCCAATTTGGATGTGAAAACTCTCCTATTGCAGCTGGAAGTGTGCACTTTCAGCCCATATTATATATATAATTGTATTTCTGAACATGTTTTTGTAAACAGCTAAAATAACAAAACTTGTGTCACTGTCCAAATATTTCTGGACCTAACTGTACCTGCAACACAGATGTCTGAGTGAGGCCTTAGTCAAAGCATGGGCTACTCAAGACTCCATCTATGAATAGAGCACTTGCTTTTCCAATTAATGTAGTTCACTTGGCACAAGGGTTGAGTTGATCTCTCATCCAGCATCAGATACTCCTCAATGCCTTTCTAGTTGTAATGTACATAAGTAATTTTATTTAGACTCACAAACTGCATGAATACACACAATTTTAAGGGCATCCTTGGATTAGCCCATGTTAGTCTGTCCATTGAAAGATATTGACACCCCTATCCGATTTTGCACTTCTCCCTATTTCCCTTTCCATAAGCTGTGAATGAAATCACATTTGAATATTTGTTTTAAATTTAATTTCAGATAAACATTGCGAGCACTTATCTCAAGGGCTCACTGGAAAGCTTCGCATCTAGAGCCAGTAATGCACTGTTTGCTGTGGATGCTGAGCGAAAAGTACACATCAATTTAACTGCAGCTTCTATTAAAGGATTACCCCATTTATGAAATCAACCTTCTCAGATTAGAAGTGATAAATATCTTTTCAATTTTTCTGTTGGCACCTTTATGCACAATTACATAAAAATAGCCTGAAAAATACCTTAAGCGCCAATTGACTCATATTCATGCAGCATATGGGAATGGATCAAGAAGTTAGTAGATGCCGCTCAGTGATCAGATCATACTGATGTCACCTGAAGGATGGACATATAAATGGAAATTTTGGCACAGTTTTGTAAACCATAGTCAGAAAAAGATCCAATGTGAAAAAAGTATAATTTATTAATGCATATTTCCTATTTCATTTGAACCACCTTATATCTATGTCCTTAAAATAATTCCCCAAAATTTTAATGTGTGCTTATAGCCTTAAAGGGTGTCTCCCGCAAAGTACATTTTAATCAATAGATCTCAAAATAATAAGTTCCACAATTGGATGTGTTAGTAAAAAAATGCCTATGCTGAGATAATCTTATAAATGTGTCCCTGTTGTGTAATGGCTGTGTCTGACTGTGCAGAGCTGCCCCAGTTCACGGTTAGCATATACCACAAATCCTGGCCGGGGTGGGGAGAGGGGAGCATAGGTCACTTGTGATAAGTGAGTATACAGAAGATACAGCAGGGGCACACACCTGTTGTGTTTCCAGCCCTCTGAGCTCATCATCAATCAAGTCAATGACACAGGAGCTTCAGCATTTGCTGAGCTTATACATCATTGACTTGACTTATCATGAGTTCACAAGACTGGTGATGTAGTAGAAAAAACACAAACAAATATATATTCAGCTCACCACTCTAGAGCAGGTATCGCCAGCCTCTGGTCCGGTGCAAGGAACAAGTGGTTTGGCTTCCACAGCTGAGTAGTCAGTACCATCAAGAGGAACAAGGGAGGAGAGAGAATCCAGCACCGATGTAGTAAAAGTATTTTCTTTATTCAAAATTCATAAAATAAAAAATCTGCAGATAAAAGTGCAGAGTATAAATACGCTTAACGCGTTTCAAAGAAGAACAGACTCCTTATTCATAAGCAATATAATCAGAATGAGTGGCCACGGTGATATATATACCTATACGCCCCTCATCTCAGCCGGATCTATTTACAAAATCCACAAAATAGTGCATACTTTATTTACAACAAAAACATTACAAGAGTAATAAAAATACAAACATGCAGGAATATAAAAACAATGTTAGATAAACCACATTTTCATTGTAATATATACGTAATAGGTCATAGCATTGATATAATTCCACTAAATAACATGCATGTGGCTTGGAGGTCCAAAGTACTTGCTTTAAGGCAGATTTCTACCAGTCTCCCTCTCCAGAAGGTCCATTAACCCTCTCCATACCTTGGTAATTATAAGAAAAGCACAAATCCCCCATTAAATAAAATCTTACAATTATGTGATCTTAAGCCTGCTTTATATGTTACGATTTCGCATATGATATCGTATGCGATCGTAACCGCCCCCATCGTATGTGCGGCACATTCAATTTGTTGAATGTGTCGCACAAACGAATAACCCCCCGTCACACGTACTTACCCGTCCATACGACCTCGATGTGGGCGGCAAACGTCCACTTCCTGGAGTGGGAGTGACGTTCGGCGTCACATCGACGTCACGCGGCAGCCGGCCAATAGACGCGGAGGGGCGGAGATGAGCGGGACGTAAACATCCCGCCCACCTCCTTCCTTCCGTATTGCTGGCGGGAGCCGCAGGATGTAGGTAAGATCTATTCATCGTTCACAGGGTGTCGCACACTGCGATGTGTGCTATCCCGGGTACGATGAACAACCTGACGTTCAATTTTTAGGAAATGAACGACGTGCCTGCGATGAACGTTTTACCGTTCAATCGCAATCGCACGTAGCTGTTACACACTGCAATGTACCTTACAATGCCGGATGTGCGTCACTTACGACGTGACCCCGCCGACACATCATAAGATATATTGTAGCGTGTAAAGCGTCCTTTAAGCCCACTTTACACGTTGCAATTAGTTGTACAATCGCATTTGCGATGTGACACGCCCAGGTTGCATACGGGATCTTATGAGATTGCACGTTGGTCGTTCATTTGCTGTCACACGAGCGTTAGTAGTCTATGTTAAATTGGTCAATTTTGTGTGTGATCCTTTAGATCATGTGTTCTGTGACGTATGCATTGGGCACCCTTTTTTTTTTTATTTATTGACTTGCCAAGCGTGTGTAATGTGTAGGGATGCGTTTTTACTATGTCATCTGCCATTCAGCTCTGCTACATGGCCGCTAACAGCAGACACAGACAGCCATGTAGCAGAGCTGAATGGCAGATGACAGCAGACACAGACAGAGCCGCACTGTCAGAATGAACTCGGGTGAACTTCACCCGACTTCATTGTCATGCTGCGGCTCTGTCTGTGTCGCGCCCTGATTAGCGGTCACCAGTGAAGGACTCACCGGTGACCGCTAATCTCCTAAGTTACTGAAGTTAGCAGCCCTCTCTCATACTCACCGATCCCCGATCCCCGGCACTGCACGGCGTTCACACTGCTCCGGCGGCTTTTACTGTTTTGAAAAAGCCGGCCGCCCACTAAACAATTTCGTATTCCCTGCTTTCCCCGCCCACCGGTGCCTATGATTGGTTACAGTGAGACACGCCCCCACTCTGAGTGACAGGTGTCACACTGCACCCAATCACAGCAGCCGGTGGGCGGGTCTATACTGTGTAGTGAAATAAATAATTAAATAATTAAAAAAAACGGCGTGCGGTTCCCCCCAATTTTAAAACCAGCCAGATAAAGCCATACGGCTGAAGGCTGGTATTCTCAGGATGGGGAGCCCCCCAGCCTAACAATATCAGCCAACAGCCGCCCAGAATTGCCGCATACATTATATGCGACAGTTCTGGGACTGTACCCGGCTCTTCCCGATTTGCCCTGGTGCGTTGGCAAATCGGGGTAATAAGGAGTTATTGGCAGCCCATAGCTGCCAATAAGTCCTAGATTAATCATGTCAGGCGTCTATGAGACACCCTCCATGATTAATCTGTAAATTACAGTAAATAAACACACACACCCGAAAAAATCCTTTATTAGAAATAAAAAACACAAACATATACCCTGGTTCACCACTTTAATCAGCCCCAAAAAGCCCTCCATGTCCGGCGTAATCCAGGATGCTCCAGCGTCGCATCCAGCGCTGCTGCATGGAGGTGACCGGAGCTGCAGCAGACACAGCCGCTCCGGTCACCTCCACGCAGGTAATGAAAACAGCCGCGCGATCAGCTGCTGTCACTGAGGTTACCCGCTGTCACTGGATCCAGCGGTGGCCGCGGGTAACCTCAGTGACAGCTCAGGTGATCGCGCAACTCACCTCAGTTGCTGCGTGGAGGTGATAGGAGCGGCGGTGAGTAGCGCGATCAGCTGAGCTGTCACTGAGGTTACCCGCTGACATGATTAATCTAGGACTTATTGGCAGCTATGGGCTGCCAATAACTCCTTATTACCCCGATTTGCCAACGCACCAGGGCAAATCGGGAAGAGCCGGGTACAGTCCCAGAACTGTCGCATATAATGTATGCGGCAATTCTGGGCGGCTGTTGGCTGATATTGTTAGGCTGGGGGGCTCCCCATAACATGGAGCTCCCCATCCTGAGAATACCAGCCTTCAGCCGTATGGCTTTATCTGGCTGGTTTTAAAATTGGGGGGAACCGCACGCCGTTTTTTTTAATTATTTAATTATTTATTTCACTACACAGTATAGACACGCCCACCGGTTGCTGTGATTGGGTGCAGTGTGACACCTGTCACTCAGCGTGGGGGCGTGTCTCACTGTAACCAATCATAGGCGCCGGTGGGCGGGGAAAGCAGGGAATACGAGATTGTTTAATGGGCGGCCGGCTTTTTCAAAACAGTAAAAGCCGCCGGAGCAGTGTGAATGCCGTGCAGCGCTGCGCTGGAGATCGGGGATCGGTGAGTATATGAGAGAGGGGGATAGACTGACATGGACAGAGAGTGAGGGACAGAGATAGTGACGGACTGACAGAGATTAGTGCATGACAGACATTGTGAGGCGCTTCAGAACGCAGCTTTTCAGCTGCGCTCTGAAGCAGACCTTTTTTAAGCTGCGGTGCAGAGCGCACACCTGCGCACATAGCATCAGACACCAAAATCGTATGAGGGATGTCACACGTTACAATTGACTAGTTTCGTACTACCAAACGTCCAATGTATGAGGAATAAACGACGTGTACGCGATCACCGTATTTTCGTTCAATATCGATCGCATGTAGGTTTCACACGCAAATACATCACGAACGATGCCGGCTGTGCGTCACTAACAACTTGACCCCGACGACGGATTGAAAGATCTATTGAAGTGTGTAAAGCAGGCTTTAGATCACATAATTGTAAGATTTTATTTAATGGGGGATTTGTGCTTTTCTTATAATTACCAAGGTATGGAGAGGGTTAATAGACCTTCTGGAGAGGTAGACTGGTAGAAATCTGCCTTAAAGCAAGTACTTTGGACCTCCAAACCGCATGCATGTTATTTAGTGGAATTATATCAATGCTATGACCTATTACGTATATAATACAATGAAAATGTGGTTTATCTAACATTGTTTTTATATTCCTGCATGTTTGTATTTTTTTTACTCTTGTAATGTTTTTGTTGTATACAAAAGTAAGCACTATTTTGTGGATTATGTATATAGATCCGGCTCAGATGAGGGGCATATAGGTATACAGTGCCTACAAGTAGTATTCAACCCCCTGCAGATTTAGCAGGTTTACACATTCGGAATTAACTTGGCATTGTGACATTTGGACTGTAGATCAGCCTGGAAGTGTGAAATGCACTGCAGCAAAAAAGAATGTTATTTTTTTTTTTTTTTTTTTAAATTGTGAAAAGTTTATTCAGAGGGTCATTTATTATTCAACCCCTCAAACCACCAGAATTCTGTTTGGTTCCCCTAAAGTATTAAGAAGTATTTCAGGCACAAAGAACATTGAGCTTCACATGTTTGGATTAATTATCTCTTTTTCCAGCCTTTTCTGACTAATTAAGACCCTCCCCAAACTTGTGAACAGCACTCATACTTGGTCAACATGGGAAAGACAAAGGAGCATTCCAAGGCCATCAGAGACAAGATCGTGGAGGGTCACAAGGCTGGCAAGGGGTACAAAACCCTTTCCCAAGAGTTGGGCCTACCTGTCTCCACTGTTGGGAGCATCATCCGGAAGTGGAAGGCTTATGGAACTACTGTTAGCCTTCCACGGCCTGGACAGCCTTTGAAAGTTTCCACCCGTGCCGAGGCCAGGCTTGTCTGAAGAGTCAAGGCTAACCCAAGGACAACAAGGAAGGAGCTCCGGGAAGATCTCATGGCAGTGGGGACATTGGTTTCAGTCAATACCATAAGTAACGTACACCACCGCCATGGTCTCCGTTCCAGACGAGCCCGTAAGGTACCTTTACTTTCAAAGCGTCATGTCAAGGCTCATCTACAGTTTGCTCATGATCACTTGGAGGACTCTGAGACAGGCTGGTTCAAGGTTCTCTGGTCTGATGAGACCAAGATCGAGATCTTTGGTGCCAACCACACATGTAACGTTTGGAGACTGGATGGCACTACATACGACCCCAAGAATACCATCCCTACAGTCAAGCATGGTGGTGGCAGCATCATGCTGTGGGGCTGTTTCTCAGCCAAGGGGCCTGGCCATCTGGTCCACATCCATGGGAAAATGGATAGCACGGCCTACCTGGAGATTTTGGCCAAGAACCTCCGCTCCTCCATCAAGGATCTTAAGATGGGTCGTCATTTCATCTTCCAACAAGCCAACGACCCAAAGCACACAGCCAAGAAAACCAAGGCCTAGTTCAAGAGAGAAAAAATCAAGGTGTTGCAGTGGCCTAGTCAGTCTCCTGACCTTAACCCAATTGAAAACTTGTGGAAGGAGTTCAAGATTAAAGTCCACATGAGACACCCAAAGAACCTAGATAAGTTGGAGAAGATCTGCATGGAGGAGTGGGCCAAGATAACTCCAGAGACCTGTGCCGGCCTGATCAGGTCTTATAAAAGACAATTATTAGCTGTAATTGCAAACAACGGTTATTCCACAAAATATTAAACCTAGGGGTTGAATAATAATTGACCCACACTTTTATGTGGAAAATTTATTAAAATTTAACTGAGCAACATAACTTGTTGGTTTGTAAGATTTATGCATCTGTTAATAAATCCTGCTCTTGTTTGAAGTTTGCAGGCTCTAACTTATTTGCATCTTATCAAACCTGCTAAATCTGCAGGGGGTTGAATACTACTTGTAGGCACTGTATATATATCACCGTGGCTACTCATTCTGATTATATTGCTTATGAATAAGGAGTCTGTTCTTTTCCGAAACGCGTTAAGCGTATTTATACTCTGCACTTGGTCAGATTTTTCATTTTATGAATTTTGAATAAAGAAAATACTTTTACTACATCGGTGCTGGATTCTCCCTCGAATGTGGTAGAAACAATCACTCCTGTGATAAAACAGGCAGGGAAATGTGTTGCCTCAGAAAGTAGCAACTGTGAGCCAAGGCTTTTTTGTCTATATACCGTATTTTTCTGATTATATGACGCACTCTTCCTCCCAAAAATTTGGGAGGAAAATGAGGGGTGCTTTTATAAGCCAATTGTAACTTACTGTGGAGTGGTGGAGAATGGGCAGCACAGTGGCCCAGTGGTTAGCACTGCAGCCTTGCAGCGCTGGGGTCCTGGGTTCAAATCCCACCAAGGACAACATCTGCAAGGAGTTTGTATGTTCTCCCCGTGCTTGCGTGGGTTTCCTCCGGGTACTCCGGTTTCCTCCCACACTCCAAAGACATACAAATAGGGAATTTACATTGTGAACCCCAATGGGGACAGCGTTCCTAATGTATGTGAAGCGCTGCGGAATATGTTAGCGCTATATAAAAATAAAGATTTATTTTATTTTATTTTAATGGTCCAAGATGCAGCGGCAATGCTGCAGGCTGTGTGCTGTTCTGCAGGCGGTGCTAGGTTTCACTGAGGGCGGTGAGGCAGGGGCCATCTTGAAAATGTCAGTTGTCCGGGCTTCAAATAATGGCGCCCAGAGTCGGCACATGCGCAGATTGAGCTCTCGGCTCAAGATCTCATCTGTGCATGCGCTGACTCCGGCCCATTGATCTCCCAGCAGTGGACTTAAGGAAAATGGTGCCTCGAAGTGGCATGTGCGCAGATGAGATCTTGGCTCACCATTGAGCCGAAGCTCAATCTGCGCACACGCCGACTACGGGCACCATTTCTTTGAAGTTTACATCTGGGACACCTGCTGCACCACCCGCATCATCGGCCCACTCCACCACCTTCACTGCCTCCTGTGCTGTTGCTCCACCACAGCTGCTGCCCCCACCACCCAGTAAGACATCACATAAGATGGACCCTATATTTATTTTTATTTTTACTTTTTTTTCTCTAAATTTGGGGTGCGTTTATAATCCGGTGGGCCTTATAAAATGAACAATACAGTACTCACTTCTGATAAGTGACTTATGCTACACTCTCATAGGTCATGAGTAGAGATGAGCGGTGTTTGAATCGAACTGTTCGCCAATCTTAAATTCGACCTGTTTTAGGCGATGTTCGAGTCATTCGATGAATGCAAATAATTAGCTTCAAGTTCGACAGTTCGAGGTTATGTTCGATAACGGTTTGATCACCAAAAGCGTAACTGGCTTTTCACAGTAATACTGTCATTCAATGTTAATACAGTGGAAACTTGGTTAACGAGAACCAGTTCAATCAATTCTGGGAGTCTGCTTGTTAACCAAGTTACTCGTTCAGCAAAGCAAGATTTCCCATAGGAAATCATTGCAATGCAGATTTCAGATTTCAACAATTCGGAACAATTCGTTCCACAACTTGTTAAATGTCCCATCCTGGTCCCCTATTGTGCCATTCCACACATGCACAAACACACACAAATATGTACAAACACACACAAACTCACACAAACACACACAAACAAACATACATGCACACACACGCTGGCAGCGGAAGCTCCGGGGCATCAGTCACATGGGTGCTGCCTCTGGAACAATGAACAACCGGAGCACAGAAGGAGGACCGACATTTTGAAATTGAACGACGTGTCAATGAGCAACGATAGGGTGAGTATTTTTGCTCGTTCACAGTCGTTAGGAGTTGTCACATGCTACGACATCTCTAACGATGCCGGATGTGCGTCACAAATTCCGTGACCCCGCCGACATATCGTTAGATATATCATAGTGTGTGACTTTAGGCTTGAGTCACATTAGCGTATGGCATCCGATACGAGAGCAATGGATGCAATATGCTAATGACCCCCGGCTCAGGCTCTGCATGCAAGAAAAGTTGACCAACTGCTCTCCCTCATTGACTAACATTGGTCAGAGTGCAATGCAAGATTTTCTCGCATTGCACTCATCTGTTTTTCAGGCTCGTGTGATCGTGCCCTTAAGGGTGCATTACACGCTGCGACATCGCTAGCGATGTCGTGCGCGATAGCACCCGCCCCCGTCGTTCGTGCGACATTTGGTGATCGCTGCCGTACCGAACATTATCGCTACGGCAGCATCACACGCACATACCTTTTCAGCGACGTCGCTGTGACCGCCGAACAATCCCTCCTTCAAGGGGGAGTTGCGTTCGGCGTCATAGTGACATCACTACAGCGTCACTAAGCGGCCGCCCAATAGCAGAGGAGAGACGGAGATGAGCGGCTGTAACATGCCGCCCACCTCCTTCCTTCCTCATTGCCGTTGGACGCAGGTAAGGAGATGTTCGTCGTTCCTGCGGCATCACACATAGCGATGACGCCGCAGGAATGACGAACAACCAGCAGCATGCACCACCAACGATATTATGAAAAGGAGCGACGTGTCAATGATCAACGATTTTTGACGTTTTTGCGATTGTTGATCATCGCTCCTTGGTGTCACACGCTGCGATGTCGCTAACGGTGCCGGATGTGCGTCACTAAAGACGTGACTCCGACGATATATCGTTAGCGATGTCGCAGCGTGTAAAGCACCCTTTAGTGTCTAATTTATACATGGGAAACAACACCGCACCTCAATTACACTGAGCAACTTCTACAGATTAAAGGGTAGGAAACAGCACAAAGTGATAGGCAAAAAAAGATCAAATTTTGTAACAACATGATCACCATAATGGTAAATTCAGTAAATTACAGTACAATAATAAATATGATGAGGATAAATTCATATCAAATGTCATTGTCTATCCTGCAACCTATTTTATTGCCTAATTCGATCTAATAACGGGATATTTTTATATGTACTTTCAGAAAAGAGATATTGTAATGTAAGTACATATTGTGTAAGTGTCAGAGATATTGGTGATTTCATTGTATGGTATGTTAGCGGCATAATGATTAACTGCACTACTTTCTGGAAAACATACCATATTTTCTGGATTATAAGACACACTTTTTTCACCCAAAACTGGTGGGAAAATAGGGATGAGTCTTATAATTCGAATATGGCTTACAGGGGTCACAGGAGGCAGAGTCAGCGATACTGAGGGCTCAGGGGAGGGGTGTCACTGCAGTGGAGCAGCTCAGGAGGGTCACAAGACAGAGAATCGGCGATAATTGCAGGCTCGGGGGTATCTCAATGGTGGACGCCATTGATCGGGCTGCGGGCTCCATTGAACTGCCAGTGCGTGATGCAATGGACTTCAAGAAATTGGCCTTGGAGGCCAGTCTACTGTGTCAACCATCTATGGAGCCAGCAGTGCGCTGGCAGAGCAATGGCACCTGCAGTATCACCAACCCTCTGTCCACTGACCCTCCTGAGCCGCAACACCTCCGAGCCCGCAATACCTCCATCCACTGACCTTCCTGTGACCTTCCTGAACCGCTCCACCACTTCCCCTCCCCCTAGTGAGCTAATATAAGACGCACTAGAATTATAAGATTGACCCCCATTTTAACATTAAAAATTATTTTTTCATATTTTCCTCCTCTAAATTTGGGGTTCGTCTTATAATTTGGGGTTCGTCTTGGGGTGCATTTGGAGTTCGTCTTATAAATTTGGGGTTCGTCTTGGGGTGCATCTTATAAAATGAAAAATACGGTAGTTTCGTCTATGACAACTTGTGTTAATTTGGCCTAAAGTTTTTCGTTTTCGCAATTTAAATAGATTTCACAATTTAATCTTTTACTAATTATTTTAGATTGTGTGACATACAAATATTCTTCAGCCTTACATGTTTTCAGATGGAGCATTAGTTAGTAAACGGTTCCTATTTTCTATTCTATATTTTCCACCCAATGTATCATTTAGGCATATTTTTTTTTTATATATATACACATTATAAACTTATTCCAAATGTGTCACATAATAAATGGTCAATCTAATATGCACTAGGAAACAAATAAAGTACCGTATATCTCATTTCTCTTTTCATCATATTGACTCCCCCAGCACTTGGCATGATGGTCCTCATACTAATGGAAAGGGCCACTCAGCTTAGAATAAGCTATTAAATATGTCTGGTGCCTCGCCAAGAACAATTTGTTAAGAGAAAGGTCCTTCAAATGGGATCAACATTTACTGCCATTTAATGCATGTTAAGGGTTTGGTCCAGCTGTATGATATCTAAATATATATTTTTATGTTGACCTGAACTTCTAATAAGCTCTTTATCTCCATCTTTTGGCTAATGTTCTCATTTAAAATCCTTCTACATACAGTATTTTATCGCTTGTACACATTGATACTTAAAGAGGTTGTCCACTACTTAACATTGATGGTCTATCCTTAGGAAAAGTCATCAATGTCTGATCGTCCGGAGTTCCAGTAGAATGCATGTAGTATTGCATATATGTAAAGTAATGAATTATATAACCAAATAACATGCTGTTTTTACTACATTTTTTTGCCCTCACCTTGTGATGCTGTGAAAGACAACAATGAAATAGCCTAAAGGGGGCTTTACATGCTGCGACATCGCTAATGCGGAGTCGTTAGGGTCATGGAATTTGTGACGCACATCCGGCCGCATTAGCGATGTTGCTGCGTGTGACACCGATGAGCGATTTTGCATCGTTGCAAAAACGTGCAAAATCGCTCATCGGTGACATGGGGGTCCATTCTCGATTATCGTTACTGCAGCAGTAACGATGTAGTTCATCGCTCCTGCGGCAGCACACATCGCTGTGTGTGACGCCGCAGGAACGAGGAACCTCACCTTACCTGCCTCCCGGCCGCTATGAGGAAGGAAGGAGGTGGGCAGGATGTTCCGGCCACTCTTCTCCGCCCCTCCGCTTCTATTGAGCGGCCGCTCAGTGACGTCGCTGTGACGCCGCACGGACCACCCCCTTAGAAAGGAGGCGGTTCGCTGGTCACAGCGACGTCGCTGGGCAGGTAAGTATGTGCGACGGGTCTGCGCGATGTTGTGCGGCACGGGCAGCGATTTGCCCGTGTCGCACAACAGATGGGGGTGGGTACCCACGCTAGCGATATCGGGACCGATATCGCAGCGTGTAAAGTAGCCTTTAGGGGTACTTTGCCCACTATGACATCGCAAGCCGATGCTTGCGATGCCGAGCACGATAGTCCCCGCCCCCGTCGCACATACGATATTGTGTTATAGCTGCCGTAGCGAACATTATCGCTACGGCAGCTTCACACGGACTTACCTGCCCTGCGACGTCGCTCTGGCCGGCGAACCGCCTCCTTACTAAGGGGGCTGGTCGTGCGGCGCCACAGCGACGTCACACGGCAGGCGGCCAATAGAAGCGGAGGGGCGTAGATGAGCGGGACGTAAACATCCCACCCACCTTCTTCCTTCCGCATAGCCGGCGTGAGCCGCAGGACACAAGTAGGAGATGTTCCTCGCTCCTGCGGCTTCACACACAGCGATGTGTGCTGCTGCAGGAACGAGGAACAACATCGTAACATCGGTCCTTCCGAAATTATGGAAATGACCAACGCTACACCGATGATATGATTTCGACGCTTTTGCTCTCGTTAATCGTATCAAAAACGATTTACACACTCCGATATAGACAGTGACGCCGGTTGTGCGTCACTTTCGATTTGACCCCACCGACATCGCAGCTGCGATGTCGTAGTGTGCAAATACCCCTTAGATAACAAAACTCCACCCTCTGCTGCTCTGCTGGTTAGATAAGCCAATGCAGTTATGTACCAAAGGGTGAAATGTAGGTGTGCTGAACTGCTGAATAGATATAGATTGTAGTTTATTTCCAACACATTTCTAGGTTGACTGGACCTCTTCCTCAAAGGAACCACAATAATGTAGCTCTCCAGAGGAAGAGGTCTATTTGACCTAGAAACGCATTGGTAATAAAGTGCAATTTGGGAGGCTTCACTAGTTCCTTTCTATATTACTGTGACAAAGGTGTTAGGCTGATTTATATAACATTTTCTCCTACGGTCACTGGCCACATTGGGTGTTACATCTGAACCCACCTCAAAACAGGATTCAAGCATATGCACTGATGAAGCCATTGACAATATTGATGCAATCAGAGTCATATTTTGCCCTACTGTCCTTAATTTTCAACTGAATATACATATTGAAGGCAGACAGTAAGATGCATTGGACTATGTCTTGCACTCCTCAACTAGTCATATATGGTTGGTAAAAATGTAAAGGCCCCGTTACACGCAACGACGTATCTAACGATATATCGCCGGGATCACGGATTCCGTGCCGCACATCCGGCAATGTTAGTGACGTCGTTGCGTGTGACACCAACGAGCGGCCGTTAACAATGGTAAATACTAACCAAATCGTCCATCGTTGACACGTCGTTCATTTTAAAAAAATCGTTGATTGTTGAGGACGCAGGTGGTTTTTCGTTCCCGAGGCAGCAAACATCGGTATGTGTGACACCTTGGGAACGACGAACTACAGCATACCTACGGCTGCTGGCAGTGAGGAAGGAAGGAGGTGGGCGGGATGTTACAGCTGCTCATCTCCGCCCCTCTGCTTCTATTGGGCGGCCGCTTAGTGACGCCGCATGAGCTGCCCCCTTAGGCTATGTGCCCATGCTGCGGAAAATGCGCGGAATTTGCCGTGGATTTTTCACAGAAATTCCGCGTATTTTTCAACAATCTGCAGCACAGCTACTCCCCAGCCATTTCTATAGCATTTGGGAACTGCTGTGCCCACGCTGCGTTTTTTTCCGCAGCGGAAATAATGCGGATTTCCCTGCGGAAAAATAAGCAGCATGGGAATTATTCCTGCGGACTTCTCCGCAGGGTCCCATATACTTACCTGCCTTGATAGAAGACAACGATGTCACTTTCTCCGTCCGGTGCACAGGAGCGCGGTCGATCCAGGTACAGGAAGGAAGAAGTGGGCGGGGCCTGCACGAGCTCCAGTCATGTGACAGCCGGAGCTAGTGCAGGCCCACCCACCTTCTCCAGCACAGTGCACCAGACGCTAACAGAGTGACCCGGCCGCCGGAAAGCGAGGTGCTGCATGATTGAGGTAAGTAATATGAACGCCCCGATCGCTGCAGCACTTGTTCTGCATTGAGGATGCAGTGCCGAAGCCATGGTACAGTATCCTCAATGCAGAATGCCCGCACCATATCCACAGGACATTCTGAAATACATCCGCAGCATGGAAACAGACAGAAGTTTTGCTGCAGTTTTCTGTGAGCACCTGCGGAATGTCCTGCGGATATAACTGCAGGACACTGTCCCCTTGGGCACATAGCCTAAGAAAGGAGGCAGTTCGCCGGCCACAGCGACGTCGCTAGGCAGGTAAGTCCGTGTGACGGCTCCTAAAGATATTGTATGCCACGGGCAGCGATTTGCCCGTGACGCACAAATGATGGGGGTGGGTACGCTCGCTAGCGATATCGCTAGCGATATCACTGTCTGTAAAGCCCCCTTAAGACACAGCACACTGTGACTCCATCCGCATCATTATTTTCAATGACCCTGTCAGCACATCAGCACATATGCCCGAGCACTGTTTTGCAGGGGTTTCAGTCGTAAGCCCCAACATAGCCACTGATCGTAGGAGTAAATGCTATGTGAATCCAGCTTAATTGAGTTGTAGGCAATGAAAATAATATATCTAATGTTACAGTATATAAATATATATTTATTAATAATTTTATCCAGCTACCAGTTCACCCACCTCCCAGACTTTTTTTTTCTTTTTAGAAAGTACCTCTGCTCACCAGCAACAATCCTCCTTTTAATTCAGTTGCCAAATACATGGAGCATGCTAACAAAAGATGTGGGCACAGCTAAACTCACTGTCAGGATGATACTCTGTTTTCTTGACCATATTGTGTCTGTCCTTGATGTGCAGTGAGAGGGAAAAAGGGAGAGGGGGCAAGTGGTGTTCAAAATCAGAACTTTGCAGGTTTGGTGATCCTTTGTGCTTCTGGTAACACAACATGACCAAACTTTCCCGCATGCTGACAGTGAGTATAACTTAACTGTGGCAGCTGCAGGCTGCTTTTGCATAGTATGTTGAGCACTTTGGGTGGCCCTAGGGACTGATAGCCTCAGTCACTAAGCAGTTGCTCAGTATGTTTCTTATCTTCAGTCATTCAGACCCTCAAAATGTACTATGGGCCCTCCCTGTGGGGGCACATGTCCTCCTGTCCTGTATGCCTTTTGCAGTACGTGTAGCAAACATAACAGTGGTGCATTACATATGAGCTATACTTTTGATGGCTCACTTTATAGTTGTGTCCAGATTTGCCAAAGACATTTGTTTCATCAGCAATATGGATTTAGTTGTCAGTCACAATATTGTAAACAGAAGAAACATCCTTTTTTTAATATTGGGCAGAAGTATATCAATCCCCAACTCCAACTCAAAATTATTTCTGTACATTCCTTATCCAAGATTTTGCAACAACACTAGTGCATTCCCTCACCATCTCCTGCCTCGACTACTGCAACTTCCTGCTCTGTAGCCTCCCTTCTAACACTCTTGCACCCCAACAATCTATCCTTGACTCTGCCACCCAACTAATCCACCTCTCCCCCACTATTTCCTGGTGTCTTCTCTCTATCAATCTCTTCACTGGCTTCCCATTGTCCAAAGACTCCAGTTCAAAACCTTAACCATGCCATACAAAACGAGCCACAACATGTCTCCTCCATACATCTGTGACCTAGTCTCCCGTTCCTTACCTACACGTAACCTCCGATCATCACAAGACCTCCTTCTCTATTCCCCTCATATCTCCTCTTCCCACAATCACATACAAGATTTCCCCAGTGTCTCACCCATACTCTGGAACTCTCTACCCCAACATATCAGACTCTCACCTACCGTGGAAACCTTCAAAAGGAACCTGAAGACCCACCTCTTCTGACAAGCCTACAACCTACAATAACCCTCGTTCTACTACCCCACTGCATTACCAGCTGTATCCTCACCCATCCCCTGTAGACTGTGAGCCCTCATGCCAGGCTCTTCTCCTCCTCTACCAGTCTGTGCCTTGTATTGTTCATGATTATTGTACTTCTTTTTATTATGTATACCTCTTTTCAACATGTAAGGCGCCATGGAATAAATGGTGCTATAATAAAAATAATAATAATAATCCCAATTTCATCTGAAGAGTTAGGCCTTCCTATTGCCTTCCTATTGTCACTGCATATTATTATAGCTGCACCGCTGTTGCATCCACGCTGCACATGAGACATTTATCTTGTGTGCTAGTTTAATTTGCTTGACAAAATGATATGACTTGGCGAATTACGGCTCCTTTTCATCAAACTGTGTGGAATCATGACAGAGCGTCTCCCTAGCATGACAGCCTAGTGTATTTCCATCGGATTATTCATGTACATTTTTTCCATAAACCTTTTGTGGTGAATACATATTTATGATGTATGTTTGGCTATGTTCACATCTACATCAGAGGCTCGAGCACAGATCTCAGATTTCGTCAATGTTTCTAGACAAAAACAGTGTAATGGACAGATATTTTTTTACACAGTAATGATGGACACAACAACAGAACCTGAGGAACCCTATTATACTCATTGAAATTCGTAAGGTGCCATTTGTGTCCATCATTTCACACATCCACCCCCTGCATGAATTCCAGTTTTTGTCCATTCTAAGAGAAGAGCAAAGTCAAGAGGTAAAGTAATGGAATGGGTTTTCACAAAGGCATTTGAGGCTAGCATATCAGGCTTTTATGCAGGAACCTGAGTGCACATGTAGCTGACAATCGCTCTTAAAGCCCTAGATGAAAACTGAAAAGGACAGGGTGCTCCATAGTGTAGAGATCTTTAGCTGGTTTGGAGCAGGAATAGGCTTAGATAAGAGGTAATGTGCTCCCCTTGAAAACATTAAGCAAATTCCATGCGTGTAGGCACAGATAGTTAGCTGCTGCTGCGTTCATGGAAACTAACGTAATAAAGATAAGCCAAGGCATAAAAATAGTAAAAAAAAAAATGTTTTTTTAAATGAAAAATCAGTGTTTCAATTAATATGTAAATGAGGATAAAGAGCTATGGTAGATCTGAAGCCTCCGTCACTCCAGCTCTATTCCCCACCAAGCGCTGCCTCCACCTGCTTGACTGATGGCTCCTCAGAATGAGGTCAGACAGCTTGGCATGTAATAGAGCTGGTATGATAAAGCAGGGCCGTGACGAGGTATTTTGGTGCCCCAGGCACATGGGGCCAATGATGCCCCCCCCTTCCCCCAAGGCAAACAAATGTGTCATAGAATAAGATAACAGGATGCATCACCCCCAGGTTGGAGAAGTAACAAGCTCTGATGACCACTTCCACTAGAATTGTTACCTTTTTCACCAGAAAATGTAAAAAAAAGTGATGTATAGATATCTGGAGTTGCAAATGCAATTGAATGAAGAAACAACGGCCTGGGTGCAAGCAGAGAGCAATGAGTGGTGTTAGTGACTCACTGACACTGCGCCTTGCCTGTCACTGTATTGAATGCGGGCGGCAGGAGGACAGTACCTGTCGTTCCAGCCGCGTGAAAGAGGCTTCAGTACTACAGCCTCATTTGTATTTCAGCTTAAAGGGAACCTGTCAGTTGCAATATGCACCTATAACCACGAGCAGTTTTAGGTGTATATTGCTAATCCCTGCCTAACTATCCCTGTATACACTAGCATAGATAGAGATCTTTAGAAAATGTATTTGTAAAGATCATTTCTTATATGCTAATGAGCGTGGGGACTGATCCCAAGGGCGTTTATTCCCTTAGCTAGTCGGCCCACATAGCATGGTAGCACACCCCTGTGGGCGTACTAACATGATAATGTATACGCAGCGATGCCGCAGATACCTCACTGTTCATGGTGGCCGGCGAAGGATGGATGTGCACTGCCCATGTTCTGGAGTCCCAGCACTTCCGGTCATGCGCACTGTACCTCACTGAAGCCGGGAAGCTTACACGCAGCATCAGTTTAGTGCGCAGGATCAGAAGCCTCGGGTGCTCTGGATCATGGGCAGTGCGCATCCATCCTCCGCCGGCCACCATGAACAGTGAGGTATGTGTGCGTCGCTGCGTATTCATCATTAGCATGTTAGTACGCCCCTGTAGGCGTGCTTCCATGCTATGTGGGACGACTAGCTAAGGGGAGATACGCCCTCAGGACTAGTCCCCACGCTCATTAGCATATGATAAAAGATATTTAGAAATACTTTTTGTAAAGATCTGTTTATC
Source organism: Anomaloglossus baeobatrachus (assembly GCF_048569485.1). Lineage (NCBI taxonomy): Eukaryota > Metazoa > Chordata > Amphibia > Anura > Aromobatidae > Anomaloglossus > Anomaloglossus baeobatrachus. Next base: position 100,335,323 of record NC_134359.1, on the reverse strand, counting down.
AATGCTAGTGTATACAGGGACGATAAGGCAGGAATTAGCAATATGCACCTAGAACTGCTCATGGTTCTGGGTGCATATTGCACCTGACAGGTTCCCTTTAAACGCTGATTTCTCAGTAACAGAGGATCAGACTGGCCATGTAAAGGTATTGCTGGACTTTTCTTTATAAGAGCCACATGTGCATATAAATAATTTGGGGTGTAATCCTAATGCCAGATCCCTTTAAAGAAGACGTTATATGCAAGGAAAAAGAGATGCCGGTCTAATGGAGCACTATATCTGATTAAAGGAAACCAAGGGATGTTTTTTTAGAAATATTTTAAAAAACAATCCTTTTATGAATAGTCCCTTATAATCACAACGCGTTTCAACAACAATGTTGTCTTCCTCAGGTGAATAAGGAAGACAACATTGTTGTTGAAACGCTTCGTGATTATAAGGGACTATTAATAAAAGGATTGTTTTTTAAAATATTTCTAAAAAAACATCCCTTGGTTTCCTTTAATCAGATATAGCCCTCCATTAGACCGGCATCTCTTTTTCCTTGCATATAACTATTCCCAATTGGGAAGCCCGGCAGGAGCAGCGTAGATTAAAGGAGATCGTAAATCTATCCAGCAATATACACGTCGGACACCGGACGTTTACTAGGAGACCAGAGGATCACACAGCGGTCGGCTACAAGGAGTCTGGATGTCAGCACATAACAGCTATAATACTAACGTGCGGTCCGAGGAGGAACTCCGATACTAATATCCAGCTTAATACTCGGGTTGTGCGGGGGCGCACAAACCTTTAAGGTGAGCAATGTCGTAAGGAAAATTTCATCAATCCCACTGGTGCTTCTCATTTTGCGCCCCTATTTTTCATTTTGTTTTGTTTAAAGAAGACGTGTCACTAGAGATGAGCGAACCAAACATTTGGTGTTTGCACAAAACACAGATTTTAAAAAAAAAAAGAGTTCGGAATTTAGGAGCTTTACATGTGCAAAGCATAGCGGTGCTCGGGTACTCGGTGCTCGGCCCAGTGCGAGCCGCTTGCAGTGTTTGAACCGTCACACTGCAGGTAACAGCTGAAATGAACTTCCACGTTTCTGCTCATCTCCACCTGTCACCAAATTAAAAGTAGCATTTTTTTGAGTCTTATTACTCTTATATTATTCCTGCTACTCTCTTAAATACTCTACTTTTTAATTTATTTATTTATTTTTTTAAATCTCCCTTTCAGTTAGTTCCAGAGATTTGGGTCTTTTTATCAATATGCTTGATATTATATTACTAAGGCGCGTTGATCATTGGATTCCCTGGGGTTGTCTTTATGCTGTTCTGCATTATTACCTGTGAGTAACAGCACCTCGGTAAAGACCCTAAACAGAAGCACATTAATCCATGATAAATAAAAGACACATATCTGTAATAAAAGGGGGATACTCAGGGGAGCAGCAGGAATAAAGTAAGAACACAAACTGCTCACACTTGAACTGATGACCGCTCCTCTTTAAGTTGGGTATACAAGAATAAATTGCTGTTTGTTTAATGCCCTTTTCAATCTGAGGTTGCAAACTGTGTAGGGAAGAATGATTGTTATTACAATCTATGCCTAAAAGTAAATTATCAGCTTTTAATGCAAGGCTTCTCTATAGATAACAGCTAATTGATGGACGTCACAACTATGATCATTTTATTTTTAGGCTATTCTTTTATTAAAGGGAATCTGTCACCAGGTTTTTCCTGCCTAATCTGAAAGCAGCATAATGTAGGGGCAGAGACCCTGATTCCAGCGATGTCACTTACCGGGCTGCTTAGTGTAGTTTTGATAAAATCAGTAGATTATCATTACAGGACTACTTGGCGTGCTGCCAGGTAGTCCAGCATATTCATGAGATCTGTATAACTGCTATATCTGCAACAGAGAAAACATTCATTTTATCACAATGACTACAAATATCTTAGTAAGTGACACATTGCTGGAATCAGGGACGCTGTCTCTACATTATACTGTTCTCAGATGGGGGAGCAAAAACCTGGTGACAGATTCTCTTTAGGCTATGTGCGCACGTGTGTGAATTCTGCACCGCAGCATTTAAGTCACTGCATGTGCATTTCAGAACGCAGCTGAACAGCTGCGTTCTGAAAGTTTGCTGACTGCAGAATTCATGTAGAATTCGTGCATTCTGGATGCTGCCTCTCCCATAGACAGAGTGGAGAAAGCTTCCAGAACGCACAAAAGAAGTGACATGTTGCTTTTTAGAACGCAGTGTTTTGGCAGCATTCAAAACGCTGCGTTCTAAAACGCACCGTGCGGATAGAATTTGCACAATCTTCATAGATTGTGCTAGGGATGCAGGATGCATGCTTTTATGCTGCGGTGCAGAACGCAGTGTAAAAGCATGATAACATGCAACGTGTGCACATATCCGTAAAGGGAACCTGACAGCTGATTCATGCTGCCCGATCCACATCCAGTATGTACTAGATGTTGGCTGAATGCTTTCAACCAGGTATGTTTGAGTCTGAAACTCTGGTGCGTTTCAGAGAAAGACATAGTTTATAAGCCACATGGATGAGTAGTCAGATAGATGGATCCCCGGTGACTTCTCCTCGCCCTCTGCCCTTAAGTAACAGGTCTCTACCTATACGCAAACACATACAAGATAAGGCAGAAAAGGGGTTAATGCTGCGCATCAGCCAAATGAAGACGTATAATGTTGATGAAGATGAGTATTCTTTTATTTCATAGGTCTACGCGTTTCAAGGTGACAACCTCTTCCTCAGGACCAATGCATCAACAACAAGATGTTGTTGATGCATTGGTCCTGAGGAAGAGGTTGTCACCTTGAAACGCGTAGACCTATGAAATAAAAGAATACTCATCTTCATCAACATTATACGTCTTCATTTGGCTGATGCGCAGCATTAACCCCTTTTCTGCCTTATCTTGTATGCTCATCCACGTGGGGCTGCAGCAGACGCCATTATCTCATGCGCACTAGTGGTTGTGACTGTCACAACTGATCCAGGTGAGTGTATATTTTCCAGGTATACCCCACTGATCACTTTGGTGTTACACTATCAGCGCTCCTTATTTTCAGATCTATATATACGCAAACACAGGAAGAGACCTGTCAGTCACTGGCAGCGTGTCATGTCCCCACCAGAGTCCGCTCCTGCGACTTCTGCTCCGATCGCCTGGCGACGCTGTGTTCCCGCCATGGATAGTGCTGGTGATGGAAGAGGAGTCAGTGCCCGTGGCTCTGCTGAGCACAGGCTCCGCTCATCCCCCAGGCTGGGTTTCCCTGGAACCTGCAGTATCACTGGCTAACTGTAGGTGGCATGTGTCTTCAGCTGAAGTTGCCATCATTCACCTGCAGCCAATGGGAAGACACCACAGCCTTCTTATTCCCCCTCCTGTCATCTGCCCACTGCCAGAGATAGTTCTGTACCCCTGGTTCCTGTGCTGTCTGTATTTTGATTCCTGTGCGCTGACCTTGCTTGTGTTCTGACTGCCCTTCTGCCTGTCGTTTCTGTACCTCACTGCCCGATCCGGATTTGACCTCTGCTTCGTTTGCTGATTACGTCCTTGCCTGTCGATTCTGTCCCTGTTTTGCAATTCCTGGTTTGACCTTGCCTGACGACTACTCTCGATACTGCAGTCTTCCACAGGTAGTGATCACCTTGGGCCCTGTGTAATTCCAAATCCCTGTTTAAGGGTTAAAGGGTTTCAGGGTTCTGGGGGGTCCTGCTTGGTGAGTGGCTTCCCTCTAGCCTGTCCATTACAGCCTGTCTGACTCTGTGGATCCAGGCAGGCGTTACACAGCGGGTGGGAAGAAGCTGCCACAAACCCACAGAGTTCCAGAATCAGATACAGTGTCTGATACATGCTGCCCGTGAATGGACAGCATGTATCAACTGTTAGGATCCCTTAAAGAAGATAATTGTCAAAAGCTAGCAGCTCCTTCAAGGAATCGTCTGTAGCTTTCATGAATGCTGTCCTTGCATTAAAAAAATATGCAAAAGATTTACATTTTTCTACTTTTCATTTTGAACTACATATTTTGATCGGGTTTCTGGAAATAGCCGATGCAAAACGGTCCAATCAGTGCGATATTGTGTGATCAGTGTTCAACTCCTTTCAGAAACGCTTTTATTTTTGCGATAACTAATTATACTTGCGGGTGGGAATACTTAATGCTGTGTATTAAATTATTTTGCCGCTGAATTTTCTCACGGGATCTAGAACAAATATTTACACGCCACCAAGCAAATAATTATTCACCACACACGTTTAGGATTCTTGCAATTTCTAATAGAAACCAAAATGGAAAGAGAAAATGCATTAATTGTCAGTCGTCCCTTGACGAATTGATAAGTAGAGCCATCAGGGAAGGATCCTCTCTATGGCGATGTCTTGCAATGACGTGTCGGGGAGGGAGGTAGATGTGCCCCATAGCCATCTTTCAGACCCGAGTCTCTGATATTGAAATAGTTTTTTCTCTTCCCTTTGCGCGTGTTGACAGAATGATGTGAATCCTCATTTACTGAAGGCTGGAATTAATTAACTCTTGCTTTGAACATTTTTTTTCCTAACTGTTGTTTAATAAAAGGAAGAGTTCCTGTCGCTCGCTTTGAAAGTTGCAGCACTGCATCTGAAGCCTGGCTTAAATACAAGTGTTTAATCTTCTAATTAGTTCCCTCCTGTCGGCAATCAGTTAGATGCTGAGCATCCTTGAAGGTCAGTTTGTCCTTCCTCCATTGAATCTCTTAAAGAGCCTATACTTGGCCAGCATTAGTACCTGGAGAGTTGCCTGCTCACATATTCAGCCGTTCGGACTTATAGCTCACATTTTGGAACTTAATGTGAACAGAGTCTGGACAGCGGAGGTCACTGGCACCGGGATTATTTCTTTACATATGTATACAGCTGGTCCTCGTTCAGCTCACTAAATTCTGCTGCTTTATGCACCTTCTGCTAAATGTCCTTGAACATGGAACAAATTATATGGATGTATTACAATTGATTATCTCTAAAAACGGTGCTGGGTGTTGGCATCAAATTTTAATTAAAAAGTTTAATTTAAACACCATTTAATTGTTTCATAAAACATGGGGTTCTTTTGGCTCAACATTGAGGAGTTTCAACCAATCAGAATAAAACATCCGTTTAGTTAAAGCTTTGATATGACTTGTTTGACATTATTGCTTAAGGCCCACAATACAGAGTAGACTAATATAGTCGGGTTCGGCCAACGGTCTAATGTGTATTGGGGTTCCGGTCAACTGATGATCGGGGTAGATGACGATTGAGCATGTCGGACTGCTAATTGTATTGTTCTTCCGCATACAACGTTTCAGTTAGTGCCCTTCTTAAAGAATTCTTGACCACTCTGCAGAACAAACGTTCCCGTGTATGGGAAAGTTGGCAGAGTTGGATGTAGGCCGAATGATCAGTCCATAGTATTGTTCGGGTGACAGCCATCTAAAGTGTATGGCTGGCTTCATACTCTTCTGTAAATCACTGCATATTTATGCTCCTTGTTTTTGCTTTGTTAATTGCCTATGATGATTGTCTTATTACAACATTTATTCCACAATATTATATTTGTTTTTGATTGAAAGCATCTACGTATGTAGGGTCCTCCAGCAAGCTTCTATTAGGTAAGAATGGGAGAAGCAGTTTTTTGGAAGACATTGTTGAAGAGCCGAGCCAAAGTAATAAGGTTGGATAATGTGTGCCATCATTATCCAAGAATTCTGACACAGAATTATCTGTTTGTGCCCGTGAACTAAATGCCCTTCTAGGCAGTCCTGTATACTATTATTTTCAGTTTTTATTGGTGTCGCGGGCGGAGGAGGGGACGCTGCGCTCACCCACTGCTCGGGTCCGGCTGCTGCTGCTGCTGCTCGGTGGTGGCTCGAGCGGTGGGCCGGATCCCGGGGACTCGAGCGGCGTTCCTCGCCCGTGAATGAAAGGGGGCGGTTTGGTGTGTGGTTTAGGGATATTGTCCGTGACGCCACCCACGGTTGTGGTGAGGTTGTGACACCACCGCTGCTCTGGACGGGGATCCCGGGAGCGATGACAGGGAGCAGCTTGGATGTTGGTTCTCTCCTCCGTGGGTAGGGGGTTGGTTGTCCCGGGGCCCGGTGAGGGTTAGGGATGACAGGCGGGTTACGGGGCCTGGTGAGGTGCAGGGTCGCGGGGGCAGCGCTGTGCCGCACGGCACGGTGGTACTCACTCAGCCAGTAATTTACACGGAGTCTCTGGTCAAACAAACGGCTGGATGGACGGGTCCCACAGGCGGCTGCGGTTGTTCTCCTCCCGGTAGGTTGATGGTGACTGCCATTCCCTGCACCTGTGTTGTGTTACGGTTCCAATGGCTTCCCACCGGTAACCCGCTCCCCAGCTTGGATGGATGCTGAAGGAGCCCCTTTTGCCCGCAGGCTCTGGCCCTGGGAACTGTAGCCTTGGCGGTGACTGTGTTTCCCTTTACGGTGTGAGCTGTTGCCTTCAATCGGGTCTTAACTGCTGGGAAACCCCGGAGGTTCCCTTCGCTAACGGATTTGACCAGTTTTACGGCGACTGCTAGCCTGGTCGGGGTCCGTAAGCCCTGCCGGATAGTGCTGGCTTCTCTTTGCTCCCCGATCCGGTACCGTCGCCCGTCCACGGTCCGTACGGTTCGCTCTAATCAGCCTCTCCTGCAGACGGTCACCACCGTCTGCCAACCTTGCTGTATGTGCCCGGGCCACACACCCGGACACCGTCAGGCTGCTCCTCTACCACTTCACTTCCTCTCACTCCAAAACTGAACTCTAAACTGACTCCTTTTCCCGCCTCCAGGACTGTGAACTCCTCGGTGGGCGGGACCAACTGCCTGGCCCACCCCCTGGTGTGGACATCAGCCCCTGGAGGAAGGCAACAAGGATTTTTGTGTTTGACTTCGGTGTGCCTAACCGGGGTGTGTAGTGTGTTGGTGTAGTTCTGTGACGACCTGGCTTGTCCAGGGCGCCACATTGGCATTTATAAAACAAAAAAATTAAAGCCTCAGTATATATTTCTATAGGGTTGACTTGCTTTTGTTTAGTCATTTTTTCATAAAGGTCGTTTCTTACTAATTCACTGTATATGGATATGATTCTGATGATATCTTTTATACACTTTAAAGAAGTTAAACAACAAATTTTACCTTTCTTTTTTAGATCACAAAAAATGTACATTAGAGTAATAAAAAAATGTTCCTATGTGTACTGTGACGAGCAAAAGGGGTAACAATATTTTGCACTTTTGACTTTCAAACTCCATGTCTCATCATCCAGTAGAGCTTTGAGCGTGAGGCTACCTTCATTCCATAGACAATCATCTTGGCTATCTCATACAGAAGCTCATACTCAAACATATTTAGCATATGATTACTTATGCAGATTCTCACATTCCCTAATAGCTCAGCCTGTTATTAGGTTGATTCCCAAGCGAAAGGTCTTAGGATTGAATTGAGCAGCAACCATGAAGATTTCCCAAGAAAAGAGAAACCGCATCATCCAGCTCATCAATAGCAGTCTCTCGGCAAAGAAAATTCCCAAACTGCGTGATGTAAATGCCATGACAGTTGGAAAAATACAAAATGAAGTCTGTCTATCCATTCAAATGTCAAGAGGTAGACATCTGGGCAAAATATAGAAGCAAACAAGTCGGCTCATCACAAGGTCTATCAGTTTTGGCGCAACAAACATGGCAGTGGAGGAAGCTCGTATGCTTTGGAATAGTGGGATCACAGACATCCATGCAAGCACCATGCAACACACGTTATACAAGTCTGGAATGGTGGCCAGAATAAAGACGAAGAAGCTTCAACTTATTTATCGTTATAAGAAGCATCAGCTCGACTTTGCAACAAAGTATGAAAAGTGAAAAGTAGAAGATTGAAAACAGGTGATTTGGAGCAATGAGACGAAAGTCAATAGACTAGACTCTGATGGGTGCAAATGGGTCTGGAAGAAACAAGCGAAAAAGGGGCTAACGGATTGAGAACTTAAAGGAACTGTCAAGTTCGGTGGAAGAAGCCTGATAATATGGGGTTGTTTCACAGCCAAAGATGTTGGATACTTGACCAGGATCAATGGGGGTTTCATTGCTGAGCTGCATGTCAGTATCCTACAAGACGAGTTACTTCGTACACTCGAGTACTATGGGTATAAAAATGAACACATAGTGTTCCAGCATAACAATGACTTTGAGATTAGCAAAGAAATGGCTCAATGGCAATGAATTAGAGGTGCTAGATTGGCCCCCACAGTCCGCAGACCTCATCCCAATCAAACACTTGTGGGTAGAGTTAAAGAAAAAGCTGTATACATACTTAAGTGAGTCAAGACATGCTTAAATCTGATCGAGAGCATGCCCAGAAGGATCAGGCAATTTTGAAAGCCAAAAGGTGGATTTACAAAATACTAAGAAAATAATAAAAATTAAAATGTAGATTTTTATGAGCAAAACAGTAACAATGCAGGGACATATCAAGAATCTGCATAACTAATCATATGCTAAATAGTTGAAAGTCAAATTTTTGTATAACATAGCCAAGATGATTGTCTATAAAATGAAGGTCGTCTCACATTAGCAGCTGTTGTGGATGGTGAGATATGGCACCTGAAAATCAAAAGTTGAAAACATTATTACCCTTTAGCTTGTCAGTGTATTGCCATTAAAAGCTTATTCTGATGCCTTTTGGTGTTCTAATTGAGATATCTCCCTAATTGCTGGTTAGAAGAATCCCCTTGTTGTTCGTTGGCATACACAAAAGCATAAATCGCCTCAATACCCATGTTGAAGAGGAATAGGGTGGTGGAGCTAAGCTACTGAGTATGTGTGTGCACAAACACTGCAGTCATTAGAGGAATTCCAGGGGGCACCATAACATAGAAATCTGTTAACCTGTGGAGCAAACTCTGTAATAGAAATTAAAGGGTTATTCCCATCTCCAAGATCCTCTCCCAATATGTAGTAGGTGTAATAATAATAATATTAGCAAAAACCTCCAAATAGAAATATACTATAGTTCTCCTGATATAGCTAAGTCTCTTACCTAATGTGCAGGGAATTGCTGCTTAGGTATCCATGGTTACTTCCACTCATATAGTGACAGTTAATTAGTTCCTCATGGTCATAACCATGGATACCTAAGCTGCAATGCCCTGCACGTGAGGTATGAGACATGTCTATATCAGGAGAACTATACTACATCTCGAATCTGGAGGTATTTGCTAATATTATTATTATATCTACTATATATTGGGATAGGATCTTGGATATGGGAATATCCCTTTAAGCACAAATGTGGGGTCCCTGGCATGCCACCTCTTGATATCAATGGAGTAACAATACTTCAGTGGATACATCATGAAAGTGATCAAAGGGAGTCTGACTGTTCAAACCAAGCACAGGCACTCTGTGCACTCTTTTCATGGCCAAACAGTCCAGTGTGTCTTCCCTCATATATTTTCCATCTGTTCTTCTTTGATTGACAACTCTGACTTTACAAAAGGGCAGAGAAGAGCTGACAGATAGAAAACAAGAAAGTGTAAAATTTTACCAATCAGTTTGGCCACACCAAGGGTGCACCAAGTGCCTGTGCTTGTTTTGAACAGTCATTTTGTACTCACAGAATCCCTTTAATCAGAATACCCATGTGAGGTAAATCCGGAGAGATGACGATAAATCATGATATTCAAGTATGTCAGGAAGCCCTCTCCTGGTGTCAACCCCCCTTTCCTCCACACAACTGGTTTAGCAACAAACTCCATGGCCATGTCCTGTGATATGGAAATTAGGTGGCTTTGGGACAATGGACACAGGATGACTCCCTGCCGTCACCCTGTAGTAGGAGCTGCTATCTAATTAGCAAGGCTCTGGAAATAGCCAGACAGAACGACTCCAGTAAAAAATGGTTCATATCTCGCAAGCCATATTTCCGATAAATATGGCAACCATAAAAATGGTGTCTCCGCATGAGGACGATGCTGGCACCCCCTTTTTATGGGAGCAGGACATTGGGAAATGCCCCAGGCGTGATATCAGCCAATGGGGAACTGGCAGACAGGTCATGAGTCCCCTCGTTCTGTAGCTAAATTCATAACTGTCACAATGAGAGCGTTGACGTCCGTCTACGACGCTCCCAGGCAAAGTTATGTCCAATATCCCCTTTGCTGGATAATTCTGATCCATGCAGGGGGAGTGGCAGTGCTTCCCTGTGAGGTCACTAAGGTAGGAGGGGACCTGGATCTGCCCAGGTTGATAACCCTACTTCGGCCATTTTCCAGCGTTCTTCTGCTCGGGGGCCTGGTTGGGAAAGACCTGTGAGGAAGAATCCTAGAAACCTGGTCTACAGCGCCCCCCTGTGGCCAGACACACAAGGTAACTGATTGAATTGCATATCTGTTTGTAAACCATGCTTTATCTGTAACTGTACTCTGACATAACTGTATATTCTGTAGATTCCCTATTGTATATATTGTAGTTTCTAGTGTGCTTTAGGCGATTAAATTATATAATTAATCTTGGGCTGTTCTGTTATCTCGATCTTGAATCCCACGTCTGTGTGTTCGGCTAATAGTTACCGTAAATCGGTTGGTGGCAGCGAGTTGTGCCAAGGATTATTGTGGGGAGGCCAGTGAGATTCGGGGAGAGTTTATATATTCCGCCCGCGGAGGTCGGGGGAATATATACCTTACTCTCACCGGGGACCCTTCCATAATCGGCATAAGTAGTATAGCGGCCTCCTTGCTTATTGTCGGGCAATTCCATAATTGGCCTGACTATAAGAGGGGCGCTAGAGAGCGCGTCACGTGCTCTGTCTGTCGGTCGGGAGGTATAAAGTAGGGGTGACCCCCACTTGTTACCCCCCGATTGTGACGTACTGGTAGCCAGCGCGGGGGATTTCTGAGTGACCCCCCCGGTGGTTTGTGACATAGTGGTGGCAGCGGTGGGATCGAGATAATAGTGTGTGTGAGTGTGAGACCCATACTCCCAGACACTAAAGACTGCCTGCAGCAGCTGTGGCTGCTGGGGTCTTCAGACTAGCTCAACACTAGAGTGTCAGAGTGCAGATACTGTAAGGTGTGTGGAGGCATCAGGTGTCAGTTCTGTGTCAGTGACCAAAAGTCTGCAAGAATGGCTGATGGCACCAGGAGCAGAGCTATGCAACTGGCCAATGCTAAGGCAGGAGCCGAAGAGAGGGAGGACGGTGCTGTGGACAGCAATGAGGAGGTTGCCCACGAGTCCTCCAGGAGCTCGACGCCAGAAAACAGCTCTGCAGAGGACATGGCACAACCGGGCACTGCTGGACAAGATGAGGAGCAGCTCGCCCAAGGGTCCTCAACGAGCCAGATGCCAGCCCTCCGCTCTGCCATGGACAGTGAATCACCAGGCTCCGCAGCGGGCCGCAGATCACCACGTGCCATTCCACCGAGCCTGGGAGGCTCGGATAGCCTTCTTCAAATGGCTATGGCCCTACGCCAGGCTGGAGACCGGGAGGGCTACAAGGAACTCATGGCCGAGCGTGAGCGGCAAGCAGCGCGTGAAGAGCGCCAGGCAGAGCGTAACTACCAGCTGCAGCTAGCTCAGCTCCGGCCCTCATCAGCCACACGTGACCTTCGAGACACCAAACTTCCAAAGGTCCGTGTTGAGGACTTCCCAGTGCTGGAGAAGGATGGAGACTTGGACTCTTTCTTGACTGCTTTTGAACGGACTTGCTTGCAGTACCATCTGGACAAGGACCAGTGGGCCAAATACCTGACCCCCCGTTTAAGGGGTAAGGCCCTGGATGTCCTTGGGGACTTGCCTGCTGAGGCAGATCAGGGCTACGACACCATCAAGCGGGCCCTGATCCAACAGTACAACCTCACTCCAGAGTCCTACCGCAAGAAGTTCCGGAGCCTACAGAAGGGACCAAAGGACTCCTGGGCTGACCACCGGCGGGCACTTGCCCGAGCTGCCGACCACTGGACCCAAGGCCTGCAGCTTTCCACCGGACCGGAGATCCTGGACTTGTTCATCACGGAGCAACTCTTGTGGAACTGCCCTGAGGATCTCCGCCAGTTCATCCGAGACCAGAAGCCAAAGGGGTCCACGGCTACAGCTGCCCTTGCCGATGACTACACCAACAACCGGGCCCCTGAGGCCAGGAGAGCGGCCACCAGCAGCACCTGGAGAGGGGGTAAGATGAATTCTGCGACTGCCCCACCTGCCCCTAGACTGCAGGGGGTGTCCCCCTCAACTCCCCTCTCCAGGCCCGTGGCGGAACCAAGACGGTGCCACCAGTGCAACCTACCTGGACACTTCAAGGCCATGTGCCCTCAGCGTCCCAAGGCCCCGGCTCCGTCCCCGTCCCAAGGGCCGCCCAAGGTGTATTGTGTGGGTGGGGGTGGTGGTAGGTCCCTGGACAGCTTCCAACCTGTCACCGTCGGCCAGTCTGTGACCATAGGACTGCGAGACAGCGCCTCGGAGGTGACTCTGGTGCGGCCTGAGATGGTGTCCCCCCAAGACTTGATCCCTGGAAAAACCCTCGCTGTCTCCGGGATTGGAGGCACTGACCCGGCGCTGCCTGTTGCTGACATTTATGTGGACTGGGGCGCAGGGCGGGGGGTGAGGGAGGTGGGGGTAACTGATCGGATCCCTGCAAACGTGCTACTTGGGACAGATTTGGGGCAGATAACCTCCCAGTTTGGGCCCCAACCAAGGGCTGAACCTTCAGCCCGTACTGACATGCCTCCGGACAATGTTAATGTGTTATCTATGAATGATGTAAGGGAGGAGGGAGTGAACTCTGATATTTCTGCTTGCACAGACACCATAGACACACACGCAGCTGCAGCTGTGACAGGGGAGGGGGTCAGAGAAAGGTGTGACAATGCCTCTACAAGTAACCAGCCTGTGAGCTGGGATCTGCTGCCCTCTGCAGGGATAAGCAGAGAGCAGGGTGCTGCAGGGGGAGGACCAGTGTGTGGGGTGGGGGCTACCACAGCAAATGTGGGGTCCCCAGAGATTTCACAGCGGGGTTCTGTTGCTGCAGGAGGGGAACAGGCAGGTGAGCTTGGGGCCGGTCCAGGAGCGGAAGTGCTCCCAGGTAAGATCTCGGTGCATGGTTCCCCCACAACCGGGGTGTCAGGAAGCCAGGTAGGTCTGCCTGAACCGGCGACTTGGTCAGGAACGGAGGAGGAGCAGGCACGACCCACGGTCGCAGCGGCTGTGGCCGCTGTCACCCGCAGTGGGAGTGCTGGAAGCCAAGGGGCCTCCCGGAGGTCCGATAGCTCTTCCCCTTCTGACCAAGTGGCAGCCGAGTCAGGTGGAGGCCAGGACACAGGTCCCGGGGTACTGACCGAAGATGTGACAGTCTCGTCGATTCTGGCCACATCTGGTCAGGGGTTTCAGGCAGCGTTAGAAGCTGACGACAGCCTGAAAGCTCTTAAGGAGCAGGCGGCCCAGCCTCCCTCGGACTCGGACCCGGAGCGAGTGGTCTGGGACCAAGGACGGCTGTACCGGGCCACGGTCCAGCAGGGCTCACCGGAGGCGTGGCCCAGGGACCGACAGTTGGTGGTACCCTATCCGTTCCGGACGGAGTTGTTGCGGATCGCACATGAGATTCCGATGGCCGGACACCTAGGGATCGCTAAGACCAAGGCCAGGTTAAACCAGCATTTCTACTGGCCAAAAATGGGGGCCGATGTGGCTGCCTACTGCCGTTCGTGTGAAACCTGTCAGAGAGTGGGGAAGGCGGGGCCACGCCCCAAAGCCCCACTGGTATCTCTGCCAATCATCGATGAGCCTTTCAGGAGGGTGGCTGTGGATCTGGTCGGCCCGCTGGCCATCCCCAGCAGCTCCGGGAAACGCTTCATACTGACGGTAGTGGACTATGCCACCCGGTACCCAGAAGCAGTGGCCTTGTCGTCCATTCGGGCTGACAAGGTGGCCACCGCATTGCTGGAGATTTTCTCCCGAGTGGGTTTTCCCCAGGAAATGCTCACCGACCGGGGGACCCAATTCATGTCCCAGCTGATGGAGACCCTCTGTAAGCAAGTCCAGGTGCGACATCTGGTGGCCAGCCCGTACCATCCACAGACTAATGGCCTGTGCGAGCGGTTCAATGGCACCTTAAAGCAGATGCTTAAGATGTTGGTCGACTCCCATGGGCGTGACTGGGAGCGGTATCTCCCACACCTGTTATTTGCTTACCGGGAGGTTCCACAGGCCTCAACAGGATTCTCACCGTTTGAGCTCCTGTACGGGCGACGTGTGCGGGGCCCCCTGGCTCTGGTGAAAGAGGCTTGGGAAGGGGATTTGGCCACCCCTGGAGTGTCGGTTATCGAGTATGTCATGCGCTTCCGGGACAAAATGCAGGCCTTGACGCAACTGGTACACGACAATATGGCTCAAGCCCAGGCTGATCAGAAGCGTTGGTACGACCAGAACGCTTGTGAGAGGACCTACCAAGTGGGTCAAGAGGTGTGGGTACTGGTCCCCGTACCACAGGACAAGCTTCAGGCAGCCTGGGAAGGCCCATACCTCGTGTACCAGCAGCTCAACCCTGTGACGTACCTGGTCACCCTGGACCCTGCCCGTGGAAGGCGGAAGCCCTTCCATGTGAACATGATGAAGGCACATCATGAGCGGGAGGCATGTGCGCTCCCCGTGTGCAACCTGCCCGAGGAGGGAGAAGCGGAAACCCTCTTGGATATGCTAGCCCAGGTTAGGGCAGGCGGATCCATTGAGGATGTGGAGGTTGGCCACCAGCTCTTGGAGGACCAACGGTCCCAGCTGTGGGCCACCCTCCTCCCCTTCCGGGGGTTGTTTACCAACCAGCCCGGAAGGACTGACTTGGCTGTCCATCACGTGGACACTGGGGATCATCCCCCGATCCGGCGTTCAGCATATCGGGTCTCCCTGGAGGTGCAGCAACACATGCGCCAGGAGATTGACGAGATGCTGAAGCTGGGGGTGATCCAGGCATCCAACAGCGCTTGGGCCTCGCCTGTAGTCCTCGTCCCTAAGAAGGACCGAACCACTCGGTTCTGCGTGGACTACAGGGGGCTCAATGCGGTCACGGTCGCCGATGCGTACCCAATGCCACGCATCGATGACCTGCTCGATCAGTTGGCCGGGGCTCAGTACCTGACCATCATGGATCTGAGCCGGGGATATTGGCAGATCCCCCTGACTCGCAAGGCCAGGGAACGCTCTGCCTTTATTACCCCATTTGGACTGTACGAGTCCACGGTGATGCCATTCGGGATGAGGAATGCCCCTGCCACTTTCCAGCGGATGGTCAACACCCTGCTCAAGGGACTTGAAGGGTACGCGGCCGCGTACCTGGATGACATTGCCGTCTTCAGTCCCACCTGGGAGGACCACCTAGAGCAGGCGGATCCACCGGGCATCGAACAGGTGCTCAGGCGGATCCACCGGGCAGGTTTGACCATCAAGCCGGGAAAGTGTCAGCTGGCCATGAGCGAGGTCCAGTACCTCGGTCACCGGGTAGGTGGGAGAACACTGAAGCCCGAGCCTGAGAAAGTGGAAGCCATCGCATCCTGGCCCACCCCCAGGACCAAGAAGCAGGTGATGTCCTTCTTGGGGGCCGCTGGGTACTATAGGAGGTTTGTTCCATGCTATAGTAGCCTGGCAAAGCCCTTGACGGACCTCACCAAGAAGAAGCTGCCCTCTGCAGTCGATTGGACAATGGACTGCGAGACAGCCTTCCGGGCCCTAAAGGACGCCCTGTCCAGCCCGCCCGTGCTACAGGCAGCCGACTTCACGCGGCCGTTTGTAGTACAGACCGACGCCAGTGACTTCGGCCTCGGTGCGGTGCTCAGCCAGGTGGACTCTGCGAGCCAAGAGCACCCAGTCTTGTACCTGAGCAGGAAGCTGTTACCAAGGGAAGTTGCCTATTCCACAATGGAGAAGGAGTGCCTGGCCATAGTGTGGGCCCTGCAGCGTCTGCAACCCTATCTATACGGGCGCCACTTCATCGTGGAGACGGACCACAATCCCCTCAGCTGGTTGCACACCGTCTCTGGGACGAATGGGCGATTGTTGCGATGGAGCCTTGCGCTCCAGCAATACGACTTCACCATTCGCCACAAAAGGGGCCGTGACCACGGTAACGCAGACGGGCTGTCCCGACAAGGAGAGGTCGCGGACGGGCGCACGGGGGAACACCGGAGTGTGCTGCCCCCTAGCGCCCTCAAAAGGGGGGAGGTGTGAGGTAAATCCGGAGAGATGACGATAAATCATGATATTCAAGTATGTCAGGAAGCCCTCTCCTGGTGTCAACCCCCCTTTCCTCCACACAACTGGTTTAGCAACAAACTCCATGGCCATGTCCTGTGATATGGAAATTAGGTGGCTTTGGGACAATGGACACAGGATGACTCCCTGCCGTCACCCTGTAGTAGGAGCTGCTATCTAATTAGCAAGGCTCTGGAAATAGCCAGACAGAACGACTCCAGTAAAAAATGGTTCATATCTCGCAAGCCATATTTCCGATAAATATGGCAACCATAAAAATGGTGTCTCCGCATGAGGACGATGCTGGCACCCCCTTTTTATGGGAGCAGGACATTGGGAAATGCCCCAGGCGTGATATCAGCCAATGGGGAACTGGCAGACAGGTCATGAGTCCCCTCGTTCTGTAGCTAAATTCATAACTGTCACAATGAGAGCGTTGACGTCCGTCTACGACGCTCCCAGGCAAAGTTATGTCCAATATCCCCTTTGCTGGATAATTCTGATCCATGCAGGGGGAGTGGCAGTGCTTCCCTGTGAGGTCACTAAGGTAGGAGGGGACCTGGATCTGCCCAGGTTGATAACCCTACTTCGGCCATTTTCCAGCGTTCTTCTGCTCGGGGGCCTGGTTGGGAAAGACCTGTGAGGAAGAATCCTAGAAACCTGGTCTACAGCGCCCCCCTGTGGCCAGACACACAAGGTAACTGATTGAATTGCATATCTGTTTGTAAACCATGCTTTATCTGTAACTGTACTCTGACATAACTGTATATTCTGTAGATTCCCTATTGTATATATTGTAGTTTCTAGTGTGCTTTAGGCGATTAAATTATATAATTAATCTTGGGCTGTTCTGTTATCTCGATCTTGAATCCCACGTCTGTGTGTTCGGCTAATAGTTACCGTAAATCGGTTGGTGGCAGCGAGTTGTGCCAAGGATTATTGTGGGGAGGCCAGTGAGATTCGGGGAGAGTTTATATATTCCGCCCGCGGAGGTCGGGGGAATATATACCTTACTCTCACCGGGGACCCTTCCATAATCGGCATAAGTAGTATAGCGGCCTCCTTGCTTATTGTCGGGCAATTCCATAATTGGCCTGACTATAAGAGGGGCGCTAGAGAGCGCGTCACGTGCTCTGTCTGTCGGTCGGGAGGTATAAAGTAGGGGTGACCCCCACTTGTTACCCCCCGATTGTGACGTACTGGTAGCCAGCGCGGGGGATTTCTGAGTGACCCCCCCGGTGGTTTGTGACAACCCACATAAATATGAGTATCTTCATGAACATAGGCATCTATTTTGTTATGACTATCACTAGGCTATTGCTGTAACGGAGGTCTGAAATTTATTTCAGCATGTGCCTAAACATGTTTTATTAATACGAGAATCACAAATTATGTCTCTACACTCCAGAGACTACATTTAGGACTTTTTAATTGTACCTACATTATATAGTAAAATAAATGAAGTGTGCCAGCCATCTCTCCCCAGATCTAAAACGCCCAATTAACCGGCTCGCAATGCTCCTTGTGTCATTCTTTTGAATTGATTAAAGGCACAATTCATTCTGCTAGGAGATGTCTGCTTGCTGCTGAAGGATTGATCCCTGACCTTTTCCAAACTCTTGAGAAGAACGTTCAATCTGATTGTCACAAATTCTACAGTAACGAAAACTGTGAATTGTACTCAAAAGGAATATTCTAAAACCGTCTGCATTTACTGAGGTCCAGTACATGATGTGTTATCCCAGAAATAAAATCCTTTCTATTATTATTTGCAGACCCCTTATTATTTTTTTTTGGCTGTTCTTTCACTCATGGTCCACATAAATGTATATTTGGTAATTATAACATATGAATGATTCCTATTGATATAATGAGATGCTAACAAGTGACAGATGTACAGTGGGACATTATACTAGTTTGGTTCAATATTTAAATACAAAGTACAGTAAACTATAAAGCCAATAGTGTAGGTAACCATTTGCACTGGTAGTATAGCTTACAGTTAATTATAGCAGTTTTGCACAGCATTTGTGCATATTTCATGCACCGAACTCCACCCTGAAAAAGTCAGATAATGACGAAACATGCGTTGGGCAGCAGGCACACAAACCTAATAGACCCTGGATCCAGGTAATCATTCTTTGTTTCTTTGCTTATATTGTGCAGATATACCGCTTTGGCTGCAGGACTACCATGAATGCTATTAGGCTTATAACTTAAGCCTGCTTTCACGTTGCAATTTGTTGTGCAATCACGTTTGCGATGTGACACGCCCAGATCGCATATGTGATCTAATGAGATCGCACGTAGGTCGTTCATTTGCTGTCACACGTGCGTTAGTAGTCTATGTTAAATAGATCAATTTTGTGTGCGATCCTTTAGATCATGTGTTCTGTGACGTATGCATTTGGCACCCTTTTTTTTTTATTTATTGACTTGCCAAGCGTGTGTAATGTATAGGAATGCATTTTTACTATGTCATCTGCCATTCAGCTCTGCTACATGGCCGCTAACAGCAGACACAGACAGCCATGTAGCAGAGCTGAATGGCAGATGACAGCAGACACAGAAAGAGCCACACGATCAGAATGAACTCGGGTTAACTTCACCTGACTTCATTGTCATGCTGCGGCTCTGTCTGTGTCGCGTCCTGATTAGCGGTCACCAGTGAGGGACTCACTGTGCTGGTATTCTCAGGATGGGGAGCTCCACGTTATGGGGAGCCCCCCAGCCTAACAATATCAGTCAGCAGCCGTCCAGAATTGCCACATATAGTAGATGCGACAGTTCTGGGACTGTACCCGGCTCTTCCCGATTTCCCCTGGTGCGTTGGCAATCGGGGTAATAAGGAGTTATTGGCAGCCCATAGCTGCCAATAACTCCTAGATTAATCATGTCAGGTGTCTCCCCGAGATAGCTTCCATGATTGATCTGTAAGTGACAGTAAATAAACACACACATCCGAAAAAATCCTTTATTAGAAATTAAAAAAAACAAACATATACCCTCGTTCACCACTTTAATAAGCCCGAAAAAGCCCTCCATGTTCGGCGTAATCCAGGATGGTCCAGCGTCGCTTCCAGCTCTGCTGCATGGAGGTGACCGGAGCTGCAGAATACACCGCCGCTCCTGTCAGCTCCATGAGTATGAGAGAGGGGGTAAGAGGGATAGACTGACATGGACAGAGAGAGAAGGACAGAGATAGTGACCAACTGACAGAGATTAGTGAATGACAGACATTGTGAAGCGCTTCAGAACGCAGCTTTTCAGCTGCGCTCTGAAGCGGACCTTTTTTAAGCTGCGGTGCAGAGCGCACACCTGCGCACATAGCCTCAGACATCAAAATCGTATGAGGGATATCACACGTTTCAATTGAGTAGGTTCGTACAACAAAACGTCCAATGTATGAGGAATAAATGACGTTTATGCGATCACTGTATTTGCGTTCAATCTTGATCGCACGTAGGTGTCACATGCAAATACGTCACGAACGATGCCGGATGTGCGTCACTTACAACTTGACCCCAACGACGGATTGTGAGATATATTGAAGCGTGTAAAGCGGGCTTTAGGAACATCGGTTTCCCAGGCAGATCTGACTGATTTGATACACACTGTATTTTCAGTAATTTTGACATATATGTATATATATATATATATATATATATATATATATATATATATATATATATAGACCTTATTGTAAATCTTCATTTTAACTTAGTTTTTTTTGGCAGCAGGCACTTTATATAAGAATTTTAGTGGTTATTTACCTTCCCAGTGGTCCTTTATTTTACATTCCTACTCTGTATTTGCCTTTTGAGATTCCCTGTCTTGTAAAACACTGTTTTCCTAGGTACTGTAATATTGAGAAACATTTTTATTCCTTTTTAATCTTTACAAATAAAATACAAGTTTTAATATATATTACTTTGTAAAGTGGTGGTGTTGTGACCCTCATGAAAAGCATTCACCTATTGCTATCACATGGGAGGTTTTTTTTTTAAATATTTATATATTACTTCTGCAGAACCCTGTGCAGTTCTTTCCAACATTTCTGTGTTGACATCTTGTACCCATTAATTTTGGGTCTTAGACAAGGCTATATCTCCTCTGTTCTCTGCCCTTCCATGACCATGTTTACCATTCCCTCCATCTTGGTCCCCACCACTTAAAGACATAGGGTACAAGAATCCTTCTTCAATCATTGATTTCCAAAGAGTGTCAGTGGGGCATAGGAGATTAGCCAAATTTTGGACCATTTGGTAAGTAGAGATGTTCGAATCTACTAAAATTTTATTTCAGATTTGCTCACAGTTGGTCAAGCAATTTAATTGCCATTGAATAACTTTTGTGTCGGTCTTTTGATTGGCTCTAATGTGTTCTACCTTCTTTCTTCTATAAACGTTTTTGGGAGCTTTCGGCACGACTGTTTTTCAGTAGAACCCCTCTGAATCACTTGGGATGGGATGAAAGTCATTGACGTTTAGTGATTTATGTCATGCTACAGGGAATCATGCGGGGGGCTAAGGACAGATTAAAGAGGTGGTTCACTAGTTAGCATTACTGGCTACATTGATATAACATTGAGAAACAAGGCTTCTCTCAAATAACTTGTGTTGGTAATAGTGCTTGTGAGTGGCGCTATTGCGGTTGGCTCATCCTCATCCTGTGAGTTCTGGGCTCTGTAATCGCTGATGTCCGGTGATGAACCATCATCTTCCAATTGACCTGACATTACCAAGGCCGGCCCCAGTCTTCTTGAGTGACTGGGTTGTGAGCAGAGTTTCATCGCTCATCACAGCCCAGCATCACAGTACAGCATCTCCCTGTTCTCTCCTTCACTGCAGAGAGCTGCAAGCAGGAGCAATGCTGAGATGTGACGATCGGCGAAACACCACCCACAGCCCAGTCACTCACAGAGACTGGGTCCTGCCCCGGTGATGTTAGGTCAGCAGGAAGTTAAAGTGATATCACCGGACATCAGTGATCATGGAGCCCGGGGGTCACGGGATGGGGATGAGCGCCGCTCACAGGCATTATTATTAACACAAGGTACTTCAGAGAAGCTTTGTTTCTAAACTTTATTTCAATGTGGCTTGGAAAACTAAGCCATGAACCACCCCTTTGACAACACTAGCTTGCATTGCGCCCCATTTGAAGGTCAAATGGTAGTAAAGAACATTAACGACAGACACCTGGAAAGGATAGATTGAAGACACACTGTCACAAACCACCGGGGGGGTCACTCAGAAATCCCCCGCGCTGGCTACCAGTACGTCACAATCGGGGGGTAACAAGTGGGGGTCACCCCTCCTTTATACCTCCCGACCGACAGACAGAGCACGTGACGCGCTCTCTAGCGCCCCTCTTATAGTCAGGCCAATTATGGAATTGCCCGACAATAAGCAAGGAGGCCGCTATACTACTTATGCCGATTATTGAAGGGTCCCCGGTGAGAGTAGGGTATATATTCCCCCGACCTCCGCGGGCGGAATATATAAAATCTCCCCGAATCTCACTGGCCTCCCCACAATAATCCTTGGCACAACTCGCTGCCACCAACCGCTTCACGGTAACTATTAGCCGAACACACAGACGTGGGATTCAAGATCGAGATAACAGAACAGCCCAAGATTAATTATATAATTTAATCAGCCTAAAGCACACTAGAAACTACAATATATACAATAGGGAATCTACAGAATATACATATGTCAGAGTACAGTTCCAGATAAAGCATGGTTTACAACAGGTATGCAATTCAATCAGTTACCTTGTGCGTCTGGCCACAGGGGGGCGCTGTAGACCAGGTTTCCAGGAACTCCCACAGATGTTTCTCACACGTGACCCCCAGCGAAAGAACACTGGAAAATGGCCGAAGTAGGGTTATCAACCTGGGCAAATCCAGGTCCCCTCCTACCTTCGTGACCTCAGAGGGAGCACTGCTCCACCCCTGGCTGGAGTTATGGACAGAATCCACAACATGGAATATGGCCATAACTTGGCCTGGGAGCGTCGTAGGCGGACGCCAATGCTCTCATTGTGACAGTTATGAATTTAGCTACAGAATGAGAGGTTTCATGACTTGTCTACTAGTTCCACATTGGCTGATATCACGCCTGGGGTATTTCCCAAGCTCCCGCTCCCATAAAAAAGGTGTGCCAGCATCGTCCGCATGCGAAAACACCATTTTTATGGTTGCCGTATTTATCGGAAATATGGCTTGCGAGATATGAACCATTTTTTACTGGAGTCGTTCTGTCTGGCTAGTTCCAGAGCCTTATAATGAGATACAACTCTTGTTACAGGGTGACGGCAGGGAGTCATCCTGTGTCCTTTGTTCCCACATCACCTAATTTCCATATCACAGGAGATGGCCATGGGATGGGTTGCTAAACAAGTTGTGTGAAGGAAAGGGGGGGTGACACCAGGAGAGGGCTTCCTGACATAACTTGAATATCATGATTTATCGTCATATCTCCGGATTTACCTCACACCTCCCCCCTTTTGAGGGCGCCAGGGGGCAGCACACTCCGGTGTTCCCCCGTGCGCCCGTCCGCGACCTCTCCTTGTCGGGACAGCCCGTCTGCGTTACCGTGGTCACGGCCCCTTTTGTGGCGAATGGTGAAGTTGTATTGCTGGAGCGCAAGGCTCCATCGCAACAGTCGCCCATTCGTCCCAGAGACGGTGTGCAACCAGCTGAGGGGGTTGTGGTCCGTCTCCACGATGAAGTGGCGCCCGTATAGATAGGGTTGCAGACGCTGCAGGGCCCACACTATGGCCAGGCACTCCTTCTCCATTGTGGAATAGGCCACTTCCCTCGGTAACAGCTTCCTGCTCAGGTACAAGACTGGGTGCTCTTGGCTCGCAGAGTCCACCTGGCTGAGCACCGCACCGAGGCCGAAGTCACTGGCGTCGGTCTGTACTACAAACGGCCGCGTGAAGTCGGCTGCCTGTAGCACGGGCGGGCTGGACAGGGCGTCCTTTAGGGCCCGGAAGGCTGTCTCGCAGTCCATTGTCCAATCGACTGCAGAGGGCAGCTTCTTCTTGGTGAGGTCCGTCAGGGGCTTTGCCAGGCTACTATAGCATGGAACAAACCTCCTATAGTACCCAGCGGTCCCCAAGAAGGACATCACCTGCTTCTTGGTCCTGGGGGTGGGCCAGGATGCGATGGCCTCCACTTTCTCAGGCTCGGGCTTCAGTGTTCCCCCGCCTACCCGGTGACCGAGGTACTGGACCTCGCTCATGGCCAGCTGACACTTGCCCGGCTTGATGGTCAAACCTGCCCGGTGGACCCGCCTGAGCACCTGTGCTAGATGCTCTAGGTGATCTTCCCAGGTGGGACTGAAGACGGCAATGTCATCCAGGTACGCGGCCGCGTACCCTTCAAGTCCCTTGAGCAGGGTGTTGACCATCCGCTGGAAAGTGGCAGGGGCATTCCTCATCCCGAATGGCATCACCGTGGACTCGTACAGTCCAAATGGGGTAATAAAGGCAGAGCGTTCCCTGGCCTTGCGAGTCAGGGGGATCTGCCAATATCCCCGGCTCAGATCCATGATGGTCAGGTACTGAGCCCCGGCCAACTGATCGAGCAGGTCATCGATGCGTGGCATTGGGTACGCATCGGCGACCGTGACCGCATTGAGCCCCCTGTAGTCCACGCAGAACCGCGTGGTTCGGTCCTTCTTAGGGACGAGGACTACAGGCGAGGCCCAAGCGCTGTTGGATGCCTGGATCACCCCCAGCTTCAGCATCTCGTCAATCTCCTGGCGCATGTGTTGCTGCACCTCCAGGGAGACCCGATATGCTGAACGCCGGATCGGGGGATGATCCCCAGTGTCCACGTGATGGACAGCCAAGTCAGTCCTTCCGGGCTGGTTGGTAAACAACCCCCGGAAGGGGTGTAGGGTGGCCCACAGCTGGGACCGTTGGTCCTCCAAGAGCTGGTGGCCAACCTCCACATCCTCAATGGATCCGCCTGCCCTAACCTGGGCTAGCATATCCAAGAGGGTTTCCGCTTCTCCCTCCTCGGGCAGGTTGCACACGGGGAGCGCACATGCCTCCCGCTCATGATGTGCCTTCATCATGTTCACATGGAAGGGCTTCCGCCTTCCACGGGCAGGGTCCAGGGTGACCAGGTACGTCACAGGGTTGAGCTGCTGGTACACGAGGTATGGGCCTTCCCAGGCTGCCTGAAGCTTGTCCTGTGGTACGGGGACCAGTACCCACACCTTTTGACCCACTTGGTAGGTCCTCTCACAAGCGTTCTGGTCGTACCAACGCTTCTGATCGGCCTGGGCTTGAGCCATATTGTCGTGTACCAGTTGCGTCAAGGCCTGCATTTTGTCCCGGAAGCGCATGACACACTCGATAACCGACACTCCAGGGGTGGCCAAATCCCCTTCCCAAGCCTCTTTCACCAGAGCCAGGGGGCCCCGCACACGTCGCCCGTACAGGAGCTCAAACGGTGAGAATCCTGTTGAGGCCTGTGGAACCTCCCGGTAAGCAAATAACAGGTGTGGGAGATACCGCTCCCAGTCACGCCCATGGGAGTCGACCAACATCTTAAGCATCTGCTTTAAGGTGCC
Source organism: Anomaloglossus baeobatrachus (assembly GCF_048569485.1). Taxonomy (NCBI): domain Eukaryota; kingdom Metazoa; phylum Chordata; class Amphibia; order Anura; family Aromobatidae; genus Anomaloglossus; species Anomaloglossus baeobatrachus. The sequence goes on along the minus strand of NC_134359.1, from coordinate 100,310,463 downwards.
ATTGAACCGCTCGCACAGGCCATTAGTCTGTGGATGGTACGGGCTGGCCACCAGATGTCGCACCTGGACTTGCTTACAGAGGGCCTCCATCAGCTGGGACATGAATTGGGTCCCCCGGTCAGTGAGCATTTCCTGGGGAAAACCCACTCGGGAGAAAATCTCCAGCAATGCGGTGGCCACCTTGTCAGCCCGAATGGACGACAAGGCCACTGCTTCTGGGTACCGGGTGGCATAGTCCACTACCGTCAGTATGAAGCGTTTCCCGGAGCTGCTGGGGATGGCCAGCGGGCCGACCAGATCCACAGCCACCCTCCTGAAAGGCTCATCGATGATTGGCAGAGATACTAGTGGGGCTTTGGGGTGTGGCCCCGCCTTCCCCACTCTCTGACAGGTTTCACACGAACGGCAGTAGGCAGCCACATCGGCCCCCATTTTTGGCCAGTAGAAATGCTGGTTTAACCTGGCCTTGGTCTTAGCGATCCCTAGGTGTCCGGCCATCGGAATCTCATGTGCGATCCGCAACAACTCCGTCCGGAACGGATAGGGTACCACCAACTGTCGGTCCCTGGGCCACGCCTCCGGTGAACCCTGCTGGACCGTGGCCCGGTACAGCCGTCCTTGGTCCCAGACCACTCGCTCCGGGTCCGAGTCCGAGGGAGGCTGTGCCGCCTGCTCCTTAAGAGCTTTCAGGCTGTCGTCAGCTTCTAACGCTGCCTGAAACCCCTGACTAGATGTGGCCAGAATCGACGAGACTGTCACATCTTCGGTCAGTACCCCGGGACCTGTGTCCTGGCCTCCACCTGACTCGGCTGCCACTTGGTCAGAAGGGGAAGAGCTATCGGACCTCCGGGAGGCCCCTTGGCTTCCAGCACTCCCACTGCGGGTGACAGCGGCCACAGCCGCTGCGACCGTGGGTCGTGCCTGCTCCTCCTCCGTTCCTGACCAAGTCGCCGGTTCAGGCAGACCGACCTGGCTTCCTGACACCCCGGTTGTGGGGGAACCATGCACCGAGATCTTACCTGGGAGCACTTCCGCTCCTGGACCGGCCCCAATCTCACCTGCCTGTTCCCCTCCTGCAGCAACAGAACCCCGCTGTGAAATCTCTGGGGACCCCACATTTGCTGTGGTAGCCCCCACCCCACACACTGGTCCTCCCCCTGCAGCACCCTGCTCTCTGCTTATCCCTGCAGAGGGCAGCAGATCCCAGCTCACAGGCTGATTACTTGTAGAGGCATTGTCACACCTTTCTCTGACCCCCTCCCCTGTCACAGCTGCAGCTGTGTGTGTGTCTATGGTGTCTATGCAAGCAGAAATATCAGAGTTCACTCCCTCCTCCCTTACATCATTCATAGATAACACATTAACATTGTCCGGAGGCATGTCAGTACTGGCTGAAGGTTCAGCCCTTGGTTGGGGCCCAAACTGGGAGGTTATCTGCCCCAAATCTGTCCCAAGTAGCACGTTTGCGGGGATCCGATCAGTTACCCCCACCTCCCTCACCCCTCGCCCTGCGCCCCAGTCCACATAAATGTCAGCAACAGGCAGCGCCGGGTCAATGCCTCCAATCCCGGAGACAGCGAGGGTTTTTCCAGGGATCAAGTCTCGGGGGGACACCATCTCAGGCCGCACCAGAGTCACCTCCGAGGCGCTGTCTCGCAGTCCCATGGTCACAGACCGGCCGACGGTGACAGGTTGGAAGCTGTCCAGGGACCTACCACCACCCCCACCCACACAATACACCTTGGGCGGCCCTTGGGACGGGGACGGAGCCGGGGCCTTGGGACGCTGAGGGCACATGGCCTTGAAGTGTCCAGGTAGGTTGCACTGGTGGCACCGTCTTGGTTCTGCCACGGGCCTGGAGAGGGGAGTTGAGGGGGACACCCCCTGCAGTCTAGGGGCAGGTGGGGCAGTCGCAGAATTCATCTTACCCCCTCTCCAGGTGCTGCTGGTGGCTGCTCTCCTGGCTTCAGGAGCCCGATTGTTGGTGTAGTCATCGGCCAGGGCAGCTGTAGCCGTGGACCCCTTTGGCTTCTGGTCTCGGATGAACTGGCGGAGATCCTCAGGGCAGTTCCACAAGAGTTGCTCCGTGATGACCAAGTCCAGGATCTCTGGTCCGGTGGAAAGCTGCAGGCCTTGGGTCCAGTGGTCGGCAGCTCGGGCAAGTGCCCGCCGGTGGTCAGCCCAGGAGTCCTTTGGTCCCTTCTGCAGGGTCCGGAACTTCTTGCGGTAGGACTCCGGAGTGAGGTTGTACTGTTGGATCAGGGCCCGCTTGATGGTGTCGTAGCCCTGATCTGCCTCAGCAGGCAAGTCCCCAAGGATTTCCAGGGCCTTACCCCTTAAACGGGGGGTCAGGTATTTGGCCCACTGGTCCTTGTCCAGATGGTGCTGCAAGCAAGTCCGTTCAAAAGCAGTCAAGAAAGAGTCCAAGTCTCCATCCTTCTCCAGCACTGGGAAGTCCTCAACACGGACCTTTGGAAGTTTGGTGTCTTGAAGGTCACGTGTGGCTGATGAGGGCCGGAGCTGAGCTAGATGCAGCTGGTAGTCACGGTCTGCCTGTCGCTCCGCAGCCTCACGCTCTGCCTGGCGCTCTTCACGCGCTGCTTGCCGCTCCGCAGCCTCAGCATCACGCGCTGCCTGCCGCTCTGCCCTGCGCTCTGCCATGAGTATCTCGTAGGTATCCCGGTCTCCCGCCTGGAGAAGGGCCATAGCCATTTGGAGAAGGCTATCCGAGCCTCCCAGGCTCGGTGGAATGGCACGTGGTGATCTGCGGCCCGCTGCGGAGCCTGGTGATTCACTGTCCATTGCAGAGCGGAGGGCTGGCATCTGGCTCGTTGAGGACCCTTGGGTGAGCTGCTCCTCATCTTGTCCAGCAGTGCCAGGTTGTGCAATGTCCTCTGCAGAGCTGTTTTCTGGCGTCGAGCTCCTGGAGGACTCGTGGGCAACCTCCTCATTACTGTCCACAGCACCGTCCTCCCTCTCTTCGGCTCCTGCTTTAGCATTGGCCAGTTGCCTAGCTCTGCTCCTGGTGCCATCAGCCATTCTTGCAGACTTTTGGTCACTGACACAGAACTGGCACCTGATGCCTCCACACACCTTACAGTATCTGCACTCTGACACTCTAGTGTTGAGCTAGTCTGAAGACCCCAGCAGCCACAGCTGCTGCAGGCAGTCTTTAGTGTCTGGGAGTATGGGTCTCACACTCACACACACTATTATCTCGATCCCACCGCTATGCCACCAATATGTCACAAACCACCGGGGGGGTCACTCAGAAATCCACCGCGCTGGCTACCAGTACGTCACAATCGGGGGGTAACAAGTGGGGGTCACCCCTCCTTTATACCTCCCGACCGACAGACAGAGCACGTGACGCGCTCTCTAGCGCCCCTCTTATAGTCAGGCCAATTATGGAATTGCCCGACAATAAGCAAGGAGGCCGCTATACTACTTATGCCGATTATTGAAGGGTCCCCGGTGAGAGTAGGGTATATATTCCCCCGACCTCCGCGGGCGGAATATATAAAATCTCCCCGAATCTCACTGGCCTCCCCACAATAATCCTTGGCACAACTCGCTGCCACCAACCGCTTCACGGTAACTATTAGCCGAACACACAGACGTGGGATTCAAGATCGAGATAACAGAACAGCCCAAGATTAATTATATAATTTAATCAGCCTAAAGCACACTAGAAACTACAATATATACAATAGGGAATCTACAGAATATACATATGTCAGAGTACAGTTCCAGATAAAGCATGGTTTACAACAGGTATGCAATTCAATCAGTTACCTTGTGCGTCTGGCCACAGGGGGGCGCTGTAGACCAGGTTTCCAGGAACTCCCACAGATGTTTCTCACACGTGACCCCCAGCGAAAGAACACTGGAAAATGGCCGAAGTAGGGTTATCAACCTGGGCAAATCCAGGTCCCCTCCTACCTTCGTGACCTCAGAGGGAGCACTGCTCCACCCCTGGCTGGAGTTATGGACAGAATCCACAACATGGAATATGGCCATAACTTGGCCTGGGAGCGTCGTAGGTGGACGCCAATGCTCTCATTGTGACAGTTATGAATTTAGCTACAGAATGAGAGGTTTCATGACTTGTCTACTAGTTCCACATTGGCTGATATCACGCCTGGGGTATTTCCCAAGCTCCCGCTCCCATAAAAAAGGTGTGCCAGCATCGTCCGCATGCGAAAACACCATTTTTATGGTTGCCGTATTTATCGGAAATATGGCTTGCGAGATATGAACCATTTTTTACTGGAGTCGTTCTGTCTGGCTAGTTCCAGAGCCTTATAATGAGATACAACTCTTGTTACAGGGTGACGGCAGGGAGTCATCCTGTGTCCTTTGTTCCCACATCACCTAATTTCCATATCACAGGAGATGGCCATGGGATGGGTTGCTAAACAAGTTGTGTGAAGGAAAGGGGGGGTGACACCAGGAGAGGGCTTCCTGACATAACTTGAATATCATGATTTATCGTCATATCTCCGGATTTACCTCACACACACATTGGCAGCAAAAGCATTATTGGGGCACTGAGGAGAGGTGTGCGTAATGTTTTTTAGCTTCTAACTGGCCCTCAAAATCCAGCAAAATGATGGCCAGCCAACCTCCATTTTGCTGATATTCACAGATATTAAATTGCAACAAATTTTGATTCTGATGAATCAGATTTTGAGGGTAAACTCATAATTAATTTCATTCAGATATTGTAGCTATATTTTGGTTGTGAAAACCCCCCACCAAAACTCTAAGTAATGAAATATATAGTCACATACTTAACAAATAGTCTCGCTAATAAAGGAAAAGAGGTCCTCCACCCCATCCCCCTCCTGCCTGTTCAAAAATTACACCTCAGAGGTTAGTCTCAGTCAGAGAGATAGGTAATGCCGGAACCTACTGCTGTAGCCAATTAACATGTCGTAACATGTCGTTATTTCATGCAGTATTTCCACGCTAATATCTAGGTTACAGCGGAGACCATTTGGTTGCTCTTGCATTCTTTAAAAGAATTCTTTCACAATATACATCACTGCTATTATGTTTCTCAATGATTAACTCTGACAACACCTAGAGCCTAATCCATTATTGCATTTGTAACTTTTTTGTCTACTTTCTGGTTTTCTAAGACCATTTTTCATTTGTGCCTTAATTTTCCTTATTATTTTAATTTGCTCCTTTTTAAAGTCTATTATATATGTTGTGAGAGCTCACTTACTAATGTGATAGGGTTCACTGTCTCGGTTGCGTTTCAGAGGTAGCACACAGTACAACACTTATTAAATTGTCCAACTGCTTTATTTAGAACACATAAACTGCACTTTTGATACACAATATGCATGTGTTTCAAGACCGTAAGTCCCGCGTGCCTGTCACACAAGTTTGGATAGACTTCCCTAGTATCCTAGTTTAAATAACCGCCACTCACTGACCCTAGCCAGTATTCATACTCAAATTTCAAGTCTGTACTATTCAGGAGGTTTGGTAGACCTCCACACGCACTGACAGATTCCACTGACCCCGGTCAGTATTCACACACAGCTTTCAAGACTGTTCCCTTCTCTAAAAGCTTCTTTCTAGAGCATCACAACCCTCCAAACACTGACCCAGGTCAGTATTCACACACAGCTTTCAAGACCGTTACCTTCTCTAACGGTTTCTTTCCAGAGCATCACAACCCTTCATACACTGACCCCGTTAAGACAAAGCTGGCCCTCTTTTACTTCAGAGGATCCCTTCAGATAGGCTTCAATACCTCCATCCGCTGTGTAGCAGCCTCTGCACACACTGACTCCTGTCAGTGTAGAGTTTCTCAGACTGACTCACACATTACCATGTGCCAAAAAAAACAATCTCATTAAGACACACCCATGGGTGGACGTATGTAGATAGACAGACCCACTCATCTCTCCAGCTATCTGTAAACCTAGCCCTTTTGAATGCCTTAACCAAACAGGTACCAGCATAGGCATCCCAGAGAAAAACACTTCTAGGATATACCCCATCCATTTACAATGTAGCCGGTCGACATCTTAAACTGTGTTCACTTGGGTTTGTTTGTTTTTTTATGTTGTTATGAGAGGGGTGTGGGAGTTTCCAGATATTTTTGACTGATTCATCAATTGTGACTTTTTTAAGAGTTGCCGAATATTTCTACTTCAATCCCCCTCTTAAGTAATTTTATGTGAAATATTTGCAACATTTTAGAGAAAAATATGTGACTTTTTGCTCGAAAACATTGCAGAAAAGGTCGAAGACGAAAATGAAGTGTATTTTTTAGCTTTAAAATTCATGTGCCATTTTGAAGAATTTGATACACAAAACGGCAACGAGTACTAGAAGACAAAAACAGAAAAGTGACTGAAAAAAATTGCAAATGATGAATTAGGCTGTATTTTTTTCAGGGAATCACACACTTATGCAGATGTAAGGGATTTTTCTGTATCTGTGCATGAACACAATATTTTTGGCACCAGTACAACAGAAGACTTTGCCCCAATCTTTATTGCTGTTGATGTAGGGACCCAACTTTGACTATTTATATTGCTGGTAGTTTTACAGTGGGGGACCTTACATTATAGCTAAGGTTTAAGTAGTGGGGGAGTATTTATGCAGAACACTGCCGTTTAGGGCATTGTAGAAAGTGTACAATGCCTTTGGAACGTACATGCAGTATGGTAAATTTAGATTTATGTATACTATGTATGCATAGCTTTTTTGGCTATAATTTTAGCTGTATGGTATTTAACACATAATATGCTAATCATTAATAAGCTTTTATTTGTCTTGAGAGTATCTGCTATTATCAGTCCTTTTTCATTACTAGCCAATTGACTTGTTCCTCACCAGCCATGTGTTCATCAGCTTCATCGCATTTATCTGGAAAGCTCAGGCGGCTCCTGGGATAATGGAAGCGTTCCAAGGCAGTGGAGCTGTAGAGAGCAGATGTGGCTGCAATCATAAAGCAGGCAAAGCCACCAAAAGGTGATTTCTTTTACATGGGATATATTGTCTCTCTCCTCAGAGAGCTACAATGAGCATTTGGTCTAATCATTTCTTTTTGATAGTCGGCCAACATTACTTTATGAAGGCTTGTGAAATGGTCAAAGTGTCAGGCAAAATTAGGCAAAGCAGCGAAGAGACGGCCCACTGGGTCTCATCTATCTCCTCCAGGAGGAAGCAGTTACCTGTGAAAATGTCGATTCTGCTTAAATGATCCCATCTGTCTGCATCCCACTGTCCTCTCCTCTAGTGAATGAATTCCTCCTTCCCGATACTGCACTAACAGAACAAAATGAGAGCATGAAAGAGGTCCCCACTGCCGGCACACACAACAGCTCTATCAGTGCGTACATCTTACCTACTGGTTACCTCTCTGAGTCTGTGTATAGCATTAGTCTATACGGATATATCACACCTCTGCAGGTATCTACATGCTTTTCATGGGGCAGTGTTGTCAATAATGGACTTCCGGACTGCTATGTAAATTGCAATGACTAAAGATGGATGCCAGAAAGCATGACTAGTGTTCTACTTTCACTAAAGCCACGTGCACACATTGAGTATTTGGTGAGCTTTTTACCTCATTATTTGTAGTCAAGACCAGGAGTGGAACAATCAGAGGAAAAGTATAATAGAAACACGTCACCACTTCTCTATCTTTTACCTATTCCTAGTTTTGGCTTAGAAATACTGAAGTAAAAAACTCACCAAATGCTCAACATGTGCATGTGGCCTACATCCCACCCACTTTGCTGGGAACTGTAAGGCCATGTGCACACACTGAGTATTTGGTGAGGTTTTTCCCTCAGTATTTGTAGCCAATACAAGAGTGGAACAATCGGAGGAAATTAATAATAGAAACATTGGCACCACTTCTGTATTTTTTACCCACCCCTGATTTTGGTTTACAAATACTGATATAGGGCTTCTTTTTTGCAGGACGAATTGTACTTTTCAATGACATCTTTCATTTTACCATGTGATGCACTAAAAAGCCAGAAAAAAATTCCAAGTGCATTGAAATTGCAAAAAAAGTGCAACTCCATAGTAATTTTTTATTTACTATGTCTACTACATGGTAAAACTGACCAGGCAATTTGATTCTCCAGGTCAGTATGAGTATGCAGATAAAAAGCATGTATAGGTTTATGTTTTAATTCAAGTGGTGTAAAAAAAAATTAGAAGATTTGTAAGAACATTTTTTTTGCCTTTTATGGCCATTTGCGAAGATCTGTAACGTTTTCATTTTTTGCGTATTTTATAGTCCCCCTAGGGAACTTGAAGCTGCGATCAGCCGATCGCTCGTGCTATATAAAGCAATGCTTCAGTATGAGCTGTATAGCTGAAATCACGATCTCCCATGAATGCCGGCTCGCAATGGGCATTCACAGGAAAACCGTAATGAAAGACACAGCTGTCATCATCAGCTCACCCCTGGCTGTCATGATATCTCATCGGTGTCCAAGAAGTCATCTTGGGGTGCCGATGGGACCAGGGAATGACGCGCCCTCCTCTTGCGAATGTTAAATCCCACTCTCAGAAACTGACGATCCACCCTCGGCTGTTAGAGGCACATGACACCAGGTTAAATCAGCCGTCATGTGCGGGGAATTATGTTGGCTTGGTGTGTGAGCCTGCACCAAATGCAGGGACACAGCCAATGACCCACCATTATGTAAGAGGTAGTGAAGGGGTTAATCGAGAAATTTACTTTGTTTCCCTCCTTGATAAAATCATTAATTCTCAAAATTCTCAACTCACTTGTAAAGTTTGTGTTCAGTGAATAAAGACTTTCCCAAATGACAGTTCTACAGACCTTGCAGCATAATGTCTGTGTCTGCCTGTAGCTCCTCCCCCTCTTCACGCCATAGAATTTTAAAAGCACCAACTGTCATCTCTTATCTCATTAATAGAATAATCTGTCTTCCCTGAATACAGATTTTACAAAGTTTACCGATGAATTAGAATTGAAAGATCAATCCAGGTGGAGAAAGACGCCAATTTCTCTAATAAGATATATTACAAAGTTTCCTATTTTCATACATAATATTGATTTATAAAATATAAATTAAAATGATGGTTACTCTTTTAACTTTGAATCTGTGCCACTCATTTCCAAACATAAAGAATTGATTGGCACTCATATTCCTTTGACATGTGCCCTGTGGACAAGACATCATTAGGAGGTGCTGACCTCCCGATGCGGAAGTGACTGTCGCAGGAACAATACTTGAAGTATTATAATGTTACTAGAAGGTGGCCCGATTCTAACGTATCGGGTAGTCTAGAATGTGTATGTAGGTTAGCAGATTGAATAATAATTTAATCAGCAAGTCTTGAATAATAATGGTTCATTTTTTGCTCATTGGTCTCCCGCTGTGCAGCACGCATCGGCGTGTTTGACAGCGGGAGACCATCAATCTGAATGGGCAGGGAGCCGGCGTACACTGGTAACCATGTTACACAATCGGGTAACTATGCAGAGCGCTTTGCTTAGTTACCCGATGTGTACCATGGTTACCAGCGTACACCGGCTCAAGCACACATGTGCTGGGAGCCGGGGGTAAGGTGGTAACCATGGTACACATTGGGTAACTAACAAAAGCGCTTTCCATAGTTACAGGATTGTGTACCATTTGTTACCAGCGTACGTCGGTAAGCTGATAACCATGGTACACATTGGGTAACTATGCAAAGCAACAGTGCTGGTTTATTTTTTGCTTGTTGGTCTCCTGCTGTGCAGCACGCATCAGTGTGTTTGACAGTGGGAGACCAATGATCTGAATGGGCAGGGAGCCGGGGTAAGCTAGTAACCATGCTACACATCGGGTAACTATGCAAATCGCTTTGCTTAGTTACGCAATGTGTACACTGGTTAACAGCGTACGCCGGCTCCGGCACACGTGTGCCGAGAGCCGGGGTAAGCTAGTAACCATGTTACACATTGGGTAACTAAGCAAAGCGGTTTCTATAGTTACCCGATTTGTACCATGGTTACCAGCCTACGCCGGCTCCGGCACACGTGTGCCAGGAGCCTGGGTAAGCTAGTGGTTTCACACATCCGGCTTTTCTCCACGCTGCCGTAGGCTGGTTTCAGACGTCCGTGTTTTAGGTACGTGTGACACGGATGTCACACGTACCCATGTTATTCTATGATGTGCCTCACACGTCCGTGTTTGCACACTGACCTTGTGACCTTTCATGACCCCGCACGCACACACGCAGGCATCTTCGGCACCACGGATGTCACACGGATCGCACACTGATGTGATCTGTGCGACATCAGTGTAAAACATACCAGAGAAAATATGGGTCTTTTTTAATAAAAATATTTTCTATATTTACTTCTCTCCAGCGATGCTGTCTCCGGCTATGCTGCCTCCCGCTCCTTATCGCCGCTCATTATACTCTCGGAATATTCAGTGCCCTGAGGAGCTGGAAGCAGGAACAGCGCTGGGGACTTCAGTGCCGGGGACCGCATCGCTGGGTGAGTGTACAGCAGAATGTGTGTGTGTGTATACATGCATGTGCGCTATGTGTGTATGCGCTTGGTGTATCCATGTGTGTCTGCTGTGTGTGTATATACATGCATGTGCGCTATGTGTGTATGTGCACGGTGTATCCATGTGTGTCTGCTATGTGTATATGTGCTCAGTGTGTGTATACATGCATGTGCGCTATGTGTGTATGCGCTCGGTGTATCCATGTGTGTCTGCTATGTGTGTGTGTATATACATGCATGTGTGCTATGTGTGACACGGACGTCTGAAGGCAGCCGTACACTGTGTACAGGACAGTGGCTGCGCCACAACTTCCTGGTCACATGACAACACGTGATCGGAGCTTGTCGCGCGGCAACTGTAGTGTACACAGTGCACGAGAGCGCGCCGGATCAGACAAAGAGGAGAAAAGGTAAGCGACAGTGCTGACGTGTGCCGGGAGCCGGGGTAAGCTAGTAACCATGTTACACATCGGGTAACTAAGGAAAGAGGTTTCTATAGTTACCCGATGTGTACCATGGATACCAGCCTACGCCGGCTCCAGCACGCGTGTTCCAGGAGGCGGGGTAAGCTAGTGGCTTTTCTCCACTTTGTCTTGCCGGTATGGGCTTCCGGGGCTGCAGCACTGCAGCAGTCACCTGGGAGTCGGGCGTCTCCTTGTGGGTTCAGGGGAATGTGTATGGGGGGCGGGGCCAGGGAGAGCATCCAATGCGTGAGGGGGCAGGGCCTGGCCGAACGGCCAATCCGTGCGGGGGGGCGGGGCCATGCCGAGCCCAGCGGCCAATCTGCTGGTTGTCACTGTAACGACACAATTGTCACTGTAACGACACAATTTTGGAGCAAGACAGACAGACAGACAGAATAAGGCAATTATATATATAGATTCTGGTCTATAGAAAATTAATATTGAAAAAAGTTGTTAAAAACATTCTTGTCATTGAGGGGTTAAGCAGGATTTACATCATTGGGGGAAATCAATGAGTGATCCTCTGGTAAGAATACATTTACACGGCAGTAAACTGTATTGGATCTTGAAAGCAGGAACAATGTGGATGCACTAGACGCAGCCACTAGAGACCGGAAACAAAATTCTGCTTTGTGTTTCCAGCATTATTTGTCCACAACTGTTTAGCATCAGAGCACTTGTTCTTTGAAATGAAAATGTTAGCTTTTCTTCTGGCTTGGTTTTATGGTTATTAATATGATTACTATCAGAGTTATGTCAGTGTTGGCAGCATCTGCCACCGTAGAATTTACCCAGAATACTGCAACAACACATCCGATACATAAAAACAGAATGCTGAATTAGGGAGGAAATGTTAGAATTACTGTTGTGATAATAGCCCATCATATTTTTAGACTCATCATCCTTTATGGCTCTCACTAAACACTTCATAAAGTTGTTAACTGGTTGTAGGAGATGAAGAGTCGGGAACTTTGGCTGTTTCAGTAGCAAATGCACACTAGACCTTACTGGTACATAGCAGAGAACACTGACATGAAGGGTTAAATAGCAAATTGCATTTACGAAATATGTAAAGATATTCATGTTTCTGTTTGGACATGTTTAATTATATGTCGGGTAATCTGCATATCCACAAATACAATATTGGCAATTGTATAAAAAATCCCTAATGTAATACCTTGATTATAATAAAATAATACCTACTGGCATCTAAATATACAGTAGAGGAGCAGGGGAGCGTAAGTTCTTTACGCCTTGTCAAACTTGCCACCAAATTCCTTAGTGAGTTCCATTTATAGAGTTTACGGAAAAGTATGGCTGTGTGGTGGTAGAGCGCTACATCTAGGGGTTTTATCTGAATCCACAGAAAAATGTAATTCAGACTAGAGATTGTTCCCTAGGACTTGGTCCATGAACCACGTCAGTATCCTGTATCCGCTGGACATGAGGGGTGAGAACTTCCTCTTACCTGACGACAGCCGCCGCTCTTTTTTTAATACCCGGCCTGATGCAATGTCATGGTTGTGGCATGATGTACTTGGGACATTGTGCCAGGCTGGGTACTCAAAATAAAAGATGCAGATACCATCTGGTAAGTGGTAACTCTTAACGCTCCTGTCCAGTGGCCACAGATTACTTATGAGGCTGTTGAAACGGATCATGCAAATCAGTTTGTACCAATTCTAATTCAGACGTAACCTATAACAAAAAATGCTATAACACAATCGGGTTCATAAGGATTCAGTTTCTACTTTTCTCTGAGAGCATCCCTTTCGGTGACTATGTTCTTCTACCAGTCTGAAAAGACAGACACTGTCAGGGAAAACCATAAGTAAAGTGTCACGCTGTAACCAGCAAGGTTCGACCAGGTATACCGGAACTCCCAGCAAGCACTACAACACATAGTGTATACCTGGGAACACGATACAATGGTGCGCCTTGGCACTAGGGGGAGGGGAGCTTGATCATCTGCTAACACTCACCTGAGGCTGATCCCGGCACTCCCTAATGGCCCTATACGGGTCCTTTCCCCCATCACTAATCATGTGCCTTGGCTCTTGCTGACCCAAACTCACCCTGGCTAGTAAAAGTCAGTGAGACGCTAATTTCAACGCTGCAATAAGACAACACGAGGTAGGAAAGACAAACAGGGAAGAAAGACACAACAAATAAAACTCCGGCAGGAACTTCAAAGCTGCAACTGGTGTGCACCACAGCTTTCTCCAGAGACTGGTTCCTTCCAAATGGACAGCATTAGGAAAGAGCTATAGCTGACATGTAGTGGCGTGAGGAGCAGATATTTATAGCGGAAGGGAGTGGCTGAAGTTACAACTACCTGTTAGAGCACTACATGATAGAAATGAGCATTAACCCTTTCAGTGCCAGATGGAATTGAGTATGCTTCAACTCAGGATAAATGGCGAGCGAGCACTAAAGCTGATCTGCAATCCACAATGCGCTATGACCTTCCTATCCCAGCTAACATCAGGTCATGATACAAAGTCTATTTGAACTTCATATAGGTCCTAGCAGTCTATGGCTATGTTGCAGGTTTCATCTGAATTGCGTTTTTATGGGAATTCGGACGGAACTCCATATAACAGAAATGTTTTGTGGACATAACCTAACTGAAGTTCCTGTACACAAATTCATAATATTAAATAAGGCCTCTCACATGTATGTATGTGTGTATGTATGTGTGTATGTCCGCTAAAGGAATTCGCACCATCGCATTTACAATCACAACATTTTGCACAGACACCCCATGTGACTCAGGGAACGTCATAGACTATGTTTTGATGGGAAAATTTAACCCCACGCTTTACAGTTACCCTCCAAAAATCCTGTCTGCATTAAAGTGAATGGAGATAGGAGCTGCATGTTATTAATAGCAGCTGTGAGTGGTTGCTATAGGAACAAAATAAATTGTTAGTATAAGAAACATGTGTGAGGTAATAAGATGTCGGTGGGGAGAAGGATAGAGAGAGACAGAAAGAGACAGACAGACAGACATAAGCACAGACAGAGACTGACACACAGGGAAAGAGACAGAGAGAGAGACAGTCAAAGAGACAGAGAGACAGACAGATAGGGAAAGATATAGACAGAGGGGAAAAAGAGACAGGGGGACAAGAGACAGTCAGGGAAAAGAAACAAACGGGGAAAAGAGACAGAGAGACAGACAGAGAGACTGATACACAGACAGACAGAGAGATATACACAGACAGACATGGATAGAGACTGACACACAGACAGACAGGGAAAGAGACTGACACACAGACAGAGCCACACACACACACACACAGAGAGACAGACACACAGACAGAAAGAGACAGACAGACACAGACAGACAGACTGGGAGAGAGACAAAGAGACAGTTACTATCCCGGGCAACGCCTAGGTACTACAGCTAGTAAATAAATAAATAAATCAATAAATAAATGAAAAAGAAAAGCATACATTTTTTAAGGGGTAAAAAAATCAATAAAAAGAGAATAGATATTATAAAACATTTATATAACATTGTGAGGTAGCAGCGTTGTTTGGGCAAAAATGTGAGGCAGTGAGGCAGCAGCGTGTTCACACCAACAGTCTATTTATTGTTGCAGCATAAATAGATCCAATTTCCCACAGTCAAAGTCTCCTCCGGATCACAGCCGGTGCATATAGACAAATTCTTTGCATCAAAAAGTCTTGTTACCTTATGACCCCGATAACCGCAGGGATCTGTGTAAGGTTCTCCTAGGCTCACACTCTTGGCCTGTGTTCACTCCACACAGAGCCAGCCCAGCTCACACGGCATGTGTTAGCTTCACCAAGCCTGGCTCTCAACTGAGACACACCCTGCTGTGCTAGGCATGATTTAAACGAAAATGCCGGACATGAGGATTGCTACAAAACCTGAACTGGGAGGAGGGATCTGTCTCCCTGTTCCCCTTTGTGCTATACTCCCAGTAATAGCTATAGCAAACTCAGAGGGTTTCCAGACACATTCTGGGGGACACATAGCGGTCTTCAAATATTACCCCTGTCACTGCCTCACATATCCCCCCCTCAGTTCAAACGGGCGGGGTTGAACTTTTGTCAACATACAGGGACCTCTGGACAGGGCATCCGCATTGCCCTGCAACCTACCAGCCCGGTGTTCCACAGAAAAGTGAAAGTTCTGCAAGGAGAGAAACCACCTGGTGACTCTAGCATTTCTCTCCTTAGTATTCCTCATCCAGACCAAAGGGGAGTGGTCTGTCACCAGGCGAAAGTGTCGCCCCAGCAGGTAGTAGCGTAGGGATTCCAGAGCCCATTTTATGGCCAGGCACTTCTTCTCCACTATGCTATAGTTCTTCTCTGCCGGGGTGAGTTTTCTACTCAAATAGGTGACCGGATGCTCTTCTCCATCTACCTCCTGGGACAGAACTGCACCCAGACCCACCTCAGAGGCATCTGCCTGTACTATAAACTCCTTTTGAAAGTCAGGGTTGACAAGGACAGGCTGACAACATAGGACTACCTTTAGCGCCTGAAAGGCTTCCTCTGCTTGTGTAGTCCAGTGGACCATGACCGACTTCTTCCCTTTTAAGAGATCGGTCAAAGGCGCCGACCTTCCAGCAAAATTGGGTATGAATCGTCGGTAATACCCCATTATACCCAGAAAGGCTCTTACCTGTTTTGTGGTAAGGGGACGAGGCCAGTTTTGAATGGCTTCGATTTTGTTTACTTGTGGCTTGATAACCCCTTGGCCTATCACATACCCCAAGTAACGGGCTTCTTTGAGACCCATAGCACATTTGCTTGGATTCGCCGTCAGACCAGCAGCTCTGAGCGAATCCACTACCGCTTGTACCTGAGATAAGTGGGTGCTCCAGTCACTGCTATAGATGATGATGTCATCCAAATATGCGGAGGCATATGGTTGATGGGGTTCTAACACTATGTCCATTAATCTCTGAAACGTGGCCGGAGCCCCATGTAAACCAAATGGCAAGACGACATAGTGATAGAGCCCCCCTGGCGTGACAAAAGCGGTCTTTTCTTTTGCCGCCTCTGTCAGCGGCACCTGCCAGTAACCTTTAGTGAGATCGAGAGTCGTGAAGTACTGGGCCCGTCCCAGTCTCTCTATCAGCTCGTCGACCCTGGGTATGGGATACATATCAAATTTCGAAACCTCATTTAACTTTCGGAAGTCATTACAGAATCTTAAAGAACCGTCTG
The DNA here is from genome assembly GCF_048569485.1 of Anomaloglossus baeobatrachus. Lineage (NCBI taxonomy): Eukaryota > Metazoa > Chordata > Amphibia > Anura > Aromobatidae > Anomaloglossus > Anomaloglossus baeobatrachus. The sequence continues at coordinate 100,294,272 of NC_134359.1, read as the reverse complement.
GTTTCGGGATCAGCACAATGGGACTGGCCCATTCGCTCGTGGATTTTTCAATAACCCCTAGTTGGAGCATCTTTTTTACCTCCTCCGCAATGGCTTGCCTACGAGCCTCTGGTACCCGGTATGGCCTCAGGCGTACCCTTACTTGAGGCTCGGTGACAATATCATGGTGGATTACGGTTGTTCGGCCTGGGAGGCTTGAGAACACATCCGTATTCCGCTGCACTAACCTCCGAGACTCCCGTCTCTGCTGTTTTGAGAGAGAATCCCCTATCCTCACTCCCAATTCATCATCAGGGGACTCCTCCTTTGTTGTTGTCAAGGCACCTGAAAAGGTTAGGTCCAACGTTACGTCAGCCACCATACATTCCCTGTCTTTCCATGCCTTCAGCAGGTTTACATGGTAGATTTGCTCTGGTTTTCTTCTACCTGGCTGATACACCTTATAGTTTACTTCCCCCACTTTCTCCCGGATCTCATAGGGACCTTGCCACTTGGCTAAGAACTTACTTTCTGCAGTAGGTATTAGGACTAAGACACGATCTCCCGGTTTAAAAGACCTGATGGAGGCCTTTCTATTATACTGAGTACTTTGGGCTGCCTGAGCATCCAGCAAATGCTCTTTAACAATGGGCATTATTGCCGTGATACGATCCTGCATACCCATAACGTATTCCACTGTGCTTTTGTGAGGGGTGGGCTCCTGTTCCCAAGTTTCCTTAACTATATCCAGCAGTCCCCGCGGATGTCTGCCATACAGTAACTCAAATGGCGAGAACCCGGTGGAAGATTGTGGGACCTCGCGGATAGCGAACATTAAATAGGGCAATAACATGTCCCAATCTTTCCCCTCTTTGGAGACCACCTTTTTCAACATAGCCTTTAGAGTTTTATTAAAACGTTCCACTAGACCATCAGTCTGGGGATGGTACACCGACGTGCGTAGCTGCTTGATCTGGAGGAGTTTGCACAGTTCCTTTGTAATTTTAGACATAAAGGGAATGCCCTGATCGGTCAGGATTTCTTTGGGTAACCCCACGCGACAGAACATAGCAAACAACTCCCGAGCAATAAGCCTTGCCGAGGTGTGACGTAGTGGAATAGTCTCCGGATAACGTGTCGCGTAATCCATCACTACCAGGATGTGCTGGTGACCACGGGCTGATTTTACAATGGGTCCGATCAGATCCATAGCAATCCGCTCAAAAGGCACCTCTATAATGGGTAAAGGTATCAGAGGACTACGGAAACGGTGCGTTGGTGCGGTCAACTGACAAACTGGGCAGGACTCACAGAACCTCTTAATTTCTGCGCCGACCCCTGGCCAGTAAAACCGCTGAAACATGCGTTCCCGCGTTTTCTCTTCACCTAGGTGCCCACTCATTAGGTGGTTATGAGCCAATTCCAAGGTCTGACGGCGGTACGGCTGAGGGACCACCAACTGTTCCACTATTTCCCCCCGGATTGTATCAACCCGATAGAGCAACTCTCGCTTTAGAGCCATGTAGGGAGTTTCCAGCCTGGCACCAGGCCGCTGGGGTACCCCATCAATTACCTGTACATTTCCACGTCCAGGAGCCAATGTGGGGTCCCGGAGCTGTGCTGTTCCGAAATTATCTGGAGACACGTTCAACTCCGGGATTGCCTCGGGTGGCTCAACTTCTCCTGCCATTACCTCTAGGGGGAACCTGGCAGGGTTACACTCTGTCCTTATACTGGTGACCCCTACGGCAGGTATCCCTGAGTCGGGATCGTCCGGCTCAGGGCCTGGTTCAACCATACACCTCGGAGGGCTAGGTCGCCTCCCACATAATGTCCAGAACAGGGGCAAGTCTCTTCCCAAAATAACAGCATATGGAAGTCTTTTCATCACCCCCACTTCATGTTGTACCTCTCCACACGAGGTAGCAATGGTGACCCTTTCCATAGGGTATTCACGTAGGTCTCCATGAATACAAAGCACCCCTACTTTATGTCCCGTAGGGTTTTCCCCGGAGACCAAGGAGGCATGTACAAGAGTCACTAAACTTCCTGAGTCCAACAAAGCCTCTGCTGTATAGCCATTAACACGTACTTTGCAGAGATGGGGCTCCTCCCCCATAGTAACAGTGCTTACGGTACAAACAGTATGGGCATACATTGATACCCGGCGAGCGTACCGGCAGTCCATGGGTTCTGATGTGAGTGGGCACTGTGCCATCACATGCCTGAGCTGATGGCACCGCCAGCACATAACAGCAGAGGTGTCCCTGTTTCGGGTGTCTGACTTTGGGGAACCGGGACTCCTGCTGACCTTAGTCTGGGGTTTACTCTCTGCCAGGGCTGAAGACGGGACAGCACACGAGGGGGGACGGGAGTCTTTTACCAACTGTGAAGGGGGCGTATCCCTACGGAGTGCCCGCCGTGAAGCAGAGTCCCGGACCAACTCCTGGGTAGCTGTGTAGCGTTCCACCAAATTCACTAGCTGGTCTAGGGTACCGGGGTCCCCCTGTCCCACCCACCGTTGAATGGGGGCTGGCAAAGTCCGCACAAACCGTTCAATCACCACCCGCTCAATCATCTGTCCGGGGTTCAAGGTCTCCGGCTGCAGCCATTTTTTTACAAGGTCTAGTAAGACATGGGCCTGTGAGCGTGCAGGTTTTCCCTCCTCAAAGGACCACTGGTTCACTCGTTGGGCCCGGAGATAAGTGTTAACCCCCATTCGTGCAAGGATCTCACCTTTCAGTATGCCATAGTCCTTGGCATCCTCCGTGCTGAGATCCAGGTAGGCTTTTTGGGGTTCACCTACCAAGAACGGGGCCACGACATCAGTCCAACGGTCGGTAGACAATTTCTCTCGCTCAGCGGTCCTCTCAAACACGGAGAGAAAGGCTTCTGGGTCGTCCTCTGCACTCATCTTCGTAAGTGCCGCCCTTACTCTGTCCTGGGCCGCAGGAAGGACTGGTTGACCTGGAGTTACCGCTGGGAGCGCTTCTCGCAGAGAAGAAAGCTGCTTAGCCAACAAGCTGTTTGTCTCCTGTTGCTGAATGAACGCCCGCTGGAGCTGGACATTGGTTTGTTGCTGCTGAGCATTAGCCTGGGCCAGCTGCTTTACAAGATCCTCCATGGTGGCTGCTGAGTTAAACTGTAACTTTGCAGGCTTGATCATAAACATGTGAAAACTGGGTTGTTGCCCCTAGCAACCAGGCTGCAACGCCTGCAGGTTTCGTGGACCCGCCGATCCACCGCAAACAGTCGGTAGAAAATTTTTTTTTTTTTTTCCCGGGTAAGTACCTCTTAGGCCATTGCCCTTAGCAACCAGGCTGCCATGCCCGCATTCTCCACCATAATGTGAGGTAGCAGCGTTGTTTGGGCAAAAACGTGAGGCAGTGAGGCAGCAGCGTGTTCACACCAACAGTCTATTTATTGTTGCAGCATAAATAGATCCAATTTCCCACAGTCAAAGTCTCTTCCGGATCACAGCCGGTGCATATAGACAAATTCTTTGCATCAAAAAGTCTTGTTACCTTAGGACCCCATTAACCGCAGGGATCTGTGTAAGGTTCTCCTAGGCTCACACTCTTGGCCTGTGTTCACTCCACACAGAGCCAGCCCAGCTCACACGGCATGTGTTAGCTTCACCAAGCCTGGCTCTCAACTGAGACACACCCTGCTGTGCTCGGCCTGATTTAAACGAAAATGCCGGACATGAGGATTGCTACAAAACCTGAACTGGGAGGAGGGATCTGTCTCCCTGTTCCCCTTTGTGCTATACTCCCAGTAATAGCTATAGCAAACTCAGAGGGTTTCCAGACACATTCTGGGGGACACATAGCGGTCTTCAAATATTACCCCTGTCACTGCCTCACAACATATATAAACTTGCATATGAAGATATTTAAGTGCTATCTATATACTGACCCAAGCACAGGATTTGGAATGAACAGCTCGGGGAAGAAAGTACAAGCACGGAAAATTATTACTGATTTATAGACCTGAATTTTGCAATAAATAAAGTTGAAATTATGTTTATATTTTATTCATTTATTCTTGCCATTTGCTGAATATTTTAGACGAATATTTTTCTTAGTTAATGAAAAATATCGGTGTGAGGGAAATACCAATGAGTGTGCTCTCTAATGATGCCTTATTTATTTGGGGTCTTTTAGATAACCAATCGAGGGGGAAATGAAAAGCTTTTGACAGATTGTCGTATGCATGATGTGCCCGTGGTCAACTTATCCAATTGCAATCAATTATGTGGAAATATTTTAGTAAGCCAAGCATAACGAATAAATATCTCTGAGTAGCGAAGCCTCAGCCATATTGGAAAAGCTCATTTGTTCCATCAGAAAAATCTAACGCACATTGATTTTGTCTTGAATCTTCCAAGCGTCTATTTATATTGTTGACACCAGTAACAAACCTGTTCTGGACCACACTAACATCTGTCTTTGTTATAATGTGGCTTGTAGCACAAGTGGCCATGGCAGGCTGCTTTTCATTAGGCTACTAATATGTTAGTGTCATAATGTTTAGCTTCCGACATAATCGACTGCACTGCTCGTCGCCATTCCTGCTTTACATTTTAATCTCATCTGAAATAGTTAGGCTGCTAGCTGGAGCACAGTGTTAATGAATTAGCGCCAAGGGATTGATATGTAATTAATATTTTTCTAAGACAAAGATAAGATTCGAGAGAACCCATCCCCCATGTAAGTAATGCTATGCATTACAGGACTCAAAGATAATTGTACTTAGTCTCAAATTCTGTTTCTTACACATACAGAGAAACTCTTTTAAAAAGTAATTCTCAAGTTAATAAATTACTTTAAATAGTTAGTATTAAAATAAGTAAGTTTGTTGTTGGCTTGTTTTTTCAATCTGCTCTCATTCTGCTGCAATGACAGCTTTTATCTTTCATAGTATACAGCTGGTTTCCATGGTGCTTGACCACTAATACTTGTCGGAGCAGTTTCAATCACTGCACAGTACATAGTGAGTTGCGGCTGTAACTGCACCCCGCTGCTGACTGACAGCCAACTCTGTAAAGCTATTATTCTGTGCCAAGGTGTGGTTACAGTTACAGCTGTCGCTCACTATGTACTAAGCAGTAACTGATACAGCGCTGGCTGCGCCCCTATGATGAAAGGCCCGAAGCTGCCGGAAGGAAATTTTCATTGCTCCCAATGAGGGGCTCTCAGTTTTTCAGCCGCACGGCGTCAGAATGCTATTTTTCTGCAAATTAACCCCATATCTGCTGGTTAATCTCCTTTTTTATATGACAAGTTCATCTTAGAGTCAACTTTTACTAATCCAGTATATAAATAATTGTATTTACAGCGATCCTATGCTCTATACTAATAGGCTGAATCTCTATATTTACAATCAGGTCCAATTTAGGTAATAGTTGAGAGCAGACCTGGGAACTATTATGTTGGCTCTCTGAGTCTTTGACAGGAGAAAACAGGTAGAGTTTATTTAATTGGAGAAAGCAGAAGGGTTGTCATGATGAACACAAGGCTTTTCCATTTTCCCATTGAATTTGTGCCTTTATTTTCGTTTGGGTGAAAGCAACTGAAGGAAATCTGATTTCTATAGTATCTATGTCCTCAATTGCAATCACAGTTTCTACTTGGATAAGTTTAAAAATGGTTCTTCATGATTTTAGTTTTTAGGAAAGTTTTATTCATTAAATTACATGTTACATTACAAATGTTTGATTTATTTTTTTCCTCTAGGATAGTAATAATTTCACATAGCATCAAATTCAAGCCATGCATTTCCAGTGCTGATTAATGGTAGCTATTGTTTTTTACATTTGTTATGAGTTAGGTTTGCATAGGCATATCTACATATATTAAGATCCAACTGGTGATCGGGATTCAGCACTCCACCCTGAGATTTCGTTGCTCATGGAAAGCCGTCGAAAGAAAGAAGAAAAATAACCCTGCACTCAAATATATTCAATTCTGTCATGCGATGTTCGACTTTGCACAAACATGCTGGTACGACATTGTCAGACACTGTTCATACCACAGAGTCTGACAAGCAACATGAGGCTTCTGTATTGTTGAGCCTGAGCCGGGCTTCGGCTGGTTCAGGTTCACTGGTCTTCAGGTCTGCAGTAATTAATTCCTGCAGACTGGTGAGCAGGACCTAAGAGCTCAGGTTGCTAATTGCTTCGTGCAGCTGTCTCCTCTTGCACGGGTTTCTTCATGTATGTGCTGATGATAGCTTCAACATTAGTTCCAGTGATTCCCGGTCTTGGGGATTTTCCTGTGTACGGTGATCTGTGTTGTGCTTCTGAGTGGTGTCCCCTGTTGTGCGTTACTTTACTCCCTTTTTTCTTTTGTTTCCTAGTACACATATTGTCTCTCCTTCGTGTTTTGAGTGTTGTGTGTGCGAGTTTCCAATCTCCTTTGTCCATGTTGTTTTTTTGGGTTTTGTTTTTGTGTTTTCCAGCCCACCCCAAGAGTGTGGCAGAGGAGGAGTAAAATCAGGGTTCAGACAGGAATTAGGGTCACACTGTGGGCTCGGACCTGGTTACCATAAAACCTACTTCCGAGACAAGGGACAATGCATTGACTCTAGTCTGAAGGCCAGCCTAGGGTCACCTGTCCTGTCATTACATATCCTTTGACACCCTGGGACAAATCCATTTTGTAGCTTTGTTCACCTCTTGAACGTTTCAGCTCCATCCCGCAGTTGAATGCTCGGGATGGATTGAAACTTTCAACAAGTGAATAAAGCAACAAAATGGATTGAATATATTTGAGTTCCAGTTTTTTTTTCTTCTTTCCTACATCTAGATATGGAGCACTGTAAGACTTTTTTTTTTAGTAATTGCCTTGCCTGTACAGTTGTAAGTTCAATATTTGGCTAACAGATCCATAGTTCTTATTGAAACCTTAAGGAATACTGTATTATTCGTAGTAATACAGTAAATGTAGTGATCTAGATTCTTTTCCAAAATGTAGCCAAGAGTGGTGGTTACTAGGGATAAGCGAACCTGATGTCCGGTGTGTACCAAAAAATCAGATGCTAACCGCTCGCACAAACATCACTGTACTCAGTTACGTTCTATGCACAGCCCAGTGTGAACCGCTTGCAGTTTTTTAATGGGGTAACAACAGTTTGATCAAATGTAATGTACACCCAAACAAAAAGGAAAAACCCTGCCCACCCTCCCCAGGAATGGGCTCTGTTTATGGCTGGATGCATGTGGACGGAGACCCGAACTGTCAATCAGTGACTTGCATTGGGGTTCAGGTCAAGTCCGAACGCATGGAAGGTCGGATCAGTTGCACCCGCCAACTGAATTTCCACAGATTCGCTCATATCTAGTGGTTACTTTTTATCTACTAGGTCCATACCGGAGGAATTCATGATGCGCCATTTCCTGTATTTGACATTGCATTATTTGCAAAAGTGATGCATCCTGAAAGCAAAATGATATCATTGGATTAATGTTCATAATCTTAGAATTCAACCAATTCTTAAAGCAAATGGGCACTAGTTCCAAATGTCTTCAGAGCTATGGACAGATTTCGTATATACGAGTGCCTCATACATGACTATATTCTTGCTAGTTTTTTTCACTTGTGTGCTTGTTCATTTGACTGAACATTATAAAAAGAGCATTTTAAAGTTTAGTAAAGCTGGTATAAAGCGTGATTCAGTAATACACTTAGTGCTGTGACATTGGAGCAGCTTAATGGAAGCTTTGCCCTAGAACAGGTATTGCAGCTCTAAGCAGCCACTCATGAATTGAGAGCATAAATTCAGCGCCCAGCATTCCTTATTCCTCTGCTTAAATATTTAAAGCTTTTCAATGCTAATCTTTTTCATCTCCCATTTTCTCTATGAGCACATTATTCAGAGGAAGACCAGTGGTTAGAATAAAGACACCAGCACATCCTTAGTCTCGCATGTCGTAACAATTGCGAAAACGTCAAAATGCTACTCAATGTCTGCCTATAGCTGTTATATCATGTTCTACATATGAGAATTGTAATTCTAACAAATGGATATATTCAATATACATAGAAAGTCATAACTATATATAATAGTTCCATAATACTGAGCGATAATCAGGAAAAAGCCTTCTTAGGAGCACTCGTTCCCTAATCATTGGTCTGTCATGTGCAAAATGCTTGGTCATTGGGTGAAATAATTGTCATTGTTCTCGACAGCACTTTGGCCTGTGTGAACCGGATGTGCTGCCGAGAACATAATGTTCTAAGCTTACAGAACGATTGTGTTAACGATTGCTCTGTACATATGGAAGTGCCTTCAGCTTCTCTCAGCAGGCCATTAAGAAACCTCACATAGGTGGTTATTGCACTATTGTGGTTGCCTTTTCTAAATGCTCCTCAGAATTTATTTAATGTAGTCATCCAAACTTTTGACGAGATATTTATTTAGAGAACATTCGTAAAGAAACTCAGATTTAGACTTTATTATATAGTTTGCATCTGTATATAAAGTCACCGTGTACAGCATTGAAGATGATCAATAATTATGGCCTGTACTTTGGTCTAAAAATCACCCGGGACAATTCTCATTTCCTCACTGTAGACTTCTCCACTACATAGTTAAAGGAATCTGTTTTTACCACCTTATCTGAGAGCAGCATAAGGTAGAGACAGAGATCCTGATTCCATCGATGTGTCACTGACTGGGCTGCTTAGTGTAGTTTTGATAAAATTACTGTTAATTCAGCAGTAGATTATCATTAGAGGACTACTTGGTGTGCTGCAGGTAGTCCAGCATATTCATGAGCCCTGTATAACTGCTAGATCTGCAGCAGAGAAAACGGAAAATGGTAGCAAACAGCTCAGTAAGTGACACATCGCTGGAATCAGGGTCTCTGTCTCTACATTATGCCGCCCTCCGATGGGGTAGGAAAAAAAAGGTGACAAGAGTCCCTTTAAATAGTTATATATGTTGAAAAATTACACAAATCCATCAAGTTCAACCTTCCTTCACCAGTTACCGTATATATTTTCCATTGCTAAATTATTTGTTACCCAAAATGCCATTTGTTGTGATCAAAGCATCCAGCCCTTTTTTAAAAGCTGTTATAGTGTCTTCCTCTTGCGGTAGGGCTGACTGTTCTAACTGTAAAGAACCCTTTCTTATTTAGCTGCCGGAATCGCCTTTCCTCCTCTTGTAATGAATGCCCCTCCCACCACCCCCTTTACTTTGCAATTTTTTGACAGGAATAAATTATTTAGCACACATGTATTTGTACAAATAAATCAGACCTTGTCGGAGATGCTTTTTTTTTTTTCTCTAAGCTTAACAAAACCAACTGTTCTAACCTCTCATGATAGGAGAGGCCTTAGAGGCCTTACATCCCTTGTAATAATCTAGTTGCCCACCTGAGCCCAAAACTGGATCCCATATTCTAGATGTGGCCATCCACCTGATTTATAGAGGGGTAACAATGTGTTGGGATCACGGGATCTAATCTCTCTTTTTAGATACCCTAAAATCTTGTTTGCTTTTGCAGCTGCTGCTTGACATTGAGTACTGCTGCTCAGCTTATTTGTAATAAGAATACCCAAGTCCTTCTGTTCTGTAGTCCTGATTATACTTCCACTTAATGTACTGTATATGCAGCAATAGGATTACTCTGGCCTAGCTACACTACTAAACCTTATTTGCTAAGCGTTTGCCCTTGCAGACATCTTATTCAGATTATTTTGTTATATTGTACTATCAAACTCAGTTTTTATTATCCTACATAGTTTGGTGTCATCAGCAAAGACTGACATTTTACTTTCAATCCCATCCACAGGGTCATTAATAAAAAGATTAAAAAGAATTGGACCTTGTGGGCCGCACTACTGACTATATCCCATTTAGAGAATGTACCATTTACAATGACCCTTTGTTCCCTGTCTCTTAACCAGTTTTTATCCCATGTGCATATAGTGTTCCCTAGATCCTGCATCTGAATCTTCAATATGAGGCTGTTGTGTGGTGCAATATCAAATATCTTACCAAAGGCCAGATATTTAACATCAGCCATATAACCAACATCCAAATTTGCACTTACTTCCTTATAGAAACCCAGGATATTGGTTAGATGTGACTTCTGTTTTATAAATCCATGCTGGTTGTCAGCTAATATATTATTCTTTGTAATATACAGTATTTTTGCAGGTTATCTCTTATAATGATTAATATTAAAATCTTTTTTAAAGAACACAAAAACTTAGACTAAGACAAAATACCAGAAGATTTAACAGTCAAACTAACCAATGAACAGGTAAAGGGAGGAGAGCTAATGCACCCTATAATAGATCATCCCTCCTGTGCACTACCTAACAGCGATGGTCGGCACTCTAACAAATCAACAAGGCGCCGCCTCTCCCTAACCTCCCCTGACTCACCCTACTTATAATTAAAAAAATGCTTGTGCCTAATAAAAAGTGCAAATAGTGCTTCAGCAAAGAGGCAACAAGTCAGAGGGGCTACTTATCATTCAGATGTGCAGAATCGAAGCCTCAACGCGTTTCTCCATTTGGATCATCATGTGCCCAATATAATCTTTGTGTCAATCGAATAGCATGATGAGATTGACACAAAGATTATATCATGGTATAAGATTGCTTTTTATTAGGCACGAGCACTTTTTCAATTATAAGTAAGGTGAGTCAGGGGAGGTTAGGGAGAGTTAACGAGGAGCGGGGGCGCCATGTCAATTGGTTAGGGTGCTGACCTCCGCTATTAGGTAGTGCACAGGACGGAGGATCTATTATTGGGTGTATTAGCTCTCCTCCCTTTACCTGTGCACTGGTTAGTTTGACTCTTTGTCCAATCTTTTTGTATTTGTTCTTAGTTTAAGTTTTTTGTGTAATTTCTTATGCCCTCAAAAAATGTTCACGCCATCAGTCTTATCATATTTGCCTGGATCCACCTTCTTACCTTTCTTAAATATGGGTACCACATCAGCCATACTGCAGTCTTGCAGCAGTGACCCTGTTACAAAAGTGTCTTAAGAAGATGAGATACATCAGTCTGTAAATTACTGTGCTCAACTCCTTCAATATTTATGGATGATTGCCACATGGCCCAGGTGCTTTGTCGATATTTAATTTGCTCAGAAACAGCCATACTTCTACTTGAGTTTATTTAGTTGTATTGGGTAATGGACTTTTATTTATGTCTAGCTGAATGATACCTGGTACAGTAAGTTCATTGGTAAACGGATGGAAAGTGCCTGTTTAATATCTCAGCCTTTTCTTTGTCCTATATAATTACATTGCTATTATCATCTTTGCCAATAATGTATTTATACAAGTTTGTTGTCGACAATTTAATTTTCTGTAGCTAACTTTGCAAGCTTGATTTCTTTTTTTTTTTTCATTTCTTATTGAGATCTTTGATACTGAAATCTCCTAAAGTGCTATTTCTGATATCTCGGCCAATAAGTTTTTGAATGCCCTTTATTTTTGCCTTATTATATAACTTTTTCTTTCCTATTTATCAACAATATTGGTTTATTTTTATTATGTATATCTTAGCTTTTCTAAAGTTTCCCTTTGAAATGTTGTATTGCATATTAAATTGAAAGTTACCATATTATGGTCTCTGCTATCCAAATGCTCCCAGACCTGTAAATCTGAAATTGTATCTGGTCTATTTGACAGCCTAGATCCAGCAAATAATTTCCTCTAGTTGGTTCATCAACCAACTGAGAGACGTTATGGCTAAAGGTCGCTTTACACGCAGCGACATCGTTGAAATGATGTCGTTGGGGTCACGGAATTCGTGATGCACATCCGGCCGCTTTAGCGATTGAGTGTGACACTTGCGATTGAAAAAGGTCGCAAAATCATTCAAAATCATTAATCGTTGACATGCTCCCCTATTCCCATTTATCGTTGCTACTGCAGGTACGATGTTGTTCGTCGTTCCTGCGGCAGCACACATCGCTATGTGTGACACCGCAGGAACGAGGAACCTCACCTCACCTGCGGCCGCCAGCAATGAGGAAGGAAGGAAGTGGGCGGGATGTTACGTCCCGCTCATCTCCGCCCCTCAGCTTCTATTGGGCGGCCGCTTAGTGACGTCGCTGTGACGCCGAACGAAGCGCCCTCTTAGAAAGAAGGCGGTTCGCTGGTCACAGCGACGTCGCTAGACAGGTAAGTACGTGTGACGTGTCCGAGCAATTTTGTGCGCCACTGGAAGCGATTTGCACGTGACGCACAAACGATGGGGGCGGGTACGCATGCTAGCAATCCCGCTAGCGAGATCGCAGCGTGTAAAGCTGCCTTTAGAGCTTGCAGAAGATTCTATGTTTCATTGAATGTCAGAATTGTTAAAATCCTCCATAATAAGGACCCAATTATTATTATTATTATTATTTGCTACCTTTTCTATTTATTGTACCATTTCATTGTCTACCTGTTCTGTTATGTTAGGAGGCTTATAGCACACTTTCCATTATTGCCCTCCCCATGTACATTTACCCATACTGACTCTACATTGACACTGTTTTCCCCACTGTCGTCATTGAGTTCAATGCTTAAATTGTATTTAATGAAAACACACCCCCTCCACCGTTTTTGTCTTTCCTGTCCTTTCTGATTGTGGTGTAACCCCCTACATTTGTTACCCAGTAATGGATTTCACCCAGGCAGATTTCTGTAATGCCCACCATGTCGCAATCTGTACCCGACATGAAAGATTCTAATTCATGCATGTTATTTGCAAGACTTCTTGTACTCACAGCACATATTTCATACTATTAGCACATTTATTACTCCCAATCAGCTCTCTACTTTCCTTGCATGTCCCAGCCCCCCTCCCCAAATCCTCATTGACCCCTACTGTCTCAATCTTTTTGTCTGCTCTATCTATCCACTTTTTTGCACAACCACCCTCTATCCCCCCAGATCCTAGAACTCCTCCATCCGTCTGACCATTATTTCACCCAGGACAGATGCACCCTCCCCATTGAGGTGCAGCTCATCAGGAGTGTCGGCTGAGATGGCTGTTGGCCAAACTATCGACCGAAGCATCATTCGGCCAACATCCACCTAATGTGTACGGCCAGCTTTAAATTTTATTTTATCTTCTATAGCTGAGTTAGGTTGTTAGTTTTCCCAACATCAGATCACTGTAACACTTGATGTGAGGCACAGAACACTTTAGAGCTCAGCATTTTAATGGCATAATATAAGATCTGATAAACCCACATCACATATCAATATAACTGTTATATGAATCTGCTGATCCAAGCCGGGTGTTCACAATTGCAAGTTATTTGCAAAGCCAGAGCCAGAAGAGGTGTTTGCAGACCATTTTTAGGTTTTTACCCTTGAAATTGTCATGAATCACGAATCACTTTCTTTAAACTTATAATTTTACTATGTCTTTATAGGTTGGCGCTGCCTCACCTAGATTTGCTGCGTTAAACCTGTCACTGTCATTACTAACTAGAACAGAACCATTTAACGTATGAAACACAATGTTTTCGAGTCATGCTGACAACGCCGAGTTTCTGATTTGCTTTGTTCTACTTCGGAGGCGCGGAATTAAAGGACTATGTATATTTGGGTTACACGATTCTCAATGTTTTGTCAAAGTCTTGGGTAAAACAACTTGTTTTTCTGACATATTTTAACATCTGAGTCCCGTCTGAACTAGGTTTTCCAACTGGAAAATAACTTTTCATGTCTTTTTTGTTTTAAGTCTTTTATCTGCCATCAGTAATTATGTTGAGATAAGAGACTCCACTATCTTTGCTCCACAGAAGTGACCTAGAATAGTTAAAAGGTCCCATACTAACCCATTCATTAAGTGCTACGTTTACATTGACAAGAAATAATCAAGATCAGGCTAAAGCTGCCTGTATTGATCAAATGCCATTTCGGACTCAAGATAATCAGGTCGGTTGATGGCAATGACCTGTCCATCTTCAAATGGTTACAGTAAATGGGTCCTCTAAACAGTGGCTAAATAGATTGCAGGACCCAAGTTCTGTAATGGCCAAGATATGGGATTATCACATTAGAACCAATATAAATTTACATTGTATGGTTATTTACATTTCACCTATCATGCACACTACTACTCCATTCATTCATATGGGAGTGCTGAAAACTGGTATTACACATGATCAACTACCAGTCCATGTAAGCGGGGCTCCATTCCTAGAACAGTTGATCAAAATGAACTTTGCTCTTGGAATGCCCCTTTGAGCCTAGTATGAGGCTAATACTTCTTGATCTTTACAGATCACATTTTAGTACTCATCTCCATACCATCACAGACAGGATACTGCCCTTAAAGGCAAGGTCAGCAGTTTTTTTGCTGTGTAAGCTGAAGACTGTATGCTGCAAGGGTTAACATGGAGAATTCAGGTATGCCTGTATTGTCAAGGTCTGATCTGTTGTTTATTTGCAATGTTTTTTTAAGCAGCAGGACTTCATTGTTCAGAGTACAATGTCACCTGCAGGGCAGTCTGGCACATCCCCTCCTCTGATTCACACCTCACTGTCTATGTACAATCCCTATAGAGAGCCTGGTGTGGGCAGAGACAGCTCCCTAGACTCTCTGACATGGCTAAGGGTACCGTCACACTTTAGCGACGCAGCAGCGATCCCACCAGCGATCTGACCCGGTCAGGATCGCTAATGCGTCGCTACATGGTCGCTGGTAAGCTGTCAAACAGGCAGATCTCACCAGCAACCAGTGACCAGCCCCCAGCCAGCAGCGACGTGCAAGCGACGCTGCGCTTGCACGGAGTCGGTGTCTGGAAGCTGCGGACACTGGTAACTAAGGTAAACATCGGGCATGGTTACCCGATGTTTACCTTAGTTACCAGCGCACACTGCTTAGTTTAGCTTGTGCAGGGAGCAGGAGCCGCCACTGGCAGCGTGAGAGCTGCGGAGGCTGGTAACAAAGGTAAATATCGGGTAACCACCTTGGTTACCCGATGTTTACCTTGGTTACAGCTTACCACAGGCTGTCAGACACCGGCTCCTGCTCCCTGCACATTCAGGATTGTTGCTCTCTCGCTGTCACACACAGCGATGTGTGCTTATCAGCGGGAGAGCAACAATATAAAAACGAACCAGGGCTGTGTGTAACGAGCAGCGATCTCACAGCAGGGGCCAGATCGCTGCTCAGTGTCACACACAGCGAGATCGCTAATGAGGTCACTGCTGCGTCACAAAAAACGTGACTCAGCAGCGATCTCAGTAGCGAACTCGCTGAGTGTGAAGTACCCCTAAATCTAAAAATTCTGATTGTGTCAGAACTGCTGCATCTAATAATCTAAGTGATACATCATGGATTCAGGGTATCTTTGTCTACATCATGCTGCTTTCAGATGAGGTAGCAAAAATCTGCTGACAGATTCCCTTTAACAGCTTTATTTTCAGTAGATAACACAGGATCACATTATGCACTATAGTTGATAGTCACAGCTCACATCCACCACCTCCCTGTAGAGCGAACTCAGCACAGATCACAGAACATGTTTAGAAAACACTCCTATAAAAGTCCATAGTTCTAGAGTCTGACTGCTGCTATATATTACAGGCTTCTGCATGGCAAATATCTAAATGCAGTTAACAGATAATAAGGCAAGAAATATACCCCATAATCTTGTACAAAAAAAATTTAAACAAGCAATAACCTGTAAAAAATCAAAAATAAAAATATCAGAGAAGAATAAAGCTCATTATGAATCACTTGTGCTTTTATTTTAATTATTAACCTCTTAAAGACCGGGCGATATTTTGTTTTTACTCTTTCATTTTTTTCCTCCCCTTATTCCAAGAACCGTAACTCTAATTTTCAGTCGATATAGCCGTGTGAGTCCTTTTTTTTTGCTAGATGACTTTGAATCCATTTGATCCATTTTATGATATCATGTAATGATAAGCGGGAAAAAAATTCCAAAAAAAAAAAGGGAAAATCTGCAATAGTTTTAGGTTTTTTTTATTTACAGCGTTCATTTTACCAACTGACCAGGCAGTAGGCTTCTCCAGGTCAGTATGATTATGTAGATACCAAACATATATACCGTAGTTTTTGTTTTATTTAAGTGCGGAAAAAAAATCAGAAATTTTGAAAATTAAAAATCTTACTTCTGTCACAGCTTTTCGAGAGCCGAATTGTTTTAAATTTTTGGGATATGGAGCTATGTGAGGCTTATTTTTTCCACTGAGATCTGATGTTTTTATTTATGTTATGTTGGGCTATATACAATATTTTGATCACATGTTATTACATTTTTTTTTCTGGTGTTGAGGCCGAAAAACTAATTCTGGTGTTTAGATTTTTTTCTCGTTACGCTATTTATCAACCAAATTAATTTATTTTATATTTTAAGTTGACTTTTACAAATACAGCGATACCAAATATGTGTTGTTTTTTTATTTTTTAATTTTAATGTGATAAAAGAGGGGTGATTTAAATTTATAAATGTATATTTTTCATATTCTATTAAAACATTTTTTTTGTACTTTGCACTGCATGTAATAGTCCCCTTATAGGCAGATGAAGGCAATGCACAATCTCTATTGAGAGCATGGTGCGGGCAGGGACAACTCCCAGGTCTGCTACACTCAATTCTGAGATAAAGTGAGAATGGCTGCACACAGTGATCTAAGTTAAGCATGATTAGTTTCAGGGTCTCTTTTCCTACATTATGGTGCTCTCAGATGAAGTAGGAAAAACCTGGTGACAGATTCCCTTTAACCAAATCTAATGTATAAGTTATCCATTATTACATTGGATGAAGAATAACTTCCTAATTTCTGATCCTGAGAATCTAGACTCTGAAGAGCTTCATATGAATGGAGCAGTGGTCAATCATGCTCACTGCCTCTCCATTTATTCTTAATGGGACCACCTCAGATTGCAGAGTGCTGCCTTTTTGCACTCCCAGAAGAATGAATGGAACAACGTTGTGCATGACTAACCTCTGCTTTATTCCCTCAAGAAGAGCTCCCACTGTTGGGATCAGCAGTGGTACTAGTGGTCGGACCCCCAGTGATCTGGATATTATACTCTATCTAATGTTTAGGGAATAACTTTCAAATCTGAGAATTCCCCTTTAAGCCTTATTTGCATAGGTATGAAATAACAGCAATTTTATTTTGTTCAAGAATAGTGATGGGCGGATTTGCAGATAACCGGGACTGGTGGGTCCCGGTTATCTGTTTTTTCAAATTTGGTTCTGAGCTGGATGCCGTTCCCCATATAAGTATATGGGGACCAGAGTCCAGCAATTAAAATGGTGGTAGAGGGGATGAGGGGATGGGAGCAAGCGCACTGTACTTACCGAGACTCCGACACGGTTGTACACTGCTTCCAGGCCGCTCATTCACTTCCGGGGCCACGCATTACGTTCATTACTTATACATTAGTTTCCCTGCCCACCGGCGTCTGTGATTGGTTGCAGTCAGGCGCGCACCCACACTGAGTGGCAGTGTATCTGACTGCTTCCAATCACAGATGCCGGTGGACAGGGAAAGCAGTGCTTGAGGCTAATAAGTGGCCCCAGTAGTGAAACGGTGGTCGTGGGAGTAGTATACAGCCGTGCTGGAGCCTCGGTAAGTATGAAATGCTTACTTCATTCTTATTTTTCTTTATTTTTCCTTTATTTTTCCTTTGTTTCCCGAGTTGCCAGATCCAGATCAACACCCAGAATCCCAGGCCCGGGTCCAACACTCGAGTAAGCTTGAAACCGCATGGATCTGGACTTTTATAGTCCGGGTCCGCCTGTCATTAGTCAGGAAGCTACAGATTGCATGAGTAAAGATGACATTATCTTTCAGAGTGCAACATGAGCATATTAACAGTTTGTTCGGGGTGTGGGGAATATTATTCTGACCGATTCCCATTAGAGACATTTCTGACCTAGAATGGGTTACATTAAAATGTTTCCAGGGCCAAAGGTTAGCAGTGATGAGAACATTGATTACGCTTTATACCTATCATATACACTAATACGCCAATACACCTGGGGCTCATGGTAAAACTTTGGCACCGCGACATTAAATAAAACTTGGATGATGAAAAGGTCACAGATTCTTCTACTTGTACAGTTTGAGCACTCACTGTTTATGGCTACAGAAGCAATTCCCTCTCCATAAGCGCATTCCTAAGAGCAGAAGTCTCGACTCGCGCTGCCCATTCAGATAAGTGCCTGTTCAGTGTTGTGAAGGCGAAAATGGATGCAAACGGACCTTTCATGCAGATGGGGAACCGTTTCATTCACAAGTCCCAAAGGCTCTCGTGGCTAACCAGCATTTCCTCTTTGCACAGCAGAGATCCTAAGTATCACAAGCAGCCGAACAGACATACACCGCTCCTCTGCTTGCTGGATTTGCATCACAAAGGCAAATTTGCATCTGGACACTCTGCTTCTAGTCACGAGATAATCAAAAAGGACTAGTGCGGAATAGTAATGGGGCATCTTTGAAATCCTTGACAAGGAGGAGGCACGCAGTGAATTTATCAATTAATTTATTCATTTATGTCTATGTAGTATATATGCAGCACGCATGCTGAGGATCACACAGGTCATTAGAGTCAGAGGGAATCGTATTTATCATGTCAGACTAGCTGAGTCTGCCATGATTCGTGCCATTACAGATTCTAGAAGCTACCCCGGACCATTCAAGTGTGAATTGTTTGATGAGCTGCCTTTGTTTTTGTTTTTTTCTTTGTATTTTTTATCTTTCATTTTTCACCCCATCTTGTATTCTAACAGGACATTTTGTAATTGATGCAGTTGAAGACCGTTAAAAGGTTACCGACCTTATTTCTGCAAATTACTAACTTGTACATCTTCGCAAAACAAATGCTGTTTTATGAAAATGTTGCTTATATATGCCGGCCATGTCCACAGTGTAGATCCATCATCCTTTGTGTCTTATTTGGATTGTCATTTGATTGCTTTGTCCTCTGTCATCTCGAGGATTCATCCTAATCAATCACCTATTCAATAATCATTATCTAGGACTCTTTTGAAAAAGTCTTCAATCCTAATCAACTCTGGTTCAATCCGGTAAATGCAGGAAATTATATATCACACCATGAAATTTGTGAACAGAACAGAATTTCCTTGGATTAAAGAGGATACTGGATTAGTAAATTAATGGATTTCCTTTTTTAAAATTCTGTTGTTTTTTTTCTAATAATTTCTTAATTATTTTATATTAATTTCATAATATAGCTTTATAGAGGTTGGAGATCTGTTTTTCTGTTACAAAACTCTCCAGATACTCTTCAAATCCAGTGGGTTTTTCCAGTTTTAAAGGAAATCTGTAAACAGGATTTCATCCCCAAAACTATTTATATGCATATAAAGCTGTTTTAAAGCACCACTCCAGCTTATTACACCATTGAAGTGGTGTTGTGAATCTAAGGGGTACTTTGCACACTACGACATCGCAGCTGCGATGTCGGTGGGGTCATGTCAAAAGTGACGCACTTCCTGCGTCGCTCTCGACATCGTAGTGTGTAAATCCTAGATGATATGATTAACGAGTGCAAAAGCGTCATAATCATATTATCGGTGTAGCATCAGCGAATTCCATAATTACGCTGACGCGACGGTCCGATGTTGTTCCTCGCTCCAGCGGCAGCACACATCGCTGTGTGTGAAGTCGCAGGAGCGAGGAACATCTCCTACCTGCGTCCCGGCTGGAATGCGGAAGGAAGGAGGTGGGCGGGATGTTTACATCCCGCTCATCTCCGCCCCTCCGCTCCTATTGGCCGACTGCCCTGTGACGTCGCAGTGACGCCGCACGAACTGCCCCCTTAATAAGGAGGCGGTTCGCCGGCCAGAGCGACGTCGCATGGCAGGTGAGTGAATGTGAAGCAGCCGTAGCGATAATATTCACTACGGCAGCTATCACAATGATATTGCAGCTGCGACAGGGGCGGGGACTATCGCGCTCGGCATCGCAGCATCGGTTTGCGATGTCGTAGTGTGCAACGTACCCCTAAGTCCCCTGCCCCATGTATTACACTCATCTTCTATCTCCGCATTTTTTGGTTTCCAGCAATTTGTCACCTGCCGGCAACTCCAATGTTTCATAGAGCATGCTAGAGGTCACAACTTAATACATCTCTATGAGAACCTCTGTCATGGACACAGCCAGGGAGGTAACACAGATATCCCACCGCTGCCACCAATTTGTCACCGAGAACACTTTGCTTTCCCTAATCATCAGGACAGTTATGCAATTGACTGACGATTAATGGACAAAGCTGCCGCTGTTTCCACTACTAGGCCAATTATCGGGGAGCTTACAGTGAAGGTGTGTATAAATATATATATACTAGAAGGTGGCCCGATTCTACGCATCGGGTATTCTAGAATTTACGTATTGTGTAGTTCATGTATGATTTTTGTTATATATATATATATATATATATATATATATATATAGATGTTGTTGTGTGTAGTTACCAAGTGTTTGTGTAGGGCGCTGTACATGTTCTGGGTGTTGTCTGGGTGTGATGGGGGGTGAGAGCGGTGTTGTTTGTGTGTTGCGTTGTTTGTGGATGTGTGGTGTGTTTTGGGGGGAGGTATGTTTTGTGCAATGTGTGTGTTGTGCGGTATGTGCATATATTTGTGTGTGCAGCGTTGTCTGTGTGTGGGTGTCTGTGTAGGGCAGTTGTTTGTGGTTCCCAGTGTGTGTGTGTGGTGTGTTGTGCAGTGCGCGCGCGTGTGTGTGTTGGGGGGAGGTGTGCACTTCCCATCGTGCTCCATCCCCCATGCAGCGCACTCCCCATCGTGCTCCATCCCCTATGCTGCGCACCCCCCATCGTGCTCCATCTCCCATCCTGCGCACTCCCAAACGTGCTCCATCCGCCATGCAGCGCACTCCCCATCGTGCTCCATCCCCCATGCTGCGCACTCCCAAACGTGCTCCATCCGCCATGCTGCGCACTCCCCATCGTGCTCCATCCCCCATGCTGCGCACTCCCAAACGTGCTCCATCCCCCATGCTGCGCACTCCCAAACGTGCTCCATCCGCCATGCTGCGCACTCCCCATCGTGCTCCATCTCCCATGCTGCGCACTCCCAAACGTGCTCCATCCGCCATGCTGCGCACTCCCAAACGTGCTCCATCCGCCACACTCCGCACTCCCCATCGTGCTCCATCCACCATGCAGCGCACTCCCCATCGTGCTCCATCCCCTATGCTGCGCACCCCCCATCGTGCTCCATCTCCCATGCTGCGCACTCCCAAACGTGCTCCATCCGCCATGCTGCGCCAGCATCAGCCTCTCTACCCGCAGCATCAGCCTCTCTCCCCGCAGCATCAGCCTCTCTGTCCCCAGCATCAGCCTCTCTGTCCCCAGCATCAGCCTCTCTGTCCCAAGCATCAGCCTCTCTGTCCCCAGCATCAGCCTCTCTGTCCCCAGCATCAGCCTCTCTGTCTGAAGCATCAGCCTCTCTCCCCGCAGCATCAGCCTCTCTGTCCCCAGCATCAGCCTCTCTGTCCCCAGCATCAGCCTCTCTGTCCCCAGCATCAGCCTCTCTGTCCCCAGCATCAGCCTCTCTGTCCCCAGCATCAGCCTCTCTGTCCCCAGCATCAGCCTCTCTGTTCCCAGCATCAGCCTCTCTGTCCCCAGCATCAGCCTCTCTGTCCCCAGCATCAGCCTCTGTCCCCAGCATCAGCCTCTCTGTCCCCAGCATCAGCCTCTCTGTCCCCAGCATCAGCCTCTCTCATGCCAGCATCAGCCTCTCTGTCCCCAGCATCAGCCTCTCCATCCCAGCCTTCCCCAGGATCAGCCTCTCTCATCCCAGCATCAGCCTCTCTGTCCCCAGCATCAGCCTCTCTGTCCCCAGCATCAGCCTCTCTGTCCCCAGCATCAGCCTCTCTGTCCCCAGCATCAGCCTCTCTGTCCCCAGCATCAGCCTCTCTGTTCCCAGCATCAGCCTCTCTGTCCCCAGCATCAGCCTCTGTCCCCAGCATCAGCCTCTCTGTCCCCAGCATCAGCCTCTCTGTCCCCAGCATCAGCCTCTCTCATGCCAGCATCAGCCTCTCTGTCCCCAGCATCAGCCTCTCCATCCCAGCCTTCCCCAGGATCAGCCTCTCTCATCCCAGCATCAGCCTCTCTGTCCCCAGCATCAGCCTCTCTGTCCCCAGCATCAGCCTCTCTGTCCCCAGCATCAGCCTCTCTGTCCCCAGCATCAGCCTCTGTCCCCAGCATCAGCCTCTCTGTCCCCAGCATCAGCCTCTCTGTCCCCAGCATCAGCCTCTCTCATCCCAGCATCAGCCTCTCTGTCCCCAGCATCAGCCTCTCCATCCCAGCCTTCCCCAGGATCAGCCTCTCTCATCCCAGCATCAGCCTATCTGTCCCCAGCATCAGCCTCTCTGTCCCCAGCATCAGCCTCTCTGTCCCCAGCATAAGCCTCTCTGTCCCCAGCATAAGCCTCTCTGTCCCCAGCATCAGCCTCTCTGTCCCCAGCATCAGCCTCTCTGTCCCCAGCATCAGCCTCTCTGTCCCCAGCATCAGCCTCTCTGTCCCCAGCATCAGCCTCTCTCATCCCAGCATCAGCCTCTCTCATCCCAGCATCAGCCTCTCTGTCCCCAGCATCAGCCTCCCCATCCCAGCCTTCCCCAGGATCAGCCTCTCTCCTCCCAGCCTCATCCAGCACGCCATGCTTCTCTGCCGACACTCACAGATCCGATCGCATACACTCACACACACCGACACACACCCGATCGCATACACTCACACACACCCGATCGCATACACTCACACACACCCGATCGCATACACTCACGTACACACACATTGACGATATTGCACATACGAGCTCATACTCGCAACATCCGGAGATACCACATGCTTCTGGCCATGTGATCCTCCGGCAGGTCCTGGAAGGTCACAACAGCACAGTATCGAGGCCGAGAAGCAAGCGATATCGCCGGATGCTGTGAGTGTGTGGATGCGATGTGTGTGTGAGGTGTGTGTGAGGTGTTTGTGAGAGTGAGTGTGATCTGATGTGTGTGTATGTGTGTGTGTGTGTGCTATGTGTGTGCATGTGGATCTTCCGCCGCTGCAGGACCTTGATGTGCTGGTAACTATGCTAGCATGGTTACCAACGTATCCCGTCCCCCGCTCGCACGGGAGCCCACACCAGCATACGGCGGCAAGGCCAGCAATGCGAGGGTAAGTGTCGGCTGGGTTGGCGGCGTACGCTGATGTGGGCTCCCGTTGGGGGGGGGAGTACAGTACTCACCTGGGAGTCGTGGCCGTGTCAGTTCGGGGAATGCGCGGGGGGGGCGGGGCCAGAGCTAGCGTGCATTGCGTGAGGGGGCAGGGCGTGGCGTGGCCGAGTTGCCAATGCCTGCAGGGTGCCGGGGCGAGAGGCCAATCTGTGGGGGGGGCGGAGCCTGGGCGAGCGGCTGGCCAATCCGTGTGGGGGCGCAGCCTGGGCGAGCGGCCAATCCGTGGGGGGGCGGGGCCATGGCGAGCCCAGCGGCCAATCAGCTTTGTGTCACCGTAAGGACACAATGCCACCGTAAGGACACAATTTTGGAGCATGACAGACAGACAGACAGACAGACAGACAGAATAAGGCAATTATATATATAGATATATATATATATATATATATATATATATATATATATATATATATATATATATATATATATATACACAGTGCCTACAAGTAGTATTCAACCCCCTGCAGATTTAGCAGGTTTACACATTCGGAATTAACTTGTCATTGTGACATTTGGACTGTAGATCAGCCTGGAAGTGTGAAATGCACTGCAGCAAAAATGAATGTTATTTCTTTTTTTTTTTTTTTTTTTTAAATTGTGAAAAGTTTATTCAGAGGGTCATTTATTATTCAACCCCTCAAACCACCAGAATTCTGTTTGGTTCCCCTAAAGTATCAAGAAGTATTTCAGGCACAAAGAACAATGAGCTTCACATGTTTGGATTAATTATCTCTTTTTCCAGCCTTTTCTGACTAATTAAGACCCTCCCCAAACTTGTGAACAGCACTCATACTTGGTCAACATGGGAAAGACAAAGGAGCATTCCAAGGCCAACAGAGACAAGATCGTGGAGGGTCACAAGGCTGGCAAGGGGTACAAAACCCTTTCCAAGGAGTTGGGCATACCTGTCTCCACTGTTGGGAGCATCATCCGGGAGTGGAAGGCTTATGGAACTACTGTTAGCCTTCCACGTCCTGGACAGCCTTTGAAAGTTTCCACCTGTGCCGAGGCCAGGCTTGTCCGAAGAGTCAAGGCTAACCCAAGGACAACAAGGAAGGAGCTCCGGGAAGATCTCATGGCAGTGGGGACATTGGTTTCAGTCAATACCATAAGTAACGTACTCCACCGCAATGGTCTCCGTTCCAGACGAGCCCGTAAGGTACCTTTACTTTCAAAGCGTCATGTCAAGGCTCGTCTACAGTTTGCTCATGATCACTTGGAGGACTCTGAGACAGACTGGTTCAAGTTCTCTGGTCTGATGAGACCAAGATCGAGATCTTTGGTGCCAACCACACACGTGACGTTTGGAGACTGGCTGGCACTGCATACGACCCCAAGAATACCATCCCTACAGTCAAGCATGGTGGTGGCAGCATCATGCTGTGGGGCTGTTTCTCAGCCAAGGGGCCTGGCCATCTGGTCCGCATCCATGGGAAAATGGATAGCACGGCCTACCTGGAGATTTTGGCCAAGAACCTCCGCTCCTCCATCAAGGATCTTAAGATGGGTCGTCATTTCATCTTCCAACAAGACAACGACCCAAAGCACACAGCCAAGAAAACCAAGGCCTGGTTCAAGAGGGAAAAAATCAAGGTGTTGCAGTGGCCTAGTCAGTCTCCTGACCTTAACCCAATTGAAAACTTGTGGAAGGAGCTCAAGATTAAAGTCCACATGAGACACCCAAAGAACCTAGATAACTTGGAGAAGATCTGCATGGAGGAGTGGGCCAAGATGACTCCAGAGACCTGTGCCTGCCTGATCAGGTCTTATAAAAGACGATTATTAGCTGTAATTGCAAACAAGGGTTATTCCACAAAATATTAAACCTAGGGGTTGAATAATAATTGACCCACACTTTTATGTTGAAAATGTATTAAAATTTAACTGAGCAACATAACTTGTTGGTTTGTAAGATTTATGCATCTGTTAATAAATCCTGCTCTTGTTTGATGTTTGCAGGCTCTAACTTATTGGCATCTTATCAAACCTGCTAAATCTGCAGGGGGTTGAATACTACTTGTAGGCACTGTGTATATATATATATATATATATATATATATACAGTGCCTACAAGTAGTATTCAACCCCCTGCAGATTTAGCAGGTTTCATAAGATGCAAATAAGTTAGAGCCTGCAAACTTCAAACGAGAGCAGGATTTATTAACAGATGCATAAATCTTACAAACCAACAAGTTATGTTGCTCAGTTAAATTTTAATACATTTTCAACATAAAAGTGTGGGTCAATTATTATTCAACCCCTAGGTTTAATATTTTGTGGAATAACCCTTGTTTGCAATTACAGCTAATAATCGTCTTTTATAAGACCTGATCAGGCCGGCACAGGTCTCTGGAGTTATCTTGGCCCACTCCTCCATGCAGATCTTCTCCAAGTTATCTAGGTTCTTTGGGTGTCTCATGTGGACTTTAATCTTGAGCTCCTTCCACAAGTTTTCAATTGGGTTAAGGTCAGGAGACTGACTAGGCCACTGTAACACCTTGATTTTTTCCCTCTTGAACCAGGCCTTGGTTTTCTTGGCTGTGTGCTTTGGGTCGTTGTCTTGTTGGAAGATGAAATGACGACCCATCTTAAGATCCTTGATGGAGGAGCGGAGGTTCTTGGCCAAAAACTCCAGGTAGGCCGTGCTATCCATCTTCCCATGGATGCGGACCAGATGGCCAGGCCCCTTGGCTGAGAAACAGCCCCACAGCATGATGCTGCCACCACCATGCTTGACTGTAGGGATGGTATTCTTGGGGTCGTATGCAGTGCCATCCAGTCTCCAAACGTCACGTGTGTGGTTGGCACCAAAGATCTCGATCTTGGTCTCATCAGACCAGAGAACCTTGAACCAGTCTGTCTCAGACTCCTCCAAGTGATCATGAGCAAACTGTAGACGAGCCTTGACATGACGCTTTGAAAGTAAAGGTACCTTATGGGCTCGTCTGGAACGGAGACCATTGCGGTGGAGTACGTTACTTATGGTATTGACTGAAACCAATGTCCCCACTGCCATGAGATCTTCCCGGAGCTCCTTCCTTGTTGTCCTTGGGTTAGCCTTGACTCTTCGGACAAGCCTGGCCTCGGCACAGGTGGAAACTTTCAAAAGCTGTCCAGGACGTGGAAGGCTAACAGTAGTTCCATAAGCCTTCCACTTCCAGATGATGCTCCCAACAGTGGAGACAGGTATGCCCAACTCCTTGGAAAGGGTTTTGCACCCCTTGCCAGCCTTGTGACCCTCCACGATCTTGTCTCTGATGGCCTTGGAATGCTCCTTTGTCTTTCCCATGTTGACCAAGTATGAGTGCTGTTCACAAGTTTGGGGAGGGTCTTAATTAGTCAGAAAAGGCTGGAAAAAGAGATAATTAATCCAAACATGTGAAGCTCATTGTTCTTTGTGCCTGAAATACTTCTTGATACTTTAGGGGAACCAAACAGAATTCTGGTGGTTTGAGGGGTTGAATAATGAATGACCCTCTGAATAAACTTTTCACAATTTAAAAAAAAAAAAAAAAAAAGAAATAACATTCTTTTTTGCTGCAGTGCATTTCACACTTCCAGGCTGATCTACAGTCCAAATGTCACAATGCCAAGTTAATTCCGAATGTGTAAACCTGCTAAATCTGCAGGGGGTTGAATACTACTTGTAGGCACTGTAAATATATATATATATATATATATATATATATATATATATATATATATATATGTAAAACCAATCCCAATGTATGGAATATATATATCTATCTCAGTATGGTCACTGCCAATCCCACAATAACAAAAGGAACTACTAGCTGCCACCACCAATCGTTTATACAGGCCGATTGGACACCTGCTACAGGTAGCATATTGCTTTGGGAATGCAGTTCCTAGAGCAAGAAGATCCAATCTATTAAATGTACATCTGCAAAAGCTGTTACAAAGCAGACAAAACAATACTGCATATACAATTACATCAAATAAAAAAGGAATAACAACAGAAAATTACTAAACTTGTGTCACTGAAATGGCTCAGATCTATGGAGGGAAGAACTCCAAGAAATTGTGGAACAACCCTACACAGCAATGTATATTCCTACATAGAATAAGAATCATAATTTGGCATTTGCTTTTATTAACACAAGTTACACCCACATACCTCCCCTCTGGTATCTCATACTAGGGCTCGTTATGGGATGTGGCTTCAGTCTACAGAAAATTAGGAGATCCCCCATTTCCATTATATCTTTGCCCCTGGAGATCTCAGGTGAAAGATTTTGTGGTCATGTTTCTTATCACGAATTTACCTTTCTATCGATATGAAACATGACATGGAGAGCATCTTCCAGCTGACCAATTTTCATATGGAGCTCATAGGCAAGCCTCACAATTATGAAAAAATATGTATGTTCTTCCTCTTGGGATTGCGATGCTGAAGATGTACCTTCCATAAATATTGGATCGATACAAACTCCAGTACCTTCCATAAATATTGGATCGATACAAACTCCAATGTTCATCAGTGACCACCGGTGCCGAAAACTCTGGGGTGTGACATAACCTCTGTAACTTCTGACAGAGAGTCAGAAATTACAATAACAAGAGGGTGGCATGGGACCAGAACAGCATCAGTAACAGGTGAAGTTGCTGGAAAGTGAGTATTTGACAGGAAAAAGGGTGTTTAGATTTAAAGCGCCACTCCAGTGCTGAAAAAAACAAAACGCAAAGCAAAGTGGTGCTTTACAGATCAATTCAGCAATACTTTTACATGACCAGTCCATTCCTATATTACGTAGAAATCAGCATTTTCATTCGTATGCAAATTAGGCTGAAGAGCTATTTGTGGATCGGAAGGCTCTGTCACTTCAACTTTTTTTCATGTCTAGTGCCACCTCCTCCTGTTTGAATGATGGTTGCTTTGCCTGAAGTCACATAGCATAGAGGCTGTTAGTCAAGCAAGATGACACCGCACTACTCGGCGAATAGAGCTGGAGTAACAGAGGCTTCAGATCTTCAGCCTCATTTGCATATAAATTTAAACAATGATTTCTCAGTAATGAAGGAACAGACTGGCCATGTAAAGGTATTTCTGGACTTGTCTTTGAATGAGCTACATGCGCATATACATAATTTTAAGGATGAAATCCTCTTTAAAAAACTAAAAAACTTTACTACCCTTTTGTCTCTCTGGGCCTTGGGAACGCGGCTTTAGACATCACTGGAACCGCGGCTTCATCGGAGGGGAGTATAGGCTTATTTATTTATACAGGAGTGAACAAGGGAAATGAGAAGGGGTTGTCCAAGTAGTGGACAACCCCTTTAAGTCTGCAGATGATTTAGACTTTGTATTATAAACAGAAAAACTTTGAGTTCTTTAAATATGTATAAAATGTACCAGAACAGAATGCACACTTAAAAATAGGGTGGTGCTACAAGGGGAACATTCACATTAATATGACATTTTATTTATTTAACTGCAAAATATTAAAATAACACCGTTTTAACAAACTTACCCCAAACATAACAGTAGAGAAAACACAGGTAAAAGAAAAATACCTACCGTCATTGGAAGAGTTTTACATTTTTTGTTTAGCCTTATTTTTCTTGTCTTTGCATTTCGAAAGATGGAAAGAAAATGTTATGTTGTTATATGAAGGGCTTTCCTGCTCAAGCTTGATGTGTACAGGTATCATGGCATCCTCAGGTAGCGGGTGATGGGCATGGCTAGGTAATGATGCTTGGAAATCAGAAATGCGTTGGAAATATGTATGTGAATATAGAATTTTTTTACTTTGGAGGGCTGGATACTTCTCTCTTCATTTGGTTTTCCAACAGCGCATGGTGCTAATAAAATCCTGATAATATTTGTACTCTCATAGATGGTCTTCCATAAATAAAAAAAAGTATAGAATCAAATGGATGTATTCGATGCAGATTTTGCATCAAATTAATATAATTATGTCTCTTTAAGGGAAAGACCAAAACCGCCTTCTACCACATCAATTTTACAAATCATCTGTTAATAATTCACTAAACGCTATCAGGTAAAAATGCACTAATAATAATTTACAGTATGTAAGCTGCCTCGGAAACCTGTTCTCCTGACATAAATCGTTTGTGACATCTCTAGCGGTTTGCCTTACATGTCATTGAATGAACCAATTTTACATGAAATGTGCTAGATGAAGACACAGTGGTACAAATGCTCCGAATAGGGAAATTGCAGTAGAAGAATGGAAAACCTATGAGATTTCCGTGACTATTGCATCAACTGCACCCCTCCCTTTTAATCATTACATTGATAAACTTCCATTTCTGAATTGCAGATGAAGATCGTATTTAAACGCACCACGCCAATACGGCATATCAGTGTATTTAATGGGTTATAAGGGTGTCAGCTGAAAATCTTGGGATTTCAAAAATCCAATTATTGCTTCTAATATGCTCATATTAAACAGTTATATTTGAACACTGCCCCATGGTTCACCCGTCCCTTAGCTTGTTATCAAACTACAGTCGCTCATATCTTCTGTTTGCATTTTAATTGGCTCTGGGAATAAGTAAACCCAGTTAGCTGACAATAGTCATGAATATACGATCAGCCCATGGTCTATCTGTCAGCCTTTACCTACAGCAAGTAAGCCTCTTGTCTGCATTAAAATGCGAATACTAACACACTCGTGGTAAAAGAAAAAAGGCAAATTATATGTAAAGTGCAGTGCACTATTTCAGTAGGGCACAGAGGGAGCTACATGATTTTCTTAGTAATGATGCAAGTTATTTTTTTTTTATAAGCCCCAGGGACGGTACAAAATATTTTGGTGCCCTATGCAAATGAAGTCAGTGGCTCCCTGTCACAGATGACAAGAGAATGCAGGGAAACCTATACTGGCCTTAAGGCTGTCATGTTCGGTGCAGAGGAGGATCCACGGGACCGCGCACCGGACTCCCCCAAGGAGACCACCAGGAGCGAACCCCTATACAGGGGCTGTCTGGCAATCTCCCCAGAAGGCCTAGATGCGCAGCAACCGGGACACGGGAGCGTGGCGGGATAGCGTCTGAAGATGTCCACATAGGATATGGAGGCAGGTCCAAGGAAAGATGTGGACTGAGAAGAACCGAGTACAGGTGCCGACTGGAGATGGCAAATGGAATCCGGGGCCAGCGAGCGTGCAGTCAGGCGATACCGGGTGGAATCCAGGATCGGTGATGAGTACAGGCTGGAGGAAGATAACGGGATCCACAACAGTCTGACACCGGGGATTCTCCTGGAAAGCCGGAGGACCGGATACGCACAGGCAGCAGTCGGCATCTGCGGGCAGAGACAGGGTTAATCCTGGGCACAAGACACAGGGGACCTGAACACTAGCACAAGAGACACGGCTACTCGTACACATTGAACAGGCACCGCCCACATGGAAAGGAAGTCTTATATACCCTGTACCTGTATTCAGCCATTTCCTGTTGCAGAGATGTTGACCCTTTAAGAGAAGGGGAGAATGCGCGCCCGCACCCTACTGCGCATGTGCGAGACCCAGGAGCCGGAGAACAGTGCAGGATGCAGGGGAGATGAGGCAGGAGGGCTGTAAGCAGAGTCCCGGCACACAGTGAGGCGCCGGGACTGCCGAGCGGGACGTGCAGAGGAAGCTGAGGGAGGAGAGTGGGAGCGGCGGCCGTGGTCGGGGTGCATGTGGACCGGGACTGTAAGTGATGAGCGGCGCCGAGATAAGCGGCACGGTGACAAGCAGCGCCGCAGCCCCAGGAGCACGACAAAGGCTCACACTAACACCCGGAGGTACTCTTGAAGGTAGGGAGGTCCGACCCCCAACCTGGGCCTTATCTCCTGTCTTTGTCCCTGATGGTAAGATCCCTGTCCACAACCCACCACCTGGGGGGAAGGGACAAGACCAGAAGTCTACAACCCAACGGGCAAATTAAGACAAAACAGGGGTAACAATGACAACAACTTGAACACACGACAACCACACACAAAAGGGCCACTAATAGTGCTCAAGGGGAAACAACATAAAAGAGGGAAGGACAACAAACTACTGGGTAACATCCATACTGTACAATCAGCACACCTAGAAATGCTGCAACAAGCACCAATGCTGCAGCCCACAAAGCAAGTCTCAGAGAAAGGGTTAATCCAGCTCCTTTGTCCTCCTGGCCAAGATTCCAAATGAATGAAAATAACCAGCACCCACTGGTGGAAGTAAAGGGTATATATAGGACCTGGGCGTGGTCCCAAGCAGGAACACCTGACTAGGAGTCAGGAGCTGCTGGAAGGTAAACTGACATTACCCTCTGCTCCTCAAAGGAAAGGGAATCCATTTAATCAGCTGAGTACTACAAGATAAAGTGAGATTCTGACCCAGAAGCTGACACAAAACAAAACAGAGGAAAGACCGCGACACTCCCCTCGCCACTATCTCTCAGCCCAAAACACAAAAGCATGGGTCAGAGACTCATGTAATAGGACCCCTTATTCCCCCGCTTCCCACCGCACTAGGTCAGGTAACCAGTTCTGACAGACACTTCCTCTAGAATTGTTATTCTTTTCACCAAAAAATGGCAGCAAAAGTTAAAAAAAGTGGTGTACTTTAGGGGAGATGCTCAACAGGGAGTGCATTGTCAAAATGAAATATGGAATCATTAATTGTATGTATATTGAGCTACATAATACAAGGGACAAATAGAAATATTCATCCCTCAGATCATATATTTTAAATGTCAGACCCAAGGATAGTCATGGAAACTAATATAGCTTAACTATAATAGGGGCCATTTAGTTTGAGGTGTCCAACATTTGGCTGATAACCTAATTGAAACTAAACAGACATCCTATGTAAGATAAAGCGTTACATATGGTGGGGTTTTTTGTCCGTGATGAGACTAATACAGTTTGTAACAAAACTGATGGTGCTTCTGGTGTTGTATTGAATTGTATGAATAGTGGTTCTGGTGACATATTCATGTACTGATGGTTCTAGTGATGTATTCCTTTTCAGATAGTGGCTCTGGTGATGCATTCATGTAGTGACGATTGTTCTGGTGCTGTGTTCATGCATTACTGATGGCTCTGGGGATGCATTCATGTAGTGATGGTTGTTCTGGTGCTGTCTTCACGCATTACTGATGGCTCTGGTGATGTATTCATGTAGTGATGATGGTTCTTGTTCTGTATACATCACCACAACCATCATCAGTACATGGATACTAAACCACAATCATCATCGGGACATAAATAGCACACCAGAGCCATTATCAGTAAATAAGTAGAACCACCATCGGTACATCAATATTTAACCAGAAATACCATCAGTACATGAATATGGCATCATGATTTAAGGGTGTTTTACCACCAGAAATGCATTGATGGCTGTGCTAGTTGTGTTCACAGCTTTTATCATGCACTTAATTTGAATTAAAAATACTTTTTGATGCACTTTTGGATCTTGGATTTTATCTACATTACATAGTTACATAGGTTTGCTAGGTTCTAGGTCTAGTTCAACCTTCTGCCACCAATTATACATTACTATAAAATGTTTTCATTTATTCCGCGGAGTTGGATATTTCTGCTGTAACTCTACTACATCCTGGCTAGACGCTTCTGTGCTCTGGAAGATTTATTGCGGTGAGCTGGTTTATCTTTTACTTTCTCTGTATGAATATGGTACCAGAACCACCATCAGTACTTGATTGCATAACCAGAATCACCATCAATACATGTACATGAATGCATCACCAGGACTACCTTCAGTACATGAATGCATCACTAGAATCTCCATTAGTACATGAATGCATCACCAGAATTATCATCAGTAAATTAATGAATCACCAGAACTATAATCAGTACATCAATGCATCAAGGCAACCACCATCAGTTCATAAATCCATCACGAGGAACCACCATCAGTACATTATTGCATTACCAGAACCACCATCAGAACATGAATGCACAACCCGTATCCTCTTCAGTACAGGTATACATCGCCAGAACCACAATCAGTACATGTATACATCAATAGAACAACCTTCAGTACATGAACACAAGAATCAAGCTTAGTAATGTGATCAATTGTAATGTCAAGTCAACCCCATATACAATTGCATCAGGTGAACTTGCAACTTGAAACTCCCAGTATGTCCTTAATGATTCTGGGAGTTGTTGTTGACAATCATCATACAAGAAATACAATAATGATGAAACCTTGTCAGTATCAATAAATAAATAAATATTTACATTCTGGTACTTTATTGTTGACATCTCCATTGGAGTCATTCTCTTTCTTTTCGTCTACATGTTGTCCGCATGCCATGATAACTTTTCACGGCCACACCTTGTTTCTACAGACTTCCATCTTCTCGGGTCTTCTGCAGCACATCCCCACACAGTGCCCTTAAAAATAAGTGTTATTAAATTGGCCTCTGCTTAAAAATATCTATCCATACTGTGCACTAAATAAGCCTCCTATGGAATATGACCAACACACTGCCTTCCATTATGAGTTACATCCGCCACACTCATCGGTGACCCACTGACATTGCTCACCAGTGTACCTGCACCCTGGCAGTCAGTGTACTGAATGCCTACAACTGGAGAAAGGCTCCAGGTGGCTGCAGAGATTCATCTATGTCAGGACTTTTTTTTTTCAAAGTGCACCCCCCCCACAGAGGCAAGTAGTGCCATAGGCAGGTGTCTACCCTGCTTACCCCTCGTCCCAGCCCTGATCAGCCTACATGCAATGGGTTAAACATAGTAATTACAAAGATTAGCACTGTTTTGTCTTCTGACATTGAATGTAATCTAGGAAGAACATTACCTGGACAGATAAGAGTCAAACAAGTTAGGGGTACTTCACACTCAGCGAGTTCGCTACTGAGATCGCTGCTGAGTCACGTTTTTTGTGACGCAGCAGTGACCTCATTAGCGATCTCGCTGTGTGTGACACTGAGCAGCGATCTGGCCCCTGCTGTGAGATCGCTGCTCGTTACACACAGCCCTGGTTCATTTTTTTATTGTTGCTATCCCGCTGATAAGCACACATCGCTGTGTGTGACAGCGACAGAGCAACAATCCTGAATGTGCAGGGAGCAGGAGCCGGCGTCTGGTGGCCTGCTATAAGCTGTAACCAAGGTAAACATCGGGTAACCAAGGTGGTTACCCGATATTTACCTTCGTTACCAGCCTCCACAGCTCTCATGCTGCCAGTGCCGGCTCCTGCTCCCTGCACACGCTAAGCTAAGCGGTGTGCGCTGGTAACTAAGGTAAACATCGGGTAACCATACCCGATGTTTACCTTAGTTACCAGTGTCGTCAGCTTCCAGACGCCATCTCCGTGCAAGCGCAGCGTTGCTTGCACGTCGCTGCTGGCTGGGGGCTGGTCACTGGTCGCTGGTGAGATCTGCCTGTTTGACAGCTCACCAGCGACCATGTGGCGACGCAGCAGCGATCCTGACCAGGTCAGATCGCTGGTGGGATCGCTGCTGCATCGCTAAAGTGTGACGGTACCCAGAATCTCTAATCAGCTGCCAGTTGTAAAATGGTAAGGTGCCCATTAGTAGCTTCCAGACAAACACTTAAGGTCCATGTACATGGAACAATTGGCGTCAAGATATAAGTGTCGGTGGTGGTAGTTTGAATACTTGTTTAAACAAGTTGACCATAGTGAATGATCATCACTGATCAATCTATTGCTGCACAAAAGACCATTTCCCCCAATGATCAAGTGTTTTGCTCATTCATGGGGTGGTTGGAGGCCTCTTTGGTTGGCAAGATAATCATGAAATGAGTGTTTTTAACAATGCTCGGTCACAACTGTCTTGTAGTGTAAATGCCCATTATTTTTAGCAATTAGCCCTGACCCCACCATAAACATACATGTTCATCTCACTAAGGCTACTTTCACACATCCGGCTTGAGCCCTGCGGCTCAATCCGGCTGTGCAAGCTATGCAACGGATGCGGTGAAAACACCGCATCCTTTGCATAAGTTTTTCCCATGCGGCCCGCCCGGTTTTTGCCGCTTGCGGCATGCTACTGAGCATGCGCAGTGGCAAAAACCGCATGCGGCGGCCGGATGCGGTATTTGCCGCATCGCGCCGCATCCGGCCGCCATAGGCATGCATTGAGAGATGCGCCGCATCGGCCGAATGCGGCGCGATGCGGTTTTTTTTGCCGCACTTAAAAACGTGCCAGGCAACGTTCCATCCGGCCGCCGCATCGGCTAAATCTGCCGCATGCGGCAAAAACCGGATGGAACGCAAGGCCATGCGGCACAATGCGGCACTAATTAAAGTCTATGCAGGAAAATCGCAACCGGCAGCAAAAAAAACCGGTTGCGATTTTCCTGCAAAGTGCCGGATTGTGCCGCAGAAGAAAAACCTGAGGTGTGAAAGTACCCTAAGCATTCATGAATTCTCAATGGGGATAATGAAGCAAGCTGATTCCAGACATCTCTGTTTATGCCCAAAAGAACAAAAGGGTCAAATAATAAAACTCAAATCCTTTCAGCTCTGTTTGGAAGACTTTGAAGGCCCCCATGCACACATAAGATATATAGCTTTGCACTCATATGTGCAGACATCTTGGAAGCTTTCTGGTACACCAGTATGACCCATACTGCAACTCCAAAAGGGGCTAAAAGGGAGGGCCTCATGACTAGGATGGCTGCTAGACCTTAGTTTAGTTATGAGGGTAGTAAAAGATGGGAGCCTTGTTTTGATTTAAAATGGCATTCTGCAGACTTGGGGGCTGGGCTCTCTCTCAAACTTGGGGGAAGGATGAAAGGAGGGCTCTCTTTATGGGATCTTACCTGAATGATATATAGGGTATACAGGGCGGTTTAGGTTCAGACCATTGGTGGATCTGTGTCACTTTGATGTGAAGAATAGCTGCAGAATTTCGGAATGTTTAAAAGAGGCTCCTGATGGGCCATAATAATATGTGTGATTACCTGAGTAATATATGGCTATGAGACCGGAGAATACTAGTGTTTGGATCCACATTCAATGTTACTACGACTGAAGCATTGACAATAATGGAGCAATTGTTTACATCAAATTGTCACTTGAACTTTCCAACTCCTGCCTCCCACCCGCTGACAGCGAGACAATAACATACTCTTATTGCAGGGGGGATTTCATTATTTAAGAAAGAAAACCTAACAAACCATATCTAGAATGCCATCTCCCTGTATTATATTCCAGACAGGAACAAAAACATGCAATAATTGAATGTGCCGTACAGATAAAAGACCTGTCGTATGATCCGTCACATGGAATAAGCGAGATGCTAGTTAGATTACGTCTCTGAACTCTTGGAGTGGGAGCTATGTACAGTTATTTTTTTACTACAGCATATCACTATATAGAAATATAAACATAGAGCTATCAGTTACCCAACATCCCAAAAAAACCCCTATTAATTCTTAAAGGGATTTTCTGGGTTTCAGTAAACACCATACAATAAAATAGAAGGTTAAACAACACAAAATGTAAAGAAATCTTCTGCATGATTGATTTTCAAGGGAGATGTCCATGTCGGTCTATCGATGGTTGTGAGAATGGCTTCAATCTACTGGTCTTCTAAAGCGGGCTTTACACGCAATGACATCGCTAATGAGATGTCGTTGGGGGTCACGGAATTCGTGACGCACATCCGGCTTCGTTAGCGACGTCGTTGCGTGTGAAACGCAGGAACGACCGTTAATGATCAAAATTACTTACCTAATCGTTGATCGTTGACACGTCGTTCCTTTCCCAAATATCGTTGCTGTTGCAGGACGCAGGTTGTTCGTCGTTCCTGAGGCAGCACACATCGCTATGTGTGACACCGCAGGAACGAGGAACATCACCGTACCTGCGGCCACCCGCAATGAGGAAGGAAGAGGGTAGGCAGGATGTTCGGACCGCTCATCTCCGCCCCTCCGCTTCTATTGGGCAGCCGCTTAGTGATACCGCTGTGACGCCGAACGAACCGCCCCCTTAGAAAGGAGGCGGTTCGCTGGCCACAGTGACGTCGCTAGGCAGGTAAGTATGTGTGATGGGTGTAAGCGATGTTGTGCGTCACGGGCAGCGATTTGCCCGTGACACACAACTGTCGGGGGCGGGTGCTTTCACCATCGACATCGCTAGCGTGTGTAAAGCCCGCTTAACTCCCTATTGTTGATGTGTTAGCACTTTTTTAACAGTAAAGGTTGGAGAAGACTGCACACAATCAATATCTTATATATTTCTTATATACCTTAGACTACATTCATCAATCATACTGTGGCATTTACATTTGTATTGTTTTTATATATGGAATTAAAAATTTCAAGAAAGCAGTACTTGCTTTGTTTTTTTATCAGTGGGACTCATTTAGAGTTTTGCTGGGGGCCCCAACGTTTTTTTTCTTTAGCCTTAGCACAGTGTAAGGCTATGTGCACATTTTGTTCTGCAAGTGGTATGAGTGCTTTATAAGTATTCAGTAACGTATACCTCCACTGGGTATATGTTTGGTTTCTATGCTTTGACAAACCCCTTTTTATATTTTTACCCCTGTATTAATATGATTATCGGGTACCATGCTTTTTCTACAAAGGGGCACAATATAACATTTTATTACTTGTTTTAGAGTGGAAACTTCATAACAAAATCCATTCCACTCTATGACCATAAACTGGGATACATTGTATAGATATAATATATTATGCCTCAATTATACCGAGCAACATCTATACATTTTTCATTGCTGCTCCAAAGATATAAAAGCTAGTTTTATTTTGGGAGGCCATGCACAAAGTGATAAAGGTACAATTAAATTGTCACTGGGCTTATGTGTTACTGATGTAAGGCTTATTTTACCCTCCTTTTTTTTTCTTTTACTATGCATAATTGGTCAATTATACTATAAGGAAAAAATAAATACTTAAGAAATGTTGTAAGGATCTTGTTTGTGAAGAAGGTATTGAAGAATATAAGCTGTTACACTTAGAATATGGTGACCGAACTAATACATAGGGCAAATGAATAATAACCAGAAAGATTTGACAATAGTGTTGTAACATTAAAGGGGTTCTCCACTACTAGGATGACACCTTCTGAGTCCACATTTTTCCCCGGTAAAATAGAAAAGCTTATGATCATGTCCGCGGTCAGCGCAGTTCCAGTGGTGTCCAGGCTTGCGTTCCTGGGGCTCATGTGATGTTGTGATGTCATGCAAGCCCCGTGTCCAATGAGCTCTAGCTTCTCTTTCCCGCCTTTGGACAAATGAGTTAATCAACAGGAAGTGACTACT
The DNA here is from genome assembly GCF_048569485.1 of Anomaloglossus baeobatrachus. Lineage (NCBI taxonomy): Eukaryota > Metazoa > Chordata > Amphibia > Anura > Aromobatidae > Anomaloglossus > Anomaloglossus baeobatrachus. Next base: position 100,255,798 of record NC_134359.1, on the reverse strand, counting down.
GTGGTTGCCTCTCACTTCCTGTTGATTGCTCCTGTGTCCGAAGGCAGGGCGCCAGAAGCCGGTAATGATTGGATGTGGGGCTTGGGTGACGTCACAACATTACGTGAGCTCCAGCTTGGCTGGAACCACACCGGCCGTGGAGGTAAGTATAGGCTTTTTTATTTTACTTGAGGAAAACATGGAATCAGAAGGGATCGTCCTACTAGTAGGCAACCTCTTTAAGGCCTTATTCACACATCTGTATTTTTAATCAGCATTTCAGTGCCAATGGCAGGTGGGGAACTTATAGAGAAAAACTATAATTGAAAGATTCACACCTGTTCTGTGTTTTGGAGACACTCCTGGTTTTGGCATCAATATACTGATGGTCCACTAAAGAATTTTTATATATATATATATATATATATATATATATATATATATATATATATATATATATATATAATATAAATATATATATATATATATATAGAGAGAGAGAGAGAGAGAGATATAGATATATATATATATATATATATATATATATATATATATAGATATATATATATATAATAAAACAATGCCCTCCTTGTTCATTGGTGTGCTGTTGTAGTGCTTGAGCAAAGTGAATTGGCCAATGAGTGTCAACCATTGGCCATAGAATTTGCGTTTTACTTTGCTTTCCTTGCTTTTCCCTTACTTTCCTGAAATAGCCAAGTGTCTTTGTTTTTACCCAAAAAAATCATCATTATCTGCAACAAATCGTCCTGAAAACAATGGCAGCCTATGCACACAAAATTATCCATTCCAGCAATCTGGCTGCATATTGGCAAATAAACGAGTAGTTTTAAGGGAACCTGTCACCAGATTTGTCCCCTATAAGCTTTGGCCACCACCACTGAGCTCTTATATACAGCATTCTAGAATACTGTATATAAGAACCCGGACCATGCTGTATAATGTAAAAATCACTTTTGTAATACTCACCTGAGGGGCAGTCCAGTCCGATGGATGTCGCTGCTTTCCGATCCGGTGCCTTCTCTCTCTAGTCTGAGGCCTCCTCTCTGCTGCGATCTCCTTCCTCCTTTTACCCAGCCCAGTGTGGATGACGCATCTACGTCATACATACAGGCCGGCATTGTGGTCCTGCACAGGCACACTTTGATCTGCCTTTCTGAGGGTAGAGAAAAGTACCATAAGTGCAGGCACGAGAAAAGGTTAAAGACCGCCCACGCATGCGCACTACAATACTTTGATCTGCCCTGAGCCGGGCACATCAAAGTGCACCTGCGCAGGACCGCAATGCCAGATAGTGTGGATGATGTAGGACGCGTCATGCACACAGGCCTCAGAAGAAGGAGGATGGCAATCACCACAGAGAGGAGGTGCCGGACCGGAGAGCAGCAGCACTCATCGGACCGAACCGCACCCTAGGTGAGTATAATAAATGTGTTTTTTACATTGTACAGAGTGGCCTGGGCTCTTATATATAGTATTCTGGAACGCTGTATATAAGGGCTCACTGGTGGTGGAGCTTAGAGTCGCCAAATCTGGTGACAGGTTCCCTTTAAGCCGTAAAATCATCTAACATAAACGAAGTTAAAGTGCAGAAACATCAGGAATTCATAAGTATGCTTCCTCCTTTTTCCAAAGGCGTCTTAACATATTAGTCCTGTAGGAATAAGGGGACAGTGATATTAATGTGCATCTTAATGCAATCACTTATTAGAACGGCTGCTCGTTTGTTTGATCGAATTTGCTTTCATATTTCATTTGTTGATTATTGACCTGGTTTTCTTCATAATTTTCTTTCTTTTCTATCAAATATATTTCATTTCCTCTCTTTCGCAGACTCTTCTCCTTAATCCAGCTGCTGCCTCCAAGAATGATCTGATAATCTGCATAAAGATAATATATGCAGCTGATGACCGCAGAGTGTAGAAAGCACAATCTTGTGCTATTTTATAATATCATCAAATAATTTACATTGATTCAGTTTTCTGTTTATTTTAAGGTCTCTTTTTTTAATAACTGTATGTGATATTAAAAGATATGTACACTTTTGTCATCATATATAAGTAATCTATCCTGTCTCCATGGTTACAGACCACAAACAAACCTTTTGTGTAGTCAGTTCCTGCAGTTGTGTTATTTTACAGATTTCGCTTTCTGTTGCAGATAAGTGAAAGCAGCGAAAGAGCAGAGTCACATGAGTTCATGACTTGAGGATCAGGCGATACACATGGTTTGTTTGTAATATATAACCATGGGGATATATAGGTCCGAATTTAAGAGTAGCATTTCATACCCCAGTTTTAGGGCACCAAATTCATTAAGATGTGTGTGAGGTAAATCCGGAGATATGACGATAAATCATGATATTCAAGTATGTCAGGAAGCCCTCTCCTGGTGTCACCCCCCCTTTCCTTCACACAACTGGTTTAGCAACAAATCCCATGGCCATGTCCTGTGATATGGAAATTAGGTGGCTTAGGGACAATGGACACAGGATGACTCCCTGCCGTCACCCTGTAGTAGGAGCTGCTAGCTAGTTAGCAAGGCTATGGAAATAGCCAGACAGAACGACTCCAGTAAAAAATGGTTCATATCTCGCAAGCCATATTTCCGATAAATATGGCAACCATAAAAATGGTGTCTCCGCATGTGGACGATGCCGGCACCCCCTTTTTATGGGAGCAGGACATTGGGAAATGCCCCAGGCGTGATATCAGCCAATGGGGAACTGGCAGACAGGTCATGAGTCCCCTCGTTCTGTAGCTAAATTCATAACTGTCACAATGAGAGCATTGGCGTCCGCCTACGACGCTCCCAGGCCAAGTTATGGCCATATTCCATGTTGTGGATTTTGTCCATAACTCCAGCCAGGGGTGGAGCAGTGCTCCCTGTGAGGTCACTAAGGTAGGAGGGGACCTGGATTGCCCAGGTTGATAACCCTACTTCGGCCATTTTCCAGTGTTCTTCTGCTCGGGGGCCTGGTTGGGAAAGACCTGTGAGGGAGTTCCTGGAAACCTGGTCTACAGCGCCCCCCTGTGGCCAGACGCAACAAGGTAACTGCTGGAACTGTGTATGCCTGTTTGTAACCCATGCTTTGATTGTAACTGTACTCTGACATATGTATATTCTGTAGATTCCCTATTGTATATATTGTAGTTTCTAGTGTGCTTTAGGCTGATTAAATTATATAATTAATCTTGGGCTGTTCTGTTATCTCGATCTTGAATCCCACGTCTGTGTGTTCGGCTAATAGTTACCGTGAATCGGTTGGTGGCAGCGAATTGTGCCAAGGATTATTGTGGGGAGGCCAGTGAGATTCGGGGAGATTTTATATATTCCGCCCGCGGAGGTCGGGGGAATATATACCTTACTCTCACCGGGGACCCTTCAATAATCGGCATAAGTAGTATAGCGGCCTCCTTGCTTATTGTCGGGCAATTCCATAATTGGCCTGACTATAAGAGGGGCGCTAGAGAGCGCGTCACGTGCTCTGTCTGTCGGTCGGGAGGTATAAAGGAGGGGTGACCCCCACTTGTTACCCCCCGATTGTGACGTACTGGTAGCCAGCGCGGGGGATTTCTGAGTGACCCCCCCGGTGGTTTGTGACATATTGGTGGCATAGCGGTAGGATCGAGATAATAGTGTGTGTGAGTGTGAGACCCATACTCCCAGACACTAAAGACTGCCTGCAGCAGCTGTGGCTGCTGGGGTCTTCAGACTAGCTCAACACTAGAGTGTCAGAGTGCAGATACTGTAAGGTGTGTGGAGGCATCAGGTGTCAGTTCTGTGTCAGTGACCAAAAGTCTGCAAGAATGGCTGATGGCACCAGGAGCAGAGCTATGCAACTGGCCAATGCTAAGGCAGGAGCCGAAGAGAGGGAGGACGGTGCTGTGGACAGCAATGAGGAGGTTGCCCACGAGTCCTCCAGGAGCTCGACGCCAGAAAACCGTTCTGCCGAGGACATTGCGCAACCTGGCACTGCTGGACAAGATGAGGAGGAGCTCACCCAAGGTTCCTCAACGAGCCAGATGCCAGCCCTCCGCTCTGAAAGGGACAGTGAATCGCCTAGCTCTGCAGCGTGCCGCAGATCACCACGTGCCATTCCACCGAGCCTGGGAGGCTCGGATAGCCTTCTTCAAATGGCTATGGCCCTTCTCCAGGCTGGAGACCAGAAGGGCTACAAGGAACTCCTGGCAGAGCGCAGGGCAGAGCGGCAGGCAGCGCGTGACGCTGAGGCTGCGGAGCGGCACGCAGAGCGTGAGGCTGCGGAGCGAGAGCGGCAGGCAGCGCGTGAAGAGCGAGAGCGAGAGCGACAGGCAGACCGTGACTACCAGCTGCAGCTAGCTCAGCTCCGGCCCTCATCAGCCACACGTGACCTTCGAGACACCAAACTTCCAAAGGTCCGTGTTGAGGACTTCCCAGTGCTGGAGAAGGATGGAGACTTGGACTCTTTCTTGACTGCTTTTGAACGGACTTGCTTGCAGCACCATCTGAACAAGGACCAGTGGGCCAAATACCTGACCCCCCGTTTAAGGGGTAAGGCCCTGGATATCCCTGGGGACTTGCCTGCTGAGGCAGATCAGGGCTACGACACCATCAAGCGGGCCCTGATCCAACAGTACAACCTCACTCCAGAGTCCTACCGCAAGAAGTTCCGGAGCCTACAGAAGGGACCAAAGGACTCCTGGGCTGACCACCGGCGGGCACTTGCCCGAGCTGCCGACCACTGGACCCAAGGCCTGCAGCTTTCCACCGGACCGGAGATCCTGGACTTGTTCATCACGGAGCAACTCTTGTGGAACTGCCCTGAGGATCTCCGCCAGTTCATCCGAGACCAGAAGCCAAAGGGGTCCACGGCTACAGCTGCCCTTGCCGATGACTACACCAACAACCGGGCCCCTGAGGCCAGGAGAGCGGCCACCAGCAGCACCTGGAGAGGGGGTAAGATGAATTCTGCGACTGCCCCACCTGCCCCTAGACTGCAGGGGGTGTCCCCCTCAACTCCCCTCTCCAGGCCCGTGGCAGAGCCAAGACGGTGCCACCAGTGCAACCTACCTGGACACTTCAAGGCCATGTGCCCTCAGCGTCCCAAGGCCCCGGCTCCGTCCCCGTCCCAAGGGCCGCCCAAGGTGTATTGTGTGGGTGGGGGTGGTGGTAGGTCCCTGGACAGCTTCCAACCTGTCACCGTCGGCCGGTCTGTGACCATAGGACTGCGAGACAGCGCCTCAGAGGTGACTCTGGTGCGGCCTGAGATGGTGTCCCCCCAAGACTTGGTCCCTGGAAAAACCCTCGCTGTCTCCGGGATTGGAGGCACTGACCCGGCGCTGCCTGTTGCTGACATTTATGTGGACTGGGGCGCAGGGCGGGGGGTGAGGGAGGTGGGGGTAACTGATCGGATCCCTGCAAACGTGCTACTTGGGACAGATTTGGGGCAGATAACCTCCCAGTTTGGGCCCCCCCAACCAAGGGCTGAACCTTCAGCCAGTACTGACATGCCTCCGGACAATGTTAATGTGTTATCTATGAATGATGTGAGAGAGGGGGGAGTGAACTCTGATATTTCTGCTTGCATAGACACCATAGACACACACACAGCTGCAGCTGTGACAGGGGAGGGGGTCAGAGAAAGGTGTGACAATGCCTCTACAAGTAACCAGCCTGTGAGCTGGGATCTGTTGCCCTCTGCAGGGATAAGCAGAGAGCAGGGTGCTGCAGGGGGAGGACCAGTGTGTGGGGTGGGGGCTACCACAGCAAATGTGGGGTCCCCAGAGATTTCACAGCGGGGTTCTGTTGCTGCAGGAGGGGAACAGGCAGGTGAGATTGGGGCCGGTCCAGGAGCGGAAGTGCTCCCAGGTAAGATCTCGGTGCATGGTTCCCCCACAACCGGGGTGTCAGGAAGCCAGGTAGGTCTGCCTGAACCGGCGACTTGGTCAGGAACGGAGGAGGAGCAGGCACGACCCACGGTCGCAGCGGCTGTGGCCGCTGTCACCCGCAGTGGGAGTGCTGGAAGCCAAGGGGCCTCCCGGAGGTCCGATAGCTCTTCCCCTTCTGACCAAGTGGCAGCCGAGTCAGGTGGAGGCCAGGACACAGGTCCCGGGGTACTGACTGAAGATGTGACAGTCTCGTCGATTCTGGCCACATCTAGTCAGGGGTTTCAGGCAGCGTTAGAAGCTGACGACAGCCTGAAAGCTCTTAAGGAGCAGGCGGCACAGCCTCCCTCGGACTCGGACCCGGAGCGAGTGGTCTGGGACCAAGGACGGCTGTACCGGGCCACGGTCCAGCAGGGTTCACCGGAGGCGTGGCCCAGGGACCGACAGTTGGTGGTACCCTATCCGTTCCGGACGGAGTTGTTGCGGATCGCACATGAGATTCCGATGGCCGGACACCTAGGGATCGCTAAGACCAAGGCCAGGTTAAACCAGCATTTCTACTGGCCAAAAATGGGGGCCGATGTGGCTGCCTACTGCCGTTCGTGTGAAACCTGTCAGAGAGTGGGGAAGGCGGGGCCACACCCCAAAGCCCCACTAGTATCTCTGCCAATCATCGATGAGCCTTTCAGGAGGGTGGCTGTGGATCTGGTCGGCCCGCTGGCCATCCCCAGCAGCTCCGGGAAACGCTTCATACTGACGGTAGTGGACTATGCCACCCGGTACCCAGAAGCAGTGGCCTTGTCGTCCATTCGGGCTGACAAGGTGGCCACCGCATTGCTGGAGATTTTCTCCCGAGTGGGTTTTCCCCAGGAAATGCTCACTGACCGGGGGACCCAATTCATGTCCCAGCTGATGGAGGCCCTCTGTAAGCAGGTCCAGGTGCGACATCTGGTGGCCAGCCCGTACCATCCACAGACTAATGGCCTGTGCGAGCGGTTCAATGGCACCTTAAAGCAGATGCTTAAGATGTTGGTCGACTCCCATGGGCGTGACTGGGAGCGGTATCTCCCACACCTGTTATTTGCTTACCGGGAGGTTCCACAGGCCTCAACAGGATTCTCACCGTTTGAGCTCCTGTACGGGCGACGTGTGCGGGGCCCCCTGGCTCTGGTGAAAGAGGCTTGGGAAGGGGATTTGGCCACCCCTGGAGTGTCGGTTATCGAGTATGTCATGCGCTTCCGGGACAAAATGCAGGCCTTGACGCAACTGGTACACGACAATATGGCTCAAGCCCAGGCCGATCAGAAGCGTTGGTACGACCAGAACGCTTGTGAGAGGACCTACCAAGTGGGTCAAAAGGTGTGGGTACTGGTCCCCGTACCACAGGACAAGCTTCAGGCAGCCTGGGAAGGCCCATACCTCGTGTACCAGCAGCTCAACCCTGTAACGTACCTGGTCACCCTGGACCCTGCCCGTGGAAGGCGGAAGCCCTTCCATGTGAACATGATGAAGGCACATCATGAGCGGGAGGCATGTGCGCTCCCCGTGTGCAACCTGCCCGAGGAGGGAGAAGCGGAAACCCTCTTGGATATGCTAGCCCAGGTTAGGGCCGGCGGATCCATTGAGGATGTGGAGGTTGGCCACCAGCTCTTGGAAGACCAACGGTCCCAGCTGTGGGCCACCCTCCTCCCCTTCCGGGGGTTGTTTACCAACCAGCCCGGAAGGACTGACTTGGCTGTCCATCACGTGGACACTGGGGATCATCCCCCGATCCGGCGTTCAGCATATCGGGTCTCCCTGGAGGTGCAGCAACACATGCGCCAGGAGATTGACGAGATGCTGAAGCTGGGGGTGATCCAGGCATCCAACAGCGCTTGGGCCTCGCCTGTAGTCCTCGTCCCTAAGAAGGACCGAACCACTCGGTTCTGCGTGGACTACAGGGGGCTCAATGCTGTCACGGTCGCCGATGCGTACCCAATGCCACGCATCGATGACCTGCTCGATCAGTTGGCCGGGGCTCAGTACCTGACCATCATGGATCTGAGCCGGGGATATTGGCAGATCCCCCTGACTCGCAAGGCCAGGGAACGCTCTGCCTTTATTACCCCATTTGGACTGTACGAGTCCACGGTGATGCCATTCGGGATGAGGAATGCCCCTGCCACTTTCCAGCGGATGGTCAACACCCTGCTCAAGGGACTTGAAGGGTACGCGGCCGCGTACCTAGATGACATTGCCGTCTTCAGTCCCACCTGGGAGGACCACCTAGAGCATCTAGCACAGGTGCTCAGGCGGATCCACCGGGCAGGTTTGACCATCAAGCCGGGAAAGTGTCAGCTGGCCATGAGCGAGGTCCAGTACCTCGGTCACCGGGTAGGTGGGAGAACACTGAAGCCCGAGCCTGAGAAAGTGGAGGCCATCGCATCCTGGCCCACCCCCAGGACCAAGAAGCAGGTGATGTCCTTCTTGGGGACCGCTGGGTACTATAGGAGGTTTGTTCCATGCTATAGTAGCCTGGCAAAGCCCTTGACGGACCTCACCAAGAAGAAGCTGCCCTCTGCAGTCGATTGGACAATGGACTGCGAGACAGCCTTCCGGGCCCTAAAGGACGCCCTGTCCAGCCCGCCCGTGCTACAGGCAGCCGACTTCACGCGGCCGTTTGTAGTACAGACCGACGCCAGTGACTTCGGCCTCGGTGCGGTGCTCAGCCAGGTGGACTCTGCGAGCCAAGAGCACCCAGTCTTGTACCTGAGCAGGAAGCTGTTACCAAGGGAAGTTGCCTATTCCACGATGGAGAAGGAGTGCCTGGCCATAGTGTGGGCCCTGCAGCGTCTGCAACCCTATCTATACGGGCGCCACTTCATCGTGGAGACGGACCACAATCCCCTCAGCTGGTTGCACACCGTCTCTGGGACGAATGGGCGATTGTTGCGATGGAGCCTTGCGCTCCAGCAATACAACTTCACCATTCGCCACAAAAGGGGCCGTGACCACGGTAACGCAGACGGGCTGTCCCGACAAGGAGAGGTCGCGGACGGGCGCACGGGGGAACACCGGAGTGTGCTGCCCCCTAGCGCCCTCAAAAGGGGGGAGGTGTGAGGTAAATCCGGAGATATGACGATAAATCATGATATTCAAGTATGTCAGGAAGCCCTCTCCTGGTGTCACCCCCCCTTTCCTTCACACAACTGGTTTAGCAACAAATCCCATGGCCATGTCCTGTGATATGGAAATTAGGTGGCTTAGGGACAATGGACACAGGATGACTCCCTGCCGTCACCCTGTAGTAGGAGCTGCTAGCTAGTTAGCAAGGCTATGGAAATAGCCAGACAGAACGACTCCAGTAAAAAATGGTTCATATCTCGCAAGCCATATTTCCGATAAATATGGCAACCATAAAAATGGTGTCTCCGCATGTGGACGATGCCGGCACCCCCTTTTTATGGGAGCAGGACATTGGGAAATGCCCCAGGCGTGATATCAGCCAATGGGGAACTGGCAGACAGGTCATGAGTCCCCTCGTTCTGTAGCTAAATTCATAACTGTCACAATGAGAGCATTGGCGTCCGCCTACGACGCTCCCAGGCCAAGTTATGGCCATATTCCATGTTGTGGATTTTGTCCATAACTCCAGCCAGGGGTGGAGCAGTGCTCCCTGTGAGGTCACTAAGGTAGGAGGGGACCTGGATTGCCCAGGTTGATAACCCTACTTCGGCCATTTTCCAGTGTTCTTCTGCTCGGGGGCCTGGTTGGGAAAGACCTGTGAGGGAGTTCCTGGAAACCTGGTCTACAGCGCCCCCCTGTGGCCAGACGCAACAAGGTAACTGCTGGAACTGTGTATGCCTGTTTGTAACCCATGCTTTGATTGTAACTGTACTCTGACATATGTATATTCTGTAGATTCCCTATTGTATATATTGTAGTTTCTAGTGTGCTTTAGGCTGATTAAATTATATAATTAATCTTGGGCTGTTCTGTTATCTCGATCTTGAATCCCACGTCTGTGTGTTCGGCTAATAGTTACTGTGAATCGGTTGGTGGCAGCGAATTGTGCCAAGGATTATTGTGGGGAGGCCAGTGAGATTCGGGGAGATTTTATATATTCCGCCCGCGGAGGTCGGGGGAATATATACCTTACTCTCACCGGGGACCCTTCAATAATCGGCATAAGTAGTATAGCGGCCTCCTTGCTTATTGTCGGGCAATTCCATAATTGGCCTGACTATAAGAGGGGCGCTAGAGAGCGCGTCACGTGCTCTGTCTGTCGGTCGGGAGGTATAAAGGAGGGGTGACCCCCACTTGTTACCCCCCGATTGTGACGTACTGGTAGCCAGCGCGGGGGATTTCTGAGTGACCCCCCCGGTGGTTTGTGACAATGTGCATGCCACTTAATGAATTTGGTGCATCATATAAGTGGCAGGCGCCTCTGAGTACTTCATCAAAAATGTTACTCCAGTCAGAGACTAGAATAACATTTTTGGCATAAGAAACGCTCCCACTTTTAGTCTGGGCATAGCTATACCCCATCCCACCTCAGCTTCTCACAGATTAGACAATGCGGCAGAGCTGCCGTAAACTGATGTCAAAATTCCAAAAGTTGCATTTTTTTTAACAATTTTGTGCCATTCACAAATTTTGCTATTTTCCAAAACGTTTTACGCCAGCAGTTTTATGGCGTAGAAAGCGAAAAAGTATCTTGCATTCCAAAAATATATAAAACAAAATGTTCATTTCACGTATTAAAATCCACGATGAACAGAGAAAAACTCATTAAAACCACGAAGCAGATGACGCGTTTCAGATGAAAGAGGATCCTTAGTCATATCGGAATTAATGATTATTTCATGTTTTAAATCCATGATGAACTGAAAAAAAATTATTAAAACCACGAAGCTGGTGACGCGTTTCGGATCAAAATAGATCCTTAGTCATATCGGAATTAATGATTATTTTATGTATTAAAATCCATGATGAACAGAGAAAAACTGATTAAAACCACCATGCAGTTGACGCGTTTCGTATCAAAATGGATAGTAAGTCATATCAGAATTAATGCTTATTTCATGTTTTAAAATTCATGATGAACTGTGGAAAAATGACTAAAACCTTGAAGCAGATGATGCGTTCCGGGTCAAAATGGATCCTTAAGGGTGCTTTACACGCTGCAACATCGCTAACGATATATCATCGGGGTCACGTTGTTAGTGACGCACATCCGGCGCCGTTAATGACATCGCAGCGTGTGACACCAAGGAGCGACGATCAACGAGCGCAAAAACGGGAAAAATCATTGCTCGTTGACACGTCGCTCATTTTCTTAATATCGTTGCTGCTGCCGGTTCGATGTTGTTCGTCGTTCCTGTGGCACCACACATTGCTATGTGTGACACCGCAGGAAAGACGAACATCTCCTTACCTGTATCCACCGGCAATGAGGAAGGAAGGAAGGAGGTGGGCGGCATGCTCCGGCCGCTCATCTCCACCCCTCCTCTGCTATTGGACGGCTGCCGTGTGACGTTACTGTGACACCGCACAAACCGCCCCCTTAGAAAGGAGGCGGTTCGCCAGTCAGAGTGACGTTGCAGGGAAGGTAAGTCTGTGTGACGGGTGTTAGCGATGTTGTGCGTCATGGGCAGCGAAACCGACAGGGGCGGGTACGCTCGCTAGCGATATCGGTACCGATATCGCAGTGTGTAAAGTACCCTTTAGTCCTATCAGAATTAATGTTTATTTCACATTTTAAAATCCATGATGAACTGAGGAAAAATGATTAAAACCACAAAGCAGATGACGCGTTTCGGATCAAAAAAGGATCCTTAGTCATATCGGAATTACAATCATTAAGGATCCTCTTTCATCCAATGCGTGTCATCTGCTTCATGATTTTAATCATTTCTCAGTTCATCATGGTTTTTAATATGTGAAATATATTCACTACATGACTAAGGAACCTATTTGATCCAAAACGCGTCATATGCTTCATAGTTTTTAATCATTTTTCCTCAGTTCATGGATTTTACTATGTGAAATAAACATTAATTACGATATGAAATATCCTTTTTGATCCGAAACGCGTCATCTGCTTCATGGTTTTAATCATTTTCCTCTATTCATCGTGGATTTTAATACATGAACTAAACATTTTGTTTTATATATTTTTGCATTGCTGGATACTTTTTTGTTTTCTATGGACCTTGTTTCCTCCGGTGGCCAGTTGGAGCACATTTCCAATCAATCCTCTTCTCCCTTGCTAGGATTTGAAGACTCATGATAGACTAGCTGATAAGTATTTTTTTATTTTCCTACATTTGTGATAGTTTTATGACATAACTTTGATCAATCGGGACCATATAACTGCATACAAATTATTAGATTTTTAATGAAGGGTCCTTGTGGTGCAACGATAAGCATGTGCTAATTAGAAACATAAGTGGTATAACTACCATGTAAATTATACAACAAAATGACATGTTAGTGAATAGATGTTTTCCTTTCTTCTACTGTTCATGAATATGGGATCCAAAAAACTATATATCACAACAGCACCTGTAGACATATGTATCACTAGTCATGTTATATTATGCACCAGTCCTATCATTTTTCTCTTTTGTTGCTAGATTTATATGTTTCTATGAGCACTGGAACATTTTTCTTACTATTTCTGCAGTGTGCACAGGTGACATTTATTTTGACATGTTATCATTAATTGTGCTTTGAACACTGCCATAGATCACACAAAAGATTCTGAAGTGGACTATTTGGAGTGAAATATCTCTGCTCGGTAAAATGATGGACATCTTTCGCAAGCATATTACGTGATAAAATCTGAAAGTAATGATAAGAAGGGAAAATAGGCACAAACATTGTAAACATGGAGCTCTATGCTAAACACGTAACTTCCAATGTATTCTGTGCAAAGAATCTATAGTTTTATATATGAGTTATATGGTCTATGGAATGTTTTGTTTTGTTTTCATTGATATCTTAAGGACTTTTAAGGCTATGTGCGCTCGCTGCGAATTAACTGCGGATTTACCGCGGATTTGCTGCAGAAAATGTGTCTAAGGGTGGCTTTACATGCTGCGATATCCGGCCCGATATCGCTAGCATGAGACCCGCTCCCATCATTTGTGCGCGACGGGCATATCGCTGTCCGTCGCGCACAAAAACGCGCACCCCCATCACACGTACTTACATGGTCTTCGACGTCGCTGTGACCGGCGAACCGCCTCCTTTCTAAGGGGGCGGTCCGTTTGGCGTCACAGCAACGTCACTAAGTGGCCGCCCAATGATTGCGGAGGGGCGGAGATGAGCGGGACGTAACATCCCGCCCACCTCCTTCCTTCCGCATTGTGGCCGGAGGCAAGTAAGGAGATGATCCTCGTTCCTGCGGCGTCACACGTAGCGATGTGTGCTGCCGCAGGGACGAGGATCAACTTCGCCTCAGCGACAGCAGCGATAATTGGGAGCGGACCCCCATGTCAACGAGGAGCGATTTTGGACGTTTTTGTAACGATCCAAAATCGCTCCTAGGAGTCACACGCTACGACATCGCTACAGCGGCCGGATGTGCGTCACAAAATCCATGACCCCGACGAGATCGCTGTAGCGAAATCATAGCGTGTAAAGCCCGCTTAACATTTCTACAGTCATTCCCCAGCAAAACCTATGGGTATAAAAAAATGCTGTGTGCACACTGCGTTTTTTTATACCTGCGGATTTACCCGCGTAATTTCCGCTGCGGAATTAGGCCATGTGCGCACTAGAGAGTGACTTTTTCTCAAGGGAAATCCGGTCCCTCTTAAAAAGAAGTGACATGCACATTAAGCCCGCAGAGGAAAATCCGCGGGTAAATCTGCAGATATAAAAAAAACGCAGTGTGCGCACAGCATTTTTTTATACCCATAGGTTTTGTTGGGGAATGACTGTAGCAATGTTAGGCTATGTGCCCACGAAACTCTGTACCCGTGGATTTTGCTGCGGAAAACCTGTGGATTTATCTGGATTTTCTAGATAAATCCGCAGGTTTTAGCAAGTACAGACACTCCCCACGTTATCCTATGGGACATGGGGAGTGTCTGTGTCCATGCTGCGGTATGTGCGGCTGCAGAATATGCTGCGGATGTCCCACCGCCGCACGTTATTGCATGTCAATTATTCCTGCGGAAATACCTGCGGAATTCCCAGCCCTCCACTATGGAGATAGAGGCCGGGACTTCTGCAGGTAAGTCGCATGAATGTCCGCAGGTTTTCCACAGATATTTTGCTGGAATCCCGCAGCAATGGATAGCTGCGGATTCCGGGGATCAGCTGCGGGAAACCTGCGGATGTACCTGAGTATATGTCCGCAGATGCGAGCTCCCGTGGGAACATAGCCTTAATGTGCATGTCACTTCTTTTTTGCAGGTACCTGCAGTTTTTGCCATAAATAATAGTAAAAAACCACAGGGACCAACCCGCGGAAAACTGTGGCAAAAACGCGTCAAATTGTGGCAAAAATACGGGTGCGGTATTCTGCCAGATGGTGCGGATTTTTCTTAAGAAAAGTCCATTTTCTAGTGCGCACATAGCCTAAAAGGATTTTCCAACACTTGAATACATTTTTTTTATTTTTAAAGACACGTATGGTTTTAACCCCTTTACCCCTTTTTTCCCGAGAGCCATAACTTATTTTTTTTTCCGTCAATTTTGCCATGAGGGATTATATTTCAGGGATAAGTTGTGCTTTTGAATGAAATCATTAATTTTTGTATATAGTGTACTGGAAAACAGGAAAAAAATTCCATGTGCGGTGAAAGTGCAAAAGAAAAGTGCAATTGCACAATTAGTTTGGGGGTGTTTTATTGTTATTTACCTTGTTCACTATATGGTAAAACTGATGTGTCAGTATAATGCCTCACGTTGGTAAGAGTTCAAAGATACCAAACATTCATAGGTTTACTTTTATCTAAGGGGTGAAAAAAAATTCTGATTTGTCCAAAAAAAAAGCACTTTTTGCGCCATTTTCCAAGACCCATTACGTTCTCATTTTTTGGGATCTGGGGCTCAGTGATGGCTTATTTTTTGCATTTTGAGCTGATGTTTTTAATGATACCATTTTTGTTTGAATGCTATGTTTTTATTGCTTGTTATTGCATTTTAAAAAAAAATTTGCAGTGACCAAAAAAATGTAATTTGGGCATTTGGTGTGTTTTTTTTTCTCACCATGCCATGTACCGATCAGATTAATTGACTTTATATTTTGATAGATCGGGCATTTCTGAATGCAGTGATACCAAATATGTGTATATATTTTTTATTTTTTTAACTTTTATTTTCAATGGGCAAAAGGGGCGTGATTTGAACTAGGTTTTTTTATATTTTTTAAAAACTTTTTTTACTTTTATTTATTTTACTTGTCCTCCTACAGGACTTTTTGGATCCACTATCTGATCGCTTGTTAATTTCCGCTGATCAGAGCAGTAGTGCTCTGATCAGGAAAAATGCTGCTTTGCTATAAGTGTCGACTCTCACAGGAAGTGAGTCATGGGAGCGTCAGGGGTCATCAGCTGACCCCCCACAACCATGGCAACACCAAGGCTCCCCGTGATCATGCAACGAAGCCGACGATGGTGGCGGGGAACAGCGCAATCCCCGCTGCAGCCATTTAAATCACCCTGTCAGTGTTTGGCAGCGCAATCTAAGGGGCTAACAGGCGCAGGTGGATCTCCAATCCACCTGTGCCTGTTAGCCACATATCTCTGCTGATCGGATCAGCTGACCTGTGCGGGGATTACTGTAGACTCACCGCCGGAGCCCATGATAACCGTAGTTAGGTGACTAAGGATGTACAGTTATGTCCTTGGCTGTAAAAAGGTTAAAATAATAAAGGGAGGCATACTCTCGCTGGGGTCCTGGGTTTAAATCCCACCAAGGTCAATATCTGCAAGAGGTTTCTCTTTGTGTTTGCATGGGTTTCTTCCTGGATCTCTGGTTTCCTCCCACTCTCCAAAGACTTACTGAGAGGGAATGTAAATTGTGACCCCATTGGGGACAGTGATAATCATGTCTGTAAAGCGCTGCAGAATATGATGGCGCTATATAAGCGAATAAAATAAAAAAATAAATACTCACCCTTCAGCAGAACATTGGATCCAATTCATGTGGCTCTGGAGTTCTGCAGCGGCTCAGGAGGCAAAGTCTATTCCATCTGGAAGTTTTCAGGACTGCTGTAGCTTGTGATTGACTGCAGCAGTCAGGTGACTAGTAGAATGCCTCATTGAATGTTTCTGCTCTCGTCAAGTCACCTGTCAGGCTGCTGTGATCCTGTTAATGCAGCGGCCATTACCTCCTGCGCTGGATCCATGGGGGTGCGGATGGGTGCGTAAGTTTCTGTTTATTATTTAAATTTACCATTCTTATATAAAAATGTATTGAAGTGTTGGGCAACCCCTTTAAGAAGAAAGCAGTATATGTCTCATATGTACAACATGGTACTGTTAAAGTTTGGAAAGATTTAGCTTTTTTGCCTGTTTTTTAAAATTACAACTGAGAAAAGGAGATCAAGGGCTAGAGAGCCATTCATTTTTACAGACATTGTAACTGAAGTAAACTAGAGCCCTTCTCTGACCTTTCACACTGTGAGGTCAATTTTTAACAACTTGATACTTCTAAGATGTAACAGTCGGAAACAATCTATACTATGACTCCACAAAAGCAGAGAATGGAGTCGGGGGGTTGGGGTAGCTGCAGGGTCCATCACTGAGGCTACGTTCTCACGATCAGGATCAGTTGAGTTTTTGATGATGCAGAATTTCTACACCATCTCCGCACCGTAGTTTTTGACGCTTTTGACGCTGCATTTGTTGCATCTGATGTTTCATCCTTTAAATAAAGCTGCTTTGTGTTTGAAACTTTCTGATATTGACATCATTAAGTGTGGATTTCCACTCAGAAAGTGTACCTGCAAGAGAAATTGACTTGCTGCGGATTGGAAAAATGCAACGTGGGTCACTTTTCGCCACGTAAAAAAAAGCTCAATGGACAGGAGATTTCTATAAATCCCATCCACTGTGCTTGTACTGAAAATGCTACATTTTTGACACAGAGAAAACACACAACGTCAAGAACAGGGGTAACACAAACCCTTGGAAGTCAGGGACTAGTTCTGGACTTTTGAGCATTGAATCTGTTTATCAAAATCGTCAATATGTTAAATACGTTCTAAACTGTAAGTTTTCATTTATGAGGTAGAAAAGTCTGTATATTAATTGGTATTGACATACAGTGCCTTGCAGAAGTATTCGGCCCCCTTGAATTTTTCAACCTTTTCCCACATTCCAGGCTTCAAACATAAAGATACAAATTTTAATGTTATGGTGAAGAATCAACAACAAGTGGGACAAAATTGTGAAGTTGAACGAAATTTATTGCTTATTTTAAACTTTTTTAAAAAAAGAAAAAAACAAAAAAACTGAAAATTGGGGCGTGCAATATTATTCGTCCCCTTTACTTTCAGTGCAGCAAACTCACTCCAGAAGTTCATTGAGGATCTCTGAATGATCCAATGTTGTCCTAAATGACTGATGATAATAAATATAATCCACCTGTGTGTAATCAAGTCTCCGTATAAATGCACCTGCTCTGTGATAGTCTCCGTGTTCTGTTTAAAGCACAGATAGCATCATGAAGATCAAGGAACACAACAGGCAGGTCCATGATACTGTTGTGGAGAGGTTTAAAGCTGGATTTGGTTACAAAAAGATTTCCACAACTTTAAACATCCCAAGAAGCACTGTGCAAGTGATCATATTGAAATGTAAGGAGAATCATACCACTGCAAATTTACCAAGACCCAGCCGTCCCTCAAAAATGTCATCTCAAACAAGGAGAAGACTGATCAGACATGCAGCCAAGAGGCCCATGATCACTCTGGATGAACTGCAGAGATCTACAGCTGAGGTGGGAGAATCTGTCCAGAGGACAACAATCAGTCGTACACTGCACAATTTTTTTCTTTATGAAAGAGTGGCAAGAAGACAGCCATTTCTCAAAGATATCCATAAAAAGTATTGTTTAAAGTTTACCACAAGCCACCTGGGAGACACACCAAACATGTGGAAGAAGGTGCTCTGGTCACATGAAACCAAAATCGAACTTTTTGGGCACAATGCCAAACAATATGTTTGGCGTAAAAGCAACACAGCTCTTCACCCTGAACACACCATCCCCACTGTCAAACATGGTGGTAGCAGCATCATGGTTTGGGAATACTTTTCTTCAGCAGGGACAGGGAAGATGGTTAAATTTAATGGAAAGATGGATAGAGCCAAATGCAGGACTATTTTTGAAGAAAACCTGTTGGAGTCTGCAAAAGACCTGAGACTAGGACGGAGATTTGTCTTCCACCAAGACAATGATCCCAAACATAAAGCAAAATCTACAATGGAATGGTTCACAAATAAACGTATCCAGGTGTTAGAATGGCCAAGTCATAGTCCAGACCTGAATCCAATCGAGAATCTGTGGAAAGAGCTGAAAACTGCTGTTCACAAATGCTCTCCATCCAACCTCACTCAGCTCCAGCTATTTGTAAAGGAAGAATGGTCAAGTATTTCAGTCTCTCGATGTGAAAAACTGATAGACACATACCCCCAGCGACTTGCAACTGTAATCGCAGCAAAGGTGGCTCTAAAAAGTGTTAACTTAAAGGGGCCAAATAATATTGTTTGACCCAATTTTCATTTTTTTATTTTTTATAAAAGTCTAAAATAAGCAATAAATATCGTTCAACTTCACAATTGTGTCCCACTTGTTGTTGATTCTTCACCATAAAATTTAAAATTTTTATCTTTATGTTTGAAGCCTGAAATGTGGGAAAAGGTTGAAAAATTCAAAGGGGCTGAATACTTTCACAAGGCACTGTATGTTTTTTTTTGGCCATAGTCCTTTAATTGGTCTGTATTAAAGCATGAGGACTTCACCATGGTTCACCATTAGATGTGGACGGCCTAATTCAGTTTGACAAAAGAATGTTCAGATATTGGATAAAACATTTATTTCTTACCTTCGAGTGATGTTTTCTTTTTCGTGAACTTTTCATTTCTCAGTTTAAGAATGAACGAGGTAATGTTCTTTTTGTCAGCCAATGACAAGCTTGCAGTAATACTCACCTTTTATTTCCCCTGACTTTAAACTTCACTTTCTACCTTGATAACAGTTTTCTTCTTCTGTTAGTTCTAGTCCTTAGGGATATTCTGTGATATAGTCTCCTATAGGCACAAAAAGCTAGGGAATTGATGAGCTCTAGTAAGGCTCCGGGGAATAAGACAGATCACTTGCAGATCTATTCTCAGCTGCTACATCTAGCATAGACCTGTCACAAGAAGAAAGGCTAACTGAATCCCGAGCTGTGTGAAGTCTTTCGTAGAAATATACAATTACTTCTCATAGTGTGCAGTCTATTCTGCAGTACCTAATATGATTCCAGCCTTGTCTTCAGTGGTACAATATCTTGATGAATTAACAAATCCTACATATAATTTGCAGTGTATTCTTTGACATTTATTTAGTCACTCCCCCTCCTCCCAAAAAGTTTTCCTGTATATACATATATGGTAATCTGTGCCTAAAAATCAGGGCATTACAAATGCTCATTTACAGTTTGTTTGTAAACTTGAAATTGTCTTTTTGGGAGGAAGGAGACAAACTCTAGTGCCACCTTTTGGAAGTAGAAATCCTAAAAGTCAAAAGTGGCTCTTTAACGAGCCTTTTCATATGACTTAGGATTTATGCCAGATCAGAACCTCAATTTGCAGACACCGTGTTTCGGGATGATTGTCCCTCGTCAGTGCAAAGTATGAGATCTGATGTGACTGAATGAGAAGCTCTACTAGGGTCTAAGGCTATGTGCCCACAGGGACAGTGTCCTGCGGTTATATCCGCAGGACATTCCGCAGGTGCTCCCAGAAAACTGCAGCAAAACTTCTGTCTGTTTCCATGCTGCGGATGTATTGCAGAATGTCCTGCGGATATGGTGCGGGCATTCTGCATTGAGGATACAGTACCATGGTTTCGGCACTGCATCCTCAATGCAGAACAAGTGCTGCAGTGATCGGGGCGTTCATATTACTTACCTCCATCATGCAGCACCTCGCTTTCCGGCGGCCGGGTCACTCTGTCAGCGTCTGGTGCACTGTGCTGGAGAAGGTGGGCGGGCCTGCACTAGCTCCGGCTGTCACATGACCAGAGCTCGTGCAGGCCACGCCCACCTCTTCCTTCCTGTACCTGGATCGACCGCGCTCCTGTGCACCGGACCGAGAAAGTGACATCGTTGTCTTCTATCACGGCAGGTAAGTATGGGACCCTGCGGAGAAATCTGCAGGAATAATTCCCATGCTGCTGATTTTTCCGCAGGGAAATCTGCATTATTTCTGCTGTGGAAAAAAACGCAGCATGGGCACAGCAGTTCCCAAATGCCATAGAAATGGCTGGGGAGTAGCTGCACTGCAGATTGTTGAAAAATCTGTGGAATTTCCGCAACAAATCCGCGGCAAATTCCGCGCATTTTCCTCAGCATGGGCACATAGCCTAAGGGGTAACATTGCTGCTCGATGTTGTGATAACATTGAGGCCATGCATTTATCTGTAATATATACAATATTTATAACCCTTCTTTATGTAAATACATAAATATGCATCCTTGTATTGTCTCAGTGGATATTTCGTTCATATACTAATGATACGAATGATTGAAATTCATTTTAAGGGGTTTTCCATAATTTTTTTATTTTTTTCCTTTAAAGAGGTTGTCCCTTACTTTTACATTGATGACCTATCCTAAGGGGTACTTTGCACACTACGACATCGCAAGCCAATGCTGCGATGCCGAACGCGATAGTCCCCGCCCCGTCGCAGCAGTGATATCTTGTGATTGCTGCCGTAGCGAAAATTATCGCTACGGCAGCTTCACATGCACTTACCTGCCCTGCGACATCGCTCTGGCCGGCAACCCGCCTCCTTCCTAAGGGGGCGGGTCGTGCGGCGTCACAGCGACGTCACACGGCAGGCGGCCAATAGGAGCGGAGGGGCGGAGATGAGCGGGACGTAAACATCCCGCCCACCCCCTTCCTTCCACATAGCTGGTGGACGCAGGTAAGGTGATGTTCCTCGCTCCTACGGCTTCACAGACAGCGATGTGTGCTGCCTGCTGGAACGAGGGACAACATCATACAGCGAAATTATGGAAATGTCGGACCCTACACCGATCATACGATAACAATGCTTTTGCGCTCGTTAATCGTATGTAAAAGGATTCACATACTACGATGTCGACAGCGACGCCGGATGTGCGTCACTTTCGATTTGACCCCACCGACATCGCACCTGCGATGTCGTAGTGTGCAAAGTACCCCTTAGGATAGGTCATCAATGTCTGATCAGTCGGGGTCCGACATCCCGCATCCCTGCTGATCAGCTGTTCTTGGTCCCGGCAGCGGCAGCAGACAGCCAGAAATGCTCAGTTCCAGAGCTGCTCCATCTTCTGAGAGTGACTACATCTGCCTACCATTCAGACCAATAGGAGGCGGATTTGCGGTACCCAGTTTCAGCCACTATCAGAAGACAGGGCAGGGCAGCTCTGGAACTGAGTCTTTCCGGCTGCCGGGACAGAGGACAGCAGATCTGCAGGGGTGCAGGGTGTCAGACCCTGGCAGATCAGATATTGATGACCTATCCTAAGGATAGACCATCAATGTAAAAGTAGTGGACAACCCCTTTAAGTTGCTGTAATACCCCTTTATAACTCCACACCTGTTTAATAGTAATAGTATCTTCAAGGATTGTTATTTCTTTGGTTCTTTTCTGTGATTGAAAACTAAATCTTGCGTTATCGGACTTTCTGCCTAAACATTTTGCCGTCTTGTTTTAGATTTTTAAATTCCGGGGATCGTTGTCCATAAAATAATGATGGCATTTTAAGCGATGCTTTTTATAAGATTAAATCATGTCCATAAGAACTTCCTTTAAAGGGGTTGTCTACTACTGGAGAACTCCTGCATAAATCACTTAAGGTACCTCATTTAAAAAAAACCCCAAATGGATATTTTTTTAATCGCTTATATAGCGCCCTTTCCACAGACATCATTATTATTCTCATTGGGGCTCACAGACTACATGCCCTATCAGCATGTCAAGGGAGTGTAGGAGAAACTGCACATGTCGAGGGCGGCGGGGCGCTGCGCTCACCATGCTCGGGTCCGGCGCTGCTGCTGCTGCTCGGTGGCTCGAGCGGTGGGCCGGATCCGGGGACTCGAGCGGCGCTCCTCGCCCGTGAGTGAAAGGGGGTAGTTTGGTTTGGGGATTTGGTCCGTGATGCCACCCACGGGTTGTGGTGAGGTTGGGCACCACCGCTGCTATTGACGGGGATCCCGGGAGCGATGGTAGGGAGCAGCTGGGATGTTGTTTTCCCCCTCCATGGGTAGGGATTGGTAGTCCCAGGGCCCGGTGAGGTGACGGGAAGGCAGGGCTGGCAAGGTGCAGGGTCGCGGGGACTGCGCAGTGCGGTGCCGGACGGCACGGTAGTACTCACTCAGCTACAAATGTACGCAAAGTCTCTGGTAAACCAAACGGCTGGATGGACGGGTCCCACAGCCGGCTGCTGTGGCTTCTCCTGGACGGTTGGTGGTGGCTGCCTTTCCTGCACCTTTTGTGGATGTTCGGTCCCGATGGCTTCCCACCGGTGACCCGCTCCGCAGCGTGTGTATGTGCCGGAGGAGCCCTTTTGCCCGCAGGCTCTGGCCCTTGGAGGTCTAGCTGTGGCGGTAGCTGTATTTCCTTTTGTTGGTTGGACGGTTGCCTTCAATCGGGTCTTGGCTGTTAGGAAACCCCTGGGGTTCCGGTCACTGACGGATTTGACCTTATTAACGGCGACTCCAAGCCTGGTCGGGGTCCGCAGGCACTGCCGGTTTGTGCTGGCTTCACTTCGCTCCCCGGTTTGGTACCAGCGGGCCACCGCCCGTCCCCGGTCCTACGGTTCCACGTTGATCTGCCTCTCCTGCAGACGGCCACCACCGTCTGCCAAGCTTGCTCTAAGTACCCGGGCCACGTACCCAGACACTGTCAGTTTGCTCTTCCACTACTACCTCACTCCTTCTCCTTCACTTTCCTAACTGCACTCGAGCTCTGCCCGAGCTTAACTTAACTGACTACTGTTTCCTGTCTCCAGGACTGTGAACTCCTCAGTGGGTGGGGCCAACTGCCCGGCTCCACCCCACCTGGTGTGGACATCAGCCCCTGGAGGGAGGCAACAAGGATTTTGTGTCTGGCTGATGTGCCTGTCTCAGGGTGGGGGTGTGTATTGTAGTACCTGTGACGGCCTGGCTAGTCCAGGGCGCCACACACGCAAACACAGGGAGAACAAACTCTTTTCAGGTGTGGTGCTTAATGGGATTTGAACTCAGGAGCTCATTGCTAATCACTGAGCCACCATGCAGCCCATCTTCTCTGGATACCTCTTCAAGATATTTACAATAACTTCCTTGCCAACTTCCAGGCCCAATAAACTGTGGGCAGCACAGTGGCTCAGTGGTTAGCACTGCAGTCTTGCAGCTCTGGAGTCCTGGGTTCAAATCCCACCAAGGACAAAATTCTGGAACGAGCTTGTATGTTTTTGTGGGGGTTCCTCCAGGTTCTCCGGTATCCTCCCACACTCCAAAGACATACTGATAAAGAATTTAGATTGTGAGCCCCAATGGGGACTATGTTGACAAAGTTTTTTAAATACTATGGAATTAATGGCGCTATATAAGGCCCCCTTCAGAAGTCCGTGATTCTGGTATGTATGCCGTCCGTTTTCATACGTACCAGAGACACGAACATATGCAGACTCATGAAATCAATGGGTCTGCGCACACATATGTGTTTGTTCATGTCCATGTGGCATACACGCGTATCCGTATGCTCTGCATGGACACAAGTCCGTTTTTCTCCAGCAGGACTGATGTCACATGGACCACTGACTGATTTGTTTTGTGTGACGTCAGTGTCACACGTAACAGAGAAAACATGTGTCTTTGAAATAAAATTATTTTCTATACTCACCTGTCTCCAGCACTGCTGTCAATTGCTTCTGTGCCCACTTATTATATTATGCTCATGAATATTCATGGCACCACGGACTTGGTATCAGCAGCAGCGCCGGAGACAGCAGCGCCGAGTGAGTATAGAACTTCCTGATCTCTGTGTGCTGTCACGTATAGCACACAAAGAACACACATGTGCCAAAATCACAGCACACCATATACACCTTCAACACGGACCATGAAAATCGTGTGCTTTTATCATGGACATGTGAAGGGAGCCTAAGACTATGTGCGCACTAGAAAGTGCCTTTTTCTTAAGAAAAAACTGGACCCTCTACAAGAATCCCACACCCGCGGTAAAAACTGCGGTAAAACCGCACCCGCGTCTTTGTCGCGATTTGCCGCGGATTTACCGCGGATTTTTCGCAGGTTGGTCCCCGCAGATTTATCTATGGCAAAAACCGCAGGTACCTGCAGAAAAGAAGTGACATGCTCATTAATTCCGCAGCGGAAAATCCGCGGGTATAAAAAAACGCAGTGTGCGCACAACATTTTTTAAAACCCATAGGTTTTGCTGGGGAATTGACTGCAGCAATGTTAGACACATTTTCTGCAGCAAATCTGCGGCAAAATCCGCGGTAAATCCGCAGCGTGCGCCCAGGGCCTAAGGGCGTAAAATAAATTGAAGCTCTTTTGAAGTTAAAGACTAGTCATATTGAATATTGATTTAATTTTGATCACTCATTTTGTTTCATTTTTGTAGCATTCTTACTCCGCAACATTTTTTCCACACCTGCCTAAAACTATTGCACAGTACTGTGTATTTTAGCGAGACACAGAGTCAACAACAGCCTGAATTTTGGATCATTTTGAAAGTTAAATTGATCAGTTTTGTGCTTGGTTCTTGTTTACTCGGAATATTAGAAACCTGCCCTATGGCCTAAAGTGTCCTATTTCCAACACAGACCCTGTGCAAATGTTTAAATTGTTTAAACCAAAGGAAACCAAGTCAGATGAGCAGACATTGTTTGTCCAAACCAACCCTGCACAGAACCGTGTTTCCACAAGAAGCAGACGCTAATTTGCTAGTTCAAACAGAGATGTTTGTGGTGGTTGAACACCCCACAGCTCTGAATCATACATCTGCCTCCACTCTCATACTGAGATCCCTTATGCTGGAAAAGATAGCATTGAGCCAGTGATCATTGTGCCATGTTGTGTGCTATGCATCCTAGCTGGGGATCATTAGTTTCCTATGTAGTTTTACAGCAAAGAGACAGCAAGTCCCCTGCTGGATTTCATGCTGCTCCACATCCTTTCAAATTCTATGGAAAAAATCTCAATAAGAAATACAGTACCTGTTCATAAACTGGAGATTAGTGGGTACATACTGTATGTGTAGGCATTACTGGTGGGGTGGGATTCAGATTTTTAGTAACAGTTTCCCTACTCAGCAATTGGGATTACTGCTGTGTTGTGTGCGGATTTTATTATTCTTACCTTAAAGGGAACCTGTCACCACTTTTTTGCCCTATAAGCTGCGGCCACCACCACCGGGCTCTTATTTACAGCATTCTAACATGCCGTATATAAGAGCCCAGGCCGGGGGTATAACATAAAAAACACTTTATAATACTTACCTAACGGTCGCATGGTGGGCCTAATGGGCGTCTCCGTTGTCCGGTGCCGGCGCCGCCTCTATCGGCCATCTTTGTGCTCCTTCTTCTCTAGCCGCGGTGCATGACGGGTCCGACGTCATCCACACTCTCCGGCATTCAGGTCCTGAGCAGGGCAGATCAAAGTATTGTAGTGCGCCTGCGCAGGTCCGGTGAGTGTGTATGACATAGACGCGTCATGCACACAGGCTTCAGAAGAAGGACGAAGATGGCCGAAAGACGCGGCACCGACACCGGAGAACAGAGACGCCCATCAGGCCCACCGAGTGACCGTTAGGTAAGTATTATAAAGTGTTTTTTATGTTCTCACAGCGGCCTGGGCTCTTATATACAGCATGTTAGATTGCTGTATATAAGAGCCCAGTGGTGGTGGCCGCAGCTTATCGGCCAAAAAAGTGGTGACAGGTTCCCTTTAAGGCTCTGTTCACACTTAGCGTTTTTGCATCTAAAACCTGCTCCCTTGGAAGAAAAAACTAATCAGGTTTTGCTGCATTTTTGCATCATTTTTTGTTGCGTTTTGTGGTACAAATTACAGTTGTGATTTCTCTAGACTCAGTAGCGTAGCTAGTGGTTCAGCTTAGGGGGGCGAAACATCTGAATGGGCCCCTAACCTGGTAACAACTATAATATCATGCCTTAACAATGGGTATACAGGAACCTCAGCAGATGACAGCGCTGTTACGGAAAAGAAATCTACACAAAGGCCAACACTGATATTACTTCCATATGGTGACCATATAGTGGTAGATATCAGTCATGCAGTACATGTGAGAGATTATAGTACAGTTATAGATGGTGACTTACAGCTAATGTTCTTTCTGATGAAATTATTCACTTTTCTTGTCTTTTCTTTCTGGCCCAGCCCGACATGACGACTTCTCCAGCCAGGGCTTGTCTGCAGAATTTACAACACAGACTCATCTGACTTCTTACATTTCCAGCCCGACCCCATCTATTCCCGACCTGCACAAACCCCTCATCCTCCTGATACCCCAATACTGAGCCACTGCTGCCATATGTGCCCCTATTACTGCACGTGCTGTGTAGTACAATAACAGCGCTCCTCATACCACCTCACATACTAATGCCACCACTGTAGCCCCACATGGTAATAATGCCTCATTTGTGCTCTCTAGATGGTAAAATTGCCCCCTCAAAATTATTATTGCCCTTAGAAAGTGCCCTAGAAGTGCTCACATTTTGCCCCTAGAATGTAATAATGCCCCCAGTGTGCCTGTGATGGTCACAATACCCTGAGTGCCCCTATAACAATAATGCTTCTTCAGTGTCCACTACTTAACATTTAAAAATGTCTCCTGAGTCTCCCAGGTACAGAATATGATGGTCCCCATAGCTATCTATACAAAGTATCATGTCCCCACAGTTCTCTATGATGTATGATGAGCCCACAGCTCCTCTATACACAGTATAATGGTCCCACAACTCCTCTATCTATATATCTATATATATAATTGCCTTATTCTGTCTGTCTGTCTTGCTCCAAAATGACATCATTACAGTGACAACTGTCGCATTGGCCGCTCAGCTCAGCCTGGCCCCGTCCCCCTCACGGATTGGTCGCTCGGCCCGGCCCACCGCACGCATTGCCACTCGGCCAGGCATGCCCCCCGCATGGTTTGGCCGCTCGGCCTGGCCCCCTCCACGCATTGGCCGCTCAGCCTGGCCCCGCCCCCCCACCCACATTCCCTGAACCCACACAGAGCCCCGACTCCCAGGTGACTGCTGCACCCCCGGGAGCCCACACCAGTAACCCAGCCGAGACATACCCTTGCGTTGCTTTGATCGTGCCTGAGCCGGCGTACGCTGGTAACCATGGTACACATCGGGGAACCATGGAAACCACTTTGCTTAATTACCCGATTGTGTACCATGGTTACCAGCGTATGCCGGCTCCCTGCCCAGTCAGATCGTTGGTCTCCCACTGTCAAACACGCCGATGCGTGCTGCACAGCAGGAGACCAACAAACAAAAAATGAACCAGCACTGTCGCTTTGAATAGTTACCTGATGTGTACCATGGTTACTAGCTTACCCCGGCTCCTGACACACGTGTGCCGGAGCCGGCGTATGCTGGTAACCATGGTACAAATCAGGTAACTATGGAAACTACTTTGCATAGTTACCCAGTCCCCGCCCCCGCACACTTTGCCCGCTTTGCCACGCCCCCGCACACTGTACCCGGTCGGCCATGCCTCCTGCACACTTTGTCCGCTCGGCCATGCCCCCCGCACACTGTGCCCGCTCGGCCATGCCCCCCGCACACTGTGTCCACTTGGCCACGCCCCCCAAACACTATGCCCGCTCAGCCACGCCCCCCGCACACTATGCCCACTCGGCCACGCCCCCAACATTGGGCACCTATACACCTCCCCCCCAGGACTACTCCACCTATTAGACACCTCCCCCAAAGACTACTCCTCCTATTAGACTCCTCCCCCAGGACTACTCCTCCTATTAGACTCCTCCTCCCCAGGACTACTCTTACTATTAGACTCCTCCCCCTCCAGGACTACTCCTATTAGACTCCTCTCCCCCAGGACTACTCCTCCTATTAGACTCCTCTCCCCCCAGGACTTCTCCTCCTATTAGACTCCCCCCCAGGACTACTCCTATTAGACTCCTCTCCCCCCAGGACTACTCCTCCTATTATACTCCTCCCCCCAGGACTACTCCTACTATTAGACTCCTCTCCCCCCAGGACTACTCCTCCTATTAGTCTCCTCTCCCCCCAGGACTACTCCTCCTATTATCCTCCTCTCCCCCCAGGACTACTCCTCCTATTATCCTCCTCTCTCCCCAGGACTACTCCTCCTATTAGTCTCCTCTCCCCCCAGGACTACTCCTCCTATTATCCTCCTCTCCCCCCAGGACTACTCCTCCTATTATCCTCCTCTCTCCCCAGGACTACTCCTCCTATTATCTTCCTCTCTCCCCAGGACTACTCTTCCTATTATTCTCCTCTCTCCCCAGGATTCTTCCTTCTATTATACTCCTCTCCCCCCAGGACTACTCCTCCTATTATCCTCCTCTCTCCCCTGGACTAATCCTCCTATTATCCTCCTCTCCCCCAAGAACTACTCCTCCTATTATATTCCTCACCTCCAGGACTACTCTTCCTATTATACTCCTCTCCCCCCAGGACTACTCCTCATATTATCCTCATCTCCCCCCAGGACTACTCCTCCTATTATACTCCCCTCTTCCTAGGACTACTCCTCCTATTATACTCCTCTCCCCCCAGGACTACTCCTCCTATTATACTCCTCACCTCCAGGACTACTCCTCCTATTATACTCCTCTCCCCCCAGGACTACTCCTCCTATTATACTCCTCTCTTCCCAGGACTACTCCTCCTTTTATACTCCTCTTCCCCCAGGACTACTCCTCCTATTATACTCCTCTCTTCCCAGGACTACTCCTCCTATTATCCTCCTCTCTTCCCAGGACTACTCCTCCTATTATACTCCTCTCCCCCCAGGACTACTCCTCCTATTATACTCCTCTCTTCCCAGGACTATTCCTCCTATTATCCTCCTCTCTTCCCAGGACTATTCCTCCTATTATCCTCCTCTCCCCCCAGGACTACTCCTCCTATTATACTCATCTCTTCCCAGGACTACTCCTCCAACACACAAACACTGCACAAAACATACCTCCCCCCAAAACACACCCACACCCACACAAACCGAGCAACACACACACACACAACGCTCCAGACACACAGCGCTCCACAAACAACGCAACACACAACGCAATACACAAACAACACTGCTCTCACACCCCCACCCAGACAACACCCAGAACATTTACAGCACCCTACACAAACACTTGGCAACTGCACACAACAACCTATATATATATATATAAAGAAATCATACATTAACTACACAATAAATTCTAGAATACCCGATGCGTTAGAATCGGGCCACCTTCTAGTACACAGTATAATGGTCCCACAACTCCTCTATACAAAGTATGATGGGCCCACAACTCCTTATTCACAGTATGATGGGCCCACAGCTCCCTATACGCAGTGTAATGGGCCCAAAACTTCCCTATACACAGTATAATGGGCCCACAGCTCCTCTATACACAGTATGATGGGCCCATAGCTCTCCTATACAAATTATAGTGGGCCCATAGCTCTCCTATACAAAGTATGGCCTACTGCTCCCCTATACACAGTATGATAAGCCCACATTACATGTTATCAGGCCCTTATAATATACTAGAAGGTGGCCCGATTCTAAGGCATCGGGTATTCTAGAATTTACGTATTGTGTAGTTAATGTATGATTTTTGTTATATATATAGATGTTGTTGTGTGTAGTTACCAAGTGTTTGTGTAGGGCGCTGTAAATGTTCTGGGTGTTGTCTGGGTGTGGGGGGGGGGTGAGAGCGGTGTTGTATGTGTGTTGCGTTGTTTGTGGAGCGTGGGTGTCTGCAGCGTTCTGTGTGTGTGGTGCTGTGTGTGTTGCGCGGTTTGTGTGGGTGTGGAGTGCGTGTGTGTGTTTTGGGGGGGGAAGTATGTTTTGTGCAGTGTGTGTGTTGCGCGGTATGTGCGTATATTTATGTATGCCGCGGTGTTTGTGTGTTGGGTGTTGTATGTGTGTGTGCGGCGTTGTCTGTGTGTGTGTGTGGGTGTCTGTGTAGGGCGGTGTTTGTGGTTCCCAGTGTGTGTGTGGTGTGTTGTGCGGTGCGCGTGTGGCGGTGTGTGTGTGTTTTGGGGGGAGGTGTGCACCCCCCATCGTGTTCCATCCCGCATGCTGCACCCCCCATCGTGCTCCTTCCCCCATGCTGCGCATCCCCCACCGTGCTCCATCCCTCATGCTGCGAACCCCCATCGTGCTCCATCCCCCATGCTGCGCACCTCCCATCATGTTCCATCCCCCATGCTGCACCCCCCCATCGTGCTCCATCCCCCATGCTACACACCCCCCATCGTGCTTCATCCCCCATGCTGCGCACCCCCCATCGTGCTCCATCCTCCATGCTGCACACCCCCATCGTGCTCCATCCCCCATTCTGCGCACCCCCCATCGTGCTCCATCCCCCATGCTGTGCACCCCCTATCGTGCTCCATCCCCCATGCTGCGCACCCCCCATCGTGTTTCATCCCCCATGCTGCGCACCCCTCATCGTGTTCCATCCCCCATGCTCCGCACCCCCTATTGTACTCCATCCCCCATGCTGCGCACCCCTCATCGTGCTCCATCCGACATGCACACCTCCCATCGTGCTCCATCCTCCATGCTGCACACCTCCCATTGTGCTCCATCCTCCATGCTGCGCACCCCCCATTGTGCTCCATCCTCCATGCTGCGCACCCCCATCGTGCTCTATCCCCCATGCTGCGCACCCCTCATCGTGCTCCATCCCCCATGCTGCGCACCCCTCATCGTGCTCCATCCCCCATGCTGCGCACTTCCCATCGTGCTCCATCCGACATGCTGCGCACCCCCCCATCGTGCTCCATCCGACATGCTGTGCACCCCCCATCGTGCTCCATCCCCCATGCTGCGCACCCCCCCATTGTGCTCCATCCTCCATGCTGCACACCCCCCATCGTGCTCCATCCCCCATGCTGCGCACCCCCCATCGTGCTCCATCCTCCATGCTGCACACCCCCCATTGTGCTCCATCCTCCATGCTGCGCACCCCAGATTGTGCTCCATCCTCCATGCTGCGCACCCCCCATCGTGCTCCATCCCCCATGCTGCGCACCCCTCATCGTGCTCCATCCTCCATGCTGCGCACCCCTCATCGTGCTCCATCCCCCATGCTGCGCACCTCCCATCGTGCTCCATCTGACATGCTGCGCACCCCCCATCGTGCTCCATCCGACATGCTGCGAACCTCCCATCGTGCT
This sequence comes from Anomaloglossus baeobatrachus, assembly GCF_048569485.1. Taxonomy (NCBI): domain Eukaryota; kingdom Metazoa; phylum Chordata; class Amphibia; order Anura; family Aromobatidae; genus Anomaloglossus; species Anomaloglossus baeobatrachus. Next base: position 100,224,310 of record NC_134359.1, on the reverse strand, counting down.
CCATCCCCCATGCTGTGCACCCCCCATCATGCTCCATCGACCATGCTGCACCCCCCCATTGTGCTCCATCCTCCATGCTGCGCACCCCCCATCGTGCTCCATCCCCCATGCTGCGCACCCCCCATCGTGCTCCATCCTCCATGCTGCACACCCCCCATCGTGCTCCATCCTCCATGCTGCACACCCCCCATCGTGCTCCATCCCCCATGCTGGGGCCGCCGGGGGCGGGTCTGAGCGTGGCAACATGTGCCGGGGGCGGGGCTGAGCGGGCGAGGCGTCAGCGTATGCCGGCTCCCTGCACATGTGTACTGGGAGCCGGTGTACGCTGGTAAGCATGATACACATCGGGTAACTAAGGGAAGCGCTTCCTATAGTTATGCGATGTGTATCATGGTTACCAGTGTACACTGGCTCCGTCACGATCCCAGCATCGCAAGGTTATGTCCGCCGGGGGCGGGGCCGAGTGTGCCAACGTGTGGCGGGGGTGAGCGGGCGAGGCGTCAGCGTATGCCGGCTCCCTGCACATGTGTACCGGGAGCCGGTGTACGCTGGAGCGGGCGATGCGTGCGGAGGGCCGGGGCCAGCGGCTAATCCATGCGGTGGGCGGGGCCAGGCTGAGGCGAGCGGCCAATCCGTGGGGGGGGGGCCAGGCCGAGCCCAGCGGCCAATCCGACAGTTGTCACTGTAATGACACTGTCACGGTGACACAATGTCACGGTGACACAATTTTGGAGCAAGACAGACAGACAGACAGACAGAATAAGGCAATTATATATATATATATATATATATAGATAGCCACCACCACACACATCCCCTCATTACATAAATATTGTCAGGCCCTTATGATATACAACTCCCCTCCCCCCCACACACATCACCTCAATACATACATGTTATCAGGCCCCCATACTGCACAATGTAATAACCCCCTCCCCCACACACATCACCACAATACATACATAGTATCGGGCCCATACACTGCAGTGTAATAGCCCCCTCCCCTACATACATCACCTCATTACATACATGGTATCGGGCCCCCACATTGCAGTGTAATAGCCCCCTCACCCACCGACATCACCTCATTGTATACATGGTATCAGGCCCCCACAAAGCAGTGTAATAGCCCCCTCCCCCACACACATCACCTCATTACATACATGGTATCAGGCGCCCACATTGCAGTGTAATAGCCCCCTCCCCCACACACACATCACCTCATTACATACATGGTATCGGGCTCCCACATTGCAGTGTAATAGCCCCCTCCCCCACACACACATCACCTCATTACATACATGGTATCGGGCTCCCACATTGCAGTGTAATAGCCCCTTCCCCCACACACATCATCTCATTACATACATGGTATCAGGCCCCCACATTGCAGTGTAGTAGCCCCCTACCCCACACACCTCATTGCATACATGGTATCGGGCCCAAACACTGCACAGTAATGAACACTCTGCCACCTGCCTCCACAGTAACTTATGTCCCTTCCTCACTGCACACAATCTTAGATCCTCTCTGCTTTTTACCATCAGTCCAGAGCTCAATGTACAGTAGAGGAAGAGGGAGGCGGAGCCGGCACAGGTCTTGGAAGAACAGCAAGGAATCCTCTGCACACAGTGTGCTGCTGTATGATAGGACCTAAACCTCGTGACAAGGGCAAGCCGATATATTTAAAGGTGCAGTGTCACTGATATAGTTAGCTGAATTGTAGCTCCGAGTGGGCCCCCTCTACGCACGGGGCCCGGGGCGACCGCACCCTCTGCCCCCCCGCTAGCTACGCTACTGCTCTATGGTAAATGTTTTAGGTTGTGTGCCCTCAATGAGTTTTTGATGCTGCGTATTTTAACTGCGTCAAAAACTCACCATTTTACAGTTCCAACAAACTGTATGGGATTTATAGAAATCTCATGCCCACCATAGTTTTTTTTATTTATTTTTTTTACTCCAACTCCTGTTTTGTGGAGGATTTGGACATAAGCCCCGAAGAGACCACTGACCATGGAGAAGAACGCAGTGTGAAAGAACCTTATACTTTTCCTCTAATGGTTTCCTTCTGTTTTGGCTTACAAAGAAAACTCACTAAAATACTCAACATGGGCACGTGGCCAAAAGGGAAATTAAAAACATATGTAAAAAAAATTGAACACCAAAACAAAAACACATTAAAAAAACCTATGTAACCTAATTTTCTTAATAGGTGCACAAATACTACAGACAATCTATAATGTTTGTTGAATACCGAGTACTTTTCCAGTATGCGTCACTACATGAAGAAGCTCTTTTTCCCCATTGACTTGCATTAGGCTAGTTATTTGTGAAGAATATTGGAATAGTACTTTGGGATTCATTACGAATAATCCGAACATGAATAGTTACTATTCGCCCATTACTAATGTCGATCTCTTCCTCTTTCTTCTCCATTTGGCCCAGACTGTTATGATGACTTCTTCCAGCCACAATTTGTTTCTCCAATTTGCTGCCAACATGTTTTTCAATACTCACTCCTTATACCAGCCCTGAATAATACCACACATTGTGCCCATAAATGTAATACTGTAACACACGATGTCTCTTAAAAACTGGCTCCAGACACTGTGCCCAATGAATATAACATTGATACAACCTGTGTCCCCTAAAACTAATAGCGCCATATATTGTAATTTGCAACTAATGCTACTCTATGACCCAAAATATTGTCACTGTGTCCTAAAGAGGGATTCAATTACATCCATATGGAACAAGTTCAGGATCCCTCTTCTTGCCAGCTCCCTAACGTCCAGTATCTCACCCCTGATCGCTGGCCCGTCACTTTGTAGTATGAATTCGGATCGTCTCTGGATTATGTTAGGTTCACATAGCATTCGCCACTATATTCAGTGGCTGCAGCCTAAGACCATGTGCCCATGGGACAACGTACCCGCAGAATTTGCTGCGGAAAACCCACGGATTTATCTGAATTTTCCAGATAAATCCGCAGGTTTAAGCAAGTACAGACACTCCCCATGTTATCCTATGGGCTTTGGGGAGTGCTGTATCAATGCTGCTGTATGTGCGGCTGCGGAATATGCTGCAGATGTCCCGCAGCCACACGTAACTGCATGTCAATTATTCATGCAGAAATATCTGCGGAATTCCTGCCTTTCCACTGTGGAGTTACAGGGCGCGAAATCTGCAGGTATTTACGCACTTCTCCCGCAGGTTTACTGCAGCAAAAATGCTCGAATCTCGCAGCAATGGATAGCTGCGGATTCCGGGGAGCAGCTGCGGGAAACCTGCAGACATACTTGCGGCAAATTCCGCGTGTACGTTGTCCTGTGGGCACATGGCCTAACAGTTAAAGGGAACCTGTCACCAGTTTTTTCAGTATTGAACCAAAAGTATCACTTTCTGCAGCTCCTGGGCTGCATTCTATGAATGTGCACCTTGTTCCCTGACTCCCCTTGCAGACCCCAAAAATAAATTTATAAAATCTGACAACAGTCTTTTCAGACTCACACGGGTGCACGTCGCTCTGCCCCATTGCGGGCAGAGCCGAAAACAGGTGTGCTTGCGCAAGCCCGGGAGCTCTCTGCGCAGATGCGAGATTGTGAGCAGGCTCACGGGTGCGTGCAGCCACACCAATGTTTTCGGCTCTGCCCAAAATGGGGAAGAGTGAAGGGCGCTTGCATGAGCCGAGAATAACTGCGCAGGCGCGAGATTCGGCGCCGCTACCTGGATGATGATGGAGGCATCAGACGCGTCGATCATCAAAGGAGGACGGCAAACAGTGGCAGGAGGGGGACACGAGCCAAAAAAGAGCACACCCATCTGACCAGAACAGGTCATTTGCATATGTGGCAGTCACATTTTATAAAGTTATTTCTGAGGTCTGCAAGGGGAGTCAGGGAACAAGGTGCACCTTCATCGAATGCAGCCCAGGAGCTGAAGAAAGTGATACTTTTGGGTCAATACTGAAAAAAGTGGTGACAGGTTCCCTTTAATTTTCCCTTTAAGTACATTGTTTACCTTACAATTAAGTATTTGTATTCTAGTGGTAAATGTTGACATCACAACTGCAAACATTGATTGTCCTCTGTCATGCTCTTAAGCTGGGTTTACACACTGCAACATCGCAAAGGACATCGCTGTAACGTCACCGGTTTGGTGACGCAATAGCGACCTCCCTAAGTCTCTGCTAAGTCGCTGGTGAGCTGTCAAACAGGCAAACCTGGCCAACAACTCAACAGCGATCCGGACCTGCAGAGCGACCTAGCTGGTTGTTGGGGACGTTGATAAGCAGCCTTTTGAAAGGGAAGTTGCTAACAAAGTCTCTGCAAAGTCTTTCACACACTGAAACTTTCCAGCGATGCTTGCTGCACAGCTGGAAACAAAGGACCTAGGAATGGTCCTGAACGATTTGTAACGATTACAACTTCACAGCAGGGGCCGGGTCGCTGATAGGTTTCACACACTGCAACATCGCAAACAACATCGCTATTGCGTCACAAAACCGGTGACGTTACAGCGATGTCGTTTGAGATGTTGCAGTGTGTAAACCCAGCTTTAAAGTAAAGCTGCAAAGTTCTCGCTGATTAATGTTCCTACAAACAAGAATCGGATCACCAAAGACCCTCATTAAACCACAGCTTAATTTATCCAGTTTGGGGTAAATGGCAGTAATACTTGTGTGCGAATAGGAAGACTGGTGTTTTCAGGCATTTTCCATGCTTTCAGAAACTGTCTAGCCCTAGTAACAATTTTAAACATGAAAAGCACAGCCAACGCCAGCCAGCTATGTGGGACCATTTTACTGTGAGCATTGTCATCTGCATGCAGAACTTCTTTTCCCATTCCAAAAATTAGCATACAACAGAACCCAAGTAGAACTCATTGAACTCAATGGCGGATTACCAAATTAGGCTATGTGCGCATGTTGAGTATTTGGTTCCAGACATTTCTGCACCAAATTTGCATCTGCTGCCAGAAAAATACACCAAAAACACATCAAAACCACATTGTATTTTTCTGCCAGGAGATGCAAGATTTCTGCAACATATTTCTGTACCAAATCTGCATCACCTAGCAGAAAAAAACGCATCAAAACCGCATCGTGTTTTTGGTTAGTTTTTCTGCCAGGAGATGCAGATTTTCTGCAACCAAATACTCAATGTGTACATATAGCCTAATCCGGTAATACGGCATTGAGTTCATTGAGATCCCTTCAGGTGAGTTCATAGAGTTCACCTTAGGTGAGTTCACTGAGATCATTGAGTTCACCTGAAGTCACAGCTAAGGTTTCGTGAGAACTGCTAGCTGTAACCTCAGGTAAACCTGACATCACTGCTCTCACAGCTGCGTCTGATTCACTATGTCTCTGACATTTTCTAATGTGACCAAGCACAGCGACCTCACATGTAGAAGAACTGACATCTTCATATGATGTCGTGTCTGTGGATTACATCAGACCTGCAGGATTGTTTGGGGGTTAACAAATTGGAGGAAAAGGGTGGCTTTTTTAATTAATTTATTTTTTTTAAATAAAGGATTTTTTTCTGTGTTTATTTTTATTATTATTTTACTTACACAATTAGCGATGTGTTGGTCTCATAGACCTCTACCTATTGCTAACTGCGGGCTTGATGACAGCTGTACCTTTTCGCCAAATCACAGCTGTCATTAACCCCTTATATTACCCCAATTATGACTGCTCCAGGGAAATCGGGATGAGCCAGTTAAGCGCCAGGATTTGCATATCTAATGGATGCGCCAATTCTATGATGGTTGCGGAATGCTATTTTTAGCCTGGGAAGGGCCCAATAACCATGGGCCTCCCAAGCTTGAGAATACCAGCCCCCAGCTGTCTGCTTTATCTTGGCTGGATATCAAAATTGGGGCAGACCAACTCAGTTTTTTAATTAATTAAAAAAAGCTTCATGGGGTCACTCATATTTTGATACACAGCCAAGATAACACACACATCTGGGGGCTGCAGCCTCCAGTTGTCTGCCTTATCAGCAATAAGTATCAAAATACGGGGAACTCTATGCCATTTTTTCCAATTATTTATTTATTTTTACACTCCACCTCTGGGACCCAGACAGCTAGTGTGAGGGCAACCAATCAAAGATGCCAGCACAGAGGGTGAGTGCTGGAAACAGCGCATATTCCTGAGATATAATGAGCAGACTCAGAAGCAGTGTGACTCGGAAAGTATAATTGACCTGCTTTAATCCTTTTCCAGCCCTCTAACCCTTACTAATACCATTTAAAAAAAAAAGATTGGGTCCCTTCGACTTTATTTATGGGGTTCAGCATCAGGGGTCAGGTCCGGTCCCAAACCAGAATTTTTTTTTAAGTCCGGCCACACCAGCCAAACCTGAACATCTATGCCCATCTCTAACCCTAACTGAATCCACATACAGAATGAAAAAGAAGATTCCTTCTACTGAGATGGCCTTTTTTCATCTTGAGAGGGTCAACTGCTTTACCATTTCCTGCAGTGTCCAATAATAGATTGTGTGCAGAGTCAAGAAGAAGGCACCGCTCAGGTCCTTGGACAACTATCATACTGTGCACAACTCTGTATTATTGCTAGCTGTTAAATCCTTTTTTAAACACCCTTCTCTGTAATAGGATTACACACACATAATCCATATTAACACATAAACCTAGAATACAACTTTGTGATATAGAAATCGCTTCCTTCCTGCCTTCTGGTCAAGTCACAAGAGCTGTGAGTAGGTCATAAATTGCCAGTCAGGCATTCAAGGTGCGGAGAAAGGGATCATGAACATGTCATTATTCACATTCATATTGCTGCTCACGTCACATTAACCATTGGATATTCTGTCACAAGTCTATTTAACTTAAGAAATAAAAACATCTCAATACTTTATATAAGGAAAGATAAATACAACTAATATAACCAAATCTCATCGGATGTATGTGAAAAAGGACCATACAGAGGGAAAACACAAAGTCCAGCAGTCTGTAGACCCCACACAATGAAGTCCAGCAGTCTGTAGACCCAACACAATGAAATCAGCAGTCTGTAGACCCCACACAATGAAATCAGCAGTCTGTAGACCCCACACAATGAAGTCCAGCAGTCTGTAGACCCCACACAATGAAGTCCAGCAGTCTGTAGACCCCACACAATGAAGTCCAGCAGTCTGTAGACACCACACAATGACGTCCAGCAGTCTGTAGACCCCACACAATGAATTCCAGCAGTCTGTAGACCCCACACAATGAAATCAGCAGTCTGTAGACCCCACACAATGAAGTCCAGCAGTCTGTAGACCCCACACAATGAAGTCCAGCAGTCTGTAGACCCCACACAATGAATTCCAGCAGTCTGTAGACCCCACACAATGAAATCAGCAGTCTGTAGACCCCACACAATGAATTCCAGCAGTCTGTAGACCCCACACAATGAAGTCCAACAGTCTGTAGACCCCACACAATGAATTCCAGCAGTCTGTAGACCCCACACAATGAAATCAGCAGTCTGTAGACCCCACACAATGAATTCCAGCAGTCTGTAGACCCCACACAATGAAGTCCAGCAGTCTGTAGACCCCACACAATGAAGTCCAGCAGTCTGTAGACCCCACACAATGAAGTCCAGCAGTCTGTAGACACCACACAATGAAGTCCAGCAGTCTGTAGACCCCACACAATGAAGTCCAGCAGTCTGTAGACCCCACACAATGAAGTCCAGCAGTCTGTAGACCCCACACAATGAAGTCCAGCAGTCTGTAGACCCCACACAATGAAGTCCAGCAGTCTGTAGACCCCACACAATGAAGTCCAGTAGTCTGTGGACCCCACACAATGAAGTCCAGCAGTCTGTAGACCCCACACAATGAAGTCCAGCAGTCTGTGGACCCCACACAATGAAGTCCAGCAGTCTGTAGGTCCCACACAATGAAGGCCAGCAGTCTGTAGGTCCCACACAATGAAGTCCAGCAGTCTGTAGGTCCCACACAAATAGAAAATGACTTTTTTGATGACCCATAAAAGATTATGGGTAAAATATTCTTTTTTACAAACAAAAAATATTTCAAGTATGGACAAATAGTGGTCAACCAAAACATTAAAAATGTTTGTCTAATATTTGTGAAGCTTCCCATAGTCCCACCAAAATAGCTCTGACTTGTCAAGGTATGGAGTCCACGAGACCTTTCCAAGTGTGCCGGGGTATTTGGCACCAACATATTAGCAATAGATATTTTAAACCTTTCACTGCCAGACTCCTCGGCATAGATGATGCTGTTGAGTTGGGGATAAGGAGAGCAGATATTATTTAGCTAGTAAAAGCCCTTTTACACAATCAATAGTCATCAGCCGAACCAACAACTTTCTGTCCTGACTCCTTCATACACAGGAACACTCACCTCGCCAAACATTTCTGTGTTCTTTATCAGAGAGCCACTGCCAGACTATTATACCACCAACTTAGCTCCACACAGAACAAAAGTATCAGTCATTGAAATTCAACATTCCAAATGCCTCTCTCACCGGTATCATCTATCAGAGACCGTATGGAGGACCCAATACAATAAAGGTATCCAGGTCATTAAGCATATGAGGCTGGTCTTCATCCAAAACAAGACTTATTTTTCCTTTATATAAATTGATCTATTTTGGAGAAATTAATTAACTTAAGTATTTACTAGTTTTGTTATCCTCCTCGGTATCAATACTACTTTCAGTGTTTTTATGAAAGACTTTGATTTTACATAATCAAACCAAATATCTAAATCTCTCCGACTGACATGGAGTGTATTGTGGTTGCTTTTTTGAACATGATATATACTATGTTATGCAAACTTGGCTCATATGGGACATATCTACAATGGATGAAATAAGTATTGAACACATCACCAATTTTCTAAGTAAATATATTTATAAATTGTACATTGTTTACTATGAAACGGTGATCATTGTGGGATGTGGCTGAAGGACGTCCACTTCTCTGCCTTTCTGTGACTCTTCCAATCTCTCTGTATCTCTGTTGCAACATGCTATGACACTCTAACTGTGACGCTCTAAGCTCAGTGGGCACTTTCATCTGAGAATAACCTGCTTGAAGCCTCACAATGGCGCTGTACTGTTGATCAATTGTTAAGTGTCATCTTGGTCTCATGATGTCAAAATGTGAACAGCATGGTGAGGTGGGCTGTTTAAATACCAATTCTAAATTAATCCCAAAATTTATTCATGGATGAAACACCTGTTGTGAATTTTGCTATTATCTCTGTGATAGAGAATAGCAAGTTGTGCAAAATATATCGAAACACTGACTAGTTGGACATGTGCATTCAAAATTTTACAAAAGGTCACATTTAGTTCACCTGAAAAGGTTAGGGGGCATTTTAGGATCATCCTGAAATTTCACCTGAAAGCCAAATATCCCTAACTTTTTGTGAGTAGTGTATGTTTACACATAGGTTGATTTTAGTGCAGAGGTGTAACTCATTTTTTTAATTTGTTCACATTAGTTCCATAATACTTCTGTCTTTTTGGACACAAAAGTACTTAACATCTCATAAAGTACATAACACTTTTTTTTAAAGATTCATTAGATACTATGAATATACATGGTAATGGATGCCTAAACTACAATCTCCTGCACAAGAGGTAAGAGACATGGTTATATCAAGAGAATTTTACTACATTTATAAATTGAGACATCTGCTAATATTATTATCATTATTATTATTATTACAACTACTACATATTGGGATAGGATCTTGGAGATGGCATGACCCCTTCAACTCCTTAATGACCGCGGGCCGTAATGCTACGTCCTAAGTTGTAATCACCGGCGGTTGCGATCCGTGCACATGTCAGTTGATTTGAACAGCTGACATGTGTGCCTCACAGGCACGGATGGATCCGCAATCCACTTGGGCCTATTAACCCCTTAAACCGCGATGTCAAAATGTGACAGAGCAATTTAAATCCCCACTGCGGTAAATCTTCACTTACCTGGCCCGATTAGCGGCACTGTGACGTGATCACTGTGAGCCGATAGTTGCCATGGTAGCACAGGGTCATGTGATGACTCCTGTAGCTATCATGAGTCACTTCCAGTTTAATCCAGCTGAGTGATGCCAGTAACAAGAGGTATTTCTGGTGATCACAGCTGTGTAACTGTGATCAACAGCAATGAACAAGCGATCAGACTGCTGATCCTTATAGTACTCTAGTGGGACTAGTAAAATAAAAAAAAAAGTAAAAAAAAAAAGTTTTAAAAAATTTAAAAAAAAATAAAAATACTTAAAAGTTCAAATCACTCCCCATTCGCCCCATTGAAAATTCAAGGGTTAAAAAAAAAATATATACACACATTTGGTATTGCCGCTCTATCAAAATCTAAAATCAAATAATCTGATCAGTAAATGGTATAGTAGCAAAAAAAAATTTCAAACTTTAAAATTACGTTTTTTGGTCGCCAGAAAGTTCACTTTTTTTTTTTTTTTTGACAAATTTCTAAATTTTTTTTAACCCCTTAGATAAAAGTAAACCTGTACATGTTTGGTGTCAACAAACTCATACTGACCTGAGGTATCACACCCACACATCACTTTTACAATAGAGTGAACATGGTGAATAAAACATCCCAAAAACAAACATGCAGTTGCACCTTTTTTTTTTTGCAATTTTTCCGCACTTGGAATTTTCTTTGCTGTTTTCCAGTGCACTATATGTTAAAACATATGGTTTCATTTAAAAGTACAACTTGTTCCGCAAAAAAAAGCCCTCATATGGCAAGATTGACGAAAAAAATGGAAAATCGGCCGAGGGCGAAGGGGTTAAAGCTTCTGCTCCTCAGTTTTGGCAATTGGCTTCTGGAAGCAAAGATCCCTATCAAATGCAAGAGGAATTGGAAGCTATTCTTTGAAAAATATTCATATGTTACCAATAATCTTATCCATTTACAAAAGATCCGGGTTGTTCAGGCTGATGTGAGCCTGGTCTACATCCAAAACGGGACTTTTTTTTCTTCCTTTTATATAAATAGATCTATTTTGGAGGAATTAATTGCCGACTTAAGCAATTACTGGTTTTGTTATCCTCCTCTGTATCAATTCCAGTTTCAGTTGTTTTATGAAAGGCTCAAAATTCTAAATCATCAAACAGAACAAGTGCTTTATATAAGAGCTTTCATGTTTGAGTTATAGGAGCTTATTGCTCGTCTTCACTTTGTTCAGAGGCGCTTAATTAGATCCTTAGCTTCTGATGGCATTACTGTGAGATAATCGTAGTTTTGGTATTTTACAATGGCCCCAAGTCTGATATTTTTTTAAAATGACTTGACACGTCGGTTTACGATACTTAATTTGTAACAGACAGATGAAAGACATACACACTTACAAATTATTTTACATGCTACTTGTAATTAAATGCCTTAAAATAAGCTCTGCTAAGATGAGGATTTTCTGTATTCTCATTCTAAAACAAGTACTGTATAGACTTTTTTAAGACACCTGTGCCCACGGGAGCTCACACCTGCGGATTTTGTCGCGGAAAACATGCGGTTTTATCTGGATTTTCTAGATAAATTTACAGGTTTCAGCAAGTACAGACACTCCCCATGTTATCCTATGGGACATGAGGAGTGTCTGTGGTCATGCTGCAGTATGTGCGGCTGCGCAATATGCTGTGGATGTCCCGCAGCCGCACATAACTGCATGTCAATTATTCCTGTGGAATTACCTGCGGAAATCCCGGTCCTCCACTATGGAGATAGAGGCCAGGACTTCCGCAGGTAAGTCGCATGAATGTCCGCAGGTTTACCGTAGCTATTTCGCTGGAATCCGGCAGCTATGTATAGCTGCGGATTCTGGGAAGCTGCTGCGGGAAACCCACAGACGTACCTGCGAATATATCCACAGGTGCTAGCTCCCATGGGCACATAGCCTAAGTAAAGCATAGCTATTGAATCCAAGAAACTACCCACGGAGGTGCCAAGCAAAGTATTATGTCACCACCGGAGTCCGCTCCAGCGACTTCTACTCCGATCGCCAGGCAACGCCGTGTTTCTGCCGTGGATGGTGCTGGTGATGGGAGAGGAGTCGATGCCAGCGGCATCGGTGAGCGCAGGCTCCGCTCATCCACTGGGCTGGGTTATCTTGGGATCTGAAGTACCACTGGCTGACTATAGGTGGCGTGTGTTTTCCAGCTGAAGTTACCATCATTCAGCTACAGCCAATGGGAAGACACCACACCCTTCTTAATTCACCTCCTGTCTGCTGACCACTGCCAGAGATAGTTCTGATATTCTGACTCCTGTTCTGTTTTGTGATTCTGGTGTTCTGACTTTTGCTTGTGTTCTGACTACCTCTACTGCCTGCTGTTTATGTACCTCGCTGCCCGATCCGGATTTGACCACTGCTTGTTTTCTGATTATATCCTTGCCTACCGATTTTGTCCCTGTTCTGCAAATCCTGGTTTGACCCTGCCTGTTGACTACTCTCTCGGACTGTAGCCTTCCACAGGTAGCGATCTCCAGGGCCCTGTGTAATTCCAAATCCCTGTATAGGGGTTAAAGGGTTTCAGGATTCAGGGGTCCTGCTTGGTGAGTGGCTTCCCTCTATCCTGTCCATTACAGCCCGTTTGAGTCTGTGGATCCAGGCAGGCGTTACACAAGGGCACAGAGCATGCCATATACAAGCGGGTGCAGTTGGGATTCCCAAGGGCTTACATGTTTCTCTGCTCCGTCAATATGTCTGAGGCTGTAACTGCTTTTCATGAGTCTTAGGGGAGCTTTGCACGTTGCGACATCGCTAGCCGATTGTAGCAATGCAGAGCACGATAGTTCCCGCCCCCGTCGCAGATGCGATCTCTTGTGATAGCTGCCGTAGCGAACATTATCGCTACGGCAGCTTCACACGCACTTACCTGCCCTGCGACGTTGCTCTGGCTGGCGACCCGCCTCCTTCCTAAGGGGGCGGGTCGTGCGACGTCACAGCGATGTCACACGGCAGGCGGCCAATAGAAGCGGAGGGGCGGAGATGAGCGGGATGTAAACATCCCGCCCACCTCCTTCCTTCTGCATAGCTGCTGGAGGCAGGTAAGGAGATGTTCCTTACTTCTGCTGCTTCATACACAGCGATGTGTGCTGCCGCAGGAACGAGGAATAACATCGTACCTGTCGCTGCAGCGAAATTATGAAAATGACCGACACTACACAGATCACCGATTTTCGACGCTTTTGTGATCATTTATCGGTGCATCTAGGCTTTACACGTTGCGACGTCGTTACTGGCGCCGGATGTGCGTCACTTTCGATTTGACCTTGACGATATCGCAGTAGCGATGTCGCAACATGCAAAGCCCCCCTTAGGTAATAATAATGTGTTATTTCACACTAGGTGAAAGGTTTTATTGAGAAATCTTGTGCCGCACTTTTAAATATCATGCACCTAATTTGATGAGGCCAGTAAGTAGGTCCACCTAATAGCTTTGTATTAGAATCTCTGATGACAACTTTACATATTTCAGGTCAGCCGAGTGGTCACAGTAGACACAGAGGACCCCATGCAAAAACGGTGTTTGGGTCTTTTTCTCTACCATCTGTTTACGCAGCGTCTTTTTAACAAACTGTGATTCTATGAAATTGATTATTTCAGCCTTTTCCATGCAATCTAATAGAAAATAGAAAGCTGCTGTTATGGTGGGGTTGTAGTGACCCATTTACCTGCTGTACAGGTGTCACATATGGGATGTCCATCCCTGCAGCTGATGGCAATGTCCTTGCAGGTCATTCTCGAAATGCTCCTCATGAACTGTCTCTTCTCATGTTCTCACCTCCATGTTTGCTCACTCTAGGCAAATTATGCAAATTAAAATTGAGATTTGTTTTATTTTAGTAAGCTTTGCTATATTGGGACAGACCAGAAGTTGTACTTCTAGCTGATATGGAGTTTGTTGTAGTTGCTTTCAATTAAGATATACCTTCTGAACATTACAAATAGCTAAAGACATTTCGCATATAAATCATATTTATATATATATATATATATATATATATATTGTGGTTAAATCTACATCATATCACATTTTAGCTACTATATATATATATATATATTTATATATATATATATATATATATATATATATATATATATATAGTAGCTAAAATGTGATATGATGTAGATTTAACCACAATGTTGACCTAGATCTATAAAAGAGACCCATGCTTGATCCTACGGTATTTAAGATTTTGCCAAAGTTTAAGGAAAACTTAGTTCGCACCCTTTAGTCTGTTTAATGTGATGAATTTTACCTTCAGTAAAGTCATGGCTAAGCGTTCCTTCACCCGAGCAAATATTCTGTTTGTTGATTATTTACCATGTGTGCATAATTATTAGGAGAGTATTTTTCAGTACATCCTTATTTTTATGCAGACTTTACAACTCTCAGCTGTAAAAACCTGAATGCTGATTGGATGAAGCAGATCAGGTGATGTGTATTTGTGTAATGCGGGAGGGAGGGTGAGGATTAAGGATATCAATACCCTGTATCAAGGGGTGTACAATTATTAGGCAGCTTGGTTTCCTCAGGCAAAATGAACCAAAAAAAAGAGATCAGGCTGACCTCAAACCAATAAGCATTCAAGTTTATACAGCTTTGAGTTAGAAAATCTGCATAAAAAGGATTATATGGGCACAATATTCACTGTCTAATAACCCTGCACACAGTGTATGTACCTCTTTCTCTTGAAATTGCCCTTCACCTTTCAAGGGGGTCTCCAGGAATATGATAATGATCACCTGTTCCTGGGATAGGTAGTTAATATTAGATTGATGGGGGGATGGGGGGATGAACGACAACTGAGGCCCCCCCAACGATCATCTTCTAGCAGATCTGGTGATAGCCACATGTAAATATAGAATGGACACGTATTGCACAGCTCCACTCAAGGTGTAGCGGCCACCAACGAGAACTGAAATAATCTACTATTCAAGATTATAATAAGTGATCTTCAGTATTCGGAAACTGCTGCTATACATTCAGCATTCAGCTTCATTCAGTGTTCACATCTGACCACAGAGGATTAGTGGGGATGCAGATTGGTTGATGACTAATAATAAGGATAGTTCATCAATATCATTTTATCAGGGAACTACTTTAAATTCTATTCGTATTATACCATACCTGTAGAAACAAACATGGACCGCACACCCAAAAATCATAAGTTGATCTAGTGGCACTAGGCAAAAATTTATGCAACTGAACATAAGGGTCTTAAGCCCACTTTACACGTTGCAATTAGTTGTACAATCGCATTTGCGATGTGACACGCCCAGGTTGCATACGGGATCTTATGAGATTGCACGTAGGTCGGTCATTTGCTGTCACACGTGCGTTAGTAGTCTATGTTAAATTGGTCAATTTTGTGTGTGATCCTTTAGATCATGTGTTCTGTGACGTATGCATTGGGCACCTTTTTTTTTTTTTATTTATTGACTTGCCAAACGTGTGTAATGTGTAGGGATGCGTTTTTACTATGTCATCTGCCGATCAGCTCTGCTACATGGCCGCTAACAGCAGACACAGACAGCCATGTAGCAGAGCTGAATGGCAGATGACAGCAGACACAGAGCCGCACTGTCAGAATGAACTCGGGTGAACTTCACCCGACTTCACGGTCATGCTGCGGCTCTGTCTGTGTCGCGTCCTGATTAGCGGTCACCTGTGAAGGGCTCACCAGTGACCGCTAATCTCCTAAGTGACTGAAGTTAGCAGCCCTCTCTCATACTCACCAATCCCCGATCCCCGGCACTGCACGGCGTTCACACTGCTCCGGCGGCTTTTACTGTTTTGAAAAAGCCGGCCGCCCATTAAACAATCTCGTATTCCCTGCTTTCCCCGCCCACCGGCACCTATGATTGGTTACAGTGAGACACGCCCCCACGCTGAGTGACAGGTGTCACACTGCACCCAATCACAGCAGCCGGTGGGCGTGTCTATACTGTGTAGTGAAATAAATAATTAAATAAATAAAAAAAACGGCGTGCCGTCCCCCCCAATTTTAAAACCAGCCAGATAAAGCCATACGGCTGAAGGCTGGTATTCTCAGGATGGGGAGCTCCACGTTATGGGGAGCCCACCAGCCTAACAATATCAGCCAACAGCCGCCCAGAATTGCCGCATACATTATATGCGACAGTTCTGGGGCTGTACCCGGCTCTTCCCGATTTGCCCTGGTGCGTTGGCAAATCGGGGTAATAAGAAGTTATTGGCAGCCCATAGCTGCCACTAAATCCTAGATTAATCATGTCAGGCGTCTATGAGACACCTTCAATGATTAATCTGTAAATTACAGTAAATAAACACACACACCCGAAAAAAATCCTTTATTAGAAATAAAAAACACAAACGTATACCCTGGTTAACCACTTTAATCAGCCCCAAAAAGCCCTCCATGTCCGGCGTAATCCAGGATGCTCCAGCGTCGCTTCCAGCGCTGCTGCATGGAGGTGACCGGAGCTGCAGAAGACACAGCCGCTGACATGGACAGAGAGTGAGGGACAGAGATAGTGACCGACTGACAGAGATTAGTGAATGAGAGACATTATGAGGCGCTTCAGAATGCAGCTTTTCAGCTGCGCTCTGAAGCGGACCTTTTTTAAGCTGCGGTGCAGAGCGCACACCTGCGCACATAGCCTCAGACATCAAAATCGTATGAGGGATGTCACACGTTACAATTGACTAGGTTCCTGCAACAAAACGCTCAATTCTAGACAAAGATACAATGTGTTTGCGATCAACGGTTTTGCGTTCAATCCTGATCGCACGTAGGTGTCACACGCAGATACCTCACAAACGATGCCGGATGTGCGTCACTTACAACTTGACCCCAACGACGGATTGTGAGATATATTGAAGTGTGTGTAGCGGGCTTTAGTTTAACATTGTGGTCAAATTGTATAAAACCTACTGACACATCAGTGGGTCCCTAACTTTTTTAAGGCTTAAAGGTGTGGCATCGTGCACCAACCATCACCACAGTGGTGGTGCACCAGCAGGGCAGGTGACCTGGTGCCCCATAGTATAAATTTCGTTCAACTTCACAATTGTGTCCCACTTGTTGTTGATTCTTCACCATAACATTACATTTTTTATCTTGATGTTTGCAGCCTGAAATGTGAAAAAAGGTTGAATAATTCAAGGGGGCCGAATACTTTCACAAGGCACCGTACATGTTTCCTTTGTGCAGAGCAACTTGCATATGGAGATGCTCTGTTGTGTGTCTTTGAGCACTAGCTGACAGGTTGTTTTTATAGCACAAGATTCTATGCAGGTTCTGGGAGGTGCTTTTACTCAGGTGTTCCACCTTCCTGGTAATTGCTCTGTTTCATTACGGAGCATGCTCTACCAGAACTTCGCCAGTCGTGCTCTCTGGTTCTGTATTTGTGCTCTTGATTATGTTTGTGTTTGTCTAAGTTTCTTGATTCTGGACCGTTGTTTGACTCCTCTCTGCCCACTCCCTGTTCTTGTCATTACCTCCTGGCTTTTGACCTCAGACCGTTACCTGACCACATCACTGTCTGCTCCCTGAATCTAATACTTACTCTTCTGGAATTCTGACCCTTGGCCTGTGACTTGACTGCATTTATGCTTACTCCTGTATCCTGATGTGTCCTCCTGTTACCTGACTTGTCTGACTACCCTTCCATCTATACTATCCATAAGTAGTGACTAGCATCACACCTACCCAAATGAAAAATTGTGTAAAATAACAATGTCTTACTTTACTTTAATTGTAGTGATCTTTTCCACTCAATCACTTTCCCTGTGCATAGAAAATCTGATTAGGCCAAACTACAAATTAAAACCATAAAGCACACAAATCGTTAGAAGACTTGGAGAGTCAAATGTAATTATTGTCCATGGAGTCAAAGGGATTTGGTTGTAATGTGAGTTTGACTTTATGCCGAAGGGTGATCAGCTCTGTATCCGTTATACTCTTATGTTACTGCGCAACCAAAGTCAAGATGTTCTCATTGTATATTTATAGCTTCTTGTTTTTTAACAAATATAACATTTAGAGTGTATAGTGACTGGGCATTGCAAAACTAATTTCCACTAGACCTATGCTTCAAAACACTACTTCAAGGTCCTCACACCTTCAGTATTTCTCTTTTGGTCCTACTTTAGCTCCAAAAAATCTGTGTAAATCAATTTATGTTTTAAAAAAAAAGTATAACTCCTAGAGTAGTTTTGGCTTTTCTTACATAAAGGCATTTACAGGGTTTTTTTTTTTTAAAAGTATACAAATTTCTTGAATCATATAACTTATTTTTTAATCTGATCATTGATTCATGGATTGAATGCATCTTATTGTCTTAAAAGGAACCTGTCACCACTTTTTTGGCGTATAAGCTGCGGCCACCACCACCGGGCTCTTATATACAGCATTCTAACATGCTGTATATAAGAGCACAGGCCGCTGTGAGAACATAAAAAACACTTTATAATACTTACCTAACGGTGGTGCGGTTGGCCATATGGGCGTCTCTGTTCTCCGGTGCCGGCGCCTCCTCTTTTGGCCATCTCTATTCTACTTCTCTAGCCGTGGTGCATGATGCGTCCGACGTCATACACACTCGCCGTCATTCAGGTCCTGAGCAGGGCAGATCAAAGTATTGTAGTGCGCCTGCGCAGGACCAGCGAGTGTGTATGACGTAGACGTGTCATGCACACAGGCTTAAGAAAGAAGACGAAGGTACGATGTTGTTCCTCGCTCCTGCGGCAGCACACATCGCTGTGTGTGAAGCCGCAGGACCGAGGAACATCACCTTACCTGCCTCCCGGCTGCAATGAGAAGGACGGAGGTGGGCGGGATGTTTACATCCTGCTCATCTCCACCCCTCCGCTTCAATTGGCCGCCTGCCGTGTGACGTCGCTGTGACGCCGCACGACCCGCCCCCCTAAGGAAGGAGGCGGGTCGCCGGCCAGAGGGACGTCGCAGCGCAGGTATGTGCGTGTGAAGCTGCCGTAGCGATAATAATCGCTACGGCAGCTTTCACTAGATATCGCACGTGCGACGGGGGCGGGACTATCGCTGCAGCATCGGTAACACATTGTTACCGATGTCGCAACGTGCAAAGCCCGCCTTACTGTTGAAGCCACATACAAGCCATATACATTAGATAATAATCCGATCTTTCCGAATTCTGGAAGTTCCACCAACATTGATTTTTTTGTATATGGAAGCCATAAAAGGTGTGTCTACATTATTCAATTTTGTGGCATTATATAAGCGCTAATCAGTATTTACCGGTTGGCTGTTGATAAATGATAGTTGCTGCTTTGCACAAGCAGATAGCACTTTAGAGGAGCACTGAACGATCAGTAATCGATCAGTCAGTGCTCGTGGGCATTTATTGTTCTTAGCAGTGCAAGTCCTGTTTACACAAGAGCACGCACTGCCAATTACAATGATCTTTTGTGTAAATCAAAGATCATTTCACCCGACGATCAAGTGTTTTGCTCTTTCGTCAGGTGATCAGCAGCTTGTTTAGACTGCACGATTATCGTAAAATGAGTCTTCTAAGGAAGGCAATGTAAATGGCTCTTTAGACCTTAAATCTAATTATACACATTATTACTAGTAAATGAAAACTAAATACATTAAAAAAGTGTGAAATATTAAAACAAAAAAACATTTTTGTGACTCTGAAAGGGCACATACTGAAAGGACATGGAAAATATTAGCTGTCAAAGCACATCACAATTTGCACAGCATGAGTTGGAAATCTTTTCCCAACACAAGACTGTAATCTTCTGCTAATTAGCTCCAAAACATCACCGAAGTTGATCTAATTGGTATCGCAGTTTGACATGTACTTACTAGCGCGAGGCTAATGAATAGGACTGTCCTACACACAGGCAGGCAGTCTGACCCAAAGATCCCTGGCTCTTTGAGAAAAAAAACATACATCTTTAATTTGGAGAGTGACCACCAGCCCCTCCTGGCACTCGGAAATTAAAGAACATTTTAGAAAGTTGTCCCCATGCTTCTGGTTGCAAATTGAATAACAAGGAAAATGACACAGGATCATCCATAGATCTGATTTTAGGTAACATAAGATATCACTACCTTAATTACAAAATATATATTTGAGAATACTTACAGTTGAGAAAGTTGAAAAACAGACACAAGGTCATCAAACTCAAACTGTAATGCTACATTTCTGTAATATAAAAAAATGTATTTGAGACAGACATTAAAGAAGTTGTCCAGTTACCAAAACAGATTATTTTAATCCTAAATCTTGCTATTATGGGCCTCTCCACACATGTATTATGTTATTTCAGCAATATTACCTTTTATCGTGCTCTAGCAGCACATCCTCATTGCTGGATCCAGCTCTGATGGGGTTAATCTCTCTCCTAACTTCTGGGTTCAGTTCCTACAACTCCCATAATCCTTTGCAGTGGCATCCTGCACTGTACTCATCCTCCCACCCCCACACCCATGCGATAACATACTCACCCGACAGACACGACTCCTCCTCCTCTCCTCTCGCTCCTGCTGCCGGCCTGCACACATCTGTAGGATGGGTGAGCCCTCCACCCCTCCTCCTCATACTGGGCTGTGATGTCTGCTGATCACCACCCACAACTCAGTCACTAAGGATCAGAGGCATCTCCAGCTGCTGATGTAACGCCAACTTTCAGAGCCCGGAAGTTGACGTGACATCAGCAGATACCAAAGGCCACAGCACCTGGGGGTCAAGTTTCCGGCATTGAGCAAGGAGGATAGGGCCGCTCAGTGCCAGAACTAGAAATAGAAGGCAATTAAGAAGACAAGTGAAATGGTAAGTTACATTGATAGAATAAAAAAAATGGGTGAACCACCCCTTTATTTCTGCAATATTATGAAGTAGAATTTTTTCAACTCTAAATATGGGATCATCAGGCTCGGACTGGCCCATTAGATAACAAGTGAATCCTCCAGTGGACTCCTTGCTTAACAAGCGTGCCTTCCTTATTAGACGCTCCAGGCAAGAGACACGTCCCATCCACATCTTGGGTCTTGTGTTCTAGATTGGCAAATCAGGGCCCGTCTTCTTGCTCTAAAGACCCCACTTCCTAAACAGTTTCCTTACCGATCAGTAGAATAATTCTTGTGTGATGTGCTTTATTGGAAGACAGTTTGTCCCAACCAGTTCCAGAACCTAACTTCAGACCTTGGTGGTAGAGTCAGAACTAGGCACTACAAACAATGTTCTTCTCAAAATGAGCCAAGCCGGTGAGAAGAAAATGAAGGTCCCAACCAGGCAGCAGGCAGAATTACTGCTTAAAAGCTGCTCAAGGAATGCAGTCTCAAGTAGAGGGTGTGGTGAGTGTTTCTAAAAGTCTTGGCACAGTCATCCCCTGCTGCTCTCATTGCACTGCTCTGGGAACTTTAGAGCAGTAATCCCAACCACCAGAATGCCCCTTTTCTGGAGTCTGAGCCTGTTTGTAAAAATAGCCAGGGTTCGGGACATCTGTGCTGCAGACCCTCTCTTTTCTGCACTGCTATGGTATTTCAGTTCTGTAGCCAGCCCTACTTGTGGGTCAAGGGAGTCTCCAAAGAGCCACCAACAAATCATGTTTTTAGGATGTCCTTAGTATTGAGCAAGTGATAATTCCATCACCTGGGCAATATTAGGAAAATACTGAAAACATGAAGTTGGGGAACACTGCTCTAGCCTAACTACCCTCTCCTATCCTCTACCCCAGGAATGGGCAATTAATTTTCCAAGAGGCAACATGAGGAATTAAGACTTTTCTGGACTACCAAACCAATTGGCTGCTGAGGATATCATTCCAAAATAAGTCCTCTCCGTCTTTTGTACCAGTCTGTCCATGTTTGTTTACTCATTCATTTATATTTGTATTTTTTATGTATACCATCCTCCCACGTACAGCATCAAGGAATCAATAGTGCTTTAAAAATACATAATAATAATAATTAATAATAATAATATTGTAATGTTCACAGCCAGTGTAGGGGCAGCGACTGGGATTATTATACCCACTGAACTACAGAGGGAAAGGGGCTTACCCTTTAGTGGAAGAAGCTTAACTAAACACCTACTGTGAGGCAGACGCCATGTACCACTCTTGGGGCAGTGACCGGGACTACTATAGCACCTGACCCCCAGGACAGGAGACAGACTCAAGTATATCTACAGATACAGGCAGGTACAGATGGGACGGCTGGGCAGGCAGGAAGGTGGATACGGTACCTGATAACTAGCTAGCAGACTGGAAACTGACTGACTAAATAAGGACGTTGTGTAGGCAGCTCCCCTAATGGGAGGGTGCCTTAAATACATAGTGCCTCTCAGCCATAGGCTCCTTTTAAGAGGAGGTGCCAGCGCTACATATATATAAACTTGGAAAAAATTGTAGGTAACTCCTGTTAAAGTGAGTAAAAATTACAATGGTCACTGGAATAATATGAAACTGATAAAAGTAATTTTAAATTTACTGAATATCAACCAACGAAAAATCAGACATTGCTTTTAAATTGAGCTCACACCTATTCTAATTCACTGGATCACACTGTGGTCTATGTGTGAGCCGGAAATAGCAATTACAATATAAACCAATAAGCCATGATCTGACGCTTCATAGTGTAATTTACAATATTATCTGGAGAGTTGGAACCTTAGGGCAGCTTTGCACACTACGACATCGCAGGTGCGATGTCGGTGGGGTCAAATCGAAAGTGACGCACATCCGGCGTCACTTGCGATGTCGTAGTGTGTAAATCCTAGATGATACGATTAACGAGCGCAAAAGCGTCGTTATCGTATGATCGGTGCATTCTCCGACATTTCCATAATGCCGGTGCAGAGACCGGTACGATGTAGTTCCTCGTTCCTGCGGCAGCACACATCGCTGTGTGTGAAGCCGCAGGAGCGAGGAACATCTCCTACCTGCGTCCCGGCTACAATGAGAAGGAAGGAGGTGGGCGGGATGTTTACATCCTGCTCATCTCCGCCCCTACGCTTTGATTGGCCGCCTGCCGTGTGACGTCGCTATGACGCCGCACAACCCGCCCCCTTAAGAAGGAGGCGGGTCGCCGGTCAGAGCGACGGTCGCAGGGCAGGTGAGTGCATGTGAAGCTGGCGTAGCGATAATGTTCGCTATGCCAGCTATCACAAGATATCGTACCTGCGACGGGGGCGGGCACTATCGCACTCGACATCGCAGCATCGGCTTGCGATGTCGTAATGTGCAAAGCCCGCCTTAGTCTCATGTCTCAGCAAAGGATCAAAGTGGAGCTGGACACCAAAGACGAAAGTAATGGGTGAGTATGTTAATATACTTACACTACACACACAAAAAAGGCCCACACACTTCAAGCAATAAATTAATATATAAATTAATATCCACCCATATTTCATAAAAATATTTAAAAGATTTCATTACGAGCTGGTTTCTATCTCTTTCCCATTTCATTTGAGATCTGTCTGGGCACATGGAGAGGTGAGGTGCCAGAGTTCAGGATTATTCATATGAGTTCACCATGATGTGGTTGAATGACTTTTACACTTTTCGATCAAAAAGTGTTAAAGGGAATATGTCAGCAGGTATTTGCTAGGCAAGCTGAAGCCAGCATGCTGTAGGGGTTAAAAACAAAAATCAACTATGCCTCTGTTATCAGGCTGTGTGCTCTTGTTTACTTAAACTAAAGGATTGGTGATTATCATTGCTAGGTCTAGCTGGCAGGTGCACAGCAGATGACATGCCCCCTCCCGTGATTGACACCTCACCGTCAATGTACAATCTCTAGAGAGACTGGTATGGGTGCAGACAGCTCTCTGGGCTCAGCTATATGATTAAAGCTAAAAATTCAGATTATATCAGAACGGCTGCAGTCAGTAATCTAAGTGATACACTGTTGGATTCAGGATCTCTTTGCCTACATCATGCTACTCTCAGATGTAGTAGCAAGCACCTGCACACAGATACCTTTAAAATAAGTACTTTACATTTTTTACGTGTACAGTAATAGTGGAATGTATGCATGCATTAATCGCATTGTACTAACTCATGGTGTCTGTATATGTCTATGCTACACTACATATATTCACACAGGCTTAGCCCATAAAGATTTTAATGGTAATGCTTCTACAGTAACCATCATCTTATTTTATTTTTTTTTTAAATAAATCATACACCTGAAAATAAGCGGTGTAATATATCTTATCAGAGAAATCTGCTTCTTTTTCTTTTTCCTCCTGGACATCTCTCTCATTCTCAATATTGTCAATTCACGGTTAAAATCTGCCTTCAGTAAATATAGACTTTCGCATTACTGAGTTAGAACTTTATAAGCACCAACTATCATCTCCTATGGAGAGGGGAAGAGAAGCGCGAGGCAGACTCAGTCATTCTGCTATATGTTCTCCGGAAACCACAGTTACACTTTAATAAAAGTAAATCATTGAACTTTAATAACAGTAAATCATTGAAGGGGTTGTTCCGTTTCAAAGATTATTACCCCATAGACTCAGGGATGCAATAAAAAAACCTAAGCTCTTTTTTCATCAGCTCGAGCGGTGACATCACAATTACAGTACTGCAGCCAATCAATGAGCTTAGCATCTGATGCTGATGTCACTAGTCGCTGAGCTCAGTGATTGGCTGCAGTACTGTTGATGTGACATCCCAGCTGGAGCCAATCAAAAATACAAGCGCAGCGAAGATAGGCAGCACTGGACTCAGGGAGAGTAAGTAGGAGCTCAGTTTGTTAATTTTGCATTCTTGGAGCCTGTAGAGTAATAATAATCTTTGAAACATGACAACTCTTTTAAATAATATGCGTCTCCAATTGAAAAGTCAGGGCTTTGTTAGCTCAATAATAAAAAAGATATAGCTCTGGGAAAATAAAAAATAAAATACTGCATCCTGAGGGTCTATAAATGAAGAACTTTCATAAAATCACACTGTGGCTAGTATCATTGTTCCGTTTTCTTGTACCTTCGTAGGAACGGAAAAAAGGAACTCATGAAGGAAATGTATCAGTTTCATGACCCATGTTGGCGGTGATGGACAGACACCATTGACTATAATCAGATGTTATTGGTTTCCATTAGGGTAGCTGACTTTTTAAAGGGAAAAAGGAGTTGTCCTTTACCTTCTGGCCAAGTAAGCCATTGGACTAAAAGGGCCACTTAATATGGTGGTTATGGTGGTCTCCTAAAAAGAGCCACTCCTTGGCTAGGTCCTCTCTCGGAGGGATATCTGGCTATTTTTTTGTGTCGAGACTCCTAACAGAGGCTCCATGGACCTTTTTGATTTGCATACTTCCCAGGGGGCAATGCACCTAGGATTTCACTGTGTTGAGTGCCCTCGCTGGCTGCTGGCAGTGTTTTTTGGCTGGTCTCCACGAGATCAGTGATTTTTGTCTTATTGGTCTACAAGGCATTGCTCCCACCTGGCCAGAATCCTACTCCACACTGATGAGGGGCAATACCTCGAAAGAGCTGTCTGTGGATGGATACCTGGCCTTCTTATTTCCCTTATCATATCTTTAAACTCATCAAGAGCTGGATATTGACTAAAAGGGCCACTTAATATGGTGGTTATGGTGGTCCCCTTAAAAGAGCCACTCCTTGACTAGGTCCTTCCCGGAGGGATATCTGGCTATTTTTTGTTTCGAGACTCCTAACAGAGGCTCCATGAACCTTTTTGAATTGGACAATTGCAGGCAGATAGCATGCTGGGAAATAATAGAAAGGAAGTTCCAGCACCTAAAAGTCTGGAAAGGCTAAGATTGCTGCTGAAAGGGAGCTAATCAACCAAAAAGAGTAGATAGCAAGGTACATAGCATGGAAAACAACAGGAAGCCACCTTATGAATTGTTGACCTCTCTTAGTGGGGCTTTGATGGAATTTTGATCATACACTTAAGATATATAGTGGCCAAACTTGCTCAACTTGACCATTATGTTTTAAAATTGTAGAATGATTTCTTCCGCCTGACACAGCAATGATCTGTTATTTTGGATATTCCAGATAGTGTTGGTAGTAGAAACTAGATTGAATAGTTTTGTAACTATTCTCAATAATGGAGGGATTTTAATTACATAGTTTACTGCTCCTTGCCTAGGTTACCAGCCACCGCTGCAATCTCTCAGAGGTGACTGATCTCCTAGGCAATGAGGGTGCTTTGCTATAAATTGTACAAACGCTGACTCCAAAGTTGTCAGTGGATCATCTTCTTTTGATGCTGCAAATACAAAGGAGAGTGCAGAGTTCAGCCTAATGGCACAACCTTGCCACTGATCTGATCTGTCATCAGGAGCTCACCATTTCCCGGAAAGTAGGAGGCTGTGGAGCTGTGTGCTCCTCAAGAACGATTATGGTTGTATGGTCAACCAACTAACCATGGTTAATATGTCACACTCAATAAGTAGAGAATGAACATCTGTCACATGGGCTCTGCTATTTCCAAAGTTGAGCTCATCATTTTAAAACAAAATTACATTTGTGGGTTGTAGGGCTTGGGGGTAAATATGTCACAGGCTGTTTGTAAGATTGTAAAGTTTTAATTCATTAAAATACCACTCTGGGAATTTTTTTTTTATTTTACCACCAGATAGGCATCAATAATTATGTTCCCTCTGTATAGCAAAATACGTACCGGTCGCCATCTTCTGCTGTTCTTTCGCCACTCTAGTCCTCTTCTGTACCACGTGACCGACAGGTTGAATTACTCCAGTGTTTGCTTTCTGGACTGTAAGTCACGTCTCAATGTAAGTCTATGAGAGTCAGAACGAGGCTCACTTAGATTTACATTTAGTGACTATTAGCAGTGATTTCTGGCCAGTCAGAGCTGCAGTCAAAAGATGGTAGAGAGGCATTGGAGCAGTGCCAGAAGAAGTAGAAGATGACCACAGGTAAGTATTTCACTACACACAGATTACATACGTAACTGATATCCAGTGGTGAAATAAAAAGGAAACTCTGAGTGGTACTTTAGGTCTTATCTCAGCATGAGGCTGTGTTCAGGCGGCCACAGATTCCCTCACGTTAGAGAATCGTGATAGCTATAGTAATGACACTCAGATTAATCTCTGATCAGTGTCAGCTTAGTGTGATCTGATTCTCTTGCATGAGAGAATCAAAGCACAAGTGAGGAGAAGATGGAGAATAAACTTTCTCCATCTTTCCATTCAATGAGTCAATGGAAATCGGACTGGACTTGGATGTCATCCGAGTGCAGTCCGATGAATTCTACGCACCCATTGACCTGAATGAGTGCGAGCCATCCAATTTCTGCTGCGATTTTTTTTCCCATGCGGATCAGCATGAGTAAAGATAAGCTAATCGGTGCTGCCCCATACATTAACTTTGTTACAGAGCTGTCCAATGAAACATCAGATAGACCTCGCCATTAATAAGGATATGCCAAACATTGACATCTTTGCCATACACATTGGATGAGGATCCCACCCATTGAATGATGGTTCTGTGTTCCTTATTATGGCAAGTAAAATGGCCAACATCAGCCAAAGAAGTGAGAAGAAAAATGGAAATGCAGGTTAAGCGTGTGCTCTGTTCTCTACATTATACACTATAAGTGGTGCTGTCACTGGCTTGGCTGTTACTATAAAGCTCATAGGCTTTAGTGCAGCATTACAGCTAAGTCAAAGCACAATCTTTAGCTTTCTTTGCGGCGCCTTGCTGCATCTCCCTATTTCACAACTACAATCCTCTTTCCTGTATTATTAATTTAAGAGCAGAAAGAAGCACTTCTAACAGACAAAATCCAAATGTATCTATTGAATACATGACGTGACTGCCAAATACCGCAATCTGTTGACTCTTTGGATTATACTGGTAAGATTATTTAAGCATTTATTCTTTTAGAGGATTTTTCATGCCTGGTGAAAGGTGACATTGAAAGGAATACATAGCAGGATGCCTCTTCTTTCTTATGCCTGTGTGAGTCGGCAAAAGGTCTCAACTGCTTTACATGAAGCGTCTGCACCGGAGATGTCTTGCATTAGTGTGAATGTAATTATGATTGAGTGCGGAGTTCTAGCTCATTTATTTACTTCTTGATGTAGAACTATTACCAGGCAACCCACTCTAACATCACCAGCCCACTTGCAGATAGAGCATAGAATTGCAAGAAAATATAAAAAATGATGCTATTCTTAACACTTTCATAGCCAATTCAATTTCAATAAAACCCATTCCAATTTTTTCATTTGGCTTAGACAAAGACGTATCTATGTTGTGTGATATAATCATTGCTGAATCTTACAGCTTATTATGAAGGGGATTGACACTGTATCTGGAGAATCTGTTTTTATCAATATTTAGCACTTCAAACCTTGATAGAAGGAAATCTTCATAAAGAAAAACCCTATCTCGAAAGTAAGCCAAAGAGCATGATATACTTTAGCAATGGGGCCATTATACCCTGATTTTCTGCTAGTGATATGCTTAGAAGTGTCCAAGTGATCAATCATTTCAAAATATTGTAGATTCCTAATCTTATGTTTATTTTAAAATAAATGGAATGTTCCAACAATCACTGAGTACGTTATAGACATATGGCCCATGTGTGTCACGTCCCCACCGGAGTGCGCTCCTGCGACTTCTGCTTCAATCACCAGGCAACGCCGTGCTCCCACTGTGGATAGTGCTGGTGATAGGAGAGGAATTAGTGCCAGTGACTCTGGTGGACACAGGCTCCGCTCATCCACTAGGCTGGGTTTCCCTGGGATCTGCAGTACCACTGGATGACTGTAGGTGGCGTGTGTCTTCCAGCTGAAGTTATCATCATTCAGCCTCAGCCAATGGGAAGACACCACACCCTTTTAATTCTCCTCCTGTCTGCTGGCTACTGCCAGAGATAGTTCTGTTTTCCTGTTACCTGGCTCCCTCTCTGTTTTGCTTAGTGATGCCCTGTGTTTGGACTTCTGCTTGTTTTCTGACTACTTTCCTGCCTGCTGTTTCTGTACCTCGTTGCCCGATCCGGATTTGACCTCTGATTGGTTTCCTGATTACGTCCTTGCCTGCCTGATTCTAGCCCTGTTCTGCCATTCCTAGTTTGACCTAGCCTGACTACTACTCTCATCGGACTGCAGCCTTCCACAGGTAGTGATCACCGGGGCCCTGTGTAATTCCAAATCCCTGTATAGGGGTTAAACGGTTTCAGGGTTCTAGGGGTCCTGCTTGGTGAGTGGCTTCCCTCTAGCCTCTCCATTACAGTTCGTCTGAGTCTATGGTTCCAGGAAGACATTACAATGTGTAAAGCGAGCAAATCTCATTATGCTGCCTATATGTTGCTATAAACTGGGGATTTTACTGACATAGAATAAAGATTTATTGTTTTAAGTACCTTTAAGGGAATCTGTCAGTATGAGTGTAACCCTCCTAACACGTCTATTTGGGCACATAGGACATAGAAAGTTGAATAAAATACCATATTTTTCATTTTATAAGACACATTGAATTATAAGACGCACCCCAAATTTAGAAGAGGAAAATAGTAAAAAATAATTTTTAATGTTAAAATGAGGGTCCGTCTTATAATCCTAGTGCGTCTTAATCCTAATGCTCACCAGGGAGGAGTGGCGGTGGTGGAGCGGCTCAGTAAGGTCACAGGAGGCAGGGTCAGAGATGCTGCGGGCTCAGAGGAGGGCGTGTTGCGGCTCAGGAGGGTTGACGATAATGCAGGTTCGGGAGCACCATTGATCTGCCAGTGGGATGGGGGGATGTCGCGGCAGTGGAGCGACACAGGAGGGTCACAGGACAGGGTGTCTTGATGGCGAGTGCCATTAATCTGACTGCGGGCTCCGTTGAATCGCCCACGGTTGTCGAGATGGACTTCAAGAGCAGTCACATGGGGCACGACACAGCAGTATAGGTTGTTCCTTTGTTTGGTCTTTCCCCTTCTTGGCACCATGGGAAAAGGGAACCTGTCAGGTGCAATATGCACCAAGAACCATGAGCAGTTCTGGGTGCATATTGCTATTCCCTGCCTAACCATCCCTGTATCTAGTAGCATAGGTAAAGGGATCTTTAGAAACAGTATTTCTAAAGATCTTTTACCTTATGCCAATGAGTGAGGCGTTATATCCCCCGACTAGTCCACCCTCTTATCATGGTAGTATGCCCACAGGGGTGTACTATCATGCTATTCAATTCAGCATCACCACCAGTGACACACATACCTGTGTTCGCTGTAACAGTGCTTTTAAATGCCTGACACTTCCGGTCATGCGCATTGTGAAGCCGGGTGTACGCATCCCGGCTTCAGACAGACCTACTTGCTCATGACTGGAAGTGCCTGGCATACAGAACAGCGTTCACCGTGGACACAGGAACGCGCATCACCAGTCGTGACGCTGCATTGAATAACATTAGCACTCCCCTGTGGGCGTGCTACCATGCTAATAGGGGGAACTAATCGGGGTATATAACGCCCTTGGGACTAGTCCCCATGCTCATTAGCATAAGATAAAAGATTTTTAGAAATACATTTTCTAAGGATCTCTATCTATTCTAGTGTATATAGGGACGGTTAGGCAGGGATTAGCAATATGCACCCAGAACTGCTCGTGGTTCTGGGTGCATATTGCACCTGACAGGTTCACTTTAATCTACAAGATTGGTAAGATTGACACATTTTATTATCTGCACAAGTGTGATATCTTGTTTCATTAAGGGAACTATACAGCAGCATCTGTTCTAGGTATATCCGTATTTTTATTGATATCTATTAAAGATTATGTTTTACTGGATTTCTTTTTCTGTATACCTTATTTATCTTCAGAGAATCATTATCTTTACTCCCCCTTTGGGCTGTTTACATCAGACAGCACTCTGATGCCATCTGTGTGCTATTAGCGATTTTCACAGACCCATAAGGCCTGATTCATCAAGACCAGCATTGATCACACCGGTCTTGTTGATGGGCGGGCTGGATTCGGACGCTCCTGATTCATGAAGAAGTGCACGCATCCACGTAGTGCCTAAAGCCCACTTTACACGTTGCAATTAGTTATACAATCGCATTTGCGATGTGACACGCCCAGGTTGCATACGGGATCTATGAGATTTCACGTAGGTCGTTCATTTGCTGTCACACGTGCGTTAGTAGTCTATGTTAAATTGGTCAATTTTGTGTGCGATCCTTTAGATCATGTGTTCTGTGACGTATGCATTGAGCACCTTTTTTTTTTTTTTTATTTATTGACTTGCCAAGCATGTGTAATGTGTAGGGATGCGTTTTTACTATGTCATCTGCCATTCAGCTCTGCTACATGGCCGCTGACAGCAGACACAGACAGCCATGTAGCAGAGCTGAATGGCAGATGACAGCAGACACAGAAAGAGCCGCACTGTCAGAATGAACTCGGGTGAACTTCACCCGACTTCATTGTCATGCTGTGACTCTGTCTGTGTCGCGCCCTGATTAGCGGTCACCAGTGAAGACTCACCGGTGACCGCTAATCTCCTAAGTTACTGAAGTTAGCAGCCCTCTCTCATATACTCACCAATCCCCGATCCCCGGCGCTGCACGGCATTCACACTGCTCCGGCGGCTTTTACTGTTTTGAAAAAGCCGGCCGCCCATTAAACAATTTCGTATTCCCTGCTTTCCCCGCCCACCGGCGCCTATGATTGGTTACAGTGAGACACGCCCCCACTCTGAGTGACAGGTGTCACACTGCACCCAATCACAGCAGCCGGTGGGCGTGTCTATACTGTGTAGTGAAATAAATAATTAAATAATTAAAAAAAACGGCGTGCGGTTCCCCCAATTTTTAAAACCAGCCAGATAAAGCCATACGGCTGAAGGCTGGTATTCTCAGGATGGGGAGCTCCACGTTATGGGGAGCCCCCCACCCTAACAATATCAGCCAACAGCCGCCCAGAATTGCCGCATACATTATATGCGACAGTTCTGGGACTGTACCCGGCTCTTCCCGATTTGCCCTGGTGCGTTGGCAAATCGGGGTAATAAGGAGTTATTGGCAGCCCATAGCTGCCAATAAGTCCTAGATTAATCATGTCAGGCGTCTATGAGACACCCTCCATGATTAATCTGTAAATTACAGTAAATAAACACACACACCCGAAAAAATCCTTTATTAGAAATAAAAACACAAACATATACCCTGGTTCACCACTTTAATCAGCCCCAAAAAGCCCTCCATGTCCGGCGTAATCCAGGATGATGCAGCGTCGCTTCCAGCGCTGCTGCACGGAGGTGACCGGAGCCGCAGCAGACACAGCCGCGCGATCAGCTGCTGTCACTGACGTTACCCGCTGTCACTGGATCCAGCGGTGGATGCAGCGGTGGCCGCGGGTAACCTCAGTGACAGATCAGCTGATCGCGCGGCTGTCTTCATTTGCTGTGTGGAGGTGACCGGAGCGGCTGTGTCTGCTGCGGCTCCGGTCACCTCCATGCAGCAGCGCTGGAAGCGACGCTGCATCATCCTGGATTACGCCGGACAAGGAGGGCTTTTTGGGGCTGATTAAAGTGGTGAACCAGGGTATATGTATGTGTTTTTATTTCTAATAAAGGATTTTTTCGGGTGTGTGTGTTTATTTACTGTAATTTACAGATTAATCATGGAAGGTGTCTCATAGACGCCTGACATGATTAATCTAGGACTTATCGGCAGCTATGGGCTGCCAATAACTCCTTATTACCCCGATTTGCCAACGCACCAGGGCAAATCGGGAAGAGCCGGGTACAGTCCCAGAACTGTCGCATATAATGTATGCGGCAATTCTGGGAGGCTGTTGGCTGATATTGTTAGGGTGGGGGGCTCCCCATAACGTGGAGCTCCCCATCCTGAGAATACCAGCCTTCAGCCGTATGGCTTTATCTGGCTGGTTTTAAAAATGGGGGGAACCGCACGCCGTTTTTTTAATTATTTAATTATTTATTTCACTACACAGTATAGACACGCCCACCGGCTGCTGTGATTTGGTGCAGTGTGACACCTGTCACTCAGAGTGGGGGCGTGTCTCACTATAACCAATCATAGGCGCCGGTGGGCGGGGAAAGCAGGGAATACGAAATTGTTTAATGGGCGGCCGGCTTTTTCAAAACAGTAAAAGCCGCCGGAGCAGTGTGAACGCCGTGCAGCGCCGGGGATCGGTGAGTATATGAGAGAGGGGGATAGACTGACATGGACAGAGAGTGAGGGACAGAGATAGTAACCGCCTGACAGAGATTAGTGAATGACAGACATTGTGAGGCGCTTCAGAACGCAGCTTTTCAGCTGCGCTCTGAAGCAGACCTTTTTTAAGCTGCGGTGCAGAGCGCACACCTGTGCACATAGCATCAGACAACAAAATCGTATGAGGGATGTCACACGTTACAATTGACTAGGTTCGTGCAACAAAACGCTCAATTCTAGAGAATGATACGATGTGTTTGCGATCAACGGTTTTGCGTTCAATCCTGATCGCTCGTAGCTGTCACACGCAGATACCTCACAAACGATGCCGGATGTGCGTCACTTACAACTTGACCCCAACGACGGATTGTGAGATATATTGAAGCGTGTGTAGCGGGCTTAAGGAGCACACATTACGCCAAGAAGACATGGATATTTGGACAGCCTCATATAACGTGTTCTAGCCATGAAAAGTAGGGATAGCACACTTACGTAATTCACCAATGTCTGAATGAGGCCTAAAGGTGGCTCTATCTGCACGGAACGTATCCACATTAATGTAATCCTTTGGCCATTGAATAAATATTGTATTGAATTTTACATCCTCTTCAAAGCAGTTGTTTTCTGGATTTCATAACATAATTAATGTAAAAGCAGAAAGTTTCAAATTGTATGAGAAAATATATCTATAATTCTTTTGAAGATCTAGAGAAAAGCAGCAAAAGTGCTCTCTGCTCACAAATAGGCCGTATTGTCCCTTTAATCTGCACACAGTGGCATATATTCCTTTTATGATTAAAGTAGCTCTGTTCCTTATTTGCATCAATTTACTAAACCCAGCTCTAATGTATCAGTCTCCTGTGAGTTATCTTTGCCTACTGAGCTGCCGGAGCTCCCTGGCTCTACCCACACGGCCTCTGCCCACTGCAGTTAGCTTAGCAATCAGTCCCATGTACTTTGCCTTAAAATGTGTTAACTTTTTAAATGAAAACAGTTTGTTCTCCCATTTGTATAAATGTCGCTTCCAGTCGAATGATTTATGCCTCAGCGTGCACAGTTCACTACCTCCAGCACAACTGCTAATTCTCGAAGTGCTGATGTGGTGCTTTATATTGGGATGTGGGTCCCAGAGCACCTTGGATATAAGCGTTAAGTATTTGCATCACCTTCTCAGAGCCCTGGCAGATTAAATTAACTATTAATTGAATTCTACTTAGAACAAAAACTGGGTGTGTTCAATTAAAACGCTGCGGTACCCACTTCACCTTCAACACGTTTTTACTTTTTATAGCTTCATTTCTCAGGCGGATTGCCATTGTATGCTAAGCAAGCATTTTTTATATATTATTTAGTAGGTTTTTTTTCATAATTTTCATTTTTTTGCCTTGATATTTCCTAAATCATGGCAATAAAGGAAAGCTCTGACGCCGGGCCGTACAGGCGCTGTGCTCCTTCGCAAAGGAGACTCTGTGTATGGGTGTGACTTCGGATGTGGTGCATGACACTTACTGGTTTCTTTAGGCTGGTGTCAATCACCCTGCTGCCAGTCCTTGTTGTAGACAAAATAGTAACCCATGCAACACCAGAGTTCACTTGGCAAGCAGACCAGTTCAGTTTATTTTTCACTCCATTATGACAGACATGGCCTCACTCCTTACAGTTCTGATTCTACAGTTTCTGGGGTACTATTCCTTGACCTGACCCCTACTATCTTGGATCTCATCCTCAAGGTGCCGGGTCTGGGTCTCCATTCCCCCTCTTCCTTACCTTCATCCACTTTTAGACCCCGATGGCTCTCTAGTCGCACGACTGTCTGAGCCCACTGGGGTGAGCCGTATGCTCTGGAAACTCTCGAGGTTACATCAGTGTTCCCTGACTGACCCTGACACCATGGCCATGTCAGCCCTTACTCGAACCCTATTGAGAACTGGCACCCCACAAAGCCTCCCACTACTAGCCAATCCACTTGCCACCTTTCACTCCTCCTATACCTTGACTTAACCCTGTCCTATCTGATGTCTAATCTACACCTGCTGCAGCCCACCTGCTAGGTGGCGCCCACTGGTAAATGGCCCTGACTCTGCTACATCATTAATCTACACTCCATTAGCAGCATATCTTAACACGCATTTATAACAATCAACACCATATAATATGTTTGGTAGAAAACACCTTTTGCAGTACAGGTGGACAACATATAGCATAAAACAGCGTAGGGACTCAACCACCTCTACACACCTCCCCAGTTAAATATGGTTGTCTCCGACCATAACTTTAATATACATAAATATAAAACATTAAATAAACAGGTTACTTTCGAATATATATCAGTGATGGCAAAGGTCAGAGTTTATTTCACTCATCCGGGGTTGGATAAGGGTACACCTTTAAAACAAAACGCCCACGAGCTCAAGAAACTTCTACGGGTTATTTTGACTGTAATTATCATCGTTTTACAGTCTTCAGTAAATGCAGCAGCTGTTTTCATATAATAATTATGAGCTGTAGACATGGTTCTTGTATAATCATAATGGTTTATTATGGTTTTCCAATGTGTTTCAAAAAAATATTGTCTGTCTATGAATTTTTGATAAGCTGAAAAAATAAGTCAAGTTCAAAACTCTGCTCCTGCAGATTTTCGTGCTCTTCACTTAAAGATTTTGAGACTAAAGCGGGCTTTACACGCTGCGACATCGCTAATGCGGAGTCGTTGGGGTCACGGAATTCGTGACGCACATCCGGCTGCATTAGCGATGCCGTTGCGTGTGACACCGATAAGCGATTTTGCATCGTTGCAAAAACGTGCAAAATCGCTAATCGGCGACATGGGGGTCCATTCTCAAATCTCGTTACTGCAGCAGTAACGAGGTTGTTCCTCGTTCCTGCGGCAGCACACATCGCTGCGTGTGACGCCGCAGGAACGAGGAAGCTCCCCTTACCTGCCTCCCGGCCGCTATGAGCAAGGAAGGAGGTGGGCGGGATGTTACGTCCCGCTCAGCTCCGCCCCTCCGCTGCTATTGGGCAGCGGTTCAGTGACGTCGCTGTGACGACGCATGGACCGCCCCCTTAGAAAGGAGGCGGTTCGCCCGTCACAGCGACGTCGCCGGACAGGTATGTATGTGTGACGGCTGTTGTGCGGCACGGGCAGCGATTTGCCCGTGTCGCGCAACAGATTGGGGCGGGTACCCACACTAGCGATATCGGGACCGATATCGCAGTGTGTAAAGTAGCCTTTAGACAAAAAGGTTAAAAAAACGGACCTCTCCTCATATTGCTAGTCTTTAGATTATGTTACCTCTACTCTACTGGAGGGGAGAAGGCAGCATCTTACAAAGCTAATCATAGCAGGGTATGGGGCGTACTTACAAGGTAAGTACCTTTATCCAAACAGTGCCACATTGCGCCAGGTGCACCTCCTTTAGTACATGGGTAAGACTGGTACGTATTTATTTTGTGACCCAAAAGTTTTCTTCTCTATTCTGCTGCTTCAGGATACTAACAAGTTGTGAATTTCGGATTGCTGTGTAACAGTTTGCTTCATATTTATAAATCAGTTTAGGCCAGTTATTTATAATCCACACCGTTAAAATATTGCAGTTGGTGATTTGCGACATTTTACTTAAAACATTTGTTACTTTTTTTCCTTATTTATTAAAATTGGAAAGGGTGCATAGTATCCAAAACAGATGGATACTAACTCAACAGAATTATTGGGTACTACATTTATGACCTCCCATTCTACATGCATTCACATTAATATGGAGTTATTTACCCCCTTTGCAGATATAACAGATTCTACTCTTTTTGGAAGGCTTTTTACAAGACTTTGGAATATGTCTGGAATTTTTTTGCCTCTTCAACCAGACACCCAAGATCATACACTGATGTTGGATGAGGGGGCCTGGTTTGCAATCTCCGTTCTAGTTCATCCCTCGGGTGTTGGATGCAGCTGAAGTCAATACTCTGTGTAGCCAGACAAGTTTTAACATACCTAAATCCCCAAAGTATTTGTTTATAGACCTTGCTTCGTGCACTCAGCACAATCATGCAGGAACAGAAAAGGGCCTTCCCCAAACTGTTCAGACAAATCTGGAAACAAGTAAATGTCCAATATCTCCTGATTATACTGAAGCATAGCTTTTCTCTTTACTGGAATTACAGAGCCAACCTCATAAAACAAGCCCATAACATTATCCCTCCTTCAAATTTTACAGCTTGCACAATGCAGTTAGGCAGGTAACATTCTCCTGGTGCTCGCCAAACCCAAATTCATCTATCAGACTGTTTTATAGAGAAGCATGACTCGTTACTCCACAGAACTCGTTTCTACTGCTCCAGATTCTAGTGACAGTGTGTTTTACTCCAATTCCATCTGAAGCTTGGCACTGTCCTTGGTGATGTAAGTCTTGTATGAAGCTGCTTGGCATTGGAAACCCATCCCATGAAACTTTGTTGGTACAGTTGTGCTGATGTTATGGCAAGAAAAAGTTTGGATCTCTGCAGCTATTGAGTCCAGCAATGGTGACTCCTGTGGACTATGGTAATCAGCACTTAGGCACCACATTTGTAGTCTTCTACCTTGTGACTGAGTTGTTGTGGTTCTTTCCACTTTCCAGTAATTCCACTTACAGTTGATCATATATTACTTAGGAAACAAGAAATTTCACAAATCTCAATTCAATCTTTAAAGGGATGGGGCATTTTCTGTTCTCAGTGTAGCTTTCCTCAGACTGAACAATACTTCTATCCATAAAATAGTGGTGGAGGAGTGTTACGGGGGGACCGGCAGATTAGGACCAGGGGGTATATATCCTAATCGCCAGTCGGGGCCCACCGTGCTCTAGATGACAATGGAGCTGCTGGCACCTGAGGGTTAGGCAGAGACTATAGAGCTGGATGGCTCTGAGATAACCCAGGAACTCTGGGAACCGGTCATGTGTATTGGGACACGTCAGACCGGACGACAACCCGATTAGCGTTTTGGTGCACCTAGCGCTACACCAACCACGTGTGCAGGAAACACGTCAGGCCGGGTGGTAACCAGGTAGCGTTGACCGGAAGACCGCCACGAAAGCGCCCTGTCGGCCACGTGTGTAGGACACGTCAGGCCGAGCGGTCCTCCGATTAGCGTTTCTGGCCACCTCTCGACTGGCCACGTGTGTGTAGGACACGTCAGGCCAGATGGGTACACCAGTAGCGTTGACCGGGAAACCGAGGAAAATAAGGAACACCCTGTTAACTCCACAGGGGTCCTGGAGTATGCTGTCCGTGCGCGTAGGGGGCACAACCGGACAAGTGGCGCAGCAGGTGCGTTGTCCGTGTGCGTAGGGGGCACAATCGGACAGGTGGCGCAGCAGGTGCGTTGTCCGTGTGCGTAGGGGGCACAATCAGACAGGTGGCGCAGCAGGTGCGTTGTCCGTATGCGTAGGGGGCACAATCGGACAGGAAGCACAGCAGCCGCAGCCCAGTTAACGCCACTGGGCTGCTATAGCAATACTGGAACGGCAGGAGGGAAGCACGGCGCCTGACCCTGATGTGCCGAGCCACGAATCTTGGCGTGACAGGCACCGTTCGCCTAACCCTACCTACCGCTTCCCAACATAGGCTTATGCCGCAATGAGGCTCTAACATGGAGGTGTGCTCTGACTGAGCAAAAGTGAAGACTGCGCACCTCCATGTTGTCTCCAGCCCCTTTTATAACCTGGGTCCGCCCCAAACCCAGGGTGGAACCACCAAGATCCAATAGCAGAGTGCCATGTCATCAGTGACGTCACATGCGACCTATCCGGAACTGCCACGTCATTGATGACCTCATGGCAGCCACGCCCCAAACACTTCACCAGTCATCGTCTGACGACCAATACTGAGGTGCCAGATCATAGGGGCGGGCCTCTGCGAGCCAGTCCGGAGTTGCTACGTCATCAGGACACCTGACACCCTCTGCCCTATCAGGGCCTGCCACCTCACGGACATGCTCAGTGAGGTCCTTACCCGACCTAGCCTCTGATGCACTAAGTGCCTGAGCATGCTCAGTAGCCTGAGCCACAGGCTTAGAAAGCAGACTATCAGTTTGAGCATGCTCAGTAGGCACATCCCAGAACTTAGACACAGCACGAAGTCCAAGTACCTGTGCAAAGAGGCTGTTAGGGTTAATTGTGGGGGCATGCTCAGTAGCCTGAACTGAGGACTTAGTCTCAGACATAACACAAACAGGCTGAGCATGCTCACTAGTCAAAACACCGGGCTTAGACTCTGGCTGGGGTAAATCGGCGCACGCATGCGCACTAGCCGCCTCTCCACACTTAGACGTGGTGGAAGGAACAGCCAACTGGACGACCCGAGGCACGGCCAAGAACGGCAGCCGGCGCCTGGGCGCAACAGGGACCACAGCAGGCTGCTTGCGGCTATGGCGGCGCCGGTTCGTAACAGTACCCCCCTCTCCAGCGGCCCTCCCATTCGAATGGTCTATAGTCGCCACAGATACCACTGAGCAACGGGCGGAAGATGGAGACATGCAGTGGGAGCTACAAGACTCGCTCCACCGCGTAATCACCCCAGACGACCAGTCGATATGTGGGGAATGCCGCTTCAACCAAGGAATACCCAGCAGAATATCATCTGCACCCTTAGGGAGAACCAGAAATGAAATGGTCTCCCTATGCCCAGATGACATGGCAAGGGTAATGGGCACTGTCCGCTGGTGAATTACCTTGGGCAACAAGGACCCATCCACCACACAGACTCTCACTGGCCTTGGCATTTGCACCAGCGGGATGGCATGCCGCCGGGCAAAAGAGGAGGAGATGAAACTATCCCCAGCACCTGTGTCCACACTTGCCCTTGTGGACCATGTTGACCCCTTAAAGGAAATGGACGCGGGAAACGTCACCCTTATGGATGACGCAGAGTCCAGTCTACTTCCAGCAATGGTCACCAATCGTGGTCGCTTATCCTGACGCTTTGGGCAACGGTTGGCATAATGACCATACTGCCCACAAGCGAAACAGGAAATGCCCTTGCGACTCGAAGACCTAGCAACACCAACCCTAGAGATGTCCATAGGGACAGAGATGTCCTCTAAGGGAGGTGCAGTAGGAGAGACCACTACAGTGGCTGAACGACCCTCTGACCTGCGCTCCAGCTGACGTTCGGAGGTCCGCAGGTCAATGCGGGTAGCCAGAGTCATGAGGCCCTCAAGGGTAGTTGGTACCTCACGCGACGCTAATGCGTCCTTCACGTGCGAGGCTAATCCCCTCCAGAACAGTGGAATGAGAGTCCTCTCTGACCACCCCAGTTCTGCAGCAAGTGTCCTGAAACTCACAGCATATTGACTTGAGGAGGTACGCCCCTGCTCCAAAGTCAGTAGCTGTAGGGCCGAGTCGTGAGTGACCTGAGGCCCCAGGAACACTTGTCGCAAGGACTCCAAAAACTCCTTAGAGTCCTGTACTACGGGGTCATTCCTCTCCCACAATGGTGTAGCCCACTCCAGTGCTCTATCAGAGAGCAAGGAGATGATAAACCCCACTTTCGACCTCTCTGTAGGAAACCGTGCAGCCAACAGCTCTAGATGGACTGAGCACTGGTTCACGAATCCCCTACATGCCTTGCTGTTTCCCGTAAACTTGTTGGGCAGCGAGAGGTGAGGGAGGGTTGGAGTAGGCTTGGTGACTGACACCATTGCAGCCGCTTGAGCCACCACATCATTCATATCAGCAGCAAGAGCAGACTTCTCCAGAGACCTCACTCTGGCATCAAGCTGCAGCATGAACTGACGTAGCTGCTCCATCTCCGCCATGCCAGCCAGACCCTGGCGCAGTCTTACTGTTACGGGGGGACCGGCAGATTAGGACCAGGGGGTATATATCCTAATCGCCAGTCGGGGCCCACCGTGCTCCAGATGACAATGGAGCTGCTGGTACCTGAGGGTTAGGCAGAGACTATAGAGCTGGATGGCTCTGAGATAACCCAGGAACTCTGGGAACCGGTCATGTGTATTGGGACACGTCAGACCGGACGACAACCCGATTAGCGTTTTGGTGCACCTAGCGCTACACCAACCACGTGTGCAGGAAACACGTCAGGCCGGGTGGTAACCAGGTAGCGTTGACCGGAAGACCGCCACGAAAGCGCCCTGTCGGCCACGTGTGTAGGACACGTCAGGCCGAGCGGTCCTCCGATTAGCATTTCTGGCCACCTCTCGACTGGCCACGTGTGTGTAGGACACGTCAGGCCAGATGGGTACACCAGTAGCGTTGACCGGGAAGCCGAGGAAAATAAGGAACACCCTGTTAACTCCATAGGGGTCCTGGAGTACGCTGTCCGTGCGCGTAGGGGGCACAACCGGACAGGTGGCGCAGCAGGTGCGTTGTCCGTGTGCGTAGGGGGCACAATCAGACAGGTGGCGCAGCAGGTGCGTTGTCCGTGTGCGTAGGGGGCACAATCGGACAGGAAGCACAGCAGCCGCAGCCCAGTTAACGCCACTGGGCTGCTATAGCAATACTGGAACGGCAGGAGGGAAGCACGGCGCCTGACCCTGATGTGCCGAGCCACGAATCTTGGCGTGACAGGCACCGTTCGCCTAACCCTACCTACCGCTTCCCAACATAGGCTTATGCCGCAATGAGGCTCTAACATGGAGGTGTGCTCTGACTGAGCAAAAGTGAAGACTGCGCACCTCCATGTTGTCTCCAGCCCCTTTTATAACCTGGGTCCGCCCCAAACCCAGGGTGGAACCACCAAGATCCAATAGCAGAGTGCCATGTCATCAGTGACGTCACATGCGACCTATCCGGAACTGCCACGTCATTGATGACCTCATGGCAGCCACGCCCCAAACACTTCACCAGTCATCGTCTGACGACCAATACTGAGGTGCCAGATCATAGGGGCGGGCCTCTGCGAGCCAGTCCGGAGTTGCTACGTCATCAGGACACCTGACACCCTCTGCCCTATCAGGGCCTGCCACCTCACGGACATGCTCAGTGAGGTCCTTACCCGACCTAGCCTCTGATGCACTAAGTGCCTGAGCATGCTCAGTAGCCTGAGCCACAGGCTTAGAAAGCAGACTATCAGTTTGAGCATGCTCAGTAGGCACATCCCAGAACTTAGACACAGCACGAAGTCCAAGTACCTGTGCAAAGAGGCTGTTAGGGTTAATTGTGGGGGCATGCTCAGTAGCCTGAACTGAGGACTTAGTCTCAGACATAACACAAACAGGCTGAGCATGCTCACTAGTCAAAACACTGGGCTTAGACTCTGGCTGGGGTAAATCGGCGCACGCATGCGCACTAGCCGCCTCTCCACACTTAGACGTGGTGGAAGGAACAGCCAACTGGACGACCCGAGGCACGGCCAAGAACGGCAGCCGGCGCCTGGGCGCAACAGGGACCGCAGCAGGCTGCTTGCGGCTATGGCGGCGCCGGTTCGTAACAAGGAGCATGTGACCAGACCATTCCATCAGCCTCCTCTAACTGGAAAACGCCTCAAGTGGTAAAGCTGCTTTTTTATTAGAGGAGGCTGACGGACTGGTCTGGTCACAAGCTCTGCCACCAGCCACCATTTTATGGACTGAAGATCTG
The DNA here is from genome assembly GCF_048569485.1 of Anomaloglossus baeobatrachus. Lineage (NCBI taxonomy): Eukaryota > Metazoa > Chordata > Amphibia > Anura > Aromobatidae > Anomaloglossus > Anomaloglossus baeobatrachus. Next base: position 100,181,558 of record NC_134359.1, on the reverse strand, counting down.
TGCAGTCTATGAGGAAGGTCGTAGTTTGGGTGTGAATAAATCTGCTGTATCCATTGCAATGGCCTCAGAAATCTGTGACTGGTGGTGGGAGCGCTAAGGATCGACTCTTACCTGCCGGCATCCCCAGCATCTCTTTTGATTAGCCGGCCTGGCAATGTCATCGTTGTCACGCCAGGTCAACTAATCATTACTGATATGGCCGCTGGACTTGGTTCTGCCAATTGATTTGCATCAACTGTAGAAAGTGGCCAACAACTTTCAGAAGTATGGCCCACAACTTTCAGAAGTATGGCCCACTACTTTTGACCATATAGTGTAGATTATGCAAAAGTTATTGAGTAGCATAATTGGAAATGGCTCCTGATAGATTAAAATTCCTGTCAGATAATAATGCACCAGATATCTTAATGGGTTATTATTTCCCTTTAAAGAGAACCTGTCACCAGATTTTGGCCTTCTAAACTAAAACTAGAACCTTAAGCAGTGCCTGTGCTGCATTCTAAAAAGGTGCATGTTACCCTCTGAGTTCCACTGTAGACCCCACAAATACCTTTATAAAATCTCCCGCCATGTATTTAAATTGGCCAGTCTGGTCAGATGGGCGTCCTAATCTGTGCCTCCTTTCGGCGATCTCCCATGTTGATCGACATGGATGATGCCTCCGGCACCATCCACGTAGGCAGGCAAATTCTTGTATGTGCGCAGACACATTCCCGGCTCGCGCATTTCACTCTACCCTATTGTGGATAGAGCTGAAAACATAAGTGCGCCTGTGCGATGCGAACTGGCGGGTTATCTGTGCAACATTTTGCTCGGGATTTGGATGACGTCAGCTGCGTCTTACACATAGCCGGGTAAAATCTTGCACTTGCGCAGAGAACTCGCCTGTTCATGCAGGTGCCCCTATGTTTTTAACTCTGCCCGCAATAGAGCAGAGTGAAATGCGACTGCGCGAGCTGGAAATGTGTCTGCATAGATGCAAGATTTCTGTCCGCCTATGTAGATGGCGCCTGAGGCATCATCCACAATCTATATAAAGTGAAAGCTGCACACCAAATTCAGAGAAATATGAACAAGCATAACTGCTTTATAATACATAAGGAATGAAAAATACAATTAGCCATATGAAAAATTGAAAAAATTGAAATGTGACATTGCATAAACTGCTGAGGATTATTTGAAAAAAAGAGATATTTAGCTAATGTATTGATCAATTCATTACTGCCCGATAACAACTTCACGGTAATCTCTTAATTATGGCGTCCCTAACCAAATGTTACCTCTCTATGCGGTTAAAGCCTGCTTATGTATGGGAAACCAGGGACCAGGCTAAATATGAAATTGAACAAACATGGCTAAAGGGCAGGACTGGGTTCTCAGACAGAAAAAGTTGCATAACAATCAATTTTTTAGCTAGCACCCTGTTGACATTTGCAATGGTGTTCCAGTAGTCTTTTTGATTGTGAGGCATCATCCACGTCCAGGGACAGGAGGCGCAGATTAGGGTGCCCATCGGACCGAATCGGGCAGTTTAATACTTGGTGGGAGATGTTATAAAGTTATTTGTGGGGTCTACAGGGGGGGGGGGTCAGGGGGTAACGTGCACCTTCATGGAATGCAGCTCAGGCGCTGCTTAAGGTGCTAGTTTTAGGGGCACTTTGCACACTACGACATCACAGCTGCGATGTTGGTGGGGTCAAATAGAAAGTGATGCACATCCGGCGTCGCTGTCGATATCGTAGTGTGTAAAGCCTTTTTGATACGATTAACGAGCGCAAAAGCGTCGTAATCGTATCACCGGTGTAGCATCGGTCATTTCAATGATTTGGAAATGACCGATGTTACGATGTTGTTCCTCGTTCCTGCGGCAGCGCACATCGCTGTGTGTGAAGCTGCAGGAGAGAGGAACATCTCCTACCTGCGTCCTGCGGCTCAAGCCAGCTATGCGGAAGGAAGGAGGTGGGTGGGATGTTTACATCCCGCTCATCTCCGCCCATCCGCTTCTATTGGCCGCCTGCCGTGTGACGTCGCTATGACGCTGCACTACCCGCCCCCTTAATAAGGAGGTGGTTCGCCGGCCAGAGCGACATCGCAGAGCAGGTATGTGCGTGTGAAACTGGCGTAGCGATAATGTTCGCTACGTCAGCTATCACCATGATATCGCAGCTGCGACGGGGGCAGGGACTATCGCGCTCAGCATCGCAGCATCGGCTTGCGATGTCGTAGTGTGCAAAGGGCCCCTTAGTTTAGAAGGCCAAAATCTGGTGGCAGGTTCCCTTTAAATAATTTGGGAGCAAAACATTGAAAATACTTTGGTATTTTTGATGCCAGTCTATGTAAACAGTCTTAGTAAATGAGGACCATTGTCGTTCTATATTGGTATCAATATTCAACTCTCTCCACGGGCCTCACATTTATCTGACCAGTAGAATAGGGTTAGACATATTTAAGAATCTTATTATTTCCTTACCATAATGGATTTTATTTCTAACCGTATTCAAGACAAAAAAACAACCTCCCTCATTTGGGCTGAGGACGAGTTTGTTGTATATCCATTATGAAGTATTCTAATATCTGAGAGTCTCGTACAGCCTTGTTTACAGGAAGCACGTCAAACATATTTAATATTTGCAGAATAAAATGCAATAATCGCTGCCCTGCAAATTGTAATTGTAATTTGTCTGCAGAAAGCGAGACGTCCAGGATTCAGGAAGCTTTTAAGGAGGGGGGTATGAGAGGGAAATAATGACATAAATTTAAGAAGGCAAAAAAAAAAACAATTGCTAAATATTTCAGTAGCTTCTTCAGCCTGGATTGTATAGCAGAGAATATAAACAATCTCCTTAACACATACACACATGTTTAATTCAGCCTTCCATTCAGTTTTAAGAAAGCAGGAGAGCCGCTTGATTAAAATGTCAGTAGGCGCACACAGTTACATGCCGAGTTTATCAGGCTGGTTCTCAGCTCTGATGAAATATTCAAGATATATCCATAAGTGGAATTTAATGCAGGCGCCTCTTAGAGACAATTATAAAAATGAATCTGTGTATACTGAATTTGCTTGATGTTCTTTTGAAGTATTTTTTTTCAAGATCATAGAAACAGTAGGAGAGGAATGATAGTCGTATTGTCTAAGGGAGGGCTGTGAATGCCTACTCCAGACTTCTGCAGAGTTGCTTTCATCAGGTAAAATAGGAGTAGTACTCCTATTTTACCTGATGAAAGCAACTCTGCTGAAACGCGTTGTAATAATAGGAGTGCCTATTCAATAAAGTTCAAATAATTAATATCAGCAAATATCCTTTTTGCGCTATATTAGACCGAAATAATTATCCATTTACCCCCTCCCTGTTGGGAATCGGTATTAGCAGCAAAGGACCTGCTGACATATCAAAAAATCCAGCTGTTAGCTGGAGGAGAGAGGAACAAGAACCTGATTTCCATGGTGCCGGTGGAAATCAGTAGCCGACAACGATACCCACAATCTGGATGTTGGAAGCCTGGACATAGGATCTGTTCGGAGGAACTCCAGACTGATTAGCCTTCACTGAAGTTGTGCGGGGGCGCACAACCAACAAAGGTGAGCAATTCTAATTTTTTAAACGCTAAAAGGATTCCACGGGTGCTTCTCATAGTGCGCTTGTTTTATATCTATTTAATTTACTCCAGACTTCTGACATGTCAGCCATAATGGCAGCGTTCTGCCAGTATCTTCTGCCATGCTAATAGGCTAGACTGCATTCTAGCTGATGGTTTAGGTCTTTCTCTCAGGAGAAAATTAATATAACCAATTATGGGAAATGGAAATAATTCACTTCCTTTAGTACAGGGTTTATTATGTAGTATGATTAACATTAAAAGGGGTAGTCCTCTATGTGACTGCAGACTACTAAATCCTGGCAGTGTGTGGTGTGCACACTGTCAGGATTTAACAGTATTTGCCAGCAAGAACAGGCATTAAAGAGGTGATTCACCCGATTTCATTAGTGGCCACATTGATATTATGTTGAGAAACAAGGTTTCTCCCAAATACCTTGTGTTGCCAATAGGGCCTCTGAGCGATGCTATTGCAGTCCGCTCACCCCCTTCACGTGACCTCTGATGTCCGGTGAGGCAGTCCTCAGTTTCCTGAGTGTCTGGGCTGTGGGTCAACATTTCACCGCTCATCACAGTCCAGCATTACAGCCCATCATCTCCCTGCTCCCTCCTTCACTGCAGAGCACCACATGCAGGAGCGATGTTGGGCTGTGATGAGCGGTGAAGCGCTACCCAAAGCCCAGTCACTCAGGAAGACTGCGACCCGCCTTAGTTGATGTGACATCACCAGACATCAGAGGTCACGGAGCCTGGGAGTCACGCAAAGGGGGTGAGCGGACAGTAATAGCGCTGCTCACAAGCAGTATTGGCAACACAAGATATTTGAGAGAAACCTTGTTTATCACCACCTCTTTAACAAGCCGAGCATGTCTTGATGACACATGACAATGTAAGAAACTCACATATTTGCGGTGACATGACCGCCTGCTCTCACTAGCAATATCGGGGAATCCTGACAACGTATGCATCATATGCTGTCAGGAGTCAGACGTCTGCAGTCACATAGAGTGTAGCAAAAAACATGAGGAATAGCTTATCGTACGTAATGATGTGTGTAGTGTTCGGGCATCCTGGGCCGGCAAGGCAGATGTAGAAACGTACCAAATTAGCATAATTAAGAGCAAGTAAGTTGCTCGAAACGCGTAAAAAAAAATATATTTTTCTACGGGTGCTGGATCTTTTTCTGCTATTTTAGTCACATAGAGTACCTACAGACTTTTATCAGAAGCCCAGACAACCTCTTTAAAGTTTTTGCAATATTACATTTGGGATGTAGAAGATGTCATCATTGGTCTTCTTTTTAACCGTAAACAAATTAGTTTGGTTAAAGCGGTACTTCGGGAAACTAAAATACAGGTATAGCATGAATGAAGATATTCACCCTAAACTTTCACAGTAAGTTTTTAGTGTCCTTTAGAACAGAGACTCTCAAACATTGCCTGAGGAGGCCTTATTAGACAAGACCACGTTATCCCTAGGCCCCACCATCTGTTGTCAAAGGCAATGATGAAATTAAAATTTTGCACAATTTACATTTTGTTTAACATAAAATAAGCACAAAATGACCTATTATGCTGTAAAAACAGATTTTGCTGCAAACCTGTGAGAGACTGTGTAATTTGTAATCACTTCTGTGAAATCTGCCACTTCAGCTGGTACTATACTGGTGAGGTCCCCCTGAAAGACTGAGAAGCACTGCTGTAGGCCACATCTGCCGGCCGACTATAATATTAGGTCGCAGGAATGGGTTGTCATGATTTGTCCAGGAACCTGCTGTGACGGGTGTGTCACGGTTGACAGACAACCCTGTGGTGTTTGGCTACAGATGGTTGCTGTGTTTTGCTGCACAAACTGCTCTTTGATTTTCCATCCTTTCCTCTGTGGTGTGAATTGGACTTTTTTGCATCTTCTCTTTTAGGGTTTACTCTTTCCCCTTTAGGACCCTCTGGGGATCTTTTCCTTTCAGCTGCTAATCATTATCCCTCACCCTTTGTGTCTTTATATACCTGCATTTCCCCTTGGTATGTTACTGGTAATATAGGTAAGCTTCTATATGGTCCTGATTGCAAGCAGTTGGCTTGTAATCATCTGGAGAAACATTGTTTTATATTGCTGTTCCGCTCCCTAAGGCTGGGTTCACACATAGCGACAGCGACAACGACGTTACTGTTACGTCACCATTTTCTGTGACGTAACAGCGACCTTATATGTCGCTGTTATGATCGCTGCTTAGCTGTCAAACACAGCAGCGATCATAACGTCGCTACATGTGCAGAGAGCAGGGAGCCGCGCACACTGCTTAGCGCTGGCTCCCTGCTCTCCTAGCTACAGTACACATCGGGTTAATTAACCCGATGTGTACTGCAGCTACATGTGCAGAGAGCAGGAGCCGGCAGCACAGGCAGCGTGAGAGCGGCAGAGGCTGGTAACGAAGGTAAATATCGGGTAATATGGATCCAAAAGAGAGCGCAGTCCTGCACTACCCGTATATGCTTGTTACACCTGGGCTCACTGGCGGGGAAGGAATATAGCACCAGTCGTCCTCGATAAAATCCGGATCAGCGTGCAGGTCCAAATAGAAACAGTCAGTTCCAATCATCCATATAGAAGAAGAATAAGACCGCATCAATGCTGATATCTTTTTTCCGGAGATTTTTTATTCCATACACGAAGTTAAAAGGTGTGTAGTAGTCAGCGGGTGGAGGAGACCTGGATGCGGCCCCTCACTGCGGACGACGGCCGTTTCGCCTGTGATTAGGCTTCCACGGGTCCACATGTGGGGTAAGATCAACCCTCCTTAAATAGGATAGTGCATCCAGGTGACCTCCCCACACGTAAAAAAAAAAAATGTAAATGAAGTGTATAATACAATAAAAGGTACTATGTATACATACTTAACGTACCAATAATAAAAACAAACATTGTGAATAATCCAGAATCGGACAATATTACAGAGATGTAAATTATCATGACATTCACAAAAATAAATTCATACATGGTTCATATATGCAGTAATAATTATTACAATCCATCTATGCTCAATTTCATTTTTCTGGGATATCTTTTATATATTGTTAGCAATCCCATTAATCCTGAAACATATATATCTATTTTACCATGACCATATTTTTGCGAAAAAAAACTCCATTACAAGAAGACTGATAAGTCATTGCGGTCGTTCATTCCCAATGCTCCCTGTGCTCCATATTTTAAAATTAACTTTGCCTCCATTTGCAACAACAGTTTGTGATGGTCCCCTCCTTGCAATGGGAGTGACACCCTTTCCAAACCGGCAAAGTTCAGGACATCAGGGCAGCTATTGTGCGATTCACGTACATGTGCTATCAATCTTGGGGATCCTTTTCCTGTCAAGATTGAGTTATAGTGTTCCTTGAACCGAACATATAGGCATCTGATGGTTTTTCCTATATAAAATCTCCCACAGGGACACACTATTGCATAGACTACAAATTTTGTCTTGCACGATATAAATTGGTTGACATAATGTGTATGTGCACCAATTTTTACGGACTTGCCGGTCAAACGCAGATTGCAAAACCTGCATTGGCCACATTTGAAGTTGCCATTCGGAGATTGTTTCTCCAACCATGTGTTTTTGCTGGCTAATCTGTTTTTAACAAGCAAGTCCCTCAAATTGTGGCATCTTCTGTAGGAAACTAATGGTTTGGAAATAGTCATGTTTTTCAATTTAGGGTCCCTCTCTAGGATGTGCCAATTCTCATTGAGCGTTTTTCTTATAATGTCAAACATGGGTCCGAATTTGAAACTAAAGGTGAACCTATCACTAGTGTTCTTTTCTTTCTTCTTTTTCACCCCTCCTGAATCGCCTACTGGACAGAGACGACAATCCTCGTTTTTAGTTTTTTTATATGCTGCATCAATAATAGTATCGGGATAACCCCGTTGCAGAAGCCTATGTTTCAATTCAACAGCCTGTTCCTCAAAGGTCACACTGGTACTGTTCGTTCTTTTTATCCTCAAAAACTGTGAGTATGGCAAGGCAGTTTTTGTGTGCTGCGGGTGGGCGCTTTCATAATGTAAAACAGAATTAGAGGCAGTCGGTTTTCTGTAAATTTTTGTTGTGATTACTCCATCACTAACTCCAACCTCCACATCCAAAAAACTTATGGAATTGCCTCCAAAGGTAGAGGTAAACGACATGTTCATGGTGTTGGTGGTGTTCAGGTAGGAAACAAAGTCGGAAAAATCCTTCTCTGTTCCATCCCACACCATGAACACGTCGTCGACATACCTTAAGTAGTATTTTATGTGTTTCAAATACGGGTTAACGGCTGTATATACATATTTGCCTTCAAATTGCCCCAAAAAAATGTTGGCCATGGCACATGAGACAGGGGTACCCATTGCAGTACCCCCGCATTGTACATACCACCCGTCTAGAAACATGAAGGCATTTTTTGATAAAACAAATTCAAGCGCTTCACCAACAAAATCACAAAATAAAGGACTTTTGCCACTTCGTGTGACAATGTCCTTTACTGCCTCTACTCCCAAAGCCTGTGGAATCCGTGTGTATAGATTATCCACATCAATTGTGGTTAGATTGTATCCCTCCTGCCACGTCACTTCTTTTAGGAGTGACACAAAATCCCCACTGTCTTTAACATAAGACGGGATATGGGCTAACAGGGGTCTCAACAGCCAGTCCAAATAGTGGGAGAGTGGCTCTGTGAGTGAGCCAATCCCCGCCACTATTGGACGTCCAGGAGGATTTTTTTCATTTTTGTGCACTTTTGGTATACAATACCAGTGTGGTCTCGTAGGAAAAGGCGGAACTAATTTTTCTGCTTGTTTTTTAGAAATCAAACCGAGGATTACATATCTGTCCAAAAGACGTACAAGTTGTTTTTTGTATTCATTAATAGGGTTAGATAATAGGGGTTTATATGTTGTGCGATCTTGTAGCTGTTTTAAACATTCCTGCAAATACATGTCCCGGGACATGAGGACAATATTACCCCCTTTGTCCGCTTCACGGAAGATAGTATCCTCCCACGTACGCATGATTTTAACCGCAGCCAGTTCACCTTCATTCAAATTCATACTAACTTTTGGATACCTCAAAGCCTCTACTTTTTTTATGACCGTGTCCTGAAACAAATCGATCAAATTACCATGCATTGTTGGTGGACAAAAGTCCGATTTATTCCCTTTTTTGAATCTCATAGGTTCACATATTATTTCATTTATGTCCACTTCAGACTCCAATGTGGGATCATTCAAACTCATTAACAACGTAGCTTCTTTTAATGTGTCAGGGTCAAATGCCCCTGTTACATCAAAATTCCCATCATTTACTATGCATGGTTGTTCACCCTCAGGAACCATATTCGTACTATGAGGCATTTGGTTAAAGAATTTGAATAAATGTATTTTTCTTATTGCTTTATAAAGATCAACTCTAAACTCCACAAAATTAAATTCTTCTGGAACACAAAAGCTTAACCCTTTTGACAAAACGGACACCATGTCGTTAGTTAGTGAATGCTCAGATAGATTTATTATATTTTTATTAGGCGAGACAAGCAATTGATTTTCCCTCAATTCCTCCATGACACCATTTTTCGTTTGCGTCCTCTTCCTCTTGTGCCCCTTCCTGCCCCCCCGTCGGGTACGTTTCCTAAAGGGGCAGGAGTGGGCATTGATGAAGAGGTATCTTTAGAAGGACCCGGTAATACTTCTTCAGAGCCACTAGATTCTGAATCGGTAGTCCAATATCCTTTATTTTGTGCATACGATTTTTTGTTCTTATTATACATATACTGATGTTTTTTGTATCCCTTTACTTTATCTTTTGTCCAACAAAAAATCTGATTTGTGTCATAATCATGCTTGTCTCTTAAAAATTTTTCTCTTTTTTTATTTTTAATTTCCGTCTGAACATCCATTAATTTTTTATTTAACCTAGATGTGAATGAAGACCAATAATCCTCGGTCACCCTAGAGCGGGTGTCCTGCTTTAAATTTTCCAATTCCAAACTCAAATCGTTATAATCTTCTATGTTTTTCTTTAAAACTAACTGCAACAATCTCATAGAGCAATCCAATTGTATGGTTTCCCATTCTTTAACAAAAGTCGCATCCTGCTGAAATTGTGATACAGACTTAATAATACGTAAGCCCCTTGGGACTCTGTTGCAGTCCACATATGATTGTAGTGATTGTACCGTCCAAAATAACCGCACCTCTCTTTCAGAGAGGGAATATATTTTATGTTCCAGGGTTTTTACGCCCATTACCTCTGTGTCCTTTTTCTGGTTACACTCCACAAAAAAGGAAGCCGCATCAAATCGACCCGCTTGAACACCTGTAGTGTTAGCCGAGGACGCGTTGGTGCTGTCCATATTCACTGTATTATCCGTCATATCTTTCGTCTCCCAAATCCAGTTACCTTTTAGTTGTATGCCACGGTGACAGCCGAGTGTGCAATGGACTCCAAAGAGTAATGCAATAATATGGATCCAAAAGAGAGCGCAGTCCTGCACTACCCGTATATGCTTGTTACACCTGGGCTCACTGGCGGGGAAGGAATATAGCACCAGTCGTCCTCGATAAAAGCCGGATCAGCGTGCAGGTCCAAATAGAAACAGTCAGTTCCAATCATCCATATAGAAGAAGAATAAGACCGCATCAATGCTGATATCTTTTTTCCGGAGATTCTTTATTCCATACACGAAGTTAAAAGGTGTGTAGTAGTCAGCGGGTGGAGGAGACCTGGATGCGGCCCCTCACTGCGGACGACGGCCGTTTCGCCTGTGATTAGGCTTCCACGGGTCCACATGTTACCCGATGTTTACCCTGGTTACAGCTTACCGCAGCTGCCAGACGCCAGCTCCTGCTCCCTTCATTTCGTCACTCTCTCGCTGTCACACACAGCGATCTGTGCGTCACAGCGGGAGAGCAACAATAAAAAAAACGAACCAGGGCTGTGTGTAACGAGCAGCGATCTCACAGCAGGGGCCAGATCGCTGCTCAGTGTCACACACAGCAAGATCGCTAATGAGGTCACTGCTGCGTCACAAAAAACGTGACTCAGCAGCGATCTCAGCAGCGATCTCGCTGTGTGTGAAGCACCCCTTAGTCATCTTGGAGATAAGTTGTTTGTTTTCACCTGACTGTTTTCTGGGACTTAGTGGAGTTGACTAGCGCTCATCTCATCTCACTCATTCATTACGTAGGTTCCCAGTTCAGGGTCAGCCAGGGCCAGGTATCCCTATTTAGGAATGTCAGAGGAGCCAGGGGCCAGCGGAAGGTTTTATCAGGGGTCGCCATCTCCCCCTTCCCTAGAGACAGGGTTTCCCTGTTCCCTCCTGTCCTTTTTCGCCATTCGTTTGGTATTTCCCCATACGTATGACACCTGCATATGAAGTGAATCATGGTTCACACATTCACAGATGTTGTAATGGGTCAGTCTATTTGTAGATTTCTGTGTTGGTTTATAAACTTCTACAAACTTCTAACACTCGCTTCCTCCTTCGGCCTCACCCAATGGTCTTCTGCAGCTACTCACAAAGATGGCCACACGCTGGACCTCATCTTCACTCGCCTCTGTTCCCTATCTAACCTCTCTAACTCGCCTCTCCCCCTGTCTGACCACAACCTACTCACATTCTCTTCCCTCTCTTCTCCAAGTATGCAACCCCCCCTCCACAAATTTTCACACCCTCGCAGAAATATCAAACACATTGATTTACACGCCCTTTCTCAGTCCCTTCTCCCCCTCACAGACATTGCATTTCTACATGATGCAGATGCCGCTGCAACTTTATACAACACTACAATCTCTGCAGCTCTCGAATCAGCTGCCCCCCTCACACACACCAAAACCCGCACAATCAACAGGCAACCCTGGCACACAAGGCAGACTAAAGAACTTAGACGGGCTTCCAGAATTGCTGAGCGCAGATGGAAGAGGTCTCATTCCACTGAGCACTTCATTGCATATAAAGAGTCCCTCACCACTTTCAAGTCCACACTCACTGCTGCAAAACAAACCTACTTCTCATCCCTCATATCTTCTTTCTCTCACAACCCTAAACAGCTATTCAACACTTTCAATTCTCTCCTTCGTCCTCCAGCACCACCTCCCTCTCCTCTCATCTCAGCTGAAGACTTTGCCTCTTTCTTTAAGCGGAAGATTGACAACATCAGAGCAAGCTTTGGCCCACAATCACCACAGCCCCTCATCATAGCTACTCAGCCATCTTCCTCCAAATCCAGCTTCTCCACCATGACAGAAAACAATCTCTCCACTCTACTCTCAAGATCACATCTAACCACCTGTGCACTGGACCCGCTCCCATCGCACCTCATCCCCAACATCACCGCAGTCCTCATCCCAGCCCTAACCCATCTCTTCAACCTATCACTAGCAAGTGGTGTAGTCCCTTCATGCTTTAAACATGCCTCTATTACACCCATCCTCAAAAAGCCCTCCCTTGACCCATCCTCTGTGTCAAACTATCGCCCCATATCCCTTCTCCCCTACGCCTCAAAACTACTGGAACAGCATGTCCATCTTGAATTGTCCTCATACCTCTCCTCCTGCTCCCTCTTTGACCGGCTTCAATCTGGCTTCCGACCACATCATTCTACCGAAACTGCCCTAGCCAAAGTCACCAATGATCTACTAACCGCCAAAGCCAAGCGACACTACTCTGTCCTCCTCCTCCTGGACCTGTCCTCTGCCTTCGACACAGTAGACCATTCCCTCCTACTACAGATTCTCTCATCTCTGGGCATCACAGACTTGGCCCTATCCTGGATCTCCTCATACCTAACCGACCGAACTTTCAGCGTCTCCCATTCTCACACCACTTCCTCATCTCGCCCCCTATCTGTCGGTGTCCCCCAAGGCTCAGTTCTTGGACCCCTGCTGTTCTCCATCTATACCTTCGGCTTGGGACAGCTCATAGAGTCCCACGGCTTCCAGTATCATCTCTATGCCGATGACACACAGATCTACCTCTCTGGACCTGACATTACCTCCCTACTAACCAAAATTCCACAATGTCTGTCTGCTATTTCATCCTTCTTCTCGGCGCGATTCCTAAAACTTAACATGGACAAAACAGAGTTTATTGTCTTTCCTCCTCCTCACTCATCTCCTCCAACAAGCCTTTCCATCACACTTGATGGTTGCTCACTCTCCCCAGTCTCACAAGCTCGTTGCCTTGGAGTGACCCTCGACTCTGCTCTATCCTTCAAGCCACACATCCAAGCCCTCTTCACCTCATGCCGATTACAACTCAAAAATATCTCCCGGATCCGTGCTTTTCTTAACCAAGAATCTGCAAAAACATTAGTGCATGCCCTCATCATCTCCCGCCTCGACTACTGCAACCTCCTGCTCTCTGGCCTCCCTTCCAACACTCTTGCACCCCTCCAATCTATCCTAAACTCTGCAGCCCGCTTAATCCACCTCTCCCCTCGCTACTCCCCAGCCTCGCCACTCTGCCAATCCCTTCACTGGCTTCCCATCGCCCAACGACTCCAGTTCAAAACATTAACCATGACATACAAAGCCATGCACAACCTGTCTCCTCCCTACATCTGTGACCTAGTCTCCCGGTACCTACCTGCACGCAACCTTAGATCCTCACAAGATCTCCTTCTCTGCTCCTCTCTTATCTCCTCTTCCCACAATCGTGTACAAGATTTCTCCCGTGCATCCCCCATACTCTGGAACGCTCTACCTCAGCACATCAGACTCTCCACGACCGTGGAAAGCTTCAAGAGGAACCTCAAGACCCACCTCTTCCAACAAGCCTACAACCTACAATAGCCTTCAGCCCAGTAGACCACTGCGCAACCAGCTCTGTCCTTACCTATTGTACCATCACCCATTCCCTGTAGACTGTGAGCCCTCGCGGGCAGGGTCCTCTCTCCTCCTATACCAGTCTGTCTTGTACTGTTAATGATTGTTGTACGTATACCCTCTTTCACTTGTAAAGCGCCATGGAATAAATGGCGCTATAATAATAAATAATAATAAATAATAATAATAATAAACCATTGACTGGATTTAACTTTTACATACAATGTGTAACAGTTTCTTGGTTGCAAACAGTCATTGATCTTATGGCTGTAGTTATTGTTTAGAACTATTTTCTTAAGACTTTGGTGCTAGCCTAATTTTTTTGCTCATTTCGATTAGAGCAACCTTATGATCTATGACTATAGTTTATCTACAGTGTCTGCCGAGAGTCTCTGGTAGTCTACACTCCTTGTCACATGATTGGTTTCAGCTGCTTCTCTCTCCTCTTCTGATTGGCTTCTGTGTATGATTATCATCACAAGGTCAGTAGCATATCCATGTATAGATGATTGATTTACATTACAGCAAAGATGAAATAATTATTTGAGCCACCCTGCAAATTAGATTTATTAGTAAAATTTGCAAACTTTCTGCTGTTTTTAAAAAGCAGTGAAACAAAAACTATTTACATACTTCAACATAACAAGTGGTTTCTCCAAATGCAATATAAAATGCCACTTTAAATGACTAATTCACTCTCTGAATTATTCAACCCCCTAAATAGAATCACTCAGTTATAAGAGCAGATATTTTCAATTCAGATGTGGTCTCAAGTACAAGCCCACCTGATGTACGTAATCAACAGCTTCATTATTTATATCCGGTGCGCTTCAGATAAAATACATCAAATGCCTGGACTATTGAGGAGTTTGGTGACTGTAACATTTGAGTGCATGTTGAAAACATGGCGATATAAGTAAGATGATAGTTAAGAGAGTAGTCCAAAAAGTTAAGAAGTCATTGCTAAGGAAGGTTATTAAAACAAACTAGCAAAAGCAATGTCTGTTTCTGAGATACACTTGGAAGCAATGGTTAGCAAGCTCAAATATAAAGTAATAGTGGCCACACTGAATATGGTAGAAAGAGGAAGCTGTCACAGGCTGCCATCATATTCCTGAGTTGGTAAGTGGTCAAAAACTTTTAATGGAGTTGTCCACTACTAGGACAACCACTTTTAATTCCACTCATTTCCCCTAGTTAAAATTAAAGACCCTGAACTCACCTCCCATTCTGGTGCTGTTCCAGTGCTGTCAGTAACCGTGGATCAGGGATCATGTGACATTGTGACCTCACACAATCCCTGCGTCCAATCACCACCAGTTTTCTCTCCATGCCTTTGGATCAAATGAGTTAATCAACAGGAAATGACACTGCAGCTGCTGTTCGCTTCCTGTTACTTGCTCATTTAGTCCGAAGGTGTGGAGGGAGAATCTTAAGACAATTTAACGTGGGGCTCACATGAAGTCACAATGTCACCTGAACCCGAAAAAGTTACCAACAGCACTGGAATGGCACCAGAATGAGAGGTGATAACAGGGTCTTTTATTTTAACTGAGGGAAACAAGTCGAATCAGTTGGTGTTGTCCTAGTAGTGAAGAACCCCTTTAAGTGACTGCAAAAGAGCAAGATTTGGTGGTAATAGACAATGAGGTTTCAGTTTGCACATGCACATAAGGAACATGCTAAACACTAAAGATCTCCATGCCTGAACTCAAAGACATACATTTGTCCTATGCCAACAACACAAAAAAGTTGATTCAAATATGCTCAAAACTATATAAATAAACCACTGAAATGTTTAGGATGTTGGAGCGATGAAACAAAGCTGGAAATTTCAGGCCTATATCAATTGTATGTTTGCAAAGGAGAAATCAAGCAATCACTGATAAGAACACCCTGCCTATAGTAAAGCATGGCAGGAGCTCAGTGATGATTTGAGGCTGCTTTCTTTCTCTAACCCTGGAAATCTGCAGTGTATAAATTGTAAGATTAATTTAGTCAAGTATCAGAAAAACCTAGGAGAAAACATCATTCCTTTTATTAGAAGCCTTATTGGACCTTCCAACACGAGAGAAATCTCAAGTCCACCAAGCCTTAGTTTTAGGAGAAGCCCTAGATGATTCTGGAGTTCTCATCATAGTTCTATGGCTTGAACCTTACAGAATATTCTGGGGTTTGAGGAAGGTGGTTGCAGCACATTAGTGAATTATAGACACCATAAGGAATGTGCCACATAAGGAATGTGCTCAGTAACTGCCAGAAACATCATGACTGCTGCAGGTCACAACAGCCAGAGGATGTAAACAGCAGAAAGTTGGCAAATTTTGTTAATAAACCTAATTTCAGTTGGGATTGAATACTAATGATCTCAACTATAAGTTATAGATTACTATAGTACCAATGAGAAAACATGATTTTAAGATAACTTCCATACATACTATATACTAAAGGCAATAAGCCTTAAGGCCGCTTTACACGCAACGACATCGCTAGCGAGATGTCGTTGGGATCACGGAATTCGTGTCGCACATCCGGCCTCGTTAGCGACGTCGTTGCATGTGAAACACAAGAACGACCTTTAACGATCAAAATTACCTAATCGTTGATCGTTGACGCGTCGTTCCTTTCCCGATTATTGTTGCTGCTGCAGGTACCATGTTGTTCGTCATTCCTGAGGCAGCCCACATCGCTATGTGTGACACTGCAGGAACGAGGAACATCACCTTACCTGTGGCCGCCCGCAATGAGGAAGGAAGGAGGTGGGTGGGATGTTTGTCCTGCTCATCTCCGCCCCTCCGCTTCTATTGGGCACCCGCTTAGTGACGCTGCACAAACCGCCCCCTTAGAAAGGAGGCGGTTCGCCGGCCACAGCGACGTCGCTAGGCAGGTAAGTAGTGTGACGGGTGTTAGCGATGTTGTGCGCCACGGGCAGCGATTTGCCCATGACACACAACCGACGGGGGCAGGTACGCTCGCTAGCGATATCGATAGCGATATCGCTGCATGTAAAGTGCCTTTTAGTAAAGTAAGTGCCTGGGGAGGAAATGCTTTAATTGCCGTTATTTATAGTATTGATAAAAAGTACAACACAGTCACATTAGTAAAAGTATGAAATAGAAAATTTGCTTCTATTCATAACCTTGATATATTGATATTGGTTTTACTGAGGGACAACTCCAATGGGACCCCCTCATGGTTAGTGTACATTTTCGTATTGGCTTTACTAATGTGCGTTCCTTTTGATAATGCAGCATATTGCATGCCTCCTGATTATGCTATGTCAGCTCTCTAGTGCTGCCTCCATGTCCTCTCGCTGAATTGATGAGAAGGACTGCAGTCTTTTTATCATGAGATTCTCATCAATTCAATCACAAAACTGTCATAAAGGTTTAGAAGTTGGAAGAATGTGAATGTGAAGCATTATCTATTGTTTCACTATCTGGAGATCTATAGTTATAGAGAGAGCAGTCATGCAGCTAATTACTGTCACTTATCAGTTGTTCTTCTGTAGTGGATCGAAAGCCAAACCAGAGCTGGGACAAGAGCCAGGCAGAGATCTGACTGCGACTGTTGTACCTCATGCTGAAGGAAAAGCAAACAAAGGAAATTGCGATTACAACCTTGAAAGTGAAGCAAATTGCACAAAGTGTTATATACTGTAGATGGAAGATGCTGATACAGAAACATTTAACAAACTAGAAATATTTACTAGAATACAACTACTTCTTAAGGTGGTCATATGCATAAGACTAAAGGTGCTATTTTTTTTAACAGCCTTTGGCTTCATCTTGAGACGTGGCAACTTGATGGATGAACGATCTGTAGGAACATTGATCTTGTGCAAGTCTAGATGGGTCCACCAGGGTCATGTCCGCCATTATTTGGAATGTATCAAGCCATCGGGTTGCTGGTCTTCCTTTTTGCCTTGTTCTTTCTATTCTTCTGACCACTATGTCCTTCTACAGTGATGACTGTCTTCATATGATGTGTCCAAAGTAGGCAAGTTGTAGCTTAATGATCTTTGCTTTGAGTGACATGACTGGCTTAATTTGTTCCAACATTGATTTGTTTGTTCTTCTTGCCATCCAGTGTATTGATAACATACTTCTCCAGTACCATGCTTCAAGGAAATCGATTCTTTTTCTGTCTTGTTTTTTGTGGTCCTACACTGTAGATAACTGTTTGCCATCACCTATCTCTCCTGAACAACCTCACCTACTGCCATACATGTGAATGCTCAACTACATTGTTCATAATGTACCTCACGGGAGAACATTGTGTCTGAAGGCCCTCCTATACGGTGATGAACCAGTCCCACTGAAGTGAATGAGTTCAGATAACTTTTCTCTGTTGTGTAGGGGGCCTTTGATGTGATCAAAAAGGACACTTTCGACCAAAATGAATCAAGGGAAATGTAATAAAAGACCTGAAAAGCAGTTAATCATGGTTACATTTTTTGTTCGATTGTCGTTAGTTGACCAAAGAACCTTATGTCATGGGTGTGTCATGGTTGATCGACAACCCTGTGGTGTCCGGCTGCAGACAGTCACTGTGTTTGGCTGCACAAACTGCTCCTTGATGGTCCATTCTTTCTACCTTGGTAAGAAATGGAGTTCTATGTATCTTCCTTGTAAGGATTAAAGGGTGCTTTACATGCTGCGACATCACTAACGATATATCGTCAGGTTAACGTCGTTAGCGACATCGCAGCGTGTGACACCAAGGAGCGACGATCAACGAGCGCAAAAACGTGAAAAATCTTTGCTCGTTCACACGTCACTCCTTTCCAAAATATAGTTGCTGCTGCAGGTACGATGTTGTTCGTCGTTCCTGTAGCAGCACACATCGCTGTGTGTGACACCGCAGGAACGACGAACATCTCCTTACCTGCGTCCACTGGCAATGAGGAAGGAAGGAGGTGGGCGGCATGTTCCGGCCGCTCATCTCCGTCCCTCCTCTGCTATTGGACGGCTGCTGTGTGACGTCACTGTGACGCCGCACGAACCGCCCCTTTGCCGGCCAGAGCGACGTCGCAGGGAAGGTAAGTCCGTGTGACGGGTGTAAGCGATGTTGTGCGCCACGGGCAGCGATTTGCCTGTAACGCACAACCGACGGGGGCGGGTACGCTCGCTAGCGATATCGGTACCGATATCGCAGCGTGTAAAGTACCCTTAACTCTTTTCCTTTTGGACCCTGCAAATATCTTGACAGGTCAGCTGAAAATCCTTATCCCCACTCCCTGTGTCTATATATACCTGCATTTCCCTTTGGTTTGTTGCCGGTGATAGTTTACTCCTATTCTTTCTAGATTGCTTGACATCTCCTCTCGAAACATGTTGTAGTATGATGTTGCCATTCTCCCATAGTCATTTTGCAGATAAGTTGTCCCTTTGCATTCCCCTCATTGTTTTTCTTGTGTGTCCTTTAGTTCTTTGTGGGGTTAACTAGTTTTCATCCTGTCTGGTCCCTACCTAGGGCCTATTTCAGGGTCAGCCATGGCTTAGGTAGTCTGATCAGTGTATTGATGCAGAACCAATCTAGGGACATTAGGGGAACCAGGGGCCAGCGGTCGGTTTTCCAAGGTCATCATCTTCCCCCTTCACTAAAGACAGGGTTTCTCCCCCCCCCCCCTTCCTTTCGCCATTCTTCTGGTTTTTCCCATACCAACACATCGACCACTATTAGAATAACAACCCAGGTGGAATTACACGAAAACCACTAAAACACACCTCTATAAAAATATATTTTTATTCAGTTTATAATAGAAAATATAGATATGACACCAGATATCTGACAAAAACACAAAGACACTGTGCTCATCAAGGCCTAGTGGAGAGCAGAGGGAGCGTGCAGAGATAGGTAGCTGAATAGCTCTCAGTGAACTAGGAGGGACTACGATACTCCTCAACTACTCCTGCCTACTTGCGGAGAGTGTTATAAAGTATTGAACACTCCCCGCTCCGGGTGGCTGTCCCTATATATCCCTATGCTCCACTGACCTACACCACCACCACCAGGTGCATTGTGAAAAGACCAGGACAACATATAATGTATTAAAATCTGTTGGTTCCTGACTCGGACTGTAGACTATGCTACAGTCCAGATACTGTAAACAGCAGTTTAGGACAGAGCTAATGGGCCCAACGAGATCGGTGCCCACAGCTCCTCCCGACGCGTTTCCCCCCCTCCTAAAAAAATGTTCGGGGGTTCATCAGGGGTGATTAGCCAACATACACCTGTGAATAGACAAAAACAGACAGTTGGTGTCTTTCAATATACAGTCCAGCCAATCTCCAAGAAATCCCCTTCACATACGAGACTTACTTGGAACAACATCCAAGTGTGGTGTAATAGCAGCAGCAGGGTGTGCTTGTACAATATAACTTGACACCATCAACACAAGGGACTATAGATGTCCTCCTGTAATTCAATATAGTAATACAACACATAGGTCATTGTGTCTCCAAGATATCTCTGCACCATGCACTAATCACACCTATCAGTGCATATCATGCCACTACCTTCTTAGGTCCACTTTTCTTTTCCTCCAAAATGTGGTATTAATGTTGCTCAGTGTCTCACATCACCATATCTACATATACATTGACAATACAAAAATATAAAAATATAAATATGTGAGTCAATGCTTCAAGATAACATCTCTCCACAGTATTATGGTATCTAATACTAGAATGAAGCATACCCATTATAGGTAAATGATGCATGATGTTCTCCAGGGACATTCAACCCTTTGGCGCCACTTCTAGGCCTTTGCTATAAGAGAAAGGAAAGCCATCTCTAAAGGCTAAGGGGGTTTACATACTTAAAGCTCACATGACCAAAAACAGGCATCAATGTCAACAAATATCAACAATACCTATGAGTCTGAAAGAAGGTTTTTAGATGATGGACGATACACAGTTTGGCACTTGAGATAAGGTGCAGCATGCACTCTCTAGCAGAAAAAAGTCTATCTGCCCTCTCTTAGGTTGTGGATCCTGCTTTCCTGGTTCGCTCCCTATAGAGAAAAACATATTGTATGGCTCATATGTAGGGCAGAGACATATTGGCTTACATTGCCATCTCCCTTGTCATTACCTGGGCACTGATATTTCCTTAGTAGAAGCCCCAGGTGTTTCCTTAGTGGGAATCCTAGGTCACTACTTCAGATCCCTCTAGTAAATGAACACGTCCTATAAAGACATAATATACAGATAGCACTAGTGCTAGGTTATTTCCCCCTAGGCGTATCCAGATACTGGATATCGTATACAGTCCTGATTAAATAAGGAGAGTCACCTACCAGCAGGAGGCTCGGTCTTCAGTGACCAAGGTACCAGGCGCTCAGACGTATGAAGTTCCCCAGGGCACAGCTAGGGGACAGCATAGGGCTATTGTGCTGTCAATCTAATCAAGTTACATCCGGTCAGGCATGATCTGCCTCTATCCAGGCCGATGCGGTTGCTAGGAAGCCTGGGTGTCACTACCATTGAGGGTGACTGCAACTGAGTGATACGTCACTCTCTGCAGTGTTAATCATTAGGATTGGATGTGGGATGTGTCAATCCGTCCCTATGCAGTATCGCTGAGGGCAGATGCGATTCAGTGATACATCTCCCTTTAATGCTAGCAACCAGGATAGGGCCATTGGGCTGTCAATCTAATTGAGCTACATTACATCCGGCCGGGCAGGATCTGTCTCCATCTAGGCCGATGCGGGTGCTGGGACGCTTATGTGTTACTACCATTGAGGGTGGCTGCAATCGAGCTAGACGTCACTCTCTGCAGCGTTAGGTACGAGGATTGGATATGGGATCTGTCAATCCGTCCCTTACGCGTCACTTCCGGCCACATAGGATCCGTCTCCGATTGGCCCATCAACATGTCAATCTCGGAGAACAGGATGTCCCACCCCCATATCGGGATGCGGGCGTTTTAAAAGAGCAGATGGCAGTGGAGAGGCAGACAAGCAGCAGGGACATTACGGACCTTCAGATCATTAGCCTGGGAGGCCATCTAGCTGTGCCCTGGGGAACTTCATACGTCTGAGCGCCTGGTACCTTGGTCACTGAAGACCGAGCCTCCTGCTGGTAGGTGACTCTCCTTATTTAATCAGGACTGTATACGATATCCAGTATCTGGATACGCCTAGGGGGAAATAACCTAGCACTAGTGCTATCTGTATATTATGTCTTTATAGGACGTGTTCATTTACTAGAGGGATCTGAAGTAGTGACCTAGGATTCCCACTAAGGAAACACCTGGGGCTTCTACTAAGGAAATATCAGTGCCCAGGTAATGACAAGGGAGATGGCAATGTAAGCCAATATGTCTCTGCCCTACATATGAGCCATACAATATGTTTTTCTCTATAGGGAGCGAACCAGGAAAGCAGGATCCACAACCTAAGAGAGGGCAGATAGACTTTTTTCTGCTAGAGAGTGCATGCTGCACCTTATCTCAAGTGCCAAACTGTGTATCGTCCATCATCTAAAAACCTTCTTTCAGACTCATAGGTATTGTTGATATTTGTTGACATTGATGCCTGTTTTTGGTCATGTGAGCTTTAAGTATGTAAACCCCCTTAGCCTTTAGAGATGGCTTTCCTTTCTCTTATAGCAAAGGCCTAGAAGTGGCGCCAAAGGGTTGAATGTCCCTGGAGAACATCATGCATCATTTACCTATAATGGGTATGCTTCATTCTAGTATTAGATACCATAATACTGTGGAGAGATGTTATCTTGAAGCATTGACTCACATATTTATATTTTTATATTTTTGTATTGTCAATGTATATGTAGATATGGTGATGTGAGACACTGAGCAACATTAATACCACATTTTGGAGGAAAAGAAAAGTGGACCTAAGAAGGTAGTGGCATGATATGCACTGATAGGTGTGATTAGTGCATGGTGCAGAGATATCTTGGAGACACAATGACCTATGTGTTGTATTACTATATTGAATTACAGGAGGACATCTATAGTCCCTTGTGTTGATGGTGTCAAGTTATATTGTACAAGCACACCCTGCTGCTGCTATTACACCACACTTGGATGTTGTTCCAAGTAAGTCTCGTATGTGAAGGGGATTTCTTGGAGATTGGCTGGACTGTATATTGAAAGACACCAACTGTCTGTTTTTGTCTATTCACAGGTGTATGTTGGCTAATCACCCCTGATGAACCCCCGAACATTTTTTTAGGAGGGGGGGAAACGCGTCGGGAGGAGCTGTGGGCACCGATCTCGTTGGGCCCATTAGCTCTGTCCTAAACTGCTGTTTACAGTATCTGGACTGTAGCATAGTCTACAGTCCGAGTCAGGAACCAACAGATTTTAATACATTATATGTTGTCCTGGTCTTTTCACAATGCACCTGGTGGTGGTGGTGTAGGTCAGTGGAGCATAGGGATATATAGGGACAGCCACCCGGAGCGGGGAGTGTTCAATACTTTATAACACTCTCCGCAAGTAGGCAGGAGTAGTTGAGGAGTATCGTAGTCCCTCCTAGTTCACTGAGAGCTATTCAGCTACCTATCTCTGCACGCTCCCTCTGCTCTCCACTAGGCCTTGATGAGCACAGTGTCTTTGTGTTTTTGTCAGATATCTGGTGTCATATCTATATTTTCTATTATAAACTGAATAAAAATATATTTTTATAGAGGTGTGTTCTAGTGGTTTTCGTTTTCCCATACCAAGCATGACACCTTACTGAAAGAATATTTCCTGAAAGTTTTCAGAAAGTTCATTCATTCTTTGCCCAGTGTCATTGAAGATGTATGGCAACATGGAACTACTATGATGGACAAAAATGAGCATGGTCCAGTATGACTAGGAATAGACTATGCAACTTGTAGGGGTATTGTTCTCCACTCAGGCAGGTATTGTACAGATACTGACAGACAATATCTGTAAAAAGACAGTATAGCTGGGAGAAGCTTGAACACAAGGTAGCAACGTGCTTCCTTTATATGTAAGTTTTGCTGAAAAACAGACTGGAATCTATCTTTTTATTGCTTGTGGTGCTTTGTCTTGGAAACACTAAAGTCCACCCCGTATATATATATATATATATATATAGTTAAATGGTCCAGAATACTTAACAATATTACAATAAAAAAATTTCCCCTTACCTTCCTCCATCTCTCCTCTTCTTGCACTTTTTCTGATGCATTGTGCCATCAGCTTATATTGCATAGCACACTTTATATGTAGTTGGCCACATACAGCACCAGGTCAGTTTTTGATCCAAAGTGACAGGAAGTGAACCTGCATATGATGATCACTCTAATGAATATTCAGTGATTCTGTAGATATAATGGTAAGTTACTGTATCTATTATCTAAATTTTTGGAATATGCATTTTATGTTATTCATAGGTTATGTTCTGTAAGTCTACAATTTGGATAATTTATAGAATATATTTTACAAATGTACAATTTAGATAATTGACACACCATGTTCTACAAGCCTGCGATTTAGATAATTCATACGCTATGTTCTCTAGCGCTTTTACTAGTTTGATTTTGACTTTGTTCTTCTGCTTTCTCTGCAGAGAAATAGCTCCTTAATCTTCTTGTAAGAATTATAGGAAACGTTTCTACATGTGTAGTAAAAGATTTATTTTTTATGCACATTTTATGGCATTTGAGACAGTATAGATTGTGTAGTACATGTGCACAGCAGCACAAGGCAGTGACAAATTACTGATATTATGGCTAAAAATACCCCATAGGATCCTGCTGATACTTGTATGGCAGATTGCATTGATGGCAGGTGCTTTGGGCTACTTTGGCCATTGAGCCATCACTGTGTCGTGAACTATGTTGGCATAGAGTTGAGTCCTCTTATTTTTCACATGTACTAGTTTGGTCAATTTTAAGTGCCCTACACACGAGTCATTGTATCTTACAAACAGCAGATCCTGATTGGGCCATCATTATATGTGGTTTGGCAAAAGAGAAAGAATATCCATAGAGTCATTCCAGTTTGGCATTCTTCATATCTTTCTGTCATAAATATTTGACTCCAAAACCTGTTTAACCCTCATATGCTACAGTTATTATATATTCAGACAAAAGGTTCCATATATACTTTTTCTATAATCGTACCCATCGTCATTCAGATAAAGTAGATCTCAAAACTATCTTTTTGGTATTTGCTAATATAGCACAATCCCCACTCATTCTACCATTCTTCCCACTCTCGCTTGCTAAAGGGAACCGGTCAGGTGCAATATGTAACCAGAGCCACAAGCAGTTCTGGATGCATATTACTAATTCCTGCCTAACTGTCCCTGCATGTAGTAGCATAAATAAAGGGTTCTTTTGGAAAAGTATTTTCAAAAATCCCATATGATATGCTAATGAGGCCAGAAACTTGTCGCAAGGGCATTAGTTCCCTTGGCTATTCGGCCATCTTAGCATGTAACATGCCCCTGTGGGCGTACCAACATGCTAATAAATGCGCAGCATCAGAGGCATGGTCGCGCTCACCTCTTCGCTGCCATCGCGTCCGACTTCTGGATTTCTGCTCAGTGCGCAAAACTCCGGACTTTCGGTCATGTCCGGGAACATGACCACTGAGCCGAAATCCAGCAGTCATACGTGATGGCAGCAAAGAGGTGAGTGCGACCATCCTCTGGCGCTGCACATTCATTATCATGTTACACCCATAAGGGCGTGCTAACATGCTAAGGGGGTCGACTAGCCAAGGGAACTAATGCCCTTGCGACTAGTCCCTGCTATCATTGGCATATTATAGAGGATCTTTAGAAATACTTTTTCTAAAGATCTCTTTATCTATGCTACTATACGCTGGAACAGTTAAGCAGGGATTAGCAATATGCACCCAGAACTGCTGGTGGTTCTGGGTGCATATTGCACCTGACAGGTTCACTTTAATTATTTGAGTTTTAGATCTGTTATCCTTAAACAACCTCATCAGCGTGCTGACTCTTTCGGCAGAGCTGCCAATGAAGATGAACGAGGAAGGGCTTGGGTAATTTGCATAAACCAGACTCCTACTTTCAGAAAAGTAATACAGAGGACTCCCAAGTGCTACAGTCTGGCACTGATTGTGGGATGTCTGCTGGTTACCACCTTGACAGAAATGTCAAAAAATATATAACCAGGATATGAACTTGACACCAAGACCTAATGCACAAAACACAGATTTTCCAAATTCCTGTGTTCAACAATGATAAAAAAAAAATCACATGTATCTTCAACTTGCATTTCATTTTTTAACTGCAAGATATACTTCATACAAAAGAATTGAGATTTCACTATTGTAGATATGGGATATTTACCACATCTAGAATGTCCCTGCATAATACTTTATTGCCATAATCCATATGGTCCAAATCGAACTTTCTCAGCGTCCATATTCACAGAAGCACTAATGGCATTATGCAAACTCTGCACAGTAATCTTTTTATCTAAAAACAATTAGGCTCCTCCTTTAAAAAAACAGTCCAGGGTTATTCTTTATTTCTCCACTGGAGTGGTGCTTTAAATATAAGTCCCCTGCCCCCTGTCTTAGGGTACTTTCACACTTGCGTTGTTTTCCTTCCGTCACAATCCGCCCTTTTGGAAAACAGCGGAATCCGTTAACGGATTCCGCTGTTTCCCATAGACTTGTATGGATGACGGATTGTGCCAAAAGGACCTGCGTTGCTTCCGCTGGGCGACGCTGCGTTGCTTCCGCCCAGCGGGAGGAACGCAGCTTGTAACGTTTTTTTGAGCAGCGGAATCCTTAGGATTTCACTGCACATGCTCTCTCTGGCTCCCTGCACCCGTAACCAAGATAAATATCGGGTAACCAAGCAAAGTGCTTTACCCGATATTTACCCTGGCCATGTGTGCAGGGAGCCCGACACTTCACCGCTCGGCTTCGCCCCCTCCCGCACTCCACCTCCGCATGTATATATATATATACACACACACACACATACACACATACACACACACTCACCTGTCCTGAGCACCATGGCCCCGCTCGGCTCCACCCACTCCGCACTCCGCCCCCCGTACACATTCTCGGCGGCCGAGCGATCAGCTGATCACCCGGCGCTGGGAGCGATCAGCTGATCACCCGGTGCTGGGAGCGATCAGCTGATCACCCAGCGCTGGAAGTGATCAGTTAACACCCCCCCCCCCCCCCCGTGCTGGGAGCAATCAGCTGATCACCCGGCGCTGGGAGCGATCAGCTGATCACTCGGCGTCCGGCTACTGGGAGTGATCAGCTGATCACCCGGCGGCCGGCTACTGAGAGCGATCAGCTGATCGTTCACAATAGTCTGCCGCCAGTAAACTGTAAAAAAAAAATCAAAACGGATTCCGTTGTCTTGCAGCATCCGTTGCATCCGTTGTGCCACTATATGCAACACATCCATTGCATCCGTCACACAACGCAATGCAACGGATGCCGTTCAACGCAAGTGTGAAACTAGCCTTATACTTGCGTGTCGCCATCTTCATCTGTCTCCAGTGTCACTCCAGTTGGTCTCCGGCAATCTGTGACGTGCTTGTTCTCTCCAGTGTTTCATGGAGCACGCCAGAGGTCACAACTCAATTAATCTCTATGACAACATCATTCTTGCCTCCTTCTGGATCTCCTAGAGATGCATTGAGACCTTGTGACATAACTTCTGGCCAGTAAGAAGTTACGGCACAAGATGGCGCTTTGGGACCAGTCCATCATCGAAAAATGGATGAAGCCGTCAGAGGATGAGTATAAGACGAGGGCAGGGAACTTAGATTTAAAGCTCCGCTCCTGTGCTGAAAAAAAAATGTTGGCGTGGTGCTTAAAGAAGTCACCTGTCTTTTTCTTTATGTTTCCATAATACATGACTTAGTCTTGTAACATCAGAGGGACTCTGATCTTGACTTAAGGGTCCTTTACACACAACGATATCGCTAACAATATATCGTTGGGGTCACGTCGTTAGTGACGCACATCCGGCGCAGTTATCGATATCGTTGTGTGTGACTAAAAGGAGCGACGATCAACGATCGCAAAAACGTCAAAAATCGTTGATCGTTGACACGTCGCTCCTTTTTATAATATCGTTGGTGGTACATGCCGCTGGTTGTTCGTCGTTCCTGCGGCATCACACATCGCTATATGTGACACCGCAGGAACAACGAACATCTCCTTACCTGCGTCCACCGGCAATGAGGAAGGAAGGAGGTGGGCGGCATGTTCCGGCCGCTCATCTCCGCCCCGCCTCTGCTATTGGGCGGCCGCTTAGTGACACCGCTGTGATGCCGAACGAACTGCCCCCTTAAAGGAGAGATTGTTCGGTGTCTCCAGCGACGTCACTAAGCAGGTATGTGCTATCGCGCACAACATTGCTACCTATCGTTAGCGATGTTACTGCATGTAAAGCACCCTTTACTGTACATTGTATCAGAAAGTACAGGTAGCAGAGGTATTTATAAAATCCAGTGGCACTGTCCAGGATGTTAAAGGAGTTGTCTTCTTTCTAAAAATTCTCCCTCCACAATTTGTTGGAAAAAAATTCCCACCTAACTTTACACATTGTCCCTGGGTCCTCCATTAATTCTCCGCCACTGCTTGAGGGTTCTGATATTGGTTGCAGTGCTAACATCTTGTTGACAGCGCAACAGGCAATCTCTAAGCTCAGAGGCTCTGAACGTGGCATAATGTCTACACCACAGACAGGAGCACTGAGTTCACTGGTAGGCTGAAGTGCTATCGATTAGACAGCAGTGCTGCAGCCAGTATCAGGCAACAGCAGCAGCAGTGACTGGGATTTTCTGACTACTAGGACAACCCCTTATCATTCCCCATGTTTGCCTCCATTAAAATAACAAAGCTTCTACTCAGTACTCACCTCTAGAGATGTGCAAACCCTAGATTCGGTTTTCGAACTGAACACCGATTTTAAAAAACAGATTTTGGGTTCAGAGTTTGAATGCTTTGTTGTGCAATGCTGTGCTCGAGTACGCTTGATGCTCAGCCCTGTGCGAACCACTTTCAGTGTTTCAACGGCACACTTAACAACAGTGTTGTCTGATGTAGTGTGCAACTAAAAAAAAATTTGAAAAAGACCGCCTACCATTCCCCGGAAGTGATCTGCTTATGGCTGGCTGAATGTTGGCGGAGACTCAAACTGCCAATCAGTCATTTCAAACAAGGCTCGGTAAAATTCGAAGCAGTGGAGGTTTGGTTCGATTGCTGCCAGTGAACCAAACCTCCCAAGGTTCGCTCATCTCTACTCACCTCCTGTGCTGGTGTCATTCTAGGGGTGTCGGCACTCACGTTCCCATTGTTCACGTGGGATTGTTATGAGGTTGTTACATCATGCCACCGACTTCCTGTTAATTACTTATACATCTGAAGGCGGGGAGAGAGAACCCAGCGCTGATTGGGCAGAGCGCTCATGTGATGTAACAACCTCACGTGAGCCCTGAATACTGAGTGCTGGCACCACGGGAGGTGAGAATAAGCTTTTCCATTTTAATGAGGGTAAACATGGGAAATAAGAAGAGGTTGTCTACTAGGTGACAATCCTTTTAAATTCATGGAGTATAGTCTAGACCAGGTTTACGTTTCTCCACCTCGAGAAGTGACAAGTTCTGTAAATATTTTTAGCCTATGGATGAAGAATGTTTTCATTAACAGACAGAAAAGAATGAGTTATTGGTGTAAAATGTTACCAAAAAATACAGTGTATAAGTTGCATACTCTTTTATTATGGAGAATTGAAGCTTTTTTTTACTATACAGTATATACAAAGTGCAATACTAATAATAGCTTTTATTTACTATACAGTATATACAAAGGTATAAAATACAGGTTGCATTATTATCCATGTGTCGCTACATATAACTATTAATAAAGTTAACATTTGTTGAAAAAAATATTATAAAATTACTGGTATTTTCACATAATAAACTATTTAGTGTTTAGCCAACATTTTCTTTGCCTTTGATAAAGAAGTGGGTTTTTTTTATTGTACCCAAGCCATTCATCAGCACTTCCCATTTGCATTCAGTCCAGGGTTGCAATTTTCCAACTAATTCCCATGAGCATTACAGGCTGCAGAGTGAAATTGATATTGATGATCTCCAATTTGCAGTTTTATTTTTAATAAAAATATAATCTGGCACAAAATCTGTCTTGAAACAAGTTTTCCTAGACACCCCTGATCTGCCCTCTGGAATGGAGAAAAATAGCAGAGACGTTCTCCTAGGACTTCTACACTGTGAACATTATACCTGAGGACTTTACTGTTAATATTTAATGATACAAGCTTTGAATGTATGTTGAGATAAATACATTCATTTTAACTTTGCGTATACATTAGAAAAATTTGCCTGAATGCTCAAGTCTTGAAAAGGGCAATGTTATTCCATCTTTCAGCTTTTAGCCTGATTTGTAGCCAGCTTTTCAGTCCTGGTTCTCGCTCATTTCTCATCTTAAAAAAGAGATAAAACAAAAAAATATAAAAAAAAATTACATTGCACATCTATTGTTATATTGAGTTAGTATTTTAACCATCTCTTGATCATATTCATCATGGCGACTCAAGTCCAGACACTTTTCACATTGCAGAGTCTGGCAGGCAATGTGATGCTTCTTAGTTGCTCAGCAAGAGTCGATCGTCGACTGTTTTGGGCTCTCTGGTCTTCGGTTTAGCAGGAGTTAATTCATGCTTGCTAGTGAATTGCTGCTGGGGTCACAGGTTGCTGGCGTCCTATCACAGCCACCCCCACCATATAAAAAATGGTGCAACCTACCCTGACATGCCAAAGATAGCTCTATCTTTGCTCCAGCGTTATCGGTCTTTATCCGTGGTGACCCAGTTGTTGGGGAACTGTTTTATGCTATTTGCTGTGCTATGGAAATATCCTTGTTGTTGTTTATTTCCTCCCTGTTCTTTAGTCCTCCCTGAGCATGTATTGTCTTTTCCTCTGTGTGTGCTTTCAGTGAATTTGAGCTTTGTTTTTCCCCTATCTGTCTGTATCTCCTGTCCCAGCCCTCCCCGGAGGTGGGGAAGAGGGTGTGTTAAACCATGGCTGCTCAGGAGTTAGGGCTACGCTGGAAGTCCAGACAAGTCTACCATCAAAGCTACCTCTGGAATAAGGGACAGTTTAGGGCCCCTAGTTGCACGGGTCCGTCTAGTTGCACTTACTCCTTACTCCATATCATACCCATGACACAAGCTTTGTATACTCATTTGCTGACCCAAATTCACTCAGATTTGCTGGAAAAAATAAAAAAATATTCCTTGCCAGTTATATAATTTATTTTTAGACAGAAAAGGAAAAAAGCACAATAGAAATCATTCTAGACATATAAAATCTTCATTACATTATTGCTTAAAGGGTTGTTCTCCACATAGTGCTTTGGGAGCGCACCGCTCTGCTGGCTCTCCGCTTCCTGCTGGCTGGGAGATAGGGGCAGTGCGCTCCTGATGATTAACAGTTCACACCCGCGGCTGTAGATGATCCCCTTGTACAAACTGTGCTCTCTCTTATGCTGAATTTGGATGCATCTTTGCTTCTGAAACATTGGAGATGCACAGAGGCACAGATGATGCCAGGATCAGACCAGTCCATGCAAGCGCTACAGAAAAGAGACTGGTCTCCGCTAATAGAATGCAGAGGTGGCCAGTAACTTGCTTCCTGGGAATTGAGAGAATTTTGTAACAGGAGGTAAATTGCAAAGTTTCTTGTTTTACAGAAACTTTGCATGCAAAACATTTTTCATATGTCAGAAAAAAAAGTGTTTTTTTTAGTGCTACTTTGGGCCACATAAATTATGATGTAATATATATACATATTTGGGGGGACATAAATGTAAAAAAAAATATTTTCGGTTTAGGGTTTTTTTGTTAAACTTTTTACTATTACATTTCTCACTAAATAAGTTATTAAAAGAAAACTGTCAGCAGGTTCTTGCCATGTAATCTGTTGCATGATGTACTGGTTGAGAGCTTGATTCCAGTGATGTCATTTACTGAATTTCTTGCAATAGTTTTGACAAAAATCCCTGTTTTCTCTGCTGTAGATATAGCAGTGGAATGAATTCTGGGCCCTCTGCATCCCCTCCCACACCGCTGATTTGCAGCTTCTTCTTTACAGTACACATTGTCAGCAAACTGCTCATTAGTCGTGGGGGTGGAGTTACA
Source organism: Anomaloglossus baeobatrachus (assembly GCF_048569485.1). Classification (NCBI taxonomy): domain Eukaryota; kingdom Metazoa; phylum Chordata; class Amphibia; order Anura; family Aromobatidae; genus Anomaloglossus; species Anomaloglossus baeobatrachus. Next base: position 100,149,936 of record NC_134359.1, on the reverse strand, counting down.
CAAACTGGTCTGGCGTGCGTGTGACACCTAGACCTACAGTCTTGCTGATAAAATATTGACCATATTGAGACTACAGCACACAACCTACTAAGTGACACATTCTCGGAATCAGGGTCTCTGTCCCTAGATTATACTGCTTTCAAATTAAATACAAAAATCCTGCTGACAGCTTCCCTTTAAAATAAATCTCCAGATGTGGATGTCTAATATGTGTAGTTTTATTCACGTAATAAAATGTATTTTACATGGAAAAAAAGTTGTTTTTTTTCGTATTTACTTGTGTTTTGTTTTTTTTTTGTTACTCATATTTTTTTCTACTGGAACTGGGGCATCCATATAAGTCCCAGTTACAGGGGAAAACAGCTCCTTATTGTGAAAGAAGTCACTGGCAGAGCTAGTCAAAGACTCAGTAATCATGTGATTGCCAGGTCCTACAGAATCATGGGCATTGCTGATGCTCCTTTTCTCTAAATAGCTCTAATTCTGTCTTAATTTGCAGGAGCAATAGCTTTATCTCTGCGCTGTAAAATTACAGGACCAGGTTAATGCCCAGAACCAACAGGCCTCATTGCCAGTACAATCTGTCACTATTGCATGATGATAAGTGTGGAACATTAATGATTAATTTATAAAGTCCAATGTATTTTGATCACATAGGTAAATAAAAGAACAGGACTGGGGCAGTACCGTTTGTAGGGGCTTCGGCTCTGCTCTGACCCCTCCATTTGTCTCAGGTTTCTATATCTTCCTGATTTAAAGTTGGCATCAGCACTGGTCTAGCTGTGGGGGGTGATGCTTGTGCAGATTGTTCTCTCAGTGGGCTTCAGTAAAATGGTGCCAGTTGAGGCGTATGCGCAGATTGACCTCCTAGTGGTTTTCAGTAAAATGCCGCCAGTGGAGCACATGCGCAGGTTCAAATCATGGCTCATCATTGAGCTGAGTTTTAAATCGCCACATGCGCCGCTACTAGTGCCATTGTCTTGAAGTTTGATGGGAGATTAATCTGCGCATGCACTACCTTAGGACAGTGCTTGCGCAAACTTTAAAAAAAAGACAGATACAGATACCAGAGGCAGATGGAGAGGCCAGGGCAGAGCCGAAGATCCTGTCCACAGTCTCGCCCCACAGTTCCGCACGAATACACTGAAAGCTTAATAAACTCAATAGCAGATAGCTGGATCATGTAGAGGACATCATAAATGTGCCACCTCATTTGAATATCGTCCTGGTACACAGACGTGTGCGTATATTTGGGCAACTGTGGATACACACTGCCAATAGTGAACTGCACTGGCAGCTAATTTTGAACATTTTTGGACTCCCCTGAAGAATGTATACCATGAAACGCGTCGGGAGTATGTGTTTCATCCGCCTTATATGAGGTTCACTTCTGGCTGACTCTGGGATTTAACGAGCAGGTTGACAGCCACCTATTGAGCCTGAACCTATCTATTTACCCTATAAGACCGCCTCCGGATCTGATAAGACCATTCCCTTTTGTTTGGGGATTTAATATGTGTGGTGTTCAGTTCCAAGCGGTGCTCTGAATTTTTCACTCCAGATATCCCTATACCCCCCCTGGTTTTTATAGGGGGCCTCTGTTCGTGTACTAAATAGGGGGCTCTGGAATTCACCCCAGTTTGATCTATGGTGGTGATTTCTACTGGGTCTGTTTATGTGCCCTTTCTAAGTATTGGCATCACTGACTTTGTTGACCAAGCTCATACTTTTTTATTCTCACGTTTTTATAATAGTGAACATTGCTTTCACTTTTTATTATTTATTATACATTAAAAGTTATGTTTTAGGTTTCATTAATCTATGATGTCCTCTACATGATCCAGCTATCTGCTAATGTGAATACTTTGGATCTATTTGGTATTCTGCTATTTCTGCACTTAATAAACCCAAACTTCAAAAACAACCAGGACACATACTGTGTTTTTCGGATTATAAAACACACTTTTCTTCCCAAAAATTTGGGCAGAAACTGAGGGGTGTATTTTATAATCCAAATGTAGTTTACTGGGTGGTGGAGAATGGGCTGTGGATGCTGTACTGGGGTTGTGGGCACTGTGCTGGGGCTGCAGTGGCTGTGCTGACTGTGTGGTGCATTGTGGTACAGCGGGTGTCCCAGATGCTGTTGGCTGTGTGGGCTTCAAATAATGGCGCACAGAGTCGGCGCATGCGCAGATGGAGTTCTTCGCTGAAGATCTCATCTGCACATGCGCTGCCTCTGGCCCATTGATCTCCCAACAGCGAACTTAACACTAGAAGTCCCAGAAATGTCGAGCTCCCCCTGAAGTCCCGAAAGAGGGTCAAATGACCCTTAGTCCAAACTGAATAGAACTAACTAGAAACTAAATGGCTAAACTCAATGGAAAACAACAACCTCCTGTGGTGCGACAGTAATGGCCTTAATTACAGAACAAAAGACGGTGATTATAGGATGTTAGCTAAAATCCTTCAGGTCATTCGACCCATCTCTGGGTTTCAAAGGTAGAAATGTTGAATGACCCCTCTCTGGGACTTCTAGTGTTAAGAAAAATTGCGCTTGTGCAGATGAGATCTTGGCTTGTCATTGAGCTTAGAGCGCAATCTGCGCATGCGCCAACTCTGGGCATCATTTCTTTGAAGCTCGCACTGCAAACAGAGCACCTGGGACACCTTCCGCACCGCCCTGCTCTGCGTAGCACGGCCCCTACAGCCAGCACAGCCCCCACCGCTGCGCCTGTGGCATTGCCCTACTCCAGCACCTCCCCTGCCTCCTGTGACCCCCCCCCTCCATCACCACTGCTGCCCCCTAGTAAGACACCACTGGAATATAAGATGGACCCCCTTTTTTTAATCTATTTTTTTTATATATTTGCCGTGCGTCTTATAAAACGAAAAATGCCATATTTCTTTACTGAAGGTATCTATTGAATCTGTATAACAGTGCCATTATTCCCATGCCTTTACTTTAATCCTGATAACAGACTCCTTTTACAGAATGACAATATATGGATAAGAGTTCTTATAGTTCCTTGGCCTGTATCTTTATTATGCACAGAATCCAAAATATGAATTTCAGCCCTACCAACTTGGTTTCTTTATTATACTATTTTTTGTGATTTTGGAAGATTTAGCATTGTATGATTGAGTGATTTACAATGTTATGAAAGCCCCACAGAATTGTCCCATTCCCATCATCCAGTAATTGGGAGTGTAATCCTTTTACTTTAGTGCTGCACATCACTGAGGTTTTATTTTTCCTCCGGCAGATTTATCCGCACAGCCCGATAGAAATATGCCAGCCGCACATTCCCATATAGTGAAGCCGGCTGTTCATCTCTGGGATGCGGTGCCTTGTTATAGTGTCTCTTTAGTTGGATTTTATTTGAATTGAATTATGTTGCCGAGTAGATATTGTTTGCTACGTGTGATTAAAATGCGAAAGCTGTCTTTCATCTGCAGCTCCCTAAGTATGAGTGAGGTATGTCAGCCCTCATTGCAGGTGAATTCCTTTGAAATCTCATTTAATTCTTGTTATGGATCTTGTGTTTTGAGTATAATTTATTTTTTAATAGCTTATGTAATTGCATTTTGGGACCAGGGGTATTCATCATGAGAAAAAGCCTTTCCATTATCCTCTGCAGCACACATAAATAATAAAAACCATTACGGTAACCCGCAGTATTCTTACACTGTTGCTTCATTATTTAACTTTATTTAAGTATTAACAGAAATGAGATTTGGAATAATAGCGTGCTTTTTCTTGCCTTTGTTTCAGTTTTTGTGACTCTCGCTAATTGAGTTTGTTTGGCGCTGTTATTTTGAGATGAAGGAACGTTTTTAAGTCTCCGATGAAAAAGGGAAATTAAGGACAAGAAGCTTAGAAAATAAACCGGTGGTCTTCCACTATGAAACACTTGATGTGGACATCAGAAGCTGACATTTTATAGACTTGATATTTAAAGGGATTGTCTAGTCAGGAAAATTTATTTTCTGAGGTCACTTATCTAAGTAACTAACTGATCAAAGTGGGGCAGTGTGTCTCACTGCTGGGACCCCTGGGTTTATTAGTTATCACAAACATATGCATTAACTTCAAAGAAAATTAAGCATGATGGAAACCAATGTCAGTGACATAAGAGGGTGTCTGTGCAATGGATGAACCTGTACTTGCATGGTCAGCAACCTTTAGCATGTGTGCTCTAGCTATCCATCTATTGATCCATCTATTGAGCTATCCATATATCTATCCATCTATCTATCCGTCCATCCATCCATCCATCTTCTTTCAGAAGTAGACAACTCGCCTAATAGACTCACCAAGTCTAAGATCAGTTTCTGATCGAAACACGTCTGGTGTCCAGTGCTTGTTGTGACTCCTGTCTTTTTCTTGTCAGATTCACTATTTTCTATAATTTTAAATTTTTTTTATTTTATTGAAATTTTTCCAGGAAGCTGGTTCTTTTTTCTTTACTTGTTGATACATACGCTGATAATAGCAGCATGATCCCGCGCTTCCATGGCGTTGGAGGATTAAATGCCGAAGTATGTGGTGAGCTGGACTATTTCCATTAAACTGGCCCAATATTACAATATCTAGGTCCCAAAATACAGTAGTTTGTGTTATATGACTACTAGTGATGGACAAGCACTAAAATTCTTGAATGATCATTACACGATTGAAGCTAGTCAGACGATCAGATGAATTTGACGCGAGTAACGAGCATTATGGTAAGTCAATGATTGGGCAGTTCGGCTCTCCACCCACAAAGAGCCAGCTGTAAACAGAGCACTTCTGGCTGGAGATAGGGCTGAGTTTTTTTGGTGGGAGGTCACACTACGTCTGAGAATGTTGTTTTATCCCCAGTAGAGCCATTCAGAGACTGTGAATGGCTAACTTCGAGGTGCCTGCACACATCATGCAGTGAAGAAAGCCTGTGCATTGGGGTTATGGTTTCACAGATGAAAAATCTGAGCACTCGTGATGCTTGGGCGAGCTCCACAAGTACCCAACCCCTCCAATGCTAGACTGAGTAAGGATTTTATAGCTCAAGCCAATGGTTCTGAGAGCTGGGTCTTGGCTGTCAAAAAAGCAGAAGTTCCAGCGGTGATCAGCACCTGTGCCCCTACGATCACCATGAAATAGCCATTATGTCAGATAGTGAAGGTTAAACTTGCTCTCTGTACAAGGGTGGGTGCTCAGAAAAAAATAGAGTAAGCCAATATCAGAAAAATTCTGCACACCAAAAGAAGAACATTTTTTTTGCAAATTAATGTCTTTTTATTAATATTTTTCTATCATGACTCAAAAAATGATTCATAAACCAATGTTTTGGCACTTTTGTGCCTTTTTCAAGGTATGTCTAAACAAAGGATGAACATCAATTAATGTAAAATCAAAGTAAAATTACACAATAATATTATAGAGTCATCCAAAATACATATAAGGCTATGTTCAAACAGGACGTTTTTGCAGCATTTTTTTCCTGAACAAAACCTAATCTTGTGGCAAGATGTCTCCTGGGAGTCATCTGCGTTTTTGGTGCCTTTTTTGTGGCATTTTTTGTGACATTTTTACAGCGTTTTTTATGTGCTGTCAAGACCAGCAAGGGTTCAAGAGTACCCGAGGCCTGGGCCAGGCCGAGATTGACCTGGATTCGGCACTCAGATAGTAAAAATAAAAGGTAGAAAGAAAAAAAAGTAAAGCAAGCACTCTATACTTACCTGTCTCCAGTAGATGCTAGAGTGTATGGGCTCCTTCCAGGTATGATGCTTTTAACAGGCCCCTATCACATGGGGGGCAGGAGGGCGAAGCACAATTGTAGTGACAGGGTGAAAACATCTCCAAGCTCACTAACCAAGCCGTTCACGTCCACTAACACATATAGCCATGCCCACTAACCTGGAAGGAGCCCATACATTCTAGGATCATTGTACCTGCTCCCGTGGACCCGCTCACTTCCGGTGTCGCTCATTAGCCTTATGCATATTCACTGCTTCCCCTTCTCCACTGCAGTCTGTGGATCTATCGTACAGCAAGAAATAAATAAATAAATAAAATGAGGTATGGTCCCCCCATATTATGCTACCCAGCACAGATAAAGCCTACAGCCACAGGCTGCAGCCCCCAGCTGTGCTTATCTTGGCTGGGTATCAAAATAAGAGGGACCCCATGCTGTTTTTTAAATTATTTAAATAAATAATTTAAAAAAAAAAAAACATCATGCGGTCCCCCAAAATTTTGATAGCCACCCAAGGTAAAGCCTACAGCTGGGGGCTGGTATTCTCAGGCTGGAGCCTCCCAGCCTAAAAATATCAGCCTGCAGCTGCCCAGGATTGTCACATTCATTAGATGCGACAATCCCAGCACTTTACCTGGCTGTTTCCAAATTGCCCTGGTGCGGTGGCAATCGAGATAATAAGGGGTTAATCGCAGCTCCTAGCTGCGACTAAGCCCTAGATTGTTAATGGCAAGTGTACCTCCCCCATGTCAGCAGCCGAGCTGCTCAGATCCGGATCCGCGGTGGCTTGAGGGCGTTCGGACTCGGGGGTCTCGCGGCCACTCAATTGAAGGGGTTACAGTATATTGAGAGTTTGTGATGCCACCCATGGTGTGTGGTAAGATGGAGTACCACCGCTGCAGCTGGGAGTACCCGGTGACGATGGAGTGGGCAGCCAGGTGTTTAACCCCTCCACGAGTAGAGGGATGCCCCGAGACTCGGTGGTGGTCACAGGGAGGTGCCATTTGGGAGGTAAGGGTCACTTGCGTATTCACTCAGTCCAATAATGCTGACACCGACAACTGTAGTAAACCAAAGTTCTGGATACCGCTGCGGCTGAGGGGGAGCACGTTTGGGTCCCGTTTCTGTTGGTGTTGCCTGTTGATCTGTGACCTTTTCACGTGGCACCTTTTTTCTTTCTGGTTGGTCCCTATAGCCTAAAACTTGTCAGTTCCCGCTCCCCAGTATGGCTAACTGAGGGAGCTTGCTCTCAGGGTTCACACTTGGGATTTCTTGGACCGTATTTGTGAAAAGTCCTATCCCTCTCGTTGCGCTAGTATTCCGATTTTGGAGCAAGTGGAGAGCGGATCTTGAAGGCTCCGTTCTCGTCGGGCGAATTGTCAGGTTGCCTGAAGCTACTCCCTGACCTAGGGTCCACGTACCCAGTTGTGCCCTGATCCCTTGCGACCGGGGGTCCAGCTCCTACCAGGCCCAGACCAACATCTACTACCTAGCAGTTCCAAGGAGCCCAGCTCCTGACCTCCTCTCACTTTCACCTCCAACTCTACACTCTCCCTTTCTCTGACTGACTCCTGACACTCCTGACCTCCCCTTAACCAACCCCCCACGTGGGCGACCCTGTTCCACTCAGGCCGTCCACTGGTTAGTCTGGTGGGTGTGGTGCAGAGTGTTCCTAGGATTTTGATTAACTGGTTTTTGCAACACCAATGGTTAGGGACCCATAACCAAGGAGGAGGTGGATATTGCACAGAAGGGCAGATTGCACAATACCCTGTGACGACCTGATAGGCCAGGGCATCACACAGGCATCTATGAGACTCCCACCATTACCAATCTGTAATAAGTACTGGAAAATCCAGAATAATGGAATGAAGCAAGAGGAGTCCCTTGTTGCATGCAAAAAGTGTGAAAAAGTTTATTAATAACACAGAGAAATATTATTAAGAACACTTAAAACTGGGGAAGATCAAAGGGGTGATCCACCCATGAACAGTTTAGCACATCACCACTGAAACCTCATGGAATAATACAGATGGAATAAATCACATAGGCTCAAAAATAACAGTACCAGAGAACAGTATACAGCAATACATAGTCACCAAATGTAGGACTAACATAAATATGGTACAGATCAGAGAGAGCCAATACAATACCAGATGAGTAAATAATGAGAGAGGAAGTGTGGGTGCGCCTGCCCCACGCGTTACGCCACCATGTGTGGCTTCATCAGGGGTAAACCCATTACCAAATACATTTGGTGACTATGTATTGCTGTATACTGTTCTCTGGTACTGTTATTTTTGAGCCTATGTGATTTATTCCATCTGTATTATTCCATGAGGTTTCAGTAGTGATGTGCTAAACTGTTCATGGGTGCATCACCCCTTTGACCTTCCCCAGTTTTAAGTGTTCTTAATAATATTTCTCTGTGTTATTAATAAACTTTTTCACACTTTTTGCATGCAACAAGGGACTCCTCTTGCTTCATTCCATTATTCTGGATTTTCCAGTACATGTTTGGTGTAGTTGTGCCCACTCTTTCCCATGTGTTGTGTTCTATGTTCTATTTATGGGTTGGAGCACACTTCCATAATCTATTTATTCAAGGTGGTGCCATCCCCATTTGTTTCTTAATCTGTAATAAGTGACAAGAAATAAACATAAACACTGAAAATACCCTTTATTTGAAATAAAATACAAAAGCCCCCTCTTTCACCACTTTATTAACTCCATAATCACCCTTGCAGATTCGACACAATCCACTCGAGGTCAAACGGCGATTCAGCTCTGCTACATCTGAAGATCACAGTGAGCGGCTATAGAACAGGACTGCTCGCTGTGATCTCCAGAGAATGAATCAGTCGCACGATCAGCAGTCACTTTACTTGATTCCCGGTCACAGCTGGTGATACCTGTGACCGTAAATAGCCTGAGTGATGTCACCGCTGAATGAGCGGCTTACTCATTCTCTGTATAGACCCGCAGACCAGGTCTGTGATTGGTTGCAGTCAGATGCTGGGGGCACGTCTGACTGCAACCAGTCACAGACGAAAGCAATGAATATGGAATGAGCGGGGGACAGGAGGAGCCGCAGGAGGCGGGGATTCGGTAAATATATTGCAGCTGCTCCAATCCCCCGGTCCCCAGCACCAGTTAAGTGCCAGCCAGATACCTTGGATCAATTCCGGGTACCTAGTGACAGGTGGACTCGTAGGGGTCCTGCGAGTCCACCTGTCACTAGGGTGAAAACTGTAGCAAAAGCGCTGAAAAGAATTGACATGTTCATTCTTTTCAGAACGCAGCAAAACCGGAGGTATTTTATAAAACCGTCAGAAAAAAATCCTTGTGTGTGTGTGTGTGTTTGTGTGTGTTTGTGTGTGCGTGATTTCAGAAATCTCATAGACTTTGCAGGGACTGTAAAAAGCAGCGTTTTATTAGCATGGGTTTGCATAAAACCAAGGCAAATCTGCAGCTAAAAAACGCCCAGTGTGAACATAGCCTAACATAAATTCATTATCATGTGTATATATAATACATTACATGATCATAACAAGAACATTACATTTGTATTTTTCTTGTTATGATCATGTATTATACACGTGATAATTAATTTGTTATATGTATTTTGGATGACTCTGTAATACTATTGTGCAATTTTACTTTGATTTTACATTAATTGATGTTCATCCTTTGTTTAGACATACCTTGAAAAAGGCACAAAAGTGCCAAAATGTTGGTATATGAATCCTTTTTTGAGTCATGAAAGAAAAATATCAGTAAAAAGACTTTAGTTTGAAGAAAAGTTTTTCTTCTTTTGGTGTGCCAGAATTTTTCTGATATTTAATACCCAGTATGTCATCAGTCTGGAACCCCTATCCGACCATGAATACTGGGTACATCAAATGTCTTAATAGGTTAATCAGCATTAAAATGCCTTTACTAGAGATGAGCGAACCGGTCGCGGTTCGGCTCGAGTTCGGTTCGCCGAACGGAGGTCTCGTTCGAATTCGGTTCAGTGAACCGGTTCCTCGAACCGCATAGGAAACAATGGGAGGCAATTACAAATACATAAAAACACCTAGAAAACACCCTGAAAGGTGTCCAAAAGGTGACAAACAACTCACAACACAACACAAACACATGGGAAAGTGACAAGGACATATACTCATGCGAAAACAAAAGAGCTGGACAAGGAAAAAGAGGAGGAGACACAGATATAGGCATGACATGCCCTTCTAAAATCATGTAAAACACTGCAAGGTTACTCCAAGCGGAGTCTCCCTTTTTTCCAAAAATTATGCCAAACACACCCACGCCTTCAGTGGCCGCACTTGTGCCCCAGTTGTACACTTCACAGGTAGATTTGCATCAAGCACATTCAAAAATACGCCATCCTTAACCGTCCCCAGGATGACACCGGGGTAGGTAGCTAAGTCTTTCCTGATCCCAGCTCTGTTCATCTTGGATCATTTTTAAAAACAATGTAAGCAAGGGTTACTCCAAGCGGAGTCTCCCTTTTTTCCAAAAATTGGGCCACACACACACCCACCCCTTCAGTGGCAGCAGTTGTGCCCCAGTTGTACACTTCACAGGTAGATTTGCATCAAGCACATTAAAAAATACGCCATCCTTAACCGTCCCCAGGATGACCCCGGGGTAGGTAGCAAAGTCTTTGCTGAACCATGACTTGTTCATCTTGGCTCCTTTTAAAAAACACAGCAAGCAAGGGTTACTCCAAGCGGAGTCTCCCTTTTTTCCAAAAATTGGGCCACACACATACACACCCCTTCAGTGGCAGCACTTGTGCCCCAGTTGTACACTTCACAGGTAGATTTGCATCAAGCACATTCCAAATCCACAAGCATTTACTCTCCCCAGGATGACACAGGGGTAGTAAATTCCTTGTGGATCCATGACTTGTTCATTTTGATGAACGTTAGTCTGTCCACATTGTCACTGGACAGATGTGTGCGCTTATCTGTCAGCACACACCCAGCAGCACTGAAGACACGTTCAGAGATAACGCTGGCAGCTGGACACGACAAAATCTCCAAGGCGTAAGTGGAGAGCTCTGGCCATTTTTCAAGATTTGAAGCCCAAAATGAGCAAGGCTCCATTTGCAAAGTCATGGCATCGATGTTCATTTGGAGATACTCCTGTATCATCCTCTCCAGCCGTTGACTGTGTGTTAGACTTGTTGTCTCTGGTGGCCTTGCAAAGGATGGTCTAAAAAAATTATGAAAAGATTCAATAAAATTGCTGTTACCAGCACCAGATACGGTCCTACTGGTACGGGTAGACTGTTGAAGATGACGAGACCGTCCCATGTTTATTAAGTTACAACTGGGAGATTCACTCCCTGCACCACGGTTGTTTGGTGGAAAAGCCGAGCTAAGATCGAGTAACAGCTTCTGCTGATACTCCTGCATACGTGTGTCCCTTTCTATGGCTGGAATTATGTCACAAAATTTGGACTTGTACCGGGGATCTAATAGTGTGGCAAGCCAGTACTCATTATCACTTCTAATTTTGACAATACGAGGGTCATGTTGGAGGTAGTGCAGCAAGAAAGCGCTCATGTGTCTTGCGCAGCCATGCGGACCAAGGCCACGCTGTGTTTGTGGCATAGAGGTGCTAACCGTTCTTTCTTCCTCTGACATCTCCCCCCAACCTCTTTCAACAGAAATTTGACCAAGGTCTCCCTCATCCGCTGAGTCTTCCATGTCCATGGACAGTTCGTCCTCCATTTCTTCATGTTCTGCTGCACCTTCCTCAACATTTCGCCTGCTACTATGCGCCCTTGTTGATCCCTGTCCCCCATGGTCCCATGCCTGCCGCGTTGGTGATGATGAACGTCTGGACCTTGGTGATGTTGTTGTGTCTTGCGCATATGAATCCTCCTGTAGTTCCTCCCCTTCCTGTTGTCCCACCCCCTGACTCCGAATAGTGATTAGCGTGTGCTCCAGCATGTAAATGACTGGAATTGTCATGCTGATAATGGCATTGTCAGCGCTAAACATATTCGTCGCCATGTCGAAACTGTGCAGAAGGGTGCATAGGTCCTTGATCTGAGACCACTCCATCAGGGTGATCTGCCCCACCTCTGCATCTCGTTGGCCCAGGCTATACGTCATGACGTATTGCACCAGGGCTCGACGGTGCTGCCACAGTCGCTGTAACATGTGGAGAGTCGAATTCCAACGTGTCGGCAGATCGCATTTCAGGCGATGAACCGGCAGGCCGAAAGACTTCTGGAGCGATGCAAGTCGCTCATCAGCGGTGGTTGAACGGCGGAAGTGAGCAGACAGTTTTCGTGCCCTGTTCAGAAGGCCATCTAGGCCGGGATAGTGTGTTAAAAATTGCTGGACAACAAGGTTCAACACGTGAGCCATACAAGGCACGTGTGTCACCTTGCCCAGGAGAAGGGCCGCACCCAGGTTTGCAGCATTGTCGCACACGGCCTTACCAGGCTGCAGGTTGAGTGGAGACAACCATTTATTAAACTCAATTCAACCTACAATAATTGTACAGGAATCCATAATTTCTTAATCAAAAGTGAATTTTATTTTTACTCATAATACTATCATAATATAATTCAAAAATAGACATAGGACAACAGTTTCGTGAACAACAGGGAATGATAGTATAGCCGCACATGTATTAATAAGGTGACGATTTCCAAGCAGATGGTGACCAGCACTCATGTATCATATATCAGACTCCAGTATTTATAGACACTAATGCAGGAATTGGTACATATTTAATTCTGTTGTCATACCAGTGTGTTTTCACGTGAAAAAAAAAAATTTTTCAATGTGACCCCTTTTGTCTAAAGAGACATAATGATTTTTATGAATATAACAACTATATATCACACTGGGACCATAAATGGATACCACTTACTATACAGACCCGCACAGTCAAAGTAACTGACCCAAATTTACTTCAAATGGTCCTAATGTAATAACATGCATATATATATGTATCCATATATGGACCACAAGTGATATTCCTATACCTCAAATGGGACCCATGGTATTAAGATGGTATCTCAGACTCCAGTATTTATAGACATTCATGCAGGAGTTAGTACATATTTAATTCTGTTATCATACCAGTGTATCTTCACATGAAAAAATCTTATTTATTAAACTCAGTCTCCAGAGCTGCCCACAACTCAGCTGCTGTGTGACTCTTATTTCCAAGACATTTAGAGCTAAAGACCACCTGATGCCGTTGCGCTCTGCTGCCAGCATAGCAATGAGGGGTGCGTGATTCCTTCTGCGCAGTTACAACGCTGGTGGCCTGACCAGGCAGGCTTGGGGCAGAGGTGGAGGACCCAGATGAGCTGGAGGAGGCAGAAGCAGTAGCGGAACTTGGACAGACAGAGGATTGACACACAAGTTGTGGGGACGGCAAGACTTGTGCAGCAGACCCTTCACCATCTATCACCATAGTTACCCAGTGCCCAGTCAGCAACATGTAACGTCCCTGTCCATGCTTACTGGTCCAAGTATCGGTGGTGAAATGCACCCGTTCACACACAGAGTTTCTCAAGGAAGCAGTGATGTTGTGTGCGACATGCTGGTGTAGTGCAGGCACACCTTTCTTAGAGAAGTAGTGGCAACTGGGCATATGGTACTGGGGCACAGCGACAGACATAAGGTCTCTAAAATCCTGTGTGTCCACCAGGCGGAAAGGCAGCATTTCGGTAGCCAAGAGCTTACAGAGGGATAAAGTCAACCTCTTAGCTTTGTCATGGGTTGCAGGAAATGGCCTTTTATTTGTCCACATCTGAGGGACAGAGATCTGGCTGCTGTGTGTAGACGGTGTTGAGTAGGGTGTCCGTGAAAAAATGCAGGTTTGTGAGGAAAGTGCAGGCGTAGACATGATGTTGCCTTCATCCAACGTTGATGCTATGTCTGAGAGAGCTGTACACACGCACTTGTTTCCCCTTCCAAACCAAATGACGACCTACCAAGCAAACTGCCTGTTGTGGTTACAGTGGTGGAAGTTGTGCGTGGATATAACAGCATTAAAATTAATCCTTTATTGTGAATATTCTAAAAAGAAGAACACAGTTCCTCTAATTCAATTTTTATCAGCTCACAAAGCCCTCACCATGTATACATTATATGCGTGCCCAGATAGCCTATAGGCAATTCATACCGCATTTAGAAAATCATGGTGGAGGCCACTAGGTCAAACAAATAAACAAAACCAACATAATAAACAAAACAAAAAGTGATTATGCCAAATCAACGGACGTTAGTCCAGTTTGATAAAAAACTAAGCATAAAAAATTAATATACCTAACAAAAAATGTTATCAATTACCATCTGATACTGACAATGGTCAGATACCATAATAATAAACATATGTTAAGGCATATAAAAGGAATGGTCTCACCAACTCCTTCCAAGAATGGGTGGCAGGCAATCTCTCCTTCGGATTCCTGGGTTCAGTATGCCAGAACCAGCATTCACTCTCCCTATCCAATCAGGAGACCACAAAATAACAAAGTTACCTGCCACCCCAAACTCCCGTCCTAACAAGGACGGTCCACATCTATTGCAAGGTTGGACCCCTAAGCTGACCCTGTTGGTGTCCCGACGCGTTTCGTCCACATCGACTCCTCAGGGGACATATTATTAGGTGTAACCAGGTCCTTATTGCCAGCCCTCACATGCCTCAGATGTCAAAAGAGTCTGGCTCGTAAAAGGTGGGGTCTTTTAAACATAGCGTTGATGTGGCTCCTCCAATCAGGAGGGATAACTCACCTGATGTTTAATTCCATTAGCGTTATGTAGATACTGGTGTAATCCCATTAGTTTTCAACACGTGTAGAGCAGCATCCAGAGCTGTTCGGCGTGCGTTTCACCCTGGGACCGCCCATGGCTGTCAAAAGACAGTAATGATAGGAGAGGAGCGCCTCCCCCCATCCCATAGTGTGAGTCCTCGATACGTCATCTGATATACACTACAATGGCGTCCCACCTAGAGGAAGTCTCCAAACGGCGGACGCACATGACTAAGGGGGAGGACCTCCTTCTCCTCCCCCTCCGGAGTGCATCTCCTCATTGCGTCCCCCAGGCTTGCGTTCCACAGGCGTTCCACTCAGGGGCCGCCCCCGGAGACGCGTAACAGGAAGGAAACACCTCCCCTCATCATCAGTAATACACACCCCGTTAAAGCTCCATTGGCCTAAGGCCACATCACTCTTCCATCAGCGAGAAGACACGCCCCTAAACCAGGGACAGACAAAGCGAACGAAGGAAAATCCTCCCTTCACCCATAACAAAGTCCCCCTGGCAAGCTGTGGGGCGTGCGTTCAGACCGTGGAACCGCATATCGCCATCCCAGAGACAATGCCAACAATACCAACTGACAGATCACTCCCGACACAAGTATATGCAGTCACTAAAGAGGGGGGCGGAACCCAGCCGTCCACATGCTGCACACAAAGGGGATGAACCAGCTTCATAAACAAAGCATGTAATTGGATGGCTGGTCATTCCATCAGGGCAGCATTATTTCCCATTGGAGGCCTCATGTACGTTGGAATTCTTACTATCAATAGGAGTCGCCTCCCATCGGAAAAACCGTGAGAGGCGATGTAGCCGGCCGGTGAAAGAACATGATGATTTATTGAGGTATATAGAGGAATTGAGGTATATCCCAGGGGGATATTGGAAAATTTATTCAGGATATTTAATAAACTAGGGGACAATGATATATCTACACATTTGTTGATTCCTTCATGGCTCTAATCGAATCCATTACCAGCCGGTATGGAAGTCTAATTAGTAAATATGACGCTAGCAAGTGTATTGGATCACACTAACGGTGACATTATATCAATTAATTACTATAGATGCCACCGATCTCTCCATAGGCGTGAGCTGTAGAATTATATGGGATAGTTATTTAGCAAAGAATACCACGGAAACTAAATAAAACTATTGAATAACAATTGCTCATTTAGACCCCTTGGTGAAAGGGTTTCAAGTTTAAATATCCACCTCG
The DNA here is from genome assembly GCF_048569485.1 of Anomaloglossus baeobatrachus. Classification (NCBI taxonomy): domain Eukaryota; kingdom Metazoa; phylum Chordata; class Amphibia; order Anura; family Aromobatidae; genus Anomaloglossus; species Anomaloglossus baeobatrachus. The sequence goes on along the minus strand of NC_134359.1, from coordinate 100,134,175 downwards.
TTTCCCTCTGAAGGACCAGTCTGTCCCAGTCTCCGCCTCTTTTAGGTCTCAGGACCTTATCAATCCCCGTGAATCTCAGTACCCGGGGGTTATCCCCATGTTTTTCAATGACGTGTCTGGCCACAGCAGTGTCCCTCCGATGTTCCACATCGCCTAGATGTTCACCTATCCTCCTTCTAAATTCACGGATGGTTTTTCCAACATATTCAAGGCCGCACACACAGTCGATCTTATAAATGACTCCCTGTGTGCGGCAGTTGATAAAGTGTCTTATAGCATATTCCCTAGAGGTCGCATTGCTCCTAAATGTCTTAGTGACCTGTAGGACCGGGCATGCAATGCACCCTGAACACTTAAAACAACCCTTTATGTCCTTGGTACCTTTAACTAGCCAATTATCCTCAATTGTTCGCACAAAATGGCTGTGGACCAGGCGATCTGCCAGGGATTTACCTTTCCTGTAGGTGCTCAGGGGTTGCTTAGACAAAATTGGACACAAGTCCTTGTCCATCCTTAGAATTGACCAGTGTTTGTTAAAGATACGACATACGTCATCAGCGCCATTGTCAAAGGTGGTAATGAACCTATTTGATCCATCCTGAGTATCTATCTTCTTTTTGGTGATCAATAATTCCGGTCTTGGTCTCTCCCGTGCCTCCTTTAGCGCTTTGTTGATAACCGTTTTGGGGTATCCCCTCTCTTGAAATTTATCTCCCAGATCTTTAGCTTGGGCTCGGAAATCTCCCTCCTTGGAGCAATTCCTTCTAATTCGAAGGAATTGCCCCTTTGGGATCCCTCGTTTCAAATGCTCAGGGTGACAACTGTCCCACCGGAGCAGAGAGTTTGATGCCGTGGGTTTATAGTAAGTACATGTGTGGAGACCCCCTTCAGCATCCCTTTGAATCAATATGTCAAGAAAGGGCAATGTGCCCCCCTCCTCTAACACAGAGGTAAACTTCAGACCGATGTTATTCATGTCCAGACCCGCTACATATTTAGACAAATCGTCCCTGGGTCCATTCCAGACAACCAGGATGTCATCTATGTAGCGGGTCCATATTTCAAAGTGACGTGTTATCTCTTCCGTTTCTTGTACAAAAATCATAGTCTCCTCCCACCAACCCAGGAGCAAGTTGGCATACGAGGGGGCACATGGGCTCCCCATCGCTGTGCCCCTGAGCTGGTGGTAGAAACGGCCGTGAAAAAGAAATACATTCCTGGTCAGACAAAAGTAAAGAAGTTTTAAGATAAATTCATTATGCTGTCGATACTGAGTCCCCCTAGTCGAGAGGAAGTATCTCACTGCCTCCATCCCTTTGTCATGTGGGATGGAGGAATAGAGGGCCTCCACATCAATACTGCCCAAGGTGGTATTAGTCTGTATGGTTATACCCTCTAATTTGCGCAAAAGATCTGGTGTATCTTGTACATGGGATTGTAGGGCCAAAACAAAAGGTCTCAGAACACGATCCAGGTAAATGCCGCAATTCTGGGTAAGGCTATTGATTCCAAAGACAATCGGTCTCCCCATCAGGGGATCCAACCCTTTGTGCACTTTTGGGAGGCAATAGAAGGTTGCCATGACCGGATTTTTCTGGTATAGAAAGTCATACTCAGACTTGTCAATGACTTCCATGGACAATCCCTCATCAAGAATTGTCCTTAATTCCTCCATGTACATCCTGGTTGGATTCCCTGAGAGCACCTCATAAGTGTCACGGTCATTCAACAAACCAGCACAGAGGTCAACATATTTATCTGTATCCATGACGACCACATTGCCACCCTTATCCGAGGGCTTTATGACAATGTGGTCGTCACTCTCCAGATCTTTCAAGGCCTGTATCTCCAACCTGTCTAAATTAAATTTAGAAAAGGCACCAGTCACAGCTAGGTCCTTCAATTCTTTTGTGACCAATTCTTCAAAGATATCTATTGCCGACAAATCCGACATTACTGGTGGATTTTTAGAACTTTTATTTTTGAGGTTTGTAAAAGGACCCCGGCCCCCCAGATTAGGGTTCTCTATCTCAAGACTACTTAGGAGTCTAATGTCTGGGAGAAGATCAGCCGGAATATCAAGATCCTGGCAAACCCTGGCGTCCTGTTTGAGAAAATGTTTTCTCCACCTCAACTTCCTAAGGAAGAGGTTAAGGTCTTTAATGGACTCAAACAGGTCAAAGTTCAATGTCGGTACAAATGATAGTCCTCTTTTGAGAAGGCCTATTTCAACTGGACTAAGTGCCTTTTTGGACAGGTTGATAACCTCTATGTTTAATGTCATTTGCCTCTGTGAAATTGGAGGTTCCTGAGAAAATGGGGTTCAAAGGAATGAGGGGGAGGGGAATAATCCAATCTCTCTCCTGATCTAAAACCTCCTCTTCCCCTTCCTCGACCCCTATTTTTATTTTTCTTAGACTTCTTGAATCCCTCGGTGTCCGAGGTTTCAGTATCAGTAGAGTAAGGTACTATAGGTGGGATATCTACTGGTGGTTGGTTATTAATAACCTGGTAAGCTCTGTTATCCTTGAAGTCTAGAACGTCCCTGCTATATTGTTTATGCTTCTGTTCTTTCAGATGGTATTGGAACCGTTCCAGACTATCCTGTAACTTTTTCTCCTTGTTAGTAAAGTCTGGTTCACTAGAGTATTTTTTAGTAATCTCAATAGATTCTTGAAGTTTACTATTCAACTGCGAAAGAGTGGCCTTCTCTTCCTCCAACATAATCTGCATAAGTCTCAAGGAACTATTGATGGCCTCTCTTTCCCAGTTGGCAACAAATGATGTACTCTTATAGCGTGGTCCAACTGAAAGCTGGATCCTCAGACCCCTTGGGACTATCCCAGCCTTAATGTAACTCTCCAAAGATTGAACCTCCCACCAAGAGACAATCTGGTCCCTATAAACTTGGGTTAGTTCATTAAAGGCTGCCCCATAGGACGGTATATATCTTTTCTGAGTGAATTCTTTATCTGAAAAAACATTTCTAGCTTCAGCCAACCATTCATCAGTATTTAGGCCCGTGGATAAGAACCCTGCCATAACTATGTTAGTAGGTAATACAGCAATCCCAAATTGACAGTGTATATAACAGCATTAAAATTAATCCTTTATTGTGAATATTCTAAAAAGAAGAACACAGTTCCTCTAATTCAATTTTTATCAGCTTACAAAGCCCTCACCATGTATACATCATATGCGTGCCGAGATAGCCTATAGGCAATTCATACCGCATTTAGAAAATCATGGTGGAGGCCACTAGGTCAAACAAATAAACAAAACCAACATAATAAACAAAACAAAAAGTGATTATGCCAAATCAACGGACGTTAGTCCAGTTTGATAAAAAACTAAGCATAAAAAATTAATATACCTAACAAAAAATGTTATCAATTACCATCTGATACTGACAATGGTCAGATACCATAATAATAAACATATGTTAAGGCATATAAAGGGAATGGTCTCACCAACTCCTTCCAAGAATGGGTGGCAGGCAATCTCTCCTTCGGATTCCTGGGTTCAGTATGCCAGAACCAGCATTCACTCTCCCTATCCAATCAGGAGACCACAAAATAACAAAGTTACCTGCCACCCCAAACTCCCGTCCTAACAAGGACGGTCCACATCTATTGCAAGGTTGGACCCCTAAGCTGACCCTGTTGGTGTCCCGACGCGTTTCGTCCACATCGACTCCTCAGGGGACATATTATTAGGTGTAACCAGGTCCTTATTGCCAGCCCTCACATGCCTCAGATGTCAAAAGAGTCTGGCTCGTAAAAGGTGGGGTCTTTTAAACATAGCATTGATGTGGCTCCTCCAATCAGGAGGGATAACTCACCTGATGTTTAATTCCATTAGCGTCATGTAGATACTGGTGTAATCCCATTAGTTTTCAACACGTGTAGAGCAGCATCCAGAGCTGTTCGGCGTGCGTTTCACCCTGGGACCGCCCATGGCTGTCAAAAGACAGTAATGATAGGAGGAGAGGAGCGCCTCCCCCCCATCCCATAGTGTGACAACTCGATACGTCATCTGATATACACTACAATGGCGTCCCACCTAGAGGAAGTCTCCAAACGGCGGGCGCACATGACTAAGGGGGAGGACCTCCTTCTCCTCCCCCTCCGGAGTGCATCTCCTCACTGCGTCCCCCAGGCTTGCGTTCCACAGGCGTTCCACTCAGGGGCCGCCCCCGGAGACACGTAACAGGAAGGAAACACCTCCCCTCATCATCAGTAATACACACCCCGTTAAAGCTCCATTGGCCTAAGGCCACATCACTCTTCCATCAGCGAGAAGACATGCCCCCAATCCAGGGACAGACAAAGCGAATGGAGGAAAATCCTCCCTTCACCCATAACAAAGTCCCCCTGGCAAGCTGTGGGACGTGCGTTCAGACCGTGGAACTGCATATCGCCATCCCAGAGACAATGCCAACAATACCAACTGACAGATCACTCTCGACACAAGTATATGCAGTCACTAAAGAGGGGGGGCGGACGTTGTGCGTGGAAAACCAGGTGTGACCGCTGTCCCCACAGTCCTAGAAGATGAAGAGCGCGTGGATGCACTTGAAGGGGCAGGCGGTGGATGGTTCGCTCCGCTAGACCGCATTGCAGCACGGTGAGCTTCCCACTGGGACATATGATATTTATTCATGTGACGATTCATGGAAGAAGTTGTCAAACTGCTGAGGTTTTGCCCTCTACTAACAGAATCACGACAAATTTTACATATCACATAATTTGGGCAATCTTTTTCTATGTCAAAAAAGATCCAGGCTAGGCAAGGCTTAGAGGGCATGCGACCTGCTGAGCCCCCCCGACTAGTACTCAGAGGCAAAGTAGTGGCTGAGGATGCATTTGTAGATGTGCTACAAGTACTACTCCTCTGTCCAGGAAGGCGCAAGGTAACTTCGCCGTCAGTAGCATCCTCCCCCACCGCCTCTGTTGACCTCCTCGAGTGCCTGACTGTGGGTTGACAGTAGGTGGGATCTAGAACTTCCTCATCAAGCGCTGTGTTTGCACTCCCCTCACCCTCAGACTGAGCCTCTTCCTGACGTGAACCAATATTTAAGTTGTCATCCCAATCTGGTATCTGCGTCTTATCGTCATCAGTATGTTCCTCATTGTCTATAACAACAGGTGTTACAGTTTGTGAATAAGGGTCAACATTATGCTCAGAAACTTGGTCCTCACGGCCTGAATCTGAGTCACAAAGGTTCTGGGCATCACTGCAGACCATTTCCTGGTCTGTACTCACTGTAGCTTGGGAGCAGACCTCTGATTCTGAGCTCTGACTTGAGAGCTGGGAGAAAGCAAGTGTGATTGGGATGACAACTCAGAGGACTGGTGTTTTTTGGATGCGGTAGTTGAGGTGGCGGAGAGGGCACTTGTTGGACAACTTGAGATCCATTCAAGCATTTTCTTTTTTTGGCCATCATCTACCTTTGTTCCAGTTGTTCGTGTCCGTAAAAAAGGGAGCACATTGGATTGTCCACGTTAAGTAGTAAACATCTTACTTTTGCTGGAAGATGGTCTATCTTCAGCAGATGTTAATGGAGCTTTGCCACATTCCCCACGCATAAACTCTTTTTTTCCTTTTCCAACACGCCTCTTCCCCTTTCCACCAGCATCTGTCATTTTGCCACTGATTTTGATTGTGACAAGATTGTGCACTTAAAATGTGGTAGTAAAAATTGAAAGGTGGTGTAGATTGCAGCGGTGGTCTATCTTTATTAACAGCAGAATAAACAACAATAACTATCCCTGACAATGCAACTACGGCCCTTAAACTGGCAGCATAGTTTGCTAGTATAATGGCTTAGTACCAATGAGTTTGAGTGTGCAATGCAGAGGTGCTGCAAATAGATTTGCACTAGTGGGACACTAATGGAAGACCAACAGCCACTTTTAGGATGCCACTAAGTTTACTCAGTGTTTGCTAGTATAATGGCTTAGAAACAATGAGTTTGAGTGTGCAATGCAGAGGTGCTGCAAATAGATTTGCACTAGTGGGACACTAATGGAAGTCCAACAGCCACTTTTAGGATGCCACTAAGTTTACTCAGTGTTTGCTAGTATAATGGCTTAGTAACAATGAGCTTGAGTGTGCAAAGGGCAGGAGGGTACAGAGGCAGGGTTGTGGGTCAGTGTACAGGAAAGGAAGCCTCACTTTCTATTCCTCCTAATGGGGAAATGCAGCGAGGAAGTCCCTGACCTTAGCTACACAGACGCTGTTATCTGTAGCTGTTAAAATCTGTTTCCACGGACCTGACTGTCACCTATGGCTCTGAGACTGCTGTTATTAGCCCTTACAAGGGCTAATAGAAACTTCTATCCCTATACTGTATAGCGCTGTGTATAGAGCGTACACAGCAGTATAGGAGACAGGAGCTACGCCAGCGGTGACTGACACCCAGACGCAGAAGAGATAATGGCGTCCGGACGGGCAGATACCTGTTTTTATAATGCAGGGACATGTGACATGGACATCCTATCACACATGCTGTTGCTTCTCTGGCTAAAAGTCCACTTAGCTGTGTGTGTGTCTGGGATTGGCTGACATGCTGGCCCGCCCCACTACACGCGCACGCTTAGGGAAGGAAGACAAGGGAAAAAAAAAAAAATGGCGATCGCCATTATCCCAGCAGCAGTGATCTGAATGCGCTGTTCCCGCACACTATACGCTGAAATTTCATAATAGTGTGAGTCACAGAGTGACTTACACTATTACAGCGGAAAGCCAGCTAGTAATTAGCTTGTCTTTTTGCTGCTAGAACTGTTCTCGAACGTAACTAGAACTATTGAGCTTTAGCAAAAAGCTCGAGTTCTAGTTCGATCTAGAACAGCCCCCAAAATCACTCGAACCGCGAACTGGAGAACCACAAACCGCGAACCGCGCTCAACTCTAGCCTTTACATACAAATCAATAGTTTGGGCTATAAAATTCTGATGATCAGTTCTCTTTAAAGGACAACTTCTTTTCTTTCCTCTGCACTGTTCTATCTAGATTGATAATGTTGTTTGCAGCATATCCTATTCTAATACTTTCTTGTTCATGAGACTACAACATTTAAAAGCTCTTTGTGTGACATATTAATGTTGTATTATAGATTGTTTTTCTGCCCATTATTCTTCTGCTGATGACACCATGTCAGTTAGGGAAACAATTTAAAGGAATAAAAGGATGCAAAGCAAAATCTTTTCAAGAGTTGTCTAAATATCGTATATATGTCTGTACATAACGTGGATCTATCATTTCCCCTGACATGACAAAATATTTGCCAGAAGAACATATGAATTATATTGCATCTTTTCTTTGGTAATGTGCCTTTCCTCTGTCATTCCTTTTAGAAATAAATTAACAACTGGGTGTTACAAGTTGGGAATGTTTTGTCCCCCCCCACTCTATACTCTGACAATGTCTGAATAATAGGCTGTTCAGGGACACAGAAACTGTACAAATTATTTACTTAAGCCCAATTTCAAAAAATATTTTTAGCCCAATTTCCCTCCTCCCCAAATATTTCAAGAAAAATCGTTTTATTTTTTCCCCCATAAATCAATAACACCTGGGAAAATATGAAACTTTATAAAAAAATCTTAGAGAAATCCAATTTTTTTTTTCTCTTCCTGAACTGATCTTTCATTTTAAAAAATCTCAATTCACAGGTAAAATCTGTTGTTAGTGAATATGGATTATCTCATTATTACAATAAAAAATTAGAAAGAAAAAATCCCAAGGTTCACCTTTCAGAAAAATTCTTGTCTTTATTGATTCATATTAAAAAAAAAAAGTTATGTACATATTCCGGACAACCGTCCTGTTGACACATTTTGGACAACGTCCTTTCTCAAAGGATGCCTTACATGGTGGATGCCAGCCACACAGTCCTTGGTACGCAGATTCATAGGAAGATCGGTGAGGTCACTAAACCTCCTTTTGACTCCATGCATTATTAAAATAAGAAATGACAGTTGATGCTTATAAAGTTCTATAGAGTGTGCATCAGAATGTCTCAGCTTCTAGCTCCTCCCTTCTACATAGAATTTTAAAAGCAGCATTATCTCTTATCTCAGTAATGGAAAAATCTGTCCTCACTCTATACAGATTTTATACATGAATTCAGTGTGAAAGATCAGACCAGGAGGAGAAAGAATCAAGTTTCTGTCATGATAGTAGTGAATTGAATAAGAATCGGGACTCCTAAACTGGCCCTCAGGCTAGGGGAGCCCTTTACTGTCCCTTATCCCAGAGGTACGCCTGATGGTGGCGAGGTCTGGACCCCAGCATAACCCTAAGGCCCAGTGCCCATGCTGTGTAGTTTTGACGTGTATTTTCAGAAATCTGCAGCAAAATCTGCATGTCCATTGTAAAGCCAGCAAAGCCTGTGAGAATTCAGAAGTGCAGTACCCACGTTGCTTAAATTTTCCTTTGCGTATTTAGTGCAGATTTGGTGCAGAAGAACAGAAATCTTCACCAAATATTCAAGGGAAAAATATTCAATGTGGGCACAGCACTTCTGAATTCTCATAGACTTTGCTGGCTTCACAATGGACATGCATATTTTACTGCACACTTCTGAAAATACACGGCAAAATATGCGTCAAAATACACAGCGTTGGCACAGGGCCTTAAGGGGGCTTTACACGCAGCGACATCGCTAGCGTTGTCGCTGGTGAAAGCACCCGCCCCCGTTGGTTGTGCGTCACGGGCAAAGCGCTGCCCATGGTGCACAACATCATTAGGAACCGTCACACGGACTTAGCTGCCTAGCGACGTTGCTGTGGCCGGCGAACCGCCTCCTTTCTAAGGGGGCGGTTCGAGCGGCATCACAATGGCGTCACTAAGCGGCCGCCCAATAGAAGCAGAGGGGCGGAGATGAGCGGCCGTAACATCCCGCCCACCTCCTTTCTTCCTCATGGCTGGTGGCCGCAGGTAAGTTGTAACTCGTCGTTCCCGAGGTGTCACACATAGCGATGTGTGCTGCCGCAAGAACGACGAACAACCTGCGTCTTCAGCAATCAATGATTTTTTGAAAATGAACGACGTGTAAACGATGGACTATTTGGTGAGTATTTTCCATCGTTAACGGCCGCTCGTTGGTGTCACATGCAACGACGTCGCTAACGATGATGGATGTGTGTCACGGAATCCGTGACCCCTGCGATATATCTTCAGATACGTCGTTGGGTGTAACGGGGCCTTTACTCCTGAGAAGCCCTGGTCTTATATCCCCTCACTTCCATCACGGGAGGAGGCCGGGACTGGAGTGATAAATCCACACACAAATAGACAGATAGGGAGGAGGAACTAAAACTCACACTCCCAGCAGTCACTCACGCTGGTAAAGACAATATGTTCACAGGGGAAAAATAAAGAAAAGGAAGTAAATATACGACAAGGGTATCTCCACAACACACCAAGATAGCATACAACAGTGCTCCAGCAGCTGAATCACCATGCAACAAGACCGGTATCGCTTTGACTATATTCAGCATGGGGGAACAAGATCCACCATCTTTTAAATGGCTGAGGCGGCTTTGATAGGTTTTCAGACACCTGTGACCCCAGCAGCAACTCACAGGCTGGCAGGAATTAACTCCTGCCAGACCTATCACCAGCGAGCACAAAACTGGTCAACGCCCGGCTCTGATTAAGCAACCCAGAAACACCAAGTGACGTGTCAGACTGCAACTCTGCAGTATGAATGAAGTCCGAAGTCACCATGACACCTGGTGTTTACAGGGCAGCACACCGCGTGACTATTTCTTTGACAAGATATAATACAAATTTGCACACTACTGAACATAAAGTAAAAATTAAACCAATATTTAGTTCTCAAGCAAAAAACAAAATGCGACAAAAGTTGTTCACATCTTTAAAGAAAGGAAGTGGGTATTTCGAGTAGAAACGGTTAATATGAAACGACTTTAGATTCATGCCTGATCTGGGCAGTCTTTATACTAATGAAAATGTAATCAGTATTCATAGGGCCGTGTTCTCTAATTATAGCACATAGGTTAACTGTTAGGTGAGAGCTGGGATTAGCATTTAACAGAGTTAGGAATGATAACTCTGCTCTGCCACGTTCACACACACTCGAATCCTTCGCTCTAGTTCGTACGTTAGATAAACAAGTGACTGATTTAAAGCTGTTTAACATTTTAGAGTCAGAGGGTAAAATCATTTGATGGGTGTAAATGTCAGTTTTGTGCCTCATAAACTGAGAAATCAATGTAGGGTTATTAATAAATGTAAATTGCCTAGTTATTCAGCATGCTTACAACGTGTCGGGATGGTGAAGGTGTGTCTGTAAACTGTATTAATTACAGAAGGGTGTAAACCGGCAGCTAAATGGCATCTTTTCAGAATTAACATCCAAGCAAGACTATATTTAATGGCTCTGCGTAATCTCAAAGGAATAACCTGTATGTATGCAAATTGATTTCAGCCTACTGTAAGCACAGATCTGTTCAGAGGATTTATGGCACCTTCCGATGCTATAAAATATTATTACTCATGTACTGTAATATTTATAATTGTTGTCTGAATCTGTTTTCGGACGTGTGCACCAAAGATTAGAAAACTATTTTTTTCTTTTTTGCGAAGAAACAGAGCTACTCTACAACATTTTCTTTTTCGACATGTGGAGCCACTCCATGCTTATATAAAGTCTTTGTAGTTGACTAGAAAATTGGCATACATGCATTAATGAGGGCCCTCCTCGCACAGTCTGCTCTGACATTAGAGAAAAATCACCAGAAAAGTAAAGAGGCTAAATATGTTTTTTGGTAATCAGAACTTTGTTTATGTCTTATAGCTAGAAATGAGCGGACCTGTGTAAGTTCAGGTTTGGTGGGTTCAGACAGACTTTAAATAAAGTTCTGTTCTGGACCTGAACCCCATTGAAAGTCACTCATTGGGCAGTTGTAACGGAGAGATAAGGATGGTACAGGGGCTCTTTGGCTGACCCTAAGACTGGGTTCCCTGAGCTGTCCCTTATCCTGACTGTAAACTTAATGGTAGTCAGGGTCGAGCCTCCAACATGAACCTGTCTCCAGTCCTGGCTCTGATGTTAATGTTCCCACCACCCAGGGAACAGACCGGGATGGAGATCCCAAGAACCCACCAAAACGTAATGACTAACAGGGGTAGAACAAAACTCATAGAATAACCAAAGGTGTAAAAGATAAGGGTACAAATGAAAGGAGGTAGTAGAAAACACCTTACAACAATCACAGCAGATAACAGCAGTAGTAACAAGTCCTCTCTGCTCCCTGACTAGTTCCTAACTGAATAGAATAACCAGCAACCTCTCCAGGAAGAAGAGGGATTAAATACAGCCCAGAAGTGCTCAACTAACGACAGCTGAGTAAGTCTGCTGCAGCATTGGGGAAGGAATTAACCCTTAAGTGCCCAAAGGAAAAAAGCAACATTTAAACGTGCTTGGTCTAAGGCCTCTGTCACACGGCCGTGATAATCACGCACGTGTTTCACGGACGTGTCAAAGATGCGGATTGTCCTCGGTGTGCTGTGTTTATGGCACACGTGTGTTCTCCGTGTGTTATCCGTGATAACACACGGAGAATGGGAACTTTCTGCTCACCTGTCCCTGGCGTAGCTGTCCGTAGTGCTGATCTTCGGTCTCTGGTCCTGCCGACTCTCCGCTGCTGCTGCTTCCGGCCGCAGTGAAGTGAATATTAAATGAGCATAATGAGCGGCAGTCGGCAGCAAGTGACAGCAGTGTCAGAGACAGGAGGGCAGGAGAAGATGAGTAAAGGTTTGGGTTTTTTTAAAAGACACATGTCTTTTCTCTGGTGCGTGTCACACGAAACACATCTGTATGGACAAGTGTGTGTTACGTGTGACACGTTTGCGTTCCGTGTGACACCCGTGATGCCGGAGAAAAACTGACATGTCGGCGTATGGAGCACACAGGCACACGTATGTACGGAACGGACACACGTTCCGTTCAAAACTACGTGTGCCCGAAACTATAGGAAAACATAGGTCAACGTGTGCCCGTGTCTCCAGTATGTGAGAAAACTGTCCATACACGTACCGGAGACACGAACGTGTGGCAGAGGCCTAAGATGGTAAATGAGAAAGCTAACTTGATCCTGTCCTTATACACATGAGAGCAATTCAGTTCTCCACCCACATACAGCCAGCCATAAACAGATCACTTTCCGGGGAGGGATTTTTTTTCTTTTAGTACCCACTACATCCGATAATGCTGACTTCACCCTCCACTGTGAGCCATTCCAACACTGCAAGTGGCTCGCACTGGGCTGAGCATCGAGTGTACCCGAGAACAGCGATGCCCACTCAAGTGGTTAGCATATGTAGCGCACCCGAGCTCCAAACTTGAACACTCATTGTTTTGTAAAGTCTGTATTTGGTATGAACACCGAACTTTAAGGTTCGGGTCCACTCATCTCTATGTATAACAGCTAGATTTATTAGTAATCATTTTCCAGGCAGTTTTTTGAAAGCGATCCCATAACAACAGTTGCTTAGCCTTAAGAGCCCCCCTCCACGAATACCCACACACTAGATTAAGGTCAGCCATACCCACCAAAATGAATGGGTTCAGAGAACACTTTAATGTCTATGGGAACGCTGACCAACTGATTGTCAGAGAAGCTGCCCATCAGTCATTTCCAATTTCATACCATGAATCATTTTCTTCTCCTGGCGATAAGGCACCGTCAGAGAGATCTGTTGGCAGCTTTCTCATAGATGGTAGAGACGGCTGTTAGTCAAACGTTTGCCCGAAGCTTCATTCAGCCAACAGCCACCCAATGTGTATGGGAGCCTTTTTCCTATCATTCAGCATACAAACTCCTTATTGATCTATTTAAATGGGGAATAGTCCTTACAAGTGGGGCAGTATCCATTCTGTAGTATACTGGGGCAGGTATCTATTTTGTAATGATCCTGTTCTGCCCCCAGTGACCCATGAGATAGCTTTGAGTGCTTTACAGCCATCTTGGATAGCTTTCCTTGCTTGGTACTCGACTATTCAAAGCTGCACTACTTATTCACTAAGTGAAAAAAAATCTACTACCCGGTGCGCCGCATCTAGTTCATGGACAGTCATGTTCTTTTATTAATTATGCTTTAATGTTAAATTCTGACACTATACATGAGAAAATGGCTTTTAATTGGGGATTTAAACTTGTATGACCTTCAATTTCTTAGCTTTAACCATCCTTGGACTAGGTTAATATGTCATCTCTACAAATCCAGACCTAAGTGCAAGTGGATTCACTGTGTGATAAGACAAGACTGCCTTATTTATTGGACAGGTCTTGGCCTGTGGATAATTATCATTCCCCAAGGACTGTGTTATAAATCTTACTTAGGATTGTCTTTATTCTACATATTGAAGAGCGTTTATTGTGAGGAGCAATTCTCTGGGGACACAGCTGCTCATGTTGACCATGGTCTTTTACATTGTTACCCAGTTTACGCATAAGAAAAATTACCTTATTGGCGGGCATCAATTCCCAAAGCACAGCGGTCTCATAAATATGAGTAAAGCCAAAGGATTAGTGCTCCTTCCTCAGATGAAACATAAAATAAAACCAAAGATATGTACATGTTCAGAGAGGCATTTGTTTTTTGGGTTCCCTCGGCACTTGGTATGGGAACAGTTGATTGACGTCAAAGTAAGTGACATATATTTTACAACAGTATACATGCATCCCACTGAAAAGTTAATAGGGTCTTGAGATGTAGTGGGGATTTTTTATTGTCTTACATTAATGTATTATGAGCCCTCTCATGGTTTGCCTTGCATAAATATTGTACAATATCTGTGACTTTACCCAACTCTTGGTACTTTTGGTTCCGACTGACTGTCGAAAGCAGTAGTGTTCCTCACTTTGGCAGACCTGGCCTGTCCTTGTATGATGAGCACGAATGTGAAAGTTATGGTGGGCCTCAGATGATTATGTGCCGCCCCTGTGTCAGCAGCCGGGCTGCTCGGATCCAGATCCGCGGTGGCTCGAGAGGCGTCCGGCCCCGGGGGTCGTGCGACCACTCAAATGAAGGGAGTATGTACAGGGGATTATATATTTAGAATTCGTGATGCCACCCGTGGTGTGTGGTAAGGTGGAATACCACCGCTGCAGCTGGGAGTACCCAGGGGTGATGGAGTGGGGCAGCTAGGTGTCAAACCCCTCTACAGGTAGGGGAAGGCCCTGGGACTCAGTGATGGTGATTTGGAAGTGCCGTTGGAAGTGAAAGGGTCACTTGCGTACTCACTCAGTCCATAAAGTTGACACCGATTACACCAACAACTTGATAAACCAAAGTTCTGAACACCGCTGCCGCTGAAGGGAGCTAGTTCAGGTCCCATCCCCACTGGTGTTGCCTGGTGATCTGTGACCTTCCTCTTGGCACTAAGTTCACTTGTCAGTTGGTCCCTGTAGTGTAGAACTAGTCGGGTCCCACTCCCCAGTCTGGCTAACTGTGGGAGCTTGCTCTCAGGGTTCACGCTTGGGATTTCCTGGACCGTTTTAGTGGAAAGTCCTATCCCCCTCGTTGCGCTAGTACCCCGATTTTGGAGCAGGTGAGAGCGGATCTTGAAGGCTCCGTTCTCATCGGGTCAATTGCCAGGTTGCCTGAAGCTACTCCCTGACCTAGGGTCCACGTACTTCATCGTGCCCTGGTCCCAACCTGGTGATTGTACAGGGTCGCCGGCTGTCCTCCTCAACAGTTCCGTGCCCCTTGTCACGATCGCCTACGACCGGGGGTCGAGCTCCTACTAGGCTCAGACCACAGTCTGCTACCTATTTACTTCCAAGAAGCCCGGCTCCTGACTTCCTTTCTCCTTCACTTCCTCTTACTCTCACTCCCTCTGACTGACTCCTGACACTTCTGACCTCCCCTTACCCAACCCCCCAAGTGGGCGACCCTATTCCACTCAGGCCATCCACTGGTGGGTCTGGTGCAGAGTGTTCCTAGGTTTCGATTGGCTGATGTTGGCAACACCACATAGTTGGGGACCCATAACCAAGGAGGAGGTGGATATTGCACAGAAGGGCAGATTGCACAATACCCTGTGACGACCTGATAGGCCAGGGCGTCACAATTACATTTAACTGCACCAGTTATGATTGGCTGATTGCTGAGGTTGCTTATAGGGATTGAAGACAATGCAGGAGAAGTAGCCAGCTCTGCTAGGAAGTAGGTGCATGGACTCGACACAGCATCACTGATTGCAAACAAGGGAAAAAAATCCAGCACTCTTGTGATATCCAGTAAAATTGTAGAAAGAACTTCTTTATTAAAAATTCATTAAAATGCAGCATCATGGACTGAAGAATGTACAATGTTTTGAGCATGTAGTGTGCTCTTAATCATAGTATGCTGTCATGAATTTTGAATAAAGAAGTTCTTTCTACAATTTTACTGGCTACCATAAGAGTACTGGATGTTTTTCCCCTTGTTTGCGTAAAGGGGTTGTCCTACAAACAAAGTACATTTTAATCACTAGATCTTGGGATAAAAATAGGTTCCCCGAGTTAAAAAAAAATGTTCCTGTGCTGAGATAATCTTATAAATATGTCCCTGCTATGTACTGTATAATGGACGTGTCTGACCATACAAAGACATGGTCTGATCATACCACATCTCCTGGGCAGAGGAGGAGGTAAAAGAGAGTATACAGACAGGACAGAATGAGATCACAGCTGCTGCTTTCTGTGAGGTAAAACTTATTAGATTTTTAAAAACAGTCAGGGAAATGTTTTACTTCACAGAAAGAATCAGTTGGGATCCTATGCTGTCCTGTCTTTTATACTCTCTTTTACTTCCTTCCCTACCCAGGGAACGTGGTGTGATCAGATCATGTCCCTGTACGCTCAGATACGTCCATTACACAATAGATAGCAAGGACACATATATAAGATTATCTCAGCTCAAGAACATCTTTTTAAACACATCCAATTGTGGAACTTATTTTTATTCCAAGATCTATTAATTCTGTACAAAGAAAAACAAGCTCAATAGGTTTTTATCTGAGAGATGGGTGGAAAAATCCCGAAAAGGGTTTGCTCACCTGGCCATGTTGTGTGAGACACAACTACATTGATGGCATGATAACGGCTACTGCGGTCCCAAGACCGTAGAAATGTAATTCTGGAATAGAAAGGGTTAAACACCGCAATGCCGTAGTGAAAAATTGAAGACTCGAATTCTTGAGCCAGTGATTTAGTTTCAATGCGTTTCGGAGCAGATAGACCTTCTTCAGGTGATTTCCTGAGGATAGAGAGGGGAGCCAGCACGATCTGAAATTGACATGCATCATATAAAAAGTGAAAATTCACAGATTTATTCCAACTGTACTACAATAAAAAAAATGAGATTTTTAGCAAATAATTGATCAATTTTTTGAGCCACCCCTGCCAACGTCACGGCAAATCTCAATAGGGGGGTCCTACTCTACATTCTGTATTTCATGTGCCATGCGGCCTCCTAGATAAAGTTAAAAGCAGAACCACAATACATACACATACCAGGACTATATCAGAACTGATCCTCCCAGTGCCAAACAGCAACCATTGATAAAGGCGGACCAGATCCAAGATGGTGCTTAATTAGCATTGCCTGTGGAAAGGGGTGAGGTAACTGAATCTGAACAGCTACCAACAGGAGGAATACATAGCAAACCAAAATCAGGCGTGCATGGCATGGTGGTGACCGGCCACCAGAATTTGTAGCATAACTACGACCAAACAGAGAGAGAGGGGAGCCAGCACGATCTGAAATTGACCGTAGTTATGCTACAAATCTGGTGTCTGACCAACACCATACCATGCACGCCTGATTTTGGTTTGCAATGTATTCCTCCTGTTGGTAGCTGTTCAGACTCAGTTACCTCACCCCTTTCCACAGGCAATGCTAATTAAGCACCATTCTTGGATCTGGTCCGCCTTTATCAATGGTTGCTGTTTGGCACTGGGAGGATCAGTTCTGATATAGTCCTGGTATGTGTGGGGCTTGCTCCACATGCTGGGACCTGGGCTGGTCTCTATCCACAAGTGCCTTTTTTGCAACATAGAAGCGGTTATATACAGGTTACAGGTATGTGTGCTCCATTATGGTTCTGCTTTTAACTTTATCTAGGAGGCCGCATGGCACATGAAATACAGAATGTAGAGTAGGACCCCCCTATTGAGATTTGCCGTGACGTTGGCAGGGGTGGCTCAAAAAATTGATCAATTATTTGCTAAAAATCTCATTTTTTTATTATAGTACAGTTGGAATAAATTTGTGAATTTTCACTTTTTATATGATGCATGGCAATTTCAGATCGTGCTGGTTCCCTTGATTTCCTGAAGATGAAGTATCCACTCCGAAACGCGTTGAAATTAAATCCTCGGCTCAAGAATTCGAGTTTTCATTTCTTAACTATGTCAGCGCGGTGTTTAACCCTTTCTAGTTAATCAATTAAAGATCTATCAATTTAAATTAACTTTGTTCATGGAACAACCCCTTTCAGACTGAAAATAGGTTATTTTTCTGTAGATTTTTTTTGCATGTAGTGCCTGGTATATTTCCTAAAGCTAGAAAGAGTTGAAGATGCCTAAGGTTCATCATAAGCATCCACTTGTTATCAGTGCTGTCAGTCTGATACAAAAATCATTATGTTCTTAGCCTTTATCTTTGGCTAAAACCCATAGAGAATAAAACAAATAACATAGCCACTGTACTTCAAGTCATAGGTTTCAGATCATCATCATCATCTTCATTAACATTGTCAAATGCAGGAGATATATTATCTTGATCTTCTGATGTCTGCTCTTTGTAGTGAAGCTATTGACATCATGCGGCGTTTCTCTTCTGCAATCTGCTTTTCCACTTTTATGTAGTTTGTCTCTCGTTAACTCTGTGTGAAGCGTACATTAATGTTATGCATCAGCGGGTTTCTGTGTCGTATGCATGCGCATGCAAAATATATACAGTATGTCCAGAATATTAAAATCTAATGAAACATATTAGTACAGTCTGTAAAAAATTACCAGTATCTTTTAATTGAAGTTCCACCATAATTACAGCGATCAGATAATCCGGAGGTTTTCATGCACAACATGGACCTGCATAATGCTAACCAGTTATGACGCCTCAAATCTAAAATATGCTAAGAGTAGCTTAACCATGACGTGACCATTTTCCATTTTTTTAATTTTTGGGGCATTTTTTGCCCCTTCTTCCAAGAGCCATCATTTTTTCCCATCAGTATTGCCATATGAGGGCTCGTTTTTTACAGGACGAGTTGTGCTTTTTAATGACACCATTGATTTTACCATATAGTGTACTGGAAAACAGGTAGAAAACTCCAAATGGGGTGAAATTGCAAAATAAAAGTACAATTCCACAATTGTTTTTGTTTTTTTTTTTTATTTACCATGTTCACTATATGGCACACCTGAAATATCTAAAAAACTGACCCGCACATCCAACAAATGTGAATAGGTGCTAACTGAAAAAACATAGTAACTATAAAATGCATACAGCTGCACACTGAAAAAGCCAAAAATGTATAAGGGAAAATATGGCACTGCATTACTGAAAAAGAGAGATATTTAGTTTATGTATTGGCCAATGCATGTAGAACCGGAAACCAACGGCAAGGTATATCTCTGTAATCCGGTAACCTAACTTAAATGCCACTATCTAGGTTAAAAACATCCGTGTCTGGGCAAAATGCCACTATTTGGACTACAAACCTCCATGTATGGGCAGCTAGGGTCCTGTTACAAGGGTTATGAATGAACACAGCCAGGTCTTAGGGCGGAGTGCTCAGTCAGAAAGAGATGGCACACCTGACCTGGCAGTATGATTCCACAGGTCAGCACAAGTAAACAGATAGCAAACATGTATAGTTTTGTTTTTAGATCTTGTAAAGTTTGACTTTGTATTGTATTTTCGAATCCCCTTAGGTTATATACTGCTGTGATTGTCTGATTACTTGTGCTTTACAAAGCAGTGAACAAGAGGATCGTAGTGATTGACACAGGGGTCTTCAGTGTCATGACTCACGGCTGTCTGTGTTCCCTGGAGCATAGCTGGTGGGAGGAGCTCTCCTCCCTGCCTCCTTTCCGGGGTCATCACGGCACCTTATCGTTGGGTCATTTCCATTTGTGCGGCAGCAGTTATAATTCTGCTCTGCAGTACTCTGCTGGTCCCTGTAAGTTGCTTGATGCTGCCTGTTCACCTGTTTGTACCTGTTCTCCCATTCTCCTGACTGCGTCCATCATCCCTGCCTCCGTTCTCCCGGCCTCTTTCCTCCCCGACACCCGTCCTCCTCGCTCCCATCCTCTGCCCTCTGTCATCCCGTCTCCCTGAGCTCCCTGCTATACCTGCTTTCTCGGCTCCCGACCACGGCCTGTAAGTAACTTTGATTTTTTGCGCTCCCCCGGTCCTTGACGTTCTCTCTCACTTTCTGACCCGGCTCTTCATTGACTCTGTCTCCATCTTATCCCTGGTATCACGTGATCCTCCTAGCACAGACACCACCCCGTACGATCATCCGCTTTACCCATTAGGGAGACTAGTGACACTTGTGGACATCTTAGTGCATTACATTCTTCTGGTGCTCCAGCTCCCCCTACTGGTTCATTACATTCAGCTGACCACTGGCTGTCATGAAGACCCATTGGCACCCCATGATCACGTCATGGGTGCGCCACTGGGAGCAGAGAGTGACGTGTCCCTCTGCCGGCAAGTGTTAAATTCCACTGTCACAGATTGACAATGGGATTTAATTGGTTAACAGCCGCAAGTGGATTAAAGGGAACCTGTCAGGTACAATATGCACTCAGAACCACGAGCAGTTCTGAGTGCATATTTCTAATTTCTGTTCAACCACCCCTGTATACACTAGCATACATAAAGAGATCTTTAGAAAAAGTATTTCTAAAGAACTTTTACGATATGCTAATGAGTGCAGGGATTAGTCGTAAGTGCATTAGTTTCTGCTCTCATTCCGCGCTCTTAGCATGTTAGCACACCCACAGGAGCGTGCTAACATGCTATTCAGTGCCCATTGCCCAGCGTCATAGATGCCCATCCCTGTGTCTGTTGTCACTACCTCTCAGACGCCGGGCTTAGGGTCAGTGTGCATGATCAGAAGTCAACGCATTTCCGGTCATGCGCACTAGACCTCTCTGAAGGCGGGACGTGTACACCCGGCTTCATACTGCACATGACCAGAAATGCGGTGACTTCTCATCATGTGCACTGACCCTAAGCCCGGCGTCTGAGAGGTGGTGACAACAGACACAGGGACGCGCATCTATGCCAATAATGCTGGGGAATGGGCATTGAATAGCATGTTAGCGCGCCCCTATGGGCATCCTAACATGCTAAGAGGGCAAAATGAGGGCAGGAACTAATGCCCTTGCGACTAGTCCCTATGCTCATTAGCATATCATAAAGGATCTTTAGAAATACTTTTTCTAAAGATCTCTTTACCTATGCTACTATAGGCTGGGACGGTTAGGCAGGGATTAGAAATCTGAACCCAGAACTGCTCGTGGTTCTGGGTGCATATTGCACCTGACAAGTTTCCTTTAAATCATGTGTGGGGAATGATGCGGGCTTCGGCGTGCGAGCCTGCATCAAAGGTAGGGACACAACATATGACATAGGTTTGTCATATGTCATGAAGGGGTGAAGTTAACATAATGTTTTAGCGTATGTTGGCATTTTAATTTGGGCTGCTTTCTCTATAGATTGTCCCATGTAGGAATTTACAGGAATTTTGTCTATATGATAATTTGGCACTAGAGAGGAGCGTATAACTTCACGCAACCCCGATCCACGTTCAGTGCTTTCTGGCCGTGGATAAAAGCTGCACAAATTTCCATAGACTCCGGAATCCCAGGCTCGACTAATGATTTTCCGGGCTGGCGAGACATCACTTGTGCACCGCATTTCGCACAGAAGACTTCACGCCAACTTGGTGAATCAAACCCAGAAGCTCAGGAAATTTGCACAGCTCCTGCCCACGGCGAGAGATCACTGACCTGGACCATGGACAGAGATTTGCTCATCTCTATCTGGCACCTATGAAGGCAAACTAAGAACAGATTGATTCATTGTTTTGTAACCATTCTGAAATTGAAAATCATATACAGATTTTGCATATATTACAGTGAAGTCATAAAATGTAGCTGTCTAATCCTGCCATCATGCTCCTTTACATGTGTCCCTTACCTCTTGACAATATACTATTAGAAATTAATCAACATTCTATAACAGATAGAAGGGAGTAATGACTTATTTAGATGGGCCAATAATTGGAAAACGTTTGCAGTAATGCCTGTAAACTATCCGTGTCCGGCCAGCAAACAAAACGCTTGTCCGTCAGGCACAATGATTTTTAAGCAAGCTCAAAAATCATTAGTATTGGCAGCACATTGTCCTGTTTAAGCTGGAGATGCGCTGCCGACATGATACTATGTCAGTGGCGTAACTAGAGTTGGATGGGCCCCGGTGCAAAGTTTAGACCTGGGCCCCCCCTCCACATACACAGACACTTGGGGTAAGGCATACCTCCCAACTTTTAAAGAAGGAAAAGAAGGACAAAGTTTGCGGCGCGCGTAGCAAATTTTTAGGCCACGCCCCCTAACCACACCCATTTCACAGTCACGCCCATATCCACTCCCCATCCACACCCATTCAGCATGGACACGCAGGCAGCCGGCGGGCCTCCAGCATGGACACGCAGGCAGCCGGCGGGCCTCCAGCATGGACACGCAGGCAGCCGGCGGGCCTCCAGCATGGACACGCAGGCAGCCGGCGGGCCTCCAGCATGGACACGCAGGCAGCCGGCGGGCCTCCAGCATGGACACGCAGGCAGCCGGCGGGCCTCCAGCATGGACACGCAGGCAGCCGGCGGGCCTCCAGCATGGACACGCAGGCAGCCGGCGGGCCTCCAGCATGGACACGCAGGCAGCCGGCGGGCCTCCAGCATGGACACGCAGGCAGCCGGCGGGCCTCCAGCATGGACACGCAGGCAGCCGGCGGGCCTCCAGCATGGACACGCAGGCAGCCGGCGGGCCTCCAGCATGGACACGCAGGCAGCCGGCGGGCCTCCAGCATGGACACGCAGGCAGCCGGCGGGCCTCCAGCATGGACACGCAGGCAGCCGGCGGGCCTCCAGCATGGACACGCAGGCAGCCGGCGGGCCTCCAGCATGGACACGCAGGCAGCCGGCGGGCCTCCAGCATGGACACGCAGGCAGCCGGCGGGCCTCCAGCATGGACACGCAGGCAGCCGGCGGGCCTCCAGCATGGACACGCAGGCAGCCGGCGGGCCTCCAGCATGGACACGCAGGGAGCCACAGTGAGGCGGCCGGTCGCCCACACAGTGAGGTGGCCGGTCGCCTTCACAGACAGGTGGCAGGGGGGCGCCCGCACAGACAGGCGGCAGGGGGGCGCCCGCACAGACAGGCGGCAGGGGGGCGCCCGCACAGACAGGCGGCCGGGGGGCGCCCGCACAGACAGGCGGCCGGGGGGCGCCCGCACAGACAGGCGGCCGGCCGACCGCACAGACAGGCGGCCGGCCGACCGCACAGAGAGGCTCCGGCCGGGGGTGAGGGGGGGGGAGGGAGGGAAATCAGCGCTGGGGAGATTTTACTGTACCAGCAGCAGCACAGGCAGCGCTCCTCTCTGTTATGCCACGTCTACTGGGATGGTAGGAGGGAAAAGCAGGGAGGCGGAGAGAGAGTGGGTGGGCGGAGCCCGGGAGCCGGCCGTCCCGATCGTGGCAACGGGACAAACAACGTAAAGCGTGAAAGTCCCGCTGTATCCGGGACGGTTGGGAGGTATGGGGTAAGGGATAGTGATGAGCGAGCATGCTTGTAACTACTCGGTACTCGCACGAGTATCACTGTACTCGGGCTGCTCGGCGGGTACCGAGTAATTTTGCAATACTCGTGCTTTACTCGTGGTCTTCATCCCTGCATGTTGGCGCTCTTTTGAGAGCCAGCCCTCATGCAGGGATTGGCTGGCAGACCACTGCAATGCCACAGCCCTGTTAGTTGTGGAATTGCAGTGATTGGCCGGCCTGCACAGCGTGACCGAGCCTTTATACCGGCCGGCGCGCTGTGCTCTGTACACAGCCATCTCATATTCCCTGATTTCCACGCCCACAGGCGCCTATGATTGGTTGCAGTGAGACACGCCCCCACGCTGAGTGACAGGTGTCACACTGCACCCAATCACAGCAGCCGGTGGGCGTGTCTATACTGTGCAGTAAAATAAATAAATAAATAATTAAAAAAACGGCGTGCGGTTCCCCCCAATTTTAATACCAGCCAGATAAAGCCATACAGCTGAAGGCTGGTATTCTCAGGATGGGGAGCCCCACGTTATGGGGAGCCCCCCACCCTAACAATATCAGTCAGCAGCTGGCCAGAATTGCCGCATACATTATATGCGACAATTCTGGGGCTGTACCCGGCTCTTCCCGATTTACCCTGGTGCGTTGGCAAATCGGGGTAATAAGGAGTTATTGGAAGCCCATAGCTGCCAATAAGTCCTAGATTAATCATGTCATGCGTCTATGAGACACCCTCCATGATTAATCTGTAAGTTACAGTAAATAAACACACACACCAGAAAAAATCCTTTATTAGAAATAAAAAACACACACATATACCCTGGTTCACCACTTTAATCAGCCCGAAAAAGCCCTCCTTGTCCGGCGTAATCCAGGATGATCCAGCGTCGCATCCAGCGCTGCTGCATGGAGGTGACCGGAGCTGCAGCAGACACCGCCGCTCCGGTCACCTCCACACAGCAAATGAACACAGCCGCGCGATCAGCTGCTGTCACTGAGGTTACCCGCTGTCACCGCTGCATCCACCGGTGGCCGCGGGTAACCTCAGTGACAGCAGCTGATCGCGCGGCTGTGTTCATTTGCTGCGTGGAAGTGACCGGAGCGGCTGTGTGTGCTGCGGCTCCGGTCACCTCCATGCAGCAGCGCTGGATGCGACGCTGGATCATCCTGGATTACGCCGGACATGGAGGGCTTTTTCGGGCTGATTAAAGTGGTGAACCAGGGAATGTGTGTGTGTTTTTATTTCTAATAAAGGATTTTTTCTGGTGTGTGTGTGTTTATTTACTGTAACTTACAGATTAATCATGGAGGGTGTCTCATAGACGCCTGACATGATTAATCTAGGACTTATTGGCAGCTATGGGCTGCCAATAACTCCTTATTACCCCGATTTGCCAACGCACCAGGGCAAATCGGGAAGAGCCGGGTACAGCCCCAGAACTGTCGCATATAATGTATGCGGCAATTCTGGGCGGCTGCTGACTGATATTGTTAGGGTGGGGGGCTCCCCATAACGTGGAGCTCCCCATCCTGAGAATACCAGCCTTCAGCCATATGGCTTTATCTGGCTGGTATTAAAATTGGGGGGACCGCATGCCGTTTTTTTTAATTATTTAATTATTTATTTCACTGCACAGTATACACACACCGGCTGCTGTGATTGGTTGCAGTGAGACAGCTGTCACTCAGTGTGGGAGCGTGTCTCACTGCAACCAATCATAGGCGCCGAAAAGCAGGACAGCAGGGAATAGGAGATTGATTAATGAGCGGCCGGCTTTTTCAAAAGAGGAAAAGCCACCGGAGTTTGAACAGCTGTGCAGCGCCGCGGCAGTGATCGGGGAACGGTAAGTAAGAGAGAGGGGGGGGAACTGACCGACAGACTGTGAGAGGGGGACAGACAAGACAGAGAGAGACAGACCGACGGACTGAGGGAGATAGAATAAAAAAAAAAAAATGACCGACATCGCTAGTAAAAAGCACAAAACGTGCGTTTTGGACATCGGAGTGCCACACAAGGTTTTCATGTAAAATCTTTCATGTATTAATCTCAAAAAGTAACATACACCAGCTCTATCTCACTATTGGGTATGTGCCCTTAACATTTCCGCCATGAAAATTCATTTTGGTGTCATTTTGGAAGGTTTTCTGGTGAGTCCGTAAAAATGGCGTAAAACTCGGACAAAATTGTTCACATCTGTGACTTTTGAGTGATAAATGCTTCAAGGGGTCTTCCCCATGCTGATGCCATGTCATTTGAGCACTCTTCTGAGACTTTTGTGACATTTTTAGGGTTTCTCCATGCTGCCGGGGGGTCATTTCACAAAAATACTCGGGTCTCCCATAGGATAACATTGGGCTCGGTGCTCGGGCCGAGTACACGAGTATCTTGGGAGGCTCGGCCCGAGCTTCGAGCACCCGAGCTTTTTAGTACTCGCTCATCACTAGTAAGGGATAATGACACTGACACTCGGGGTACAGGATAATGACGCTGACACTTGGCTCTCACCCACAGCACCCTGAAATCCCTCTATCAGCACCCAGCTTTCCTATGTTCTGATAGTTATCTTGTCCTCAGCACCCAGCTTTCCCATATCAGAGCATGAGAAAGCTGGGTGCTGAGAGATGTATATCAGAACATGGGAAAGCTGGGTGCTGAGAGATGTATATCAGAACATGGGAAAGCTGGGTGCTGAGAGATGTATAGCAGAGCATGGGAAAGTTGGCTGCTGAGGGAAAGAGCCTTTTTCCCTCAGCACAAAACATTTCCATCCCATACTTGTATCTTTGTCCCCCCTGTATAAAGTTCTCAAAATACTATAACAGCCCCCACATAGCCTTCCAAATAATTGTATAAAGGGTCTCACATAACCCTTCATATATTAGAATGCAGATACATAGCCCTCCATATATTATAATGCACCCCCATAATCCTCCATGTATAAAGTAGCCCTTCAATTATAATGCATTTCCCATAGTTCTCCATGTATTAAAATTCACCCCATAGTTCTCCATATATTATACTGCACCACATAGTCCTCCATGTTTTATAATGCACTTCCATAGTCCATGTATAAGGTAGCCTCCATAGTCCTCCATATATTATAATGCAGCCCCCATAGTCCTATATGTATTATAACAC
Source organism: Anomaloglossus baeobatrachus (assembly GCF_048569485.1). Classification (NCBI taxonomy): domain Eukaryota; kingdom Metazoa; phylum Chordata; class Amphibia; order Anura; family Aromobatidae; genus Anomaloglossus; species Anomaloglossus baeobatrachus. The sequence continues at coordinate 100,108,167 of NC_134359.1, read as the reverse complement.
AACCCCATAAAACTTCAGATGGTATTATGCAGCCCCATACTCCTCCATGTATAATTCACCCCTATATTCCATGTATAAGGTGTCCCTTCATTTTGTATTATACAGCCCCCCCCCCCGACCTCCATTTTAATGCAGCCCTATAGACCTCCAGTATAATGCAGCCTCATAGACCTCTATGTATATTACACCTCTATATTCAATGTATAAGGTGTCCTTCATGTTTATTATGCAGCCTCACCAGGCCTCCATATATAATAATGCAGCCAACCTCTCCAGGCCTCCATGTATAATATAGCAGCCAGCCTCCCAGGCCTCCATGTATAATATAGCAGCCAGCCTCCCCAGGCCTCCATGTATAATAATGCAGCCAGCCTCCCCAGGCCTCCATGTATAATAATGCAGCCAGCCTCCCCAGGCCTCCATGTATAATAATGCAGCCAGCCTCCCCAGGCCTCCATGTATAATAATGCAGCCAGCCTCCCCAGGCCTCCATGTATAATAATGCAGCCAGCCTCCCCAGGCCTCCATGTATAATAATGCAGCCAGCCTCCCCAGGCCTCCATGTATAATAATGCAGCCAGCCTCCCCAGACCTCCATGTATAATAATGCAGCCAGCCTCCCCAGACCTCCATGTATAATAATGCAGCCAGCCTCCCCAGGCCTCCATGTATAATAATGCAGCCAGCCTCCCCAGGCCTCCATGTATAATAATGCAGCCAGCCTCCCCAGGCCTCATGTATAATAATGCAGCCAGCCTCCCCAGGCCTCCATGTATAATAATGCAGCCAGCCTCCCCAGGCCTCCATGTATAATAATGCAGCCAGCCTCCCCAGGCCTCCATGTATAATAATGCAGCCAGCCTCCCCAGGCCTCCATGTATAATAATGCAGCCAGCCTCCCCAGGCCTCATGTATAATAATGCAGCCAGCCTCCCCAGGCCTCATGTATAATAATGCTGCCAGCCTCCCCAGGGCTCATGTATAATAATGCTGCCAGCCTCCCCAGGCCTCCATCTATAATAATGCTGCCAGCCTCCCCAGGCCTCCATGTACAGTATAATGCAGTCTCCCCAGGCCTCCATGTACAGTATCATGCAGCCTCCCCACCCCAGGCCTCCATGTACAGTATCATGCAGCCTCCCCACCCCAGGCCTCCATGTACAGTATCATGCAGCCTCCCCACCCCAGGCCTCCATGTACAGTATCATGCAGCCTCCCCACCCCAGGCCTCCATGTACAGTATCATGCAGCCTCCCCAACCCAGGCCTCCATCATGGAGGCCTGGGTTGGGGAGGCTGCATGATACTGTACATGGAGGCCTGGGGTGGGGAGGCTGCATGATACTGTACATGGAGGCCTGGGGTGGGGAGGCTGCATGATACTGTACATGGAGGCCTGGGGTGGGGAGGCTGCATGATACTGTACATGGAGGCCTGGGGTGGGGAGGCTGCATGATACTGTACATGGAGGCTCCATGTACAGTATCATGCAGCCTCCCCACCCCAGGCCTCCATGTACAGTATCATACAGCCTCCCCACCCCAGGCCTCCATGTACAGTATCATGCAGCCTCCCCACCCCAGGCCTCTGACCACCGTGTACTCACTTTATATATATAAAAAAAAAAAAAACAAGTACTCACCGATCTTCTCCTTCCACTGCTGCTCTGTCCTGACGTCTCCTTGTTCCACTGCTGCTGTACTCCCTGCTCTCCTCCTTCCACTGCTGCTCGTCCTCCTCTCTCTCCCGGTGCTCCGGTCGGCGTCCTCCCTCCCTGCGCTCTGTGCACTCAGCAGAGCAGTCGCACAGGAGTGACGTCACCGCGCAGGCACAGGGGGAGTATGATGATGCAGAGCGGCGCTGGCCGCTCTATGCTTCATTATTACTGTGCGCGGTGACGGGGGAGGGGGGCCCCGGTGCCGCCGCTGACATCAGGCAGGAGGGCCCGGTGTCGGGGGCGGCAGCGGGTCATATAGTGGGCGCGTGCACTGTGACAGATCAGCGCAGCTTCTCTCTCACTGAGAGGAGCTGGCTGCTGATTGTCGGGTCCCCGCGGGCCCCAAACTGCCCGGGCCCGGTCGCGATGGCGACCGCTGCGACCGCGGTCGTTACGCCCCTGTACTATGTACACATACAACAATTGCATTAATGTTCTGTGAGCAAATAATTGTATAATTGTGGTCAGTTTGTCTAAACAGACCATCAAAGAGTAACAAAACCTTTGAAATATTTATCTGGGTCCAAAACGCTGCAAACCCTGATCATGGGCACATCGCCTAAAAAGCTAGGATGGATGGATGGATGGATGGATAGACAGACAAAGGTAAAACACATATATAATGTCCCACCCCCTACATATTCTAAGCTGGCTACTTTTAGTGACTTTCATGTACACTAAAGGATGTTGAACCTTGTATTTAAACAAAAATAATTAAAAATGATGTGGGGCCCCCCCTATTTTTGATAGCCAGCTAGTATAAAGCAGATGGCTTCAGTCTGCAAACTCTAGCTATCAGCTTCATCTTGGCTGGTGATTCAATTTGGAGGTCTCCCCACATTGTTTGTTTGTTTTTTTTTAATTATTTATAAATAAATAATTTAAAAAAAAAAACGTGAGGTTCCCCCAAAATTGAATTACCAGCCAAGGTAAAGCGAATTTAGGGTCTAGTATTCTCAGGGTGGGAAGATCCATGATTATTTGGCCCTTCACAGCCTAAAAGTAGCAGGCTGCAGCCACCCCAGAAGTGGTGCATCCATTAGATTTGCCATGGCTCATCCCGGTGCCCTGGTGCGGTGGCAAACAGGGTAATATATGGGGTTGATACCAGCTGTAATGTCACCTGGCATCAAGCCCAGAAGTTAGTGATGTCACGGCATATATCAGATACCCAACATAACGAACCCAGTCAGTAATAAAAAAAAATAAAGACGACAAAAATAAAATGTATTTGAAAAAAACACTCCCCAACGCATTCCCCCTTTCACCAATTTATTGAAAAGAAAAAATAAATCTGGTCCACCGTCATCCATATTGGAGGTCCCATGATGACTCTGGACTTACCAAAATTTAGATGGCACACTCAGGGAAAGTATCCCCTATTTTTTAGAAGAGCAGGCCCTGCATGCGAGGAGTGTGGATGCACTGATCTGAGTGCCACACTGGGGGACCGAGGGAGAACATTTATCTCCCATCTGACATGTTTGATCATGCCAGGTGGGAGATAAATCATTTTTTTAACAGCGCCGCCATTTTCTGCAACCTAATCATGATTTTCCGGTGTATACCGGTGATCACGTGCAAATGGACCTGAAAAATGGCCCGAATTGTGATCTCCAAGGTCTCAGCTACCCCCAAGATTTTACGACGCTGTGTGGCGCTATTTACTTTTTTTTGCTGCCATTTTAAAATGGTGGATCAAAATAAGTACCCTTTTTTGCCGCAGTTTTAATCCGCAAAACTGTCGTACAGGGGTTAAAGGGACTTTTTCAGCAGGTTTTTGCTATTTAATCTGAGAGAAGCATACTGTAGGGGCAGAGAACCTGATTCCACCGATGTGTCACTTTGCTCAGCAGCTTGCAGTAATTTCAATATAATCAGTGTTTTATCAGCAAGAGATTTTCACTGCTGCACTAGGTGTCTCATGCAAAATAGTCCAATTAATCAGTGTAACCCAGCCCCGACCACTGATTGGCAGGTTGATAACAATGTAGATTATAAATTGGAAGTTATTAAACAATGGTGTGGGCATGGTTATACACAGCTCAGTATTCATAGCAATGCTACATCTACAACAGAGAAAACAGAGATTTAAAGAAAACATGAAGAAAATATAAAATGAAGAAAAAGGCTATTCAGAAAAATAGTAGTGTCTATATTTTCATTTACAAACTCAATTATTTAAAGTTTAAAATGAAATTTGTTTCCAGGCTTTTCTGTTGATCACTGAACTATTTTAGATATTTAACCTTTATTTATAATAAGTGCTTCACATCTCTGTGGCATGGAATCAACTAACATCTGACACCTGCAAACAGATATTCAATCCCAAGTGGACTGGACTACATTCCACAGATCTTTTGCATCCTTAGGTTTTGTATCAAAACCAGCATTTTTATGTCACTCAACAAAATCTCAATCGGGTTAAGGTCTGGGGATTGAGCTGGCCTCTTCATAACATTAATCTTTTTGATCTAGAATTAGGATTTTGCCCACTTGATGGTGTGTTTGGGGTTGTAGTCCTGCTGAAACACCAATTTCAAAGGCATTTCGTCTTCACCATAAGGCAACATGACCTCTTCCAGTATTTTGATATATTCAAACTGGTCCATGGTGCCGGGTGTGCAATAAATGAGCCCAACTCCAGAGTAAGAGAAACATCCCCAAAACATTATGCTTGTACCTCCATGTGTTAGAGTCTTCACAGTGTACTGTGGTTTGAATTCAGTGTTTATGGATCATATCACAAACTATCTACGGAATTAGATCTAATAAGACCAATCCTGCTCTCATCTGTCCTTACAATGTTGCGCCACTTCTCTTTAGGCCAATCATTGTGTTTGTTGGCACATTGTAACCTTTTCAACATGTCTTTTTTCAGAAATGGTACTTTACGAGGGTTTCTTGCAAATCGTTTGACTTCGTGTAGGCATCTTCTGATGATTGCAGAAGTCACAAATAACTGAAGATCTTCTTTGATCTCGCTAGAGCCGTTCATTGGATGCTACTTTGCTATTCTTATTATTCTATGATCTATGTGAATGGTGTTTCGAGTTTTCTTCGCCATTTTAAAACATTGGAAATCTTGCTAGCTGAGCAGCCAATTATTTTCTGCATTTCTTTATATGTTTTCCCATCAACAATCAACTCTTTGATCAAAGTTATTTTTCCTTCAGTACATTGTTTGGAACAACCCATTTTACTCACGAGCAAGGGCTAAAGTCATCAGGTACAACATTCGCTGCCCTCTTTCTTTACACAAGGGTCATAAATGACACCTATTTCTTCACATGAATGACCTCATTAATTGAACTCTGCACTGCTATTAATTAGAACACCCCACTTTCATTAAATGAGTCAATTACACCCAACTAGCGGGGTGTATGTCATCACTGTTGATTCTGTCGGCTGCCCATTACTCGCCTACACCTAGTCATGATTTTTTAACCCTGTTGTATGACCTTTTCTGCCAAAAAAACATTAGGGAAGTTAGACTGCTATTATTTTGCACATAACAGCACTTAAAAATCACCTTCTTTTAACATCATAAACTTCCTTGAATTCATTTATAGTAGGAGATATCTACAATTAGAAATTAATCTGGCTCTTCTTCCCAGAAACAGTGAACTGTTCCCCAATGATTTATTCTGGTATTGTGTCATGATTCCTCAGTGCAGAGCATCTTACAGACTTGGAGATGTACAGGCCTGGCAGTGACACTATTCCTCTGTGCAGAGCATCTTGCTTTAGGAGATGCTCTGCGGCACTTACAGATCTGGCAGTGACACTATTCCTCTGTGCAGAGCATCTTGCTTTAGGAGATGCTCTGCGGCACTTACAGATCTGGCAGTGACACTATTCCTCTCTCCAGAGCATCTTGCTTTAGTAGAAGCTCTGAGGTGCCTTCCTTAGATTCTGAACTGGCAGCATGGTTTACTACACAGGAGTCCAGGTTGGTCTGGAAGGTGCTGGTTACTCAGCTTTTCCACCTTCCTGGTAATTGCCCAGGCTTTTTTACTGAGCATGCTTCCCAGAACCTCGTCAGTTGTATTTTCTGCCTCTGCTGTGTTGCTGTTACTTGTGTGTTGGCTTGTGTTCTGATCTTGGTTTTCTGACCCCAGACTGTTATTGACTTCTCTCTGTTTTTTCCCTTTATCTACTACATGTTCTCCTGGTATTCTGACCCTCAGCTTGTGACCTGACTACGCCCCTGTTTACCCCTTTTGATCATACGTTCCCTCCTGTTATTAGACCCCAGCTTTCCAGACTACCCTTTCGTCCATACTATCCGTAAGGTAGTGACTAGCGTTACATATTGTAGATCAACCCCATCAAGGCTTTTTTCGGCTGCATTTTTTTATGCAGAAAAAACGCTTTGTTTAACCCTTCAAGCATGGTGAATGTGACGTATTGAAAACTCATGTCCACTATGTGTTTAAAGACACTTTTGAACTGTGAGGCTTTTGGTGGACTTTTTTCCCTATAGGATTCTAGAGGAAGCCTGAAAAAATGTAGTTCTGTTGTCAAGCACATTATTTCATGTTTTCTACACCAAAATGCTTGAAAAAAAGGGTGAAATATATCAAGATAATTTCAGTAATAATGCAAAAATTAGGGTAGCTTGCTATTGTATATGTAGAGATTCAACTCTGGAAGGCAATGGCAGAGATGCAGTAATGAAGTATACACGGGTTTTCAGTCCAAAAAAAAGGGTCAGTGTTTTATTTATACTCAACAAAACAAACATAAGGCTACAGTCTTACTTCAGAGCAGGGATACAAAAGGAAAAAAAAAGTCCAGCTTGGCATACTGCACAGCAAAATGTCCAGGACATACCAGTCCATTCAGATATAGGTTTCTTTTTCCTTCACACAGACAGCATGCTTTGGTTCTCCAGCCCAATCACCCGTACACTGAGAAGTCCTGGCTGTCTGTTTATGCTGTGCTAATCATACACCTGTGCACATCAGGCGTCATCCCAAACCTGAACCTAGTAGAGAAGATCCAGGCCGGGATTAACCTTTTCTCTGCTGCTCACCAGTGCAAAAGGCACATGGTTAGAGGAATATAGCTCCCATCAATCATCATACACTTTAGGCTACTTTCACACTTGCGTTAGTCGCAATTCGCCGCTTTGGAAAATAGCGCAATCTGTTAACGGCTTGCGCTGTTTCCCATAGACTTGTATTGACGACGCATTGCGACTAATGTGTCTGTATTGCATCCGCCGCATTACGGATCAGTGGTGGAACAACTGACCGTCGGGTGGCAGGAACGCAGCATGTAGTGTTTTTTGAGTGGCGGAATCCTTTTTTTTTTCCAATGCTCAGCTCTTATGTGTAATCATTGAAATCAATGGCCTCTCTTGGCGGCCGAACGATCAGCTGATCGGCTGGCGGCAGCTTTTGTGAATGATCATCTGATCGGCCGGCGGCAGCTTTTGTGAATGATCAGCTGATCGCCCGGCGGCCGGCTTTTGAGAGCGATTCGCTGATTGCCTGGCTTTTGTGAACGATCAGCTGATCGCTATGCGGCTGGCCGTTGGGTGATCAGCTGATCGTTCAAAATACCCTGCCGCCGGTAAAACAGTAAAAAAAAAACAACGGATCGTTGTTTTGCAGCATCAGTCACATCAGTTGTGCCACTATCTGCAACGCATCCGTTGCATCAGTCACACAACTGATTGTGATGGATGCAAAACAATGCAAGTGCGAAAGCAGCCTTACTGTGTCACAATATTTTGGTACAAAGAACAGTAGAAAAATTGGAGCGGAAAAAAAACGCATCTCTTCTAGACACAAGAACATGATTTTTTCCCTTTCTAGCCTAAGTTTACACAATGAAAGAAAGAAAAATATATATATTCAGCCTACTCTTTAATTAGGTCAGAGCTTCACTGATTCACGGCTTGAAAACGGAGACCACACACAGACTTATGAGAAAGAGAAAATAGCCACCACCAGAAATCACAGGAATAAAAACTTTTCCTTTATTTCTTCATATTAAAAATGGTGCAAAGTGCAAATATAAAAAAACATGAAGTTCCCTTACACATTTCAGACCACACAGGGTTCTTAGTCTTGTATTTGTAACCTATGACTAAGGACCCTGTGTGGTCTGAAACATGTAAGAAAACATCATGTTTGTTTATATTTGCACTTTGCACCATTTTTAATATGAAGAAATAAAGGAAAAGTTTTTTGATTTTTGGTGCTGGCTTTTTTGTATAAGTTTACATAACATAATTAAATTTAGTAAATCTACCCCAATGGTTTAATATTTGCTATGAATTTGTGAGAAAATAACAACACATCTGCAACATATAAATGCCTATAAACTTTCTGTCGTGATCTTAAATTGGTTTTAGGCTGTGTGCGCATATGTGCTTTTTTCATGCTTTTACGCTGCGTTCTGCACCACAGCGTAAACATATGCGTCCTGCGTCCCCAGCACAATCTATGAAGATTGTGCAAATTCCATCCGCACGTTGCGTTTCGGCTGCTGAAATATTTTGCCAAAGCGCTGCGTTCTAAAAAGCAGCATGTCACTTCTTTTGAGCATTCCAGATGCTTTTGCCACTCTGTCTATGGCAGAGCAAGCATCCAGAACGCATGAATTCCGCATGCACAATGCTTTCAAAACGCGGCTTTTCGGCTGCGTTTTGAAACGCACATGCAGCAACTTAAACGCTGCGGAATAGAACGCGGAGACGTGCTCACATACCCTAACTATCTGTTTGTCGTCAGCTAAATAATGCCATCTAGTTATCCATTTACTGGTTTACCTGCAGTCATGATTCTGCTCCGATGTCTTGCAGGGGTAGTCACAACATGAAGCGTTGATCATTTCCCTTGCTTTCACTAAAAAGCACAATTCTTTTCTTACTCATTGACTTTCCTAACCAGGTAACATCAAGAGCACAATGAAAGCTGCTGCCTGACACTGTCTCCCCCTTCTTGTGGCCCGACACGTATTTAATACTTTGCATACAGCTCTTGTCAAATTATGCTGACAATGTGTCACTCTGGAATGGACAAATTGAATGCTGATAAAAATCCCAAATGTTTCAGAGAAGGAGCTGACTTCATTGTAAGAGCTGTCATGGTGCTGATGGATTCCCTCTTAATATCTACATGGGAAATGCGTATATGTAATTGTATGGAGCCCTCCGGAGCTGGAGAGATGACAAGGATTACCAAAGCCTTGCTTACGTTTACCGTTTGCGGTCTTCATTACGAAACGCTGGACAAGGTCATGCAATGTTGTACAAAGTGGCAAATCTGGAAGTATATCTATTTAAAGAAATAAATATATTGTACAGAAGGTTAATAATGATATATAAAATATCACAGTCAGTGCATTAAGATTAGATAAAGTCTTCAGGCCCTAATATTTCTCCAGAGCTAATGTCAAATAACATCCCACTCCATAGGCTCACATTATATACATAACGTGTGCTAATGTATATCAACTACACGTGTTTAGCATCCAAAAAATGTAGTTGATTTCAAAAAAACATTCAATGGAAGCACAGAATTAATTTAAAGGGTATGAGCAAAATACACTCCTTCTATGCCATTTGAACTCCAAATGAATAAGATTTATTTTATGAGCGCTCACTAAATCATAACAGAACACAGGCTAGAGAATAGTGTACTGTAGACTTCTGCTTTATTGGAGAAGTCCATTTTTATATTTTGTTTTCAGAATTGATGTCATTGCAACAATATACAGTAAAACCTTCAATTACGAGCATAATTGGTTACGGGAGTGTGCTCTTAAACCAAGTTACTCTAATAGCAAAGCGAATTTTTAAAAATATATAATAGCAACAAAAAGAGGAATAAATATCCTCCAAAAATTAAGCATTACTTACAGCAAAGATAGGGCTGCAGTTGTACATCGCCCAGGCCAAAAATTAGTACTTTAGCAGAATACAGCTAAGCCCCCACTAAGTGAAGGCATCACAGGTGCAGGAGGAGCAAAATACACACACACTTCCAAAAAATGGAGGGGGCGATTGCTGGATGATAAAACTGCACACTGATGGCTTGCATAGAGCGCTGTTCTTACATGCAGATGCACAGTCACAAGCCTGCAGCTTATTAGGTGATGCCCATACTATTAGATAAGGCAACCTGCCAAGCCGTACTCCATCTGTGCACCATACAGGGACAAGAACTCTAATATGCAAGGCCTAACAGAAAGGGGCCTGGCTGTATCCTGTACAAAAAAATATGAGGTTTTAGTTGGTATTATGGCCAGAATACGGAAGCCTACAACCCTCGTCACGGGAACCTCATGCTTGTAGGTCCCTACACTAAATATAAAAAATAGCAACAAAAAGAGGAATAAATATCCTCCGAAAATTAAGCATTACTAAACTTTCCCAGTTCTTGGACCAGACTATTTAATACAAAATAACTCATCTGGAATGTAAATAGACCAAACTCACAGAAAAAGTAAGGCAAGATTGTAAGAATAAGCGTCTTACCTTATGCTGCAGCTTTAGCATTACGTTTTCTAAAAGGTCCATTCTCCCTCGATATCCTAATGGTATAATGTCAGTCTGTCCCTGTTTAAGTGCCAAGATTTGTGAGTGAAATACGCTTTTTCTATCCTATTTGAACTTCAAATTAATAAGATTTGTTTTATGAGTGCTGTTTAATAATAACAACACACAGGCTAGAGTATGCTGTGCTCTAGACTTCTGCTTTATTAGATCATGTGACCAGTTATATAGTATCTCAAACAAAGATCCCGGAACTATGCACTAATTGGAGCAGTAGGGGTGTGATAGAAATTTGAAACTTCCCCGCCCTTCAGTGCTAGCTGATCCTTATGACATCATAAGTTATAAGATCAGATGGATACCACAGGAGAAAAATGGATTCTGTTCTCTCACATGGGGTATTCTAGTTTACTGCTATTCTACTCAAAGCTGTGTTTGGCTTTCATCAGCACTACCTGTAACAATAAATGGAACAGCAATGGGCATGAACCATTCAACCTATGGTTGGTGCGCTGTCTTGTAGCATGGGGAAAACATTTCACATAAGTCTCCTATTCTCAGAGTTCATACTAAATCCATACAGTTCTAACATATATAATAGTTTAAAAAAAAAAAAAAAAAAACAGCCAGCATAACATTCCATAACATTGTTTTTATATTTTAGGAGCAAAGCTTTAAAATCATTATCACAGTCACAATGGAGAAAAAAATATTTCTACAACTGGAGTGACGCGTTTCTGACCATGACATTATGGCCTATGATTAAAGGCCGCCTGGTCGGAAACGCATCAGTCAATTTCTAATGTTTTTGCTCCATTCTATGAAAATAATTTTAAAGCTTTGTTAATGAAGAAATAAAGTTCAGAGTCGTATGTAACGTTCTGCTGGCATTTCTTGGATCTATTACCATTGCTGAAATCGGAAAATTGTGGTGAGCAAAAGGACTGTTTCTATTTTAGAATTCTAACATGTTGTCAGTCTATGGATTTGATAGGTGACAGTTTTTGCAGACCGGTATACTCCTTTTAATACTGTTCACACAAGCAACAATGTTTTAATTTTTAATGGACTATATTAACTTTACTAGGCTTTCGAAATTTCTGAACACAAGAGTAGTTCTGCAGACCGGGGTATACCATATTTTTGGTTTGTAAGATGCACTTTTTTTCCCCCAAAACTGGGGGAAAAATTGGGGTGCATCTTACAAACCACATATGGCTTACCGTGGTGGTGCAAGGTTGGCAATTTGGAGGGGGGTTTCACTGCAGTGGAGCAGCTCAGGAGGGTCAGTGTGGGGCAGCGGAGGGTCGGTGATACTACGGGCTCGTAGAGTGTCATTGCGTCTGGCGCCATTTTTGTGCCGGTGGGCTTGGAGGAAGGGGTGTCGCGGCTCAGAAGGGTCAGTGTGCTGCAGCGCAGGGTCAGCGATACTGTGGGCTTGTAGGGTGTCGCAGGGGCAGACACCATTGATCTTCCAGCGGACTGCGGTCTGATTTGAATCACCGGCGGTTGGTGGAGCGGCTCAGGAAGGTCACAGGAGGCAGGATAGGCGTAGTTGCGAGCTCAGAGGAGGGGGTGTCGCGGCTCAGGAGGGTCAGTGTGAGGGTGAGCCGCTGGTCAGCTAATATAAAATGCACTAGAATCATAAGACAGACCCTCATTTTAACAGTAAAAATTATTTTTTTCCTATTTTCCTTCTTCAAATTTGGGGTGAGTCTTACAATCCGGTGCGTCTTATAAAACAAAAAATACGGTACTTCCTAGTAAAGGTACTAAAAATCTGATAGAAACCTCAGTAACCCTCAATATTACAAGTGAGAGCTTTACTGCTCATTTGCTTTTGCTCAAAGCAACCACAAGCAAAGTTAGAAAACTCTAAATATGCGTAAGTTATATATTGTTAATTATAGACACGCATAAGTAGTCTCATCAAAATGCTGGAGTTGTGCATTGGACAATAGGCAATAGTCTGCATGGTTAATCTTAGCTTCTTTGTATTCCAGTTGGTTCCCATATTTTGCACAATAGCAGACCTAAAGGAGTCTGACATCTGTATTCAGTTGTCACACAGCTCCCATCTCAGTGTCTGATCTCGGAGAGTGACAGGATAATGTGTTCTGTTCTTAAACTCAAAGTGTCTCAGATGATGCACTCCTTCTTATTGCCGCTTCTAATCTTCGTCCTGCAGACATTATAGGTCTAATTTTGAGCCTCTTTCTTGGAAGGCTACAAAAAGCAAAAAGCAAATAGAAAAAAAGTTTTTAGAATGTTGTGATATGATTTAAGGATGTTATGGAAACATGGGAGAAGAGGGTAGCACTCTTGGAAATAGCAAATTGTACTATAGAGTACCATAGAATTACCGTAATAAAAGGGTTGTCTCACCTAGAAAATCTTTTTAAAATACCCTCTTAAGGTAATATCTTTTAATACAGGGCAGTGCCCCATTTATAAGCTTGATCTTTTAATTTGAGGAGAGGGAAGTACAAAAGACCATCCCTATTTCTGCCGGGCACTGTGCATTACACATGTAGCAATTCAGTTTGAATGACCACAATGTACACTACTCAATATTGAAATTGCAACACCAAGAAGGAAAAGTCTGGGAATTATGAAAATCAAGGGATCCATAGACATTTTGGATTTATTCAGTATTGCAGTATCGAATATGAGCGCCACGTTTAGAAATGCTTTCTCTTGGCTGCTATTACTAAGGTTATTAATGATTGTACTAGGGCACTCAAATCATGAAGATAGTTTGTTGGCAATTCTCTTTGCAATTTCCAACCGATAAGGTCCCAGATGTGCTTGATGGCAGAAAAGTCTGGAGACACAGACCATGGTAGCATATTTAGGCCACGTAGGCTGCTCACAGTAACACAAGCAACATAGCAACATATAGCCTGTCGTTGTGTCGAAAAAAACGCTCCATCGACACTGGAGAAATGACCGTACCTTTGGTTCCATAATCAATTTAATGTAATGCTGAGTTGTTAGTGTACTTAAAATGAACACTGAAGGGGTCCAGCTTCCTTACATTATGCCACCACACACTATAATCCCAGGAATAGGACCAGTGTAACATTACTTTGTCAAGGCTTTTTCATGGTGTCTACCTGGTCTCATCAGATTCTAAGAATGGTTTGCAGTCATCCATTCTGTACAGTAAGTGAAATATATCACAAACTAACTCTAAGGTGTCAAATAGTGTGTGCACACACCATCAGAAGGCACTTGCCCAACATTGGGCTATGAACCAGACTTTCAGCTAATAGTGTTCCATTGACCTCACGCCACTGCTCTCAAAGGCTATCCTGGTGCAATTCAAGACAGCAATGGACGCTGTAATGCAGGTCTATCTTTTTCAGTTATGATTCCTACTTTTGTCTTGATTGTAATGAAAATCTGAGATTGGTTAGGAGTAGTGATGAGCGAGTACTAAAAAGCTCGGGTGCTCGAAGCTCGGGCCGAGCCTCCCAAGATACTCGTGTACTCGGCCCGAGCACCGAGCCCAATGTTATCTATGGGAGACCCGAGTATTTTTGTGAAATGACCCCCCGGCAGCATGTAGAAACCCTAAAAATGTCACAAAAGTCTCAGAAGAGTGCTCAAATGACATGGCATCAGCATGGGGAAGACCCCTTGAAGCATTTATCACTCAAAAGTCACAGCTGTGAACAATTTTGTCCAAGTTTTACGCCATTTTTACGGACTCACCAGAAAACCTTCCAAAATGACACCAAAATGAATTTTCATGGCGGAAATGTTAAGGGCACATACCCAATAGTGAGATAGAGCTGGTGTATGTTACTTTTTGAGATTAATACATGAAAGATTTTACATGAAAACCTTGTGTGGCACTCCGATGTCCAAAACGCACGTTTTGTGCTTTTTACTAGCGATGTCGGTCATTTTTTTTTTTTTATTCTATCTCCCTCAGTCCGTCGGTCTGTCTCTCTCTGTCTTGTCTGTCCCCCTCTCACAGTCTGTCGGTCAGTTCCCCCCCTCTCTCTTACTTACCGTTCCCCGATCACTGCCGCGGCGCTGCACAGCTGTTCAAACTCCGGTGGCTTTTCCTCTTTTGAAAAAGCCGGCCGCTCATTAATCAATCTCCTATTCCCTGCTTTCCTGCTTTTCGGCGCCTATGATTGGTTGCAGTGAGACACGCTCCCACACTGAGTGACAGCTGTCTCACTGCACCCAATCACAGCAGCCGGTGTGTGTATACTGTGCAGTGAAATAAATAATTAAATAATTAAAAAAAACGGCGTGCGGTCCCCCCAATTTTAATACCAGCCAGATAAAGCCATACGGCTGAAGGCTGGTATTCTCAGGATGGGGAGCTCCACGTTATGGGGAGCCCCCCACCCTAACAATATCAGTCAGCAGCCGCCCAGAATTGCCGCATACATTAGATGCGACAGTTCTGGGGCTGTACCCGGCTCTTCCCGATTTACCCTAGTGCGTTGGCAAATCGGGGTAATAAGGAGTTAATGGCAGCCCATAGCTGCCACTAAATCCTAGATTAATCATGTCAGGTGTCTCCCCGAGATTCCTTCCATGATTAATCTGTAAATTACAGTTAAAAAACACACACACCCGAAAAATCCTTTATTAGAAATAAAAAACACTAACAAAGTCCCTCATTACCAATTTATTAACCCCGACAAACCCTCCATGTCCGGCGTACTCCACAGTCCTCCAGCGTCGCGTCCAGCTCTGCTGCATGGAAGTGACAGGAGCTGCAGAATACACCGCCGCTCCGGTCACCTCCACGCAGCTAATGAGATGAGTATAGCGATCAGCTGAGCTGTCACTGAGGTTACCTGGATCCAGCGGTGGATGCAGCGGTGGCCGCGGGTAACCTCAGTGACAGCTCAGCTGATCGCGCTACTCACCGCCGCTCCAGTCAGCTCCATGCACCAACTGAGGTGAGTATAGCGATCAGCTGCTGTCACTGAGGTTAATCGCGGCCACCGCTGGATCCAGCGGTGGCCGGGAGTTACCTGACTGACAGCAGCTGATCGCGCTATTCCCTTCATTAGCTGCGTGGAGGTGACCGGAGCGGCGGTGTCTTCTGCAGCTCCTGTCACTTCCATGCAGCAGAGCTGGACGCGACGCCGGAGTCCGTGGAGTACGCCGGACATGGAGGGTTTGTCGGGGTTAATAAATTGGTAATGAGGGACTTTGTTAGTGTTTTTTATTTCTAATAAAGGATTTTTCGGGTGTGTGTTTTTTAACTGTAATTTACAGATTAATCATGGAAGGAATCTCGGGGAGACGCCTGACATGATTAATCTAGGATTTAGTGGCAGCTATGGGCTGCCATTAACTCCTTATTACCCCGATTTGCCAATGCACTAGGGTAAATCGGGAAGAGCCGGGTACAGCCCCAGAACTGTCGCATATAATGTATGCGGCAATTCTGGGCAGCTGCTGACTGATATTGTTAGGGTGGGGGGCTCCCCATAACGTGGAGCTCCCCATCCTGAGAATACCAGCCTTCAGCTGTATGGCTTTATCTGGCTGGTATTAAAATTGGGGGGACCGCACGCCGTTTTTTTTAATTATTTATTTATTTATTTTACTGCACAGTATAGACCCGCCCACCGGCTGCTGTGATTGGGTGCAGTGTGACACCTGTCACTCAGCGTGGGGGCGTGTCTCACTGCAACCAATCATAGGCGCCTGTGGGCGTGGGAAGCAGGGAATATGAGATGGCTGTGTACAGAGCACAGCGCGCCGGCCGGTATAAAGGCTCGGTCACGCTGTGCAGGCCGGCCAATCACTGCAATTCCACAACTAACAGGGCTGTGGCATTGCAGTGGTCTGCCAGCCAATCCCTGCATGAGGGCTGGCTCTCAAAAGAGCGCCAACATGCAGGGATGAAGAACACGAGTAAAGCACGAGTATTGCAAAATTACTCGGTACCCGCCGAGTAGCCCGAGTACAGTGATACTCGTGCGAGTACCGAGTAGTAACAAGCATACTCGCTCATCACTAGTTAGGAGTAGTGATGAGCGAGCACTACCATGCTCAGCTGCTTAGTACTCGTAATGAACATTTTGACACTTTGGACCGACTCAATTTGTTTACCAAGTATAATGGAAGTCTGCAGGGAATGCGAGCATTTTTTTGGAAGCTCTTCCAGAAAAATGCTTCAGTTTCTCATTGACTTCCGCTATACTCTGTAAACTAATGAATGCCTAATAAACACAACTAATGATGCAACAAAAAGACAGCTAAAAATATATATATATAAAAAAGCATGATAAAAGGCCCAAAATGCAATACCTTGGCTTCTCAGTAAAGTTTATTTGGGGGCCCACCATAGAACATAGAAATTAAAAAGCCAATATGCTTCGTCAGCTCCATCCTGAATTCAATTGTAGGTTACTCCACAATATACTTGAGACTCGCAAGCTTATAGGCACAGACATAAGCATACATAGAAATCATGGGGCCCTATAGCAAAAGTGTAAATATGGACTTCACCCTCCATAAAAATTTATAAAATCCGCAAGGTCACAGCACATAAGCGCAGTCACAGACGGGCATACATCCCAGTTTTTAAGGGCAGAGAGAGAGAGACAATTATTGCTGCACATTCATAGAATTAGTGCCCCTACTGAAGTCCCTTTGTGTTCTCACCTACTTCGATACCGCTATCATGGTTCCCATAAAGAATGATGTTCCCCACACACAGTATAATACCCCGGCAGTGAATTTCCCCACACAATTTTTCCCTATACTGAGTCAAAAGGAGGAGGGCGGTCCGCGCTCAGTTCGGTTGATTGAATGTATGGGTACGAAATGACCAGATCCAACAGTAGTGATCTTGTCTTTATTAAGAACTAGCTGTAGTACCTGGCGTTGCCGGGGATAGTAACTTTCTCTGTCTGTCTCTATCTCTGTGTCTGTCATTGTCTGTCTGTCTCTATCTCTGTCTGTCTCTCTGTCTCTCTCTGTGTCTGTCTCTGTCTAGTTCTATCTCTGTGTCTGTCTCTGTCTGTCTCTATCTCTGTGTCTCTCTCTCTATCTGTCTGTCTCTCTGTGTCTGTCTCTGTCTGTCTCTCTCTGTGTCTGTCTGTATCTCTCTCTATATCTGTCTCTCTCCTCTCTCTCTCTGACTTTGTCTGTCTCTATCTCTGTGTCTGTCTCTGTCTGTCTCTATCCCTGTCTCTGTCATTTTCCCCATGTCTGTCTTCCCCATGTCTGTCTCTTTCCCATGTCTGTCTCTTTCCCCATGTCTGTTTCTTTCCCCATGTCTGTTTCTTTCCCCGTGTCTGTCTCTTTCCCTGTGTCTGTCTCTTTCCCCGTGTATGTCTCTCTTTCTTTGTCTCTTTCTCTGTCTGTCTCTTTGTCTGTGCATATGTCTGTCTGTCTCTTTTGCTGTCTGTCTTTCTCTGTCTGCCTATGTCTGTCTGTCTCTTTCCTTGTCTGTCTCTTTCCTGTTCTGTCTCTCTCTCTTGCTCTCTCTCTCCCTGTCTGTTTCTATATGTCTGCCTCTTACTCTGTCTGTGTCTATGTCTGTCTGTCTCTGTCTTTCTCTCTCTCTGTCACTTTCTCTATCTGCCTCATACTCTGTCTGTGTCTGTTTGTCTGTCTCTGTCTGTCTCTATGTGTCTTTCCATCGACAACTTATTACCTCACACATAAGCTTCTTATACTAACAATTTCCTTTGTTCCTATAGCAACCACTCACAGCTCCTATTAATAACCTATAGCTTGCAGCTCCATTGACTTTAAAGGAGGCAGGTTTTTTGGAGAGTAACGGTAAAGCGTGGGGTTACATTTTTCTGTCAAAACATAGTCTATGATGTTCTCTGAGTCACATGGGGTGTCTGTGCAAAATTTCGTGATTGTAAATGCAACGGTGCAGATCCCTTTAGCGGACATACATACACACACATACACACACACACACACACACACACACACATACATACACTCAGCTTTATCTATTAGATTTAAAACATTGCTTACTGTACAACGTATTTCGGCAATATCTGCCTTCGTCAGGTACATAACAGTACTTACCGTACATGAGTGTGACATATATATGTATATGCCCATGGGCAAGATGATATATTGATTGTTGGATCAATAACAGATGATGTACCTATAATGACATGCATATCTCTGTTTAGACAAAAATAACCCATAGATGAGTAAACAGTCAGCAGTTTTCTATTTCTGACATGATTGCCATTAATGCACAGCTTGATATGTATTCATTACTAATAACCTGAACTGTATCAATATATGAATTCTTTACTAATTATGGGACCGTATAATGTTAGCATCTTAGTGAAGATACAATTACTGCTGTGATTTGTTGGCGCAATTAAATGCATCGTTATTGTGTATTAGTGATTATAATGTATCTCTCTTTGTTGTTTTTTGCATGCACAGCCTCAATGCGGACTGTATTACTTTGAATTCGGCTTCCTGGTTTCCAAACTACATATTAGGCTGTGTTCACACAGTGCATTTTTGCTGTGTTTTTTTTTTTGCAGCAAAACCTGAACTCTTGGCAGTAAAAAAGTTGCGTTTCTGCTGCTTTTTTGGTTTGTCATTTGTCTGCAGTACATGTTTAGGCTAGCGCCACACATCCGTGCCTCCGGTACGTGTTTGGCATTTTTTACACGTACCGGCGGCACGGAGACATGTTCAGCAATGCTACCCTATGGTAGCAGGCACACACACGTAAAACCACACGGAACGTGTGTCCGTGTGCGTTTGTACGTGTGTGCGATTTTCAAAGCGCTGACATGTCAGTGTTTTCTCCGGCAGCACGGGTGTCACACGGCCCGCACCCGTACCACACGGGTGTAGTGTGGATGCGGTCCCGTGTGACACGCGCCGGAGAAAACACACATGTCAGTGAAAAAAAAACAAAACATTAACTCACCTTCTCCAGCCCTCCTGTCTCTGCCGCTGCTGCCTCTTGCTGCCGACCGCCGCTCATTATTCTCATTGAATATTCACTTCACTGCCTGGCAGCAGCGGGGAGACGGGAGGGCTGGAGACCGAGGATCAGCACCACGGACAGCAGCGCGGACATCAGGAAGGACCAGGTGAGTATAATAATTACCGATTCTACGTGTGCTATCGCGGATAGCACACGTAGAACACACGTGTCACGCACATACCAGAGACACGTACTTACCTGCACGCAACACGCAGGGAAAATACGTGTCTCTCGGCACGTGCGTGAATTTCACGTGAGTGTGGCAGAAGCCTTAAATAAAGTTCCGTGTTTTCCGGTTTATAAGACGCACCAGATTATAAGACGTACCACAAATTTAGAGAAAAAACAGGTGAAAAAAATGGGGTTCGTCTTATAATCCAGTAGTGTCTTACTGGAGAGGGGCAGCAGCAGTGGTGGAGCGGGGTCACAGGAGGCAGGGGCACTGGTAGAGCAGGGTGCAGGCAGTTCAGCTGGCGGGTGTCCCAGATGCTATCCCAGAAATTGTCGGTGGTGGTGGCTGTGCTGGTGCAGCTGTGCTGAGGTGGCTGTACTGGTGCTTGGGCGGCTGTGCTAGTGCTAGGGTGACCATGCTGGTGCTGGGTTGGCTGTGCTGGGGCGGCTGTGCTGCTAAGGTTACTGTGCTGGTGCAGCTCTGCTGGTGCTGGGGTGGCTGTACTGGTGCTAGGGTTACTATGCTGATGCAGCTGTGCTGGTGCTGTGGGGACTGTGCTGATACTGGGGCAGCTGTGCTGGTGCTGGGGTGACTGTGCTAGTGCTAGGTCAGATGCGCTGGGGCAGCTCTGCTGGGGCTAGAGTGGCTGTGCTGGGGCTAGGGTGACTGTGATGATGCTGGGGCAGTTTTGCTGGGGCTGGAGTGGCTGTGCTGGGGCTAGGGTGACTGTGATGATACTGAGGCAGTTTTGCTGGGGCTGGAGTGGCTGTGCTGGGACTAGGGTGACTGTGATGATGCTGGGGCAGCTGTGCTGTGGCAGCTGGGCTTTTTATTAGCATGTATTTGCAAAAAAACAATGAAAAAAACATTGCAAACAAATATAGTGTGAACATAACCTTGGATTCCTGGTGCTCATTCCTAATGAAACACATCATGGTATACCATATTTTCAGTACTGACCTGACGGCAGGGGTTGTTGGCAAAGAAGCATATAGCAGCATTCAAATACATACTGATGGGCTGACAGTAAGTGGTTATCAATGCAGGAAACAGCAGGAGAATAAAGTCTTGCATTATAGCGGCGGTGTACCTGGTGCACTACGTGATTGAAAGTATTTTATGGATACTACTTTTTTGCAGGAATGAAAGTAACGGACAGCTATAGTTTTTTATGACTCAATACAAAAAAAATATAAGAAAATGGAAAAAAATACTATTATATTATTTAATAGTGGAAATGGGGTTGGCTATGTTGAAATTATTACTGTGTTAGCACTACTGATTGGTACAGGCTACATTTTTGGGCACAAAATTGTTTGGAATAGATTTACATCATTGTTTGGGAACAATTTGACACCCCCAACAAGGTTAAGATTGGCCCACAAGGGAACAGATGAATCCCCCAGTGAGCCCTGTGCAGGTGTGGGCCCCCTAAAATTGGAGTATCTGGCACAATACACTTGATTCACTATGTATGGACAAGGCAGCATGTCATCATTTAATTAACTGCCTAGTTTATTATATAGAAGCCGGGGTAAATTTGTGAATGAGGGTAATGTAATATTTGCTTGTAGCTGAACAATGATTCCTGGAAGAGTCAAGGCTGCGGATGAGCCTTTGGCACCCCAGTTGGACACTGCCCTCCACTGATTCCTTTTCTTCTCAGTCATTTATCTATCAGTGCTATAAAATATGAGCAAGAAGCCATTGTTATATTATTTCATTTCATGTACTTACATATTCTTTCTTATTATTACATTTCACATAAAACATAGTGACAGAAAAGAATAGGGCTACGTGCAGATGGAGATTTTTGGAGGTGTTGAAAAATCATACGTTTTTCAAGGATACATTTAATTCAGCTTCAAATAATTGACAAAAGGTTTTTCAAACTTGAAGTGTAAAAAATAAGCAAAAAATAAAAACTCTGTACACATGAACAGCCAAGAAGAATAACATTGAAATGAATAGTAAGAGGCTTTTAAGTATTTTTGTGGCATATTTTTGGAGTGGTTTCAGTATTTATTTTTCTGTAATATAGGAAAACATCATTTCCATCTCTGGTTATAAAAGCAGCCATCCTGTGTGCTTCAGAGTGTTTATAACTTTGCTGGTGTAAGCTAATTAAGATTGCTAATCATGTTTAATTAACAATGTCAGTGACGCTTAATTTAGCTAAGTTGAAATACTATTCTGTCATGTTCTAAAAATATGAAAAGAAGAGAAATGGCATTACACTAGGAAAGTTGTGCATGCCTTCCGTTAATTATTGGATGCATGGCCAGGTTCCTTGTCATTAAAGTTTTGCTTGAGATCTTTATTCTTTGACATTAAGGCTATGTTCACACTGAATTTGTAGGAAACAATTTTTAGCAGCTGATTCTCTCCAAAATCCTCCTGAAAAAACGTTTTCTAATAATTTCTATGAGAAATCCACTTGTTATTAATATGAGGGGTTTTTTTCTGAGTCACATGTACTTCTTCACCCTGACATTGAATGATCATAAACAGGCAACAAAATGCAGGGGAATGATCATAAACAGGCAACAAAATGCAGGGGAAAAAAGAACATGCCGCCACAATAGCTTGCAGCAGATTTCTTAGTGTGAGACATGTAATGACAGACAGTCTGCTCTTACTAATGAGATTTGTAATGACAGACAGTCACTGATGTCACTGCTGAGCTTTGTGTGAATACAGTGTTTGGAGTACAGCAGTGATAGATTACTAATACTTCTCCAATTTTCATACTGGCAGCCAGTCAGAGGGGAGCAGTATGGAAGGAGAGAGAATACAGCTTTAGTTAATAAAATTGTCTTCAGTTACAGTCTAGAGTCTTCAGTCCTTCATTTATTTTGAGATTACCTGATATGTAGTTTTCGAGATTTTTATTGTAGGAGTGTCTTTCACAGCAGCAGTTAAGGAGATAATGGCAGCAGGTGGAGCTCAGCTCTACCTGCTAATGTTATAAGCAGACCCTGGTTGAATAACACAGCCACCATCGGCCAGCAAAATAGAGAAGCAGCACTTAAGCTTGCTTGTTATATTTTGTATTTACAGGGATTCTGTCAGTAAGATCAACATTAATACATCTGTGAGAATACAATATATTTTTCTATGTGTTTTTTTTACTGTGAGAATAATTTATATATACTTTTCTATATGCTTTTGCTATAACTAAGTTTTTATTTCTATATGAGTAAAAAGAGCCTGTAAGCATGTCTACACCAAGGTGATATCATGAAACACGGGAACAGTAGGAAAATATTAATAAAGATGGCCGGCTGTATTTGGTACGTGACAAAGACTTTGCAAGTTATGGAGTTGGAACACAGGAGGAGCTGAAGTGGAAGTCTCAAAACATGGAGAAACGTCACAGGCTTTTTGCATATGCTTTTAATATACTGTATTCAATGGCATACTTAGGAATATTGCTAAAAGATTAACCCATTATCGCTCTATAAAAAGGCTTGTAAAAATAAAGCATGTCACTTGTGCACCTGCTCTTACTGCGAGGGGTTTATCGCAGCTGCGATATCATGGTTATAGCTGGCGTAGCGAACATTATCGCTACGCCAGTTTCACATGCACTCACCTGCCCTGCGACATCGCTCTGGGCGGCGACCCGCCTCCTTATTAAGGGGGCAGGTCGTGCAGCGTTATAGCGACGTCCCGCGGCAGGCGGCCAATAGAAGCGGAGGGGCGGAGATGAGCGGGACGTAAACATCCCGCCCACCTCCTTCCTTCCACATTGGCAGCTGTGACGCAGGTAGAATATGTTCCTTGCTCCTGCGGCTTCACACACAGCGATGTGTGCTGCCGCTGGAACGAGGAACAACATCGTAACATTGGTCATTTACAAAATCCTGGAAATGATCGACGCTACACCGATGATACGATTATGACACTTTTGCGCTCGTTAATCGTATCAAAAAGGCTTTACACACTACGATATCGACAGCGAGGCCGGATGTGCGTCACTTTCAATTTGACCCCACCGACATCACACCTGCAATGTCGTAGTGTGCAAAGGGCCCCTTATAGTTCCCTCATGAGATGTAGGCAAAATCACCATGAAAGAGAAATATTGACCAAAAAGCAATATATTTTAAAATGTTAGACTTTATTGAAATCAGTATAAAAACAAATCTTGCATTATTTAATAGAAGACAGAAATATTCCCAAATAGCAGCAAAACAGGACCAAATGCCAGTGCCCATAAGACCAATTAATGTAAAATACAAAATAAATTGTAGATTATTAGGGCTAAGATCCAAATGGAGTGCTTGAAGACATAGCCATGTGCAAAGACAGCAGTGGGATTTGGGGATATAAATAATCTGCTTGATATAAAATATATAACCCAAAGTGATGACAGATCTATTACTTGTGTGCTCAGATATGCAAAGCCTTAATATGGACCCAATGAGAAGGTGGTATGGTCCTTATGATTTACCTTAGTAGCTGATCTAAGTGTCCTTCCTGCGGTGGACCCTCACGCGCGTTTCATCTATTTGTGACTTCCTCAGGGGCGCTGGTTTGGAATGGGATGTGATTTGACTCTGAATTCATTTGAGACTTACCCATTCCACTCTATAGGTGTGAGAAAAAAAAATGCCAAGTATGGCACCCAATTTTTATGGATACATTGCAATTCTGTTCCATTGAAAACTGTAAATTATTAATAGCTGCTGCTGTAAAAAAACAGATTATACATGAATGACAAGTGAAAAGAAATTTGTGGCACTTTTCTGGATGAAAATCTGACTGATTTCTTATACCTTCATGTGAACTCACCTTTTCAGGTGTTAGCTACCTGTCCCTAATTTAGAAAAGCAGCTGTCCAATTCCTGACATTGTTCTCATTCTGAAGACCATTTATTTTTCAGTCCTAGTGTCTGAAGTCACTAAACAATGACATTTGCACATGGGACATTGCAAGCGGCAGGATTAACTTGCTCACAATAAAGACACCCAATAATTAAGCCTTGCGATAACAATAGTCAGTATATACGGTGTGAATCCGGGGAATATTTAAGACTGCATTGTATGTTTTTTTATTCATTTAAATGGGAATATAACAAACTGTGAAAGATTGACTTTGTCAGATTGTGAAGAATGGACTAAATTAAACTAACCACGATCAGAAAACAGTAGCAGATGTTCATTCAGTGGCTGCATCTTCTTAATGTTTCTGCTTGAGGTGTCTAAGCTCTGATAACGTTCCCTCTTTAATTAAAGTGGAGAGATTGGTATTGTTGCCGGTTTCATTTGGAAAGGCTTGGGCAGGCTGGTTGCTAATTTGCCGCAGCATTTAAACACAAATGAAAGTCAGAATGTGTCCCAGTGCAGCTGAGGCTCCGGTTCAGCACATATTATACAAGATTGTCCTGTTATATCTGTCAAACTCCTTCAGTGCCAGACAAGAATTTCCGCAACGTTGAAGCTTTTGCCTCTCCCTCCCAGCGGGATTGTAGTTTCAACTTTAACAAGTTGCGTTTAATTACAAAGTGTCACTAGCTACTAATAAATTGATAGGCTAAATCCCCAGCAAAGACGTAGGCTGTACCTATTTTATTTATTCACTTCTAATATTTGATTGCGCTTCCACTAGAAAAGATATCCTAGCATATATGAAAATATTGGCAGAATTTCATGGGCAAAGGATCCTGTGTAATTCCTCAAAAATAAGGACTGCTGTCCTGAAATGTGCCTAAATCACTTTAAAATAGTTTAAGGGGAACCTGTCAGGTCCCATATACGTTCTGACCTACAAGCAGGGTGATGTGTGGCTTAGAAACCCCTTGATAGACATCCCTGTGTTGTAATATGGCGCTTGCCATTCCCGCAGCCTTGTTATCCAGGTGCTTGCTTCTCGGCTTCAGACGCTCTCTGCACATGGTCAGAACTGCAGGAGTCTTCTGAGCAAGCGCATTGCACATCTGAAGCCAACAAGCAAGCACCCGGATAACAAGGCTGTGGAATAGCAAGCACACACGTGTGGGATCTCAAGGAGCTGACTGTGACGTCGCTCATGTAAATCCATGGTATCACGCCCAGGGGACTAGTCCCTCTGCTTATTTACATAGGGAACACGTAGGTTATAAAACTTTATTTTATACATTCATAGTACGCAATATTACAACACCGGGATGGGTAGGAAGGGGTTACTAGGCCACACATGACCCTGCTTGTAGATCAGAACGTATATGGGACCTGACAGGTTCCCTTTAATAAAAAAAAACAGATCCAAACTTTTCACTTTATCCTGCTAATGGAGCTCCGTGGATTTTAATGGGGGCAGGGTCAGATGTTTAAAGAGCCAACATGTGTGAATTGATTCACAGAACCCTGATCCAGTGACCACAGCACTAGTCTTTGGCCGCCAGAAGGGAGCGCTGAGAACCATCTCCTAGATGCCTGTGGCGCCTCTTCTTATTTGTATGCTCAGTGCTACATCCTGCTGGGTTTACACTGCAACAATGATGTTGTGCTGGACCAACAAATCAAAAGAGGTGCTGTAATGCTAGGTATGGGAAAATACCGAGCAAATGGCGAAAAGGAAGGGAGGAAAGAGGGAAACCCTGTCTCTAGGGAAGGGAAAAATGGTGACCCCTGATAAAACCTTCAATTAGCCCCTGGCTCCCCTAACATCCTTAGATAGTTTCCTATGCACCAAGCAGGATACCAGGGCCTTGGCTGACCTGAAATAGGCCCTATAAAAAATCTGGAAGACATAAAGAACACAAATAGGACCTTATCTGAGGGGTGTTATGGAAGAACAGCATTGTGGGTGCTCACGTTGATGGATTGTGAGCCACAACCACTAGATGCACATATGAAAACAGCTGCAGCCCCAAGTGGAACCAGATAAATCGCATGAGAAGCGGTCAAATGCTGAGCTGCCTAAGTAAGGAACAATCCAGAGAACTCTTTTCAGTGACTTTATTTAAAGTCACTTAAAAGAGTCCTCTGGATTGCTCCTTATTTCGGCAGTGCCTCATTTGACCTTCCATAGCCTTAGTGTTGAACTGGAGATTCACCTGTGGCTGTTAACCAGTTAAATCCCGCTATCAATCTCTGACAAAAGGATTTACCATGCAGCAGCAGGGAGCGCATCATTCCTTGCAATCATCGTCACTTTCGTGACGTGATCTCGGGGAGCCGATGGGTTGTCATCACAGCCAGCGGTCAGCTGATGATGACCCCTGTGTCTGTCATGACAAACTTCCTCTGAATGCCATCTGTGAGACAGCGTTCATAGCAGGTTGTGATTTCTGCTGTACAGATCAGTGCTGATACATTGCTCTGTACAGCACAAGCGATCGATGGTCGCAACTTCAAATACCCTAAGGGAACTAGTAAAAAAAATGATAAAAATAAGGTTTTGTGACAACCTGTGGCCCAAATGTATTGGGGACACATGTCTGGCAGCGGGATTGAGTCACACAGGAACACTTTATCACATTAACGGTCCAGGCAGTTTATTAACAAACGTAAACTGCACCTCAAAGTAACACACAAAGCCTCTCCTGGCTTATGGCAAAAACATAGCACATTCACATACTGTGGGCTTCCAGTCCAATACAGTCTCTATTGGAAGTGTGGCGCCTGTATACACTTACTCCTGCCAGCAAACACCACTTGCTGTGGTTCCTTCCAAGAACCCAGATACACTCTGCAGACTCCTGTCTGTCTCTCCACTCCAGGAGAGGTTCGGCCCTGTAGCCACAGCACTAACCAGCCTGGCTGCAGTCCACTTCCAGTCTAAACCCAGACTGAATTCCAGAGCCCTGTGTTCAGCCTCCACACAAGCTGACACACCCAGAGCTCCCTGCTCTGCAGCTTGCAAACCAAACTCTCTCTCTTATGTGCCAAACATCAGACTCCATTTTAGAAGTCAGCAGTGACCTCCAACACACCCATGGGCGGGGTATGTGGATGGCCAGACCTACCCATCTCTCCGGCCATCCATGATTCTGGGCCCTATGAACACCATAATAAGAACCTGTGGCACTACAGGTACCAGCACGGAGTTACAGAATCATACCAATTCCGTGGTACATACCGACCATTCACAATCAGGCTGGTCGCCATCCTACAGTTTTTAAAAATAAGAAAAAAAAACAAGTTTAAATCATCCCCTTTTCCCCCATTAGACATAAAACAAGTAAAAAGAATGCACATATTTGGTATCACTGCTTTTAGAAATGTCCAATCCAGATATAATATAAATTAATACGATCGGTAAAGAGCTTAACAAGACAAAAAATCAAAAATTCAGAATTGCAGTTTTTCCGCCAACGCAATAACAGAAAAAATCTTGAGTACTGAGTATAATGGAAGCCAATGAGGAACACAGGCATTTTTCTGGCAAATCTTCCAGAAAAATACTCGAATTTTCAATTGACTCCATTATAATCGGTAGACGAATCAAGCCAGTCCGAGCATCCAACTGCTCGTTACGAGTATTGAGCACCCAAGGATGGTAGTGCCCGCTCATCACTAGTTAAGAGTACTGAGCACTTAAGCATAGTATCGCTCACTCATCACTAGTTACGAGTGAGTATTGAGCAACCAAGCATGGTAGTGCTCATTCAACACTAGTTACTAGTACAGAGCATCCAAGCATGGTAGTGCTCACTCATCACTAGTTACAAGTACCAAGCACCCAAGCATGGTAGTGTTCGCTCATCACTACTTACAAGTACTGAGCACCCGAGCATGGTAATGGTCACTCATTACTAGTTACGAGTACGGAGCGCCCTAGCATGGTTGTGCCCGCTCATCACTATTCATGAGTACTGAGCACCCAAGCATGGTAGTGTTTGCTCATCACTAGTTACGAATACTGAGCATCTAAGCATGGTAGTGCTCGCTCATCACTAGTTACGAGTACTGAGCACCAAAGCATGATAGTGCTCACTCATCACTATTCACGAGTACTGAGCACCCGAGCATGGTAGTGCTCGCTCATCACTAGTTACGAGTACAGAGCACCCAAGCATGGTAGTGTTCACTCATCACTATTCACGAGTACTGAGCACCCGAGCATGGTAGTGCTCGCTCATCACTAGTTACGAGTACAGAGCACCCAAGCATGCTAGTGCTTACTCAACACTAGTTCAGAGCACCAACACCCGAGTATGGTAGTGCTCACTCATTACATGTAGATCTGTCTCAAATGGAAGGACATTGCTGGCCAGTTGAAGCCCTACACACAAGGCATGGCGGTTGTCTGCTGATGTCAGAATAAGTAATTAATTAGCTTGTTGTATATGATGGACTAGGGTATAAAATTATCTTCAGATGTTTTAACTAAATCGAGTTATAGCACTTAACAGGCTCATAAGCAAATAACCTCTTCCACTAATTAGGACAGAACCTGTATAATAACGGAAGAGCTGCATCTGCTTGGGTCATCCATACTGAAGAAACGTTTGGGTCGTTCATGTTGATGGTCTGTACCACTGTCATTTGCAGTAAATAACCCCATTACACTCAGGCCAAATAGCCGCAGTGTCCTTCGTAGGTTGGATTCAATCACAGACTCTTTGGTCTATGAGACCTTATCAGGTAATTGGCCAGTTATTACTGTAATCATTATCTGCTTTTTTTTGTATTCCTATAAAGTAGCTGTTTTCACATAATGTTTATAGTGTTCCTTTATATCATTTCCTAGAAAAATCCATTAGTCAAGGTCAGATGAGTAAATTATTTATAGTATACTCCAAATTGTGCGGCGAAGTGATCTTTTATACTTTGTGGCAGCTTTCTCCGTCAGCCGGCGTTGATTGCCTTGTTGTTTATGTATATTAAGTAGTTTACATATAGCAGGGTTAATTGTTTCTTAACTAGCAGCTTTCATCTCCCACACTTTATAGCGCTGAGGCGTTTATGACACTTTTCTCTATGGGTTGAAAGAGAGGAATTCAGTGTTCACTCTGGAGATGACATCTGGATTTGTCAATTCTTTATTTTTGCTTTTCTATGCGCAGTTGTCATTTGATTTGCTACATAATGCTGCTAAATAATGTGTCATGTATATAGTAAATGTGTTAATGTATACCATAATGTAAATTCTAAAATATGTGGTTTAAGGCAGCTTTGTGCAGTTATACAGAGCGTTGAGTTTGACGGTAAATTTTATTTCTTAACCTCTTCGTAAACCTGATGTACATGTATGCCATCAACACCATGTGGGTGCATGGAGAGCACGTGCCTTCTGTGTAATACAGTCGGCTTCTGCCTCTAAGAGCAGCAATCAGAGGGGTAGCTCAGGGGACCCCCTTTTTGTTTGTAGTGTTCTTGTAGTGCGTCAGACAACTGTCGGTCTGAACATGTGTGTCACGCGTTACATACGGCAATTCCTACTCCGTGCGTGACAATCCCATTTGTAAATAACAATAGTAGGAAAATTAAAAAAAATTAGGCCAAACGGGAAATCATGGAATGACAATTCACATCAAAATGTAAAATTGCCATTTTTCAGTCACTTAATCTCCCAAAAAAAATGCAATATAAAGAGTATAAAGGTATGATTAAATAGAAAGGTATGATTAAAAACAAGCCCTCACACAGGAGGAGACAGAAAGTGCAAGATAGGGTATTTTCTGTTAAATATGATCAACCTACAATTTAGGTTTTGCTCACCTCTGGGGGGTTATGTCAAACAAAACAAAGCAGCCCCAGTATCTAGGATGGTTCATGATAGCCAGTAGAGTGGAAAGAGTTGATTGCCGCGCTGCTGTGAAATAAAGATGAATACTGGATCTTCATTATGTGACTTTATTCTACATGTTTTGGAGTACCCTCCTTCATCAGGACCATCTCATTTAGGTATATACCACTTTAACACACCTGGGAAATCCCTAGTAGACCTTGTGAACACACATGATGGAAGTGTGCCCCTTGTGGCAGATAGCTGCCTTGAGCCTTGTCACTTGGCTGTGCTTGTTTGCTCCACATTGTATCATGGCAGCTTTCCAGTGTGCTGCGCCAATTATTCTTAGCACTTTTACATTAGCTTAATTGGTTCCTGTTCTCAGGGGTTGAATTTATTAGTCTACTCTCTGTAAATACAGAACAGAACAGAGGGATGGGATTAGTGTAAGCAGTTCTGGGCAATTGAATGCTTTGAAAATCTCGTCCTCGCAGCACTTTACCTTCAGTGTGACCACTGTTTATTTTCATATCGATCCTTAAGAATGTTTTGTACCATAAATATTTATGTAGCTCAAAATATATAATCAACACCCATATTATTCAATAAAGAACATAGTTTGTAATGGTCAAACCATTTCTTTAGCATTCTTTTCATTTACTTAATAATATTAGCACTAGATTCTTCATAATATTCTATCAGGCGCACCATGAGTCAAACACGTCCACCACTGGATGCAGCGTAATGAATTAGGTCTTTCTACGAACATACGTTGCCATTTAAATAACATTGCTAAACTACCATTCCTTAATACTCTGCATTTTGTTTCTCTTTTACTCCTCCTAGGAAAGTCTGAATAAGGGTACACTCACACAAGCGTTGAAATCGGACGAGTGCGATGTGAGAAAATCTCGCATTGCCCTCTGACCAATGTTAGTCAGTGAGGGAGAGCAGTTGGTCAGCTTTTCTCGCATCCAGATTATGGATGCGAGAAAAGTAGCAGCATGCTGCGATTTTCTCCAAGAGTCATATCACTCACACTCATTCAAGTGAATGGGTGCGAGAGATACATCGGACTGCACTCGGATGTTATCCCATTGCAGTGTGATATACGCACAGGCTGACAATGGAGGATATGGAGGGATTAACCCCTCCCTCTCCTCCGCAGCGCCCGCCCTCAACTTCACAGTTGGGACCCGATTGCAAGATCGTGTCACAGTTGCATGACACTCGGCTCACGCTCGCAGCACAGCCTGAGCCGGGGGTCATTAGCATATCGCATCGATGCCATACGCTAGTGTGAGTCCAGCCTAAACTGACAACTTTGGTAATATCTTAAGTCTTAAGATATTCCTATATTCTTACACTGTTACCACAATGGAATTGGAATGGAATGGAGTAATAACAAAGGAATGTCACAATGCGGAGTATTCAGAAATGGAGACATCTTACTATAATGGAAATGTATGTACGGGTTGTACGTTTGAATGACACCCTTCAGTCTGCCCGATATTGTACTGGAAAAAGGGGAAAAAAATCCAAGTGCGGTGAAATTACAAAAAAAGTGCAATTGCACAAGTACTTTTTGTTTTTTTTATTTAGTATGTTCATGATAAGGTAAAACTGACTAGGTAATATGATTCCCCAGGTCAGTACGAGTTTGTAGACAACAAACATGTATAGTTTTACTTTTATCTAAAGTGGTAAAAAAATTCAGAAGTTTGTTAAAAAAAAAAAATTGCGCCTTCAGCACCATTTTCCGAGACCGTAATGTTTTCATATTTTGGATCTGGGAATCAGTGAGGGCTTATGTTTTGCTTCTTGAGTTGACGTTTTTAATTATACCATTTTTGGGTAGATGCAACGTTTTGATCGCCTCTTATTGCATTTTAATGCAATGCTGCGACAACCAAAAAGAACCCACTTAATTCTGGTGTTTTGAATTTTTTTTTCTTGGTACACCGTGTACCAATCAGATTAATTGATTTTATATTTTGATAGATCAGGCATTTCTGCTCACGGCGATAATCTTGTATTTTTATTATTATTGATTTATTTTCAGTGTGGGCAAAAGGGGGGTGATTTGAACTTTTAGGGTTTTTTAAAAACTTTTTTTACATTTTTTTAATGATTTTATTTGTTTCCCTGAGAACTGATCAGGAGAAATGCTGTGTTCCTGTGAGTGACATCACTCTGCCGGCCATTCATAGGAAGTAAGTCATGACAGTGACCTCATCTGACCCCGTGCTAGCAACACATTGGCACCAAGGAGACCATTAGATCGCGCTGTCAGAGTGTGACAGCACAATCTAATAGGTTTACAGGTGCGGGTGGATCAGCGATCAGATCAGCAGACATGTGGGGGGGATAATGTGGCCTTGTTGCAAGAGCCCGCATTAAAATGACAGATACGTCCAACGACGTATATATACGTCCTTGGTCATGAAGGGGTTAAAGATGTAGAAAAGCTGTTTTGCAACTGGAGGAGACTGATGGGAAATACTTGTCACATACTCCTCCATCAACTTCTAGTTTGGGAGTAGAAGAACTGTACAGGCAGTGGTAACATGCAGAGGAGGAAGAACTTATAAGAACCACAAATTCATGTATCCATAACATTTGTTCAAATAATGACGTGGAAAACTCCTTTAAGGCCTGTATACATTAGGAAAGGGGAGGAATCACCCCTTGACAACTAAACACTGGGGGCGGTTAAAAAGATGACTGAAAATAAGGCCTGGAAACTGATTGATTGGGCAACTGCACCAATTTACCAATTTTAATTTCAAGAAGTGAAATTTAATTGAACTTCACATTCAAAGACCTTGTTGTGAAAAAAAAGTCATACCTGAACGTTAAAAAGCCATGCCTGAAGACTACATGTTCTGTTACTTTAAAAAGGGAAAATGAAGGCATTTTACTTTTGGAGGGAAAAAAAAGAAAGACAAAAGAAAAAAGTAACAGTAGAAATATAAGTGTGTTTTGTTAATAGGACACAGGATAAGAGCATTTTACTTTTAAAAAGCACAAATGAGTCACTCTGAATTGAATCATGGTCAACCATAGATGTGCAGATACAATTATTGAGTGGGTTAATAATGGGCTATGACTTAGAGAGCAAATGTACAAGTGACTAAGCAATTTTCAGATGAATTATGTTGCTGAAGAATGTCAAAATTGCTAACCTGCAAGCCAAATGTCTACTCTTAAGGAATCTGCAAAAAAGTGGGCCAAACTGTCAGTACATTGTTGGATAAAAATACTACTAAAATATATATTTTATCCCATTCTTGAAGCTCAAAGGTGGCAACTAAAATAGATGCTAAAAAAAAAATCCTGAATAGAATATAACTAAAATTTAGCTTCTGATTTAGTAATATTAAATAGGATTATTTTTGGAGTGGTAATCCTCTTTATGTCTACAGGAATCAGGCCCGTTTTTGGCCTTAACTCTTTCACTGCCAGGTGAGTTTTAAAAATGTGGTCTCTAGGAGTTGGTTCTTTTCATATTTACAAATAAAATCTAAATTACAAAATACAAAAACTGATATTAAACCCTCATAACTATATATTTTCTGAAAGTATCCACCTTGCACATTGTCAGAATGTCACTCAGCACTTCATTCATTCATTCATGCAGGCATCTTCATGCAATTTTACATCAAAGGGAGATTACTTAAATTGATTAAATTGATTTTAGCATCTAAAATTGTGACCCAAACAGAAGGTAGATACACCACACCTCTATAAAATAAAATTTCACATGTGTCGAGTCTATACTTATGAAGAAAAGGAAGGAATTCCAGCAACTCCAGGAGAGAATGGATTTTCTTAAAAGCAATTTCTTTATTGATAATAAAAATATTCCATCGGTGCAAGACAAAAATAGGGAGGCAAGAAGACAGAGGAGCTATTTCCTACGCGTTTCAACCTAAACAGGTCTTAATCATGGAATGCGCAGAGAAAATCTCTAAAACAGTATTTAAAGTCTGTGCACAACAAGAACAGGTTGAATTAATTAAATGGGACACCACCCACCCCACTTGGTGTGGAAGGCACAGAAAAAAATAAAAACTGAGACACTGCACCGAAAATTTAGCACAACAGAAAACAAGGGAAAAAGAAAAACACCAATACATATAAATAAAATGATTAAAAACAGAAGTAACCAGAGAGCTCACATGAACAAAATATAATCTGGTATAAATTATTAAACAAACTCTTGGAGACAAGAAAGATTTTTTCTGATAGGATCAAAAAAGGGAACAAATGCTCCCCATATTTCTATATAATGAGAATTTAAATACTGAAGAAATAACCTTAAGCCATCAAATTTCCAATAATCGCTAGAATAAAATATAATATAATATAGTTTCTGGTGCTAGAAATGTATGTCATATAACGAACAAAGGGTTAAAGAATTTTAAGTATACTGCATAACAAGATCTCTCCTCATATTCAAACCATGCGGCATTCTAGTGCCCAATTTAAAAATCCAGAAAGATTCTCTGTTGAGAATCTTTCTTTTAAGGTCCCCCCTCTAATTGGTCTGGAAACTTTTTCAATGCCTGTAAATACAAGAGTGTCCAGACATCTGTTGTGGACAGAGGTAAAGTGTCTAGAAGCAGCAGATACATTTACCGCAGATGTATTTAGTGTATCTGACATATGTCTGCGTATTCTTTGTTTGAGGGGACAACTAGTGCAACCAACATATTGAACGTGGCAGGAGGTACACTCTATTAAATAGACCACATTTGGGGTATTACAGTTTATAAAGCTGTTGATGTTATAAGAAAGCCCTGTATGATTAGATGTAAATGATTTACATTTTTTTACATGTTTACACGAGATGCAAAAGTTGTGCCCGCAACCAAAAAAAACAGTACAGGATAACCAATTTTTAGAGATGGCATTGTCTTTTTTACTAACAACCAAACTGGGGGATAAAATGTTAGCAAGATTGGGGGCTCTTCTGGCCACAAAATTAATTTTGTTCTCAGTGAAAATCCGGTTTAATAAGTCATCACTTAGTAAAATAGGCAGGTGTTTTTGTACTATTTTTACTATATCATGAAATTGTGGAGAAAAATTCGTTATAAACGTCACACAATTATTCTTTTTATGCTTGTTCTTATTTTTGTTGTTATCTTTAAATAAATCAGATCTATCTATTTCATTAACTATAGTTTTTGCCCGATCTAGACACCATTTCGGATAGCCTCTATGTTTGAGCTTTGCCACAACAGAGTCAGTTTCCGCTTGTAGAACCTCAGGACGAGAACAATTACGTTTTAACCTAATAAGTTCACCAAGCGGAATATTTTTGATAACATGCGGAGAGTGGCATGAACTAGCCAATAAGATAGAGTTGGAGTCCGTATCCTTATGGTAAGGAAGGATCTCCACTACACTGCCATTGCCTGTCAAAGTAACATCCAAGTAATTAATGCTGGTGGAATGTGTTTGAAATGTAAATTTGAGATTAAAAGAATTTTGGTTGAGATGATTTATGAAAGAATGTGCAGTGACCACATCCCCCTTCCATATAATCAATAAATCGTCGATGTAACGTGTGTAAAAAATTATGTGATCTGAAAAATCATTATCATCATTGAAAATATAAAATTCCTCAAAAATGGCTACAACAATGTTAGCAAGGGAGGGAGAGAATTTCCCTCCCATGCTAACGCCACATTTCTGCAAAAAGAATTTTTCATCAAAAGAAAAATAATTGTGCGTTAATAAAAAATTAATTGCAGTGATGATAAAATTCTGTATGTGGATAGGGTATGAACTGTGTTTTCTAAGAAATAACTGCAAACAATCTGTGGCTACATGATGTGGAATAGAAGGATAAAGGCTGACAATATCACAAGTCAGCCACATGTAGTTACTTTGCCGATTATGGAATTCAAATTGTTGATAAGGGATTTAGTATCTCTAAGAAAACCTGGCAGTTCCCTAACTAAAGGCTGCAAAAAATAATCCAACCAAGCACCAAGTTTTTCCCCAAGGGAACCAATGCCGGATATAATGGGCCTAAATGGAGGTGGAAAAACACCTTTATGTAGTTTGGGGAGGGGATGATACACAGGAATCACAGGATGGTCCACTTTGAGATAATCATAATTTTTTTGTGTAAAAATGCCCCCCTCCAAACCAGCCTGAAGCACTTTATCAATTTTTACCTTATAAAAATTGGTTGGGTCCCCTTGTAAATGTAAATAAGTGTGATCGTCAGACAAAATGGCATGGTTCATTTTGAAGTACAAAAGTGAATCCAAAACAACAACCCCCCCCCCCCTTGTCGGCTTCCCTGATAATCAGACCAGTATTAGATTGTAAGTCTTGTAAAGCCAAAACCTCTTGGGGGTTGAGATTGTTGTTTTTGACACCTGTGATCCTATCAAGAGCAACCAAATCCTCCTCAATATGTTCCTGAAAAATATCTAATACAAATGGCCTGGACTGAATTGGGTAGAATAAAGAATTAGTTGTGGTAAAACTATCAGGAAGAAAATCATAATTTCTGGATTCTGATTCAAGTTGCCGCAAATCAGAAAGTTTTTTCAACTCACAAAACTTGGGAATCACATTAGAATTAAACATGTCAGAACCCAGAGGAAGACTGGAATCATCCTGTGAATCATCATTATCGGGGAAATGGCACTTCAGAGTCAGATTTCTGGCCAACTTATTAATGTCCAGCAACGTGTTAAAGAGATTAAATTTGTTCGTGGGACAAAAACTAAGTCCTTTAGATAGTACTGGTAAGTGGTGCTGTGAAAGAATCTGGGCTGAGAGGTTCCAAACTGGACAGGTTAGTATCTCCGCTTCCTGCGGTCCGGATACCTGGTGTTTCCGATGTTTGCGGCCTCCTCTCCTGATGCGTTTTTTGAAGTATGATTTTTCTTTTTCTTATATCCTTTATCAAGTGGAGCAGGTGTAATAACTTCTTCCGATGAGGAGTCGGAAGAAACATCCATTGAATAATTTGTAGTGGCTGAGGAAACACTGGTATCTCCAAAACTAACTTTCCTGTTATAGTTTTTTTGAAAAAACCTCCTGTTTTTATATTGCGATCTTAATATAGAATTTTGGTGCTGCAGGTTCCTCCAAGTGTAAACCTTATCAGTCTGATAGTCCATAGTATCTCTATCAAATTTACGTTTTTTCCTTTCTGCGATTTTATCATCCAAACTATTTAAATGTTTGTCCAAGTTGTCATTGAGTGTGGTAAAATCAGAAATATCCTTAAAATTTATCCAACAACGTCTCAGTTTCCAAAATAGATTTTTTAACTGCTTCTAATTCCTGTTCCTCATGCTTAATAATAAGCTCCATTAACTGGATAGAACATTTAGAAAGAATGGTATTCCAATCCAATAGGAAACTTTCAGAAAATGTAGCAAAAGTCGGAGACTTAATAATCCTCAGGCCACGAGGTATCATATTCTTGTCTACATATGAGCGTAATGATGTGGAGTCCCACCACAACCTGGCTTCTCTGGATTTGTGTTTTTCCAACGATCTGTGTAGCTGTAGTAGCTCCTCATTGTCTTTAACGGTAGCCTCTATAGAAGTGGTGCCACTGCGAGAGTTAAAGATGGAATTAAATTTAGTTCTCCTGTGCAGAGGTAGATCCATGAGGAGTGGAAAATAAGCAGGTTTGGTAACCCGTACAGTTGAAAATAGTTATTATTAGGGGGAGCACGAAAAGGTCAAAGGCAATATCAAAAGGAAGAGAAACTTGACAACTAATCAGACTGGGGGAGGTTAAAAAGATGACTGAAAATAAGGCCTGGAAACTGATTGATTGGGCAACTGCACCAATTTACCAATTTTAATTTCAAGCAGTGAAATTTAATTGAACTTCACATTCAAAGACCTTGTTGTGAAAAAAAAAGCCATACCTGAATGTTAAAAAGCCATGCCTGAATGTTAAAAAGCCATGCCTGAAGACTACATGTTCTGTTACTTTAAAAAGGGAAAATGAAGGCATTTTACTTTTGGAGGGAAAAAAAAGAAAGACAAAAGAAAAAAGTAACAGTAGAAATATAAGTGTGGTTTGTTAATAGGACACAGGATAAGAGCATTTTACTTTTAAAAAGCACAAATGAGTCACTCTGAATTGAATCATGGTCAACCATAGATGTGCAGATACAATTATTGAGTGGGTTGATAATGGGCTATGACTTAGAGAGCAAATGTACAAGTGACTAAGCAATTTTCAGATGAATTATGTTGCTGAAGAATGTCAAAATTGCTAACCTGCAAGCCAAATATCTACTCTTAAGGAATCTGCAAAAAAAGTGGGCCAAACTGTCAGTACATTGTTGGATAAAAATACTACTAAAATATATATTTTATCCCATTCTTGAAGCTCAAAGGTGGCAACTAAAATAGATGCTAAAAAAAAAATCCTGAATAGAATATAACTAAAATTTAGCTTCTGATTTAGTAATATTAAATAGGATTATTTTTGGAGTGGAAATCCTCTTTATGTCTACAGGAATCAGGCCCGTTTTTGGCCTTAACTCTTTCACTGCCAGGTGTGTTTTAAAAATGTGGTCTCTAGGAGTTGGTTCTTTTCATATTTACAAATAAAATCTAAATTACAAAATACAAAAACTGATATTAAACCCTCATAACTATATATTTTCTGAAAGTATCCACCTTGCACATTGTCAGAATGTCACTCAGCACTTCATTCATTCATTCATGCAGGCATCTTCATGCAATTTTACATCAAAGGGAAATTACTTAAATTGATTAAATTGATTTTAGCACACCTCTATAAAATAAAATTTCACATGTGTCGAGTCTATACTTATCACCTATGGCTACAGTGGCATGCAAAGTCCCAGATTGGTAATGGCAGCATCTATGACACCCTGTTACTCCTTTTGAAGAAGTGTTTGTGAAACGTACGTCGAGGTGGAGGGGCGGCTTGCCCCACGCCAAGGTATAGTCTATATGTTTCCATCTGTCCTTTTATATGTATTGTATGGTTACACTCGTATTTCATGTATTAAGTGGTAGAGTGACGGACGAGACTGCTTATGTGCCGATAGTTTGTTGCCAGCACAGAGAATATTTTCAATGTATATTAGATCCATGTGCACTACGCGATAAATGATAGACGAGACTGCTCATGTGGCGATACTCTGTTGCCAGCACGGTGAATACTTTCAATGTATATTAGATCCATGTGCACTACGCGATGAATGATAGATCAGTCGGTATGTTATTCATGTTGACTATTATAATATTTTAATGATATTAGATGCTCACTGCGCATTGAATGACATGTTTGTCTTTTCATGTCGACTATTGTACAACATAAGCGATATTTTGCTTGAATATTCTGGCGCTTGTAGTTAATATGATGTTGATCTGAATTAATTCAATAGGTGCGTTTTTTCATTCTGACCTATTTTCTCGGTCTATTTAATTCATATATATGTATAGTCACATGAGCGGTTGAGTGAATGATCACAGGGCAAATTTACATCGATGCGATTGTTTTTTCACTGCAATCTGTCACATTGGTTAGTCTTGAAACTAGTGTATCAGGGTATATATTAAAGAAGATAAAGTACAAAATTGGTATTAATGATAAGCAGATTTAATATGCACTAAGCACTTTAAATTAATTTAATATCTGCATTATTGTTATAACCTTTTCTATGTATCTCTTTACATAATAAGAGAATAATCTGTTACATGGTGTATATTTTCAATGTAGCTTTAACATGATCAAATTTATATACATACCCTATATGGGGAAATTTTGCTCGCTAGATACGTTTAAGGGCTAATATCGAAAGCCTGCTTT
The DNA here is from genome assembly GCF_048569485.1 of Anomaloglossus baeobatrachus. Classification (NCBI taxonomy): domain Eukaryota; kingdom Metazoa; phylum Chordata; class Amphibia; order Anura; family Aromobatidae; genus Anomaloglossus; species Anomaloglossus baeobatrachus. The sequence continues at coordinate 100,068,289 of NC_134359.1, read as the reverse complement.
ACATGTTGCAATTTCGCATACGATATCGTATGCGATTTGCAACGCCCCCATCGTATGTGTGGCACATTCAATTTTGTTGAACGTGCCGCACAAATGATTCACCCCCGTCACACGTACTTACCTTCCACACGACCTCGCTGTGGGCGGCGAACGTCCACTTCTTGGAGTGGGAGGGACGTTCGGCGTCACATCGACGTCACGCAGCAGCCGGCCAATAGAAGCGGAGGGGCGGAGCTGAGCGGGACGTAAACATCCCACCCACCTCCTTCCTTCCGCATTACCGGCCGGGAGCCGCAGGACGTAGGTAAGATCTGTTCATCATTCCCGGGGTGTCACACACTGCGATGTGTGCTACCCCGGGTACGATGAACAATCTGACGTACAATTCATGAGGAATGTACGACGTGCGTGCGATGAACGTTTTACCGTTCAATCGCAATCACACGCAGCAGTTACACACTACAATGTACCTTACGATGCCGGATGTGCGTCACTTGCGACGTGACCCCGCCGACACATTGTAAGATACATTGCAGCGTGTACAGCGGGCTTAAAGGACGTTTATTGAACAATATACCTTGAGCTTTTTTGTACAGGGCATATTTTCTGTCCCTCTGTCGTGTGCTCCTCTGTTTATTTTAACTCATTTTGTAATCAATTATTTAATAAAGTTTTGGGTTTTATCCTAAAAAATGCTTATTGGTTTTTCTACTTTGCATTTTTTCACTCGTATTATCCTATGATTATATCATGGGATAGCGTTGCAGGCAACTGTTTTTGAGTGATGCACATGAATAGATTTTGGACAAATTTTGTAATAAATTTTTACAGTCCGGGTCCGCCCAGCTGCATGCTCATGTCTGGAGATCATCAGGCTGTGCCAGGTGATGTGATGCAAGACAATGTCATACACATGCGCCGGCATTGAGGTCCTGCGCAGGCGCACTACAATACTTTGATCTGCCCTGAGCAGGGCAGATCAAAGTTTGCCTGCACAGGACCGCAATGCCGGCGCGTGTGTATAACATAGACACGTCATGCACCGCGGCTTCAGAATAAGGAAGACCAAGATGGCTGAAAGGGGAGGCGCTGGTCCCGGAGAACAGCCCCACTCATCCGACCGTTGTGCACCGGAGCGACCTTTTAGATGAGTATTATAAAGTGTTTTTATGTTATACCCAGCAGCCTGGGCTCTTATATACAGCATGTTAGAATGCTGTATATAAGAGCCCAGTGACGGTGGCCGCAGCTTATAGGGCAAAAAACTGGAGACAGGTTCCCTTTAAACACACATACACCCATTTTTTTTTCCCTTTAATTTTATAGAGCTTAAATTTGGGAGCCAAATCTCGAGAAGGGGGGACATTTTGAGTATTAATGTTTTCAGTGTTTTTAGTCTGGTGTTAAAGACGGGCCATGCAAAATTTCATTCATACAGTTTTGTATTGAACGGACTACCACAAAAATATTCAGCTCACTGTGTAAAGATGGGGCAAAAGAGGGGTGATTTGAACTTTAGTGGGGGTAGGTGGGCTTCATATTATTAAAAAACTTTTTTACTTTTCACTGTACTTAATAGTTCACTTAGGCTAAACGCTTGTGTGACACCCTGGCAAAACCAGGTTCTCACAGAGACTGCACAAATCCTTCTGGTGCAGGACTCCATGCTCTTCGGCCTTCAAACACAACACCACACACAGGTAACACCAGCCACAAAAGCGTAGTCACCCCCCCTTTCCCCCGGGACAATAGGGACACAACAGTGGACGGGACCAGGCAGATGGAAACGTCCACCTAGGGGTCCTGAGGTGTCAGGGGAGGGAACACGTCAGTTGTGTTGAGTAAGAGCAGGGAACACTGGAGTCGAGTCTGGAGAGAGGAAGTGAGAGGAGTGAAGTGGTGGTCAGGGGTTTGAGCCCCTGGACTACCGGACTACCTGAGCTGACAAGGTGGCAGACGGCAGAGCAGGGCCACAGGCGATGGAGATCCGGTCGTGGGAGACCTTAAGTGGACCGGGGCAGGGTTGTAGCCTGCCGGTGCCGACAGCGGGAATCCGGTCTCGAGGCCGTGCACAGTCGGGCTACCTGGACCCCAGGGCAAGGACCGCTTCAAGCACCTTACCAATTAGCCAGCAGGGGACAAGGTTCCAGATTTTGTCCCACGAGTAGCCCATAGAACGAAACTGAAGCCCAACGAGGGGGATAGGATGTCCGCTAGAACTCACAGAGATCCCACGGGTCAGATTTTGCAGGCAACGGCTCCCACAGTATATAACACAGGGAGCGGAGTTCTCCTGTTTTATGCGGATTAAGTCACCACACAAGAAACTACAAGTGCAGGAGGAAGGGCCCCTGCCCTTTCAGCTCGTGTGTGGGACCAAGCACACACGTCCAGAGGCTCCCGGAATCCGGCCTTGGTTTACCACATGGACTTTGTGTGATTTATTACCACAGTGAGTACACCAGTTCCATCCGGTCCATTCCTGAAGACTGCTCCCTTCAACCCCGCACCATCCTCCGGGTCCCGGGACTAAACCTCCCCTACCCGTGGAGGAGATTCCACCTTGCTGCTCCGCTCCATCAGCCCCGGGCACCCCCATACCAAGGCAGCGGCGGTGTCACCAACCATCACCGCAACCCACGGGTGGCATCACTGACAAACTCTTCCCCTGTAAATACCCCTTTTTTTGTTGTTGTGGGCGATGGGCTGCTGCACAAGCCCCGGATCCAGCTGGCACTCGAGCCCCAGCCATATCCCGGATCCGAGCGCCTCGGGTAGCCTTCCCTGACGTGGTCAGTCACCTCCTGCCCACGACACTGGCTTTCATATGGGATTTTAATGACAAGCAAACAGGTCTTCAGCAGATCCCAATAAGAAAGCCGCGGAGACACCATCACGTGTTTCTCAACGCTGGCAGGAAACTAGCCAGGTCTTTCACCGGGAAGGAACAACCACGGGAAGGGCAGTCTCCAGTCAAGGAGACCACCTATACCAAACATGGTATCCATCCACAGACAGCCGTTTCGGGGTATTTGCCCCTCATCAGTGTGGAGTAGGAATCCTACTCCACACTGATGAGGGGCAAATACCCCGAAACGGCTGTCTGTGGATGGATACCATGTTTGGTATAGGTGGTCTCCTTGACTGGAGACTGCCCTTCCCGTGGTTGTTCCTTCCCGGTGAAAGACCTAGCTAGTTTCCTGCCAGCGTTGAGAAACACGTGATGGTGTCTCCGCGGCTTTCTTATTTACATACTTCCCAGGGGGCAATGCTCTAGAATCACTGCGTTGAGAAACACGTGATGGTGTCTCCGCAGTGGATATGTTGATCTCCCTAAGGTCAACAATGCTTGCTTCAGCAGATCCCAGGCTGTCATAGCAACTCATCGGTGCCCTGTGATCACGTCAGGGGCATGTCGATGGGCATATGGAATGATGCGCCCCCTTGCCAGTGCATGCTAACTACCACTGTCAGAGACTTAAAGCAACATTGAACATGTTATCAGCTGCCGGAGGAGATCCGCTCCACTTGCAGCTAGTAAAGGCACACGACGGCTGATGAAATCAGTTATCATCTGTTGGGAAAGATGCGAGCTTGGCATGCGAGCCCACATGAAAGGAAGGGACATGATCTTTGACGTACATGTACGTTAAGGGTTGTTAAGGAGTAAAGCTGTGTGGCCACGCTGCATTTTTGCTCCTTTTTTTTTGCAGATTTTAATCAATACTGAAAGAAAAAATGCATCCCAGCAAAGTCTTTGAGAATCCTGAATTCCTGTGCACATTTTGAAGATTTTTTCCATGCAGATTTTGGTGCAGAAAAAAGAAGCAGTATGTAAATTCTTTCAGTGTTTTTTTTCCTGCAGATATAATCCCCTTCAGTGGCCATGCTTGATCACTGCAGTGGATTATATCTGTTAGTGCTGCACTCACAGCACTGACACTTCACCTCACACACCATGAATCTGGTATGGTGTGTGAGATTCATAGCTCAGTAACCTGGGGTTGTCATGGATGATAAGCAATCCCTCTTCCTGCCTCCTGAATGTTGCGATCACATTGATCGCAGCAATCAAGGGGCTAAACTATCGGGATCATTGCAGGCACCACTCCGCGCAGTGAGAGCCAGGTCTCAGCTGTAACATCAGCGTGGAGACCCGGCGGTGATCGTTGGGGTACAGCGATTGAACCCTCGTGATCGCCATGACTAAAAAAACAGATGGAAAAATGTCAGAAAAAATGCTTACCGCCTCCACAAAAATGCCATAAAAACAAGTGTTTTTTCCGTTGCATTTTTGCTGCTAACACTTGCAGTTTTGTGTGCAGAAAATCTGCACACATATATGTGGCGCCCCTGAGGCTTCAGTCGCCACAGGGTACTGCATCTTACTTAAGGGGCAGTGTTCATCCTGGGTCCAGAGGAGGTCAGTTCTGGTTTCACATACATCCATATCATACATACAGTAGGTTGCCCTCTCGACTGGTGATGGGCTAGGGTCGGGTCTTAAGTTTGCTAACCAAACACTGGGCCTTCCACCCACTAGCAACGGGGACTCGGGGGAGGAGTGACCACGAAGGGGGAGTAGGAGCAACAACACATAATCAGGGAGTCGAGACGGTGCAGTAGAGAGTGAAGGAGCTGTTTACCGGTAGCTCCTGTGGGACATTGGAGAAACACGGTCGCCGAGGGGTGAGCTTGATTGCTCCCTCGGGACTGGCGCAGTCTAGGGTGCAGAGCCCTAAGGTGTTGCATACTTCAAGATGCGCCACCAGAATCTGCCAGACTGGGGGATTGCAGGTCCCTCTAGCCACCACAGATCCCAGAGCACAGTGGCAAATAGAGACCGGGGTCACGATTACGGTTGGGCCCCTGACAAGGCCTCGTGCTTCCTGCAGATGGGACGGGAACCTAAACAACTTCTAAAGGGCACCCTGAGTAGCTTCACACCCGGTGACCCGCACACAAAGCACCAGGAGGAAGGGCCCACAGACTACCGCAACAGATCTGACCTCTGATGGATCCGGGATCGGCTGAAGCCCATCACGGCGGAGATCGGCACCTCTGGGCAACCCACGGACAGTAAGTAAAAACCTTGAACTGCAGAGACTGTGTCAGCCCTGTATTGCCGGTGCCGGTGCCCCGCGCTTCTGTGCCAACGGCCACCACTACCTCCATCATCCTTCCTGGGGCCTAGCTTCACCTGCAGGAAGCTGAACTATCATAGCTGTGACACCACCCGCCGCAGAGAACAGCGACTGCAGCGGCGGCTAATTCCTGGCCGCATACTGCAAGTGGCGTCACGAGACAACTACTCCCAACATCCTTCATCCCCATCATCCCATCCACCATCCTTCCCTTTTTATGGACACCTCGGGTCATGAAACCGGGCAGGGCCACCCATGACATCCCCTGACCCTTCACTGGCCCGGTCGTCGAGTATTCCCCAAACCCCGTGGGGTGCTCCATATCTGCTACATGGGCACATACCCTTAAAATATTTTTAAAAAATCATGTATCATTTCCTTTACACTGTACAAATACTTACTACTTTTTGTTAGTGTATCACATAAAATCCTGAAGTTTGCAGGTGTAACGCAAAACAAAAAATGGATATGTACATGGGGTATGAATACTCTTTCAAGACACTGTCACCCGACATTTGCAGTGTTTTTTCCCACAGCTGCCTTGTGCCCAGCATTGTATGTTTCACAGGCTGCTGATTTACCGCAGAATGTTATATACTTGTATATATAATATTCTGCAGTAAATCATCGGCTGTAGCAGAGTCTGTGAAGCATGGTTGCTAGACGCTGCCTAGTAAAGGTGTTTGGCCAAACTGAGATCTGAGTCTGTAGACACTGCTGCCTTATTCCCCCGGGTGCCTTGACAGCCTAATATTAATGAGCTGCAAGTGTGGGGAACCATACCGTCGCAATGACACATCTCACAATGCAGACACTTGCTATGACAAACCTGAACGCTGACAGTAATAGGAGTGTTTAGTGAAGAGAAAGGACGGCTCTAATAGAGATGCCACTGTTGACATCGAGCTGCCGCTGTACAAGTCATGAGCTATTTTTTTCTTCATTTTACTGGAGCAGTATCTCATGACTCTATATCTTCTATATGCAAAAGGGACATTAGTCACAGACTCCCTCTCGGAAATCCTTCTATTATACCAGCTGTATTCACTTGGTATATTTTCTACTTGACTGACCCCATGGAAGAAATAAGCAGTCATTTCCTATATCTGAAGTATTTTTCTTTTTTTTTTTTGCTACAATAAATGAGCTTTATTACCCAAAATGATTTATAGGTGTCGTCCATGCAAATTACTGCAGTGCTTAGGCGCTACTCTATTTATGTCTGAATGAACATTTATTAAACTGTGCTGCAGTATAGGTGTACATCAAAAATGTATGCAATAATAGAGTATATAGTACTGAAAAATAAAGAAAATTACAGCAATAGTGATGTCACAGATGTTTGTTTATTTTATTTGATGATGTCAAAGTAGTGATGGTTCAGATGATATCACAATACTGTCTTCCATTATTTCTAACAAAAAGGAGACAGCTGCACTCTGTAGTGGTAAGGTATGTGGAACAATGAATATGGGAATATAGACATGCATTAGTGCTATGAAAAACAAGTTGAGATACTTAACACACACAATTGGCCAGTATTATGTGAGCCCAACAGCCAATGGCAAGGGGACCTCATTTTTGTTGGGTCCCTTTCAAACTAATGCCTCTACATTGTATAGGCAAACAGGAATTCTGCATTCACCCATTAACTGTAGGGCTTATTTTTAACCCAAAGAGAGGCATTAGTTTGATAGGGACCCAAGATAAATGAGGTTGCCTTGCCGTTGGCTGTTGGACTCACATAAAACTGGCCAATTTTGTATGCTAAGTATCTCAATTTATTTTTCGTTAGCAGTAATGCATGTCTATATTCCCATATTCATTGTTCCACATATCTTAGCACTGCAGAATACAACTTTCTCTTTTTTGTTACTATCTTTCATGCTCAGTTTGCACCTGTTCACATTAGAAAGATAGGAAGCATCATCAGTCTTTTTCTTAGATTCCTTTATTTCTAGACAGCAATCCGTTATAAAAATGTCACAATAGTATTTGACGTTTTACTAGGCACAGATTCATTGTGATGAATTAGCAATTACATTTTGATTCATATTTTCGGCCTTGTTCTATAAAGAAGTTTTCACAATTCTTCTTTGTCTTTATTCTTTGGCTTTGTTTCATTGTGATGCTGTCACCATAATGTTTGTCTTTATTCTTGGTAAACGTTTCAATGTGATGAGGTTACCATAGCTTGTCTTTATACATTTGCTTTACACATCTGCTGGGTTTACATAGTGTTTTGTCTTTATTCCTAACGTGAGTTCTATAGTGATGAATGATGTCATCATGGCGTTTGCCTTTGTTTTTATAACATCAATCTGCATCTTTCATTGACTTTGTTGTTATAATTTGTAGTATCACATAAGTGTTGATTTATGTTAAAATGTAACGATGCAATAATCGTGTTGCTCTCTCTCTAGGCTGAAATACCGCACTTTTCGTTTTGTAAGACGCACCCCAAATTTAGAGAAAGGAAAAAAAAGGAAAAAGAAATGAGGTCCGTCTTATAATCCGATGCTGTCTTACTGGAGGGGGAATGGCAGCGGTGGTGGAGCGGGGTCACAGGAGGCAGGGGCGATGGTAGAGTAGGACGGTGCTGTGGGAGGTGCAGCGGGTGTCCCAGACCCTTGCTACGGGGATTGTTAGGCAGGAGAAGCATCCAGAAGCTGTCGGCGGTGCAGGCTTCAAAGAAATGGTGCCCGGAGGCGGCGCGTGCACAGATGGTGCTCTCTCGGCTCAATGACAAGCCAAGATCACATCTGCGCACACGCCACTTCTGGGTGTCATTTTCCTTAAGTCTGCTGCAGAGTATCCATGGGCCAGAGGCGAAGCATGCGCAAGTGAGATCTTGAGTCGAGAGCTCCATCTGTGCATGCACCGACTCCAGGCGCCAATATTTGAAGCCCATACTACCGACAGTGGCCCCTGCCTCATCGCCCACAGCACAGTGCTCTGCACAAAGCCCACAGTACAGCCCACTGCCTGCAGCACAGCGCCCGCAGCCGGCCGCAGCATTTCCCCTGCCTCCTATGACCCCTCTCCACCACCCCCCGGTAAGCTACATTCGAGTGGTGGAAAGGTGCGTCTTATAATCCTAAAAATACAATACCTTTCAGTTATTTTACTAAGTTGCAGGTCACAAAATGATGCTTTGAAACTTCCAGGCATAGAAGAAGAACTGAATTTAAAGATGTTTTAAAAAGATCAGAAAACAGTCCAATTATTTACAATTCACATTAGATTTGTGGAATTCCATTTCTATAGTGTTATTATCTTTTTGTAATGGCATATACCGTAGTCTATAAGATCTTATCTCACACAAACAAACAGAATGGTACTCTGAAGTCGTTAAAGTATGTATGAACTTCGAGTGCATGAATGTTTAAAGGGGTTGTCCCCTACTTAACATTGATGGTGTATCCTTAGGATAGGTCAATCAGTGTCTGATCAGCCACGGTCCATCACCCCGCACCCGCGCCGATCAGCTGTTCCCTGTGCTGGCAACAGCAGGCTGCCAGAAATGCTAAGTTCTGGAGCCGCTCCATCTTCTGATAACAGCCACCTGTGGGTACTACACATCCACCTCTCATTCAAATCAATAGGCGGAGGATGTGCAGTACTCGGCCGCGGCCACTATCAGAAAACGGGGCAGCTCCAGAACTGAGCATTTCCAGCCGCTTGCTACCACCGTCTGCATCGGAAACAGATGATCGACGGGGGTTCCAGGTGCCGGTCCCCAGCGGCTCACACATTGATGACCTATCCTATGGATAGTCAGCCAATGTTAAAGCACTTGACAAACTCTTTAACTGCATTACTGCTACATAGACAATACTTAAAATTGAAGTAGTTAGTCAACAAGTTTGACCAATCTGTGCGATCTGCCTAGGTTGGGGAAGCTACAATATGAAACCTTCCTGCCTAGGTTTACAAATTTAGAGGAAGATAATTAGATTAGACAAATTCTTTAAGCACCACCACAGCATTGTTTTTATTTTAACGTTGGAATGGTGCTTTAAATCTAAGTTCATTGGCCCTACTCTTCTACTCACTCACCGGCGTCTTCATCTGTAATCAGTATTGTCTCCAGCAATTTGTCACCTGCCAACTGCTCCAATATTTCATAGTGCAATCAGAGGTCACTCTTCAATGCAAGTCTATGAGAGCCTCATTCAAGCCTCTTTCAGGCTCTCATAGACTTGCATTGGTAGCTTGTGACATATCATCTGTCTTTTGACTTTTCAGAAGTTGGGAGTCACAAGATGGCGCTGCAGGAGCAGAGTGGCATTGGTAAAAGGTGAAGACACTAGAGGGTGAGTATAAGACTGGGATCAGGGGACTTAGATTAACAGCACCACTCCAGTGGTGAAAAAAACAAATGCCGTAAAGGTGCTTTAAGTACATTGATTTGCATTATTGTGCAAAATGCAATGCAGTAGGCCAGTGACCCGGATGTTTTTAGACAGGGGTGTCACACTCAAGGCCCACAGGCCAAATCCAGCCCACCACATCATTTTATGTGATACATGCTTTGGTTTGAGTATAACCCAGGAGCTTTTTCTGCTGTCCATCACGTGAGGCAGAAAAAAAAGCACCTTCCATGATAATTTTACATTTTCCGCCAGTTTGTACTGCACGTGTGTTAAAGAGGCTATCATGCGCAGTACAAATGGTAGATGTTAAAATGTATGGGCTCATAGGAGGTGTGACATAATTTCCATCACCTGTTGTCAGCGCCAATCCTGGTCCAGAGCACAGTGCGCCATTCGACGTAGTGGCTGGGACTCTGGAGAGAAGTGACGCACGCTCCGCATCTTTAGTCTTCATTCACTGAATCAATGAGAAGCTGCAGGTGAAAAAGGGCAAATGGTGGTAGGATTTCAGGTGCCTAAACTGCTGTGAGTATACCTGTGGTGGGGTTTATGGGGTGTGCGATTCTGAAGGATGACTTTGATGGGATGTTTTTGGGCTATATAATTTTGTAGGTATCCCTCTGGTGGGATTTGGATTTGGGTGTACAATGCTGGGGCATGCCTGCAGTGGGATTTGGGAGATGACTGTGGTGGTATTTGGGGGTCTTTAATGCTCTGAGATACCTTTGGTCGGAGTTTGGGGGTGTGCAATGCTGGGGGCATGCCCGTGGGGGTCTTGATGTTAATGAGGGTGCACAATGCTGTGTGGATGCCTGTTGGGATATGGGGTATGTGCAATGCTGTGGAAGAAGCTTGTGGTAGGATATACATCCCAGGGACAGCACCTTTAGCCCTACAACCCAGACACAGCACCCTTAGTCCAACAACCCAGGGACAGCAGCCTTAGCCCTAAGACTCAGGGACAGCTGTTGAATAGCCCTACTGCCTAGGGACAGCTGTTGTATAGCCCTACAACCTAGGGAGAGCTGTTGTGTAGCCCTACTACCTAGGGACAGCTGTTGCATAACCCTACTGCCTAGGGACAGCTGTTGTATAGCCATACAACCTAGGGAGAGCTGTTGTGTAGCCCTACTACCTAGGGACAGCTGTCGCATAGCCCTACTACCCAGGGACAGCTGTTGTATAGCCCTGCTACCCAGGGACAGCTCTCGTATAGCTCTATTATGTAGGGACAGCTGTTGCATAGCCCTACTACCCATGGACAGCTCTTGTATAGCACTACTACGTAGGGAAACTCTTTTAAAAGTCCTACTAACATGGGTAGAGTAGCACAGCCCTGTTTCCCAGGGACAACTGTAATATAGCCCCTCTGCCCCTCTACCCAGGGACAACTGTTGTTTAGCCCCTGGACAGTTTGTGCATTGCCCTCCATGCTCATACTGTGTTGTATGGAGATCTGCATGAGCCCTTACACTTACAAGCTGCCCTATTAAGGCAACCATAATGCTGTTGTAGCTCTCAGGGAAAATGAAGTTAACACCCCTGTTTTAAGAACTTATACACCCCTGATTTCTATTTTTTATGTATAGGCCATCTGTGAGTGCAAAAAACAGTATAGGGGAGCCTTGGGGGCATCCTACTGTGTATAAGGGAACTGTTCAGGGGAGGGAGCTCAGTGGATATTATTATACATGGAGGAAGACTTAAGGCCCTGTTACACGCAACGACGTATCTAACAATATATCGCCGGGGTCACGGATTCCGTGACGCACATCCGGCATCGTTAGCGACGTCGTTGCGTGTGACAGCAAGGAACGACCGTTAACGATGGAAAATACTCACCTTATCGTCCATCGTTGACACGTCGTTCCTTTTAAAAAAATCGTTGATTGTTGAGCACGCAGGGTTGTTTGTCGTTCCCGAGGCAGCACACATTGTTATATGTGACACCTCGGGAGCGATGTTGAAGCCTGATTTGCAGGCGAAATGGCCGTCGTCCCTGGTGAGGAACCTGCACCTAGGTCTCCTCCTGCCTTTTAACCTGCACAAGTTTCAATAAAAGATTTTCGGCACAGCGGCTGAGTGCGATCAGTTTTACCTTCTTGGATTTACTTGGACTCACCCCTCAATCCACAGACGGGCACCCCGCATCCGAGAGATATTTCATACTGGAGCTGCACTCCTAGCGCACGTGCGATATCGCAAGGTAACATTCAGTGGTGCAGGACTTTTCTCTCTATTTGTGCGATACAGCTTACCTGTGGCCGCTGGCAATGAGGAAGGAAGGAGGTGGGCGGGATATTACGTCCCGCTCATCTCTGCCCCTCCGCTTCTATTGGGCGGCCGCTTAGTAACGCCTCTGTGACGCCGCACGAACCTCCCCCTTAAAAAGGAGGCGGTTCGCCGGACACAGCGACGTCGCTAGGCAGGTAAGTCCCATGTGATGGCTCCTAACGATTTTGTGCGCCACGGGCGGCGATTTGCCCATGATGCACAAACGACGGGGGCTGGTGCTTTCACCAGCGATATCGCTAGCTATATCTCTGCGTGTAACACCCCCTTTAAGTTATATTATTTCTGGTAATTGGGTGACTCATTGGACATTAGTAAATGTTAGGTGAGCATTTAAGAATCATTACTGTTATAGGGGCACTCAGGGGATTGGGTCCTTCAAAGATGCACATGGGACATTATTACTTTCTATGGGGCAAAGTGTGGACACTATTTTATAGGCGTCTTGCAAAAAGTATTACAAATTTTTAGGGGTACCATTTTGCCATCTCGAGGGCACAAAAGGGACATTTTACTTTGCAAGGGGTACAGTGGTGGGCATTATTATGTGGGGCACTAAGAGGAGCACTGTATTTATACCACAAAGCAGGTCCAGTAACAGGGACAATATGGCAGCAGAAGCCTCAGCATTGGGGGAACAGAAGGATGAAGTTTTTGTGCATGCTGGCAATCAAAATCGCCATTAAAACATCAAAAGGAAGGTCATGATTAGGATGCGCCATCATAGTTGTAAATAAGAACAAAAAAGAGACAGTTGCACTCTGCAGTGCTAAGATATGTAAACAATGAATACAGGAGTATAAACATGCATTAATACATTACTGCTATGAATACATTGAAATACTTAGCACACAAAAATGGCCAGTTTTATGTGAGCCCAAGAGCCAACAGCAAGGTGACCTCTTAATATTCCCTATCAAACTAATGCTTCTCTTTGGGTTAAAAAAAACCTACAATTTATGGGCAGATAGGAACCTGCTAATAAAGAATTTAAATTTCCTAAGGCTAAGGAGCAGCAATGCTCAATCAGAAGGCATGACCCTATAATCTAAGAAATAGACTGATAGCACATCCTAACATTCTAGTGTGAACAGGTACAAACTGAATATGAAACATATTAACAAAAAAGAGACAGTTGCCCTCTGTAGTTCTAAGATATGTGGAACAATGAATATAGGAATATAAATATGCAATACTGCTTTAAAAAAATGAGAAACTTAGCACACAAGAATGGCCAGTTTTATGTGAGTCCAACAGCCAACGTCTAGGCGACCTCTTAATGTTGGGTCCCTATCAAACTAATGCCTCTTTTTGGGTTAAAAAAACTACGATTTATGTTTCCATTTTAGTTGTAAATATGGTTTTCTGGTTAAGGCCACATTCCAATGTGTTTCGACATGTTAGGGGTAGATGTAATCTTTTCTGAAATTTCATAGAATATCTTCTTTTAAAAATTGAACATCATGAGTGCGGGCTACATACAGTATTTGCTGTTACTACGTTTTCATGATTTCAACATCAAACATCCACAGAAAATGTAGGTTAACTAATTCACTGCCAACCATATTTTTCCTTATTGCAAAATAATACAGATAAGGACAAAAACATTATTTTGTTCCCTGAGTCTGTAAGCAATATGAAAGTAGACTTATCTGAAGCAATTACAAGATGGAACAGTCTTTACTGATAATGCTCAAATTCAACAGTTTCAAATCTTCTTTCATCTGCTAGAATAAGCCCTTATCTCTATGTGCCATTAATGTAACACAAAAGAACCAATTGACTTTGACTCACACTAGATCTAATCCAAATATATAATGTTATGTAAAGTCTTCCAAAAAGCATTGATTTCTCCATTCTGTATACACAAAATCTAAAGCCAAATTAAAATTGGGGAAAGCCATGGAGCATGGTCCTGAAGTCTTCCATTTATTTTATACATACCGCATGCCAGGTCTTTTGTAACAAAAGGAGAAACTTTTCTTTTCTAATGTTCACAAAGCAGTTCTAAATTATTACATAGGTATTAATGTAAGACGTGCCCTACTCATCAGGGAGGGGTTATGGGAAGGATAAGAAGAGCAATTGCCTGAGGGTCTTCACCTCATTTATGTCAATCATCTAAGTGCTTAATTATTCCCACCCGTACTTCTCAATTTCCATAATGTACAAATTTCAAAGACCTGTTGACATCAAAAAAGCAACTGTTAATCTCTGGGGGTTTTCATTACATCTAGTTTGGGCACCAATTTAGTCACATCACTTTCAGTTCATGGATGGGAAATTTCTCATTTTTGTGGAGGAAACTTCTTCATTAAAGGGGTATTCTCAAGTTTGAAAGCATTGGATAGAGAATAACTTCCCACTCACTGTTACCCTACCAATCCCGAGAGCCTCTTGTGAATGGACCAGAGGTCGATTATGCGCATGACCACTCAATTTACTCTTAATGGAACCGATGGAGATGGCCAAGCTTTGGGCACTGCTAGTCTTCGGCACGTCCATAAAAATGAATGGATCGGCAGTTAGCATGATCAACCTCTGCTCCATTCACATGGGGTTCTATGAATCAGTGGGGATCCCAGCAGTTGGGCCCCAAATAAATGGAAAGTTATCTCCTAGCCTGTGAATACTGGGTAACTTCGAAACTTGAGAATTCAACGTTAGCTACTTTTTCTAAAGACTGACCCATTTCAGCCATATTTCTAAATACAAACAGTAGTGATAAATCAATACCAGATCAGTGAGGATCCAACACCCAGTACCATTTTAGTGACTCTTGAATATAAAAAACAACTTTCCTCTAATCCTAATGTCAAATATGGCTGAATTAATTTCCGTGGTAAGTTGGATTCATTGATGTGTGAAAAGGTTGGTGTATTACGCATTCTAGTCTGGCTTAATATGTATCAACACATCTGTGTGAATGTCTGTATGCTGCCTGATTTTTTCATCGGATAGCACACAAACCCACTGAAAATGTCCTAGTCTTATCCTCAACATTGGATTAGAATAGGACATGCTCTAAGTTTTACAGATCTTATTCTTGGATTAGTGATTTTCATGAATGCGTCAATGGATATGTGACTTTATGGGTCCAAATGCTGTCTGATCAAAAATGTGGACAGTACTTGGACATTTCACATAGATATGTGAATCCACCCTAAAGCTATATGGCGCATCTGTGGAGCTGTTGATGTGGTCAAGAAATCATGCGTAGTCGAATGCATAGGTTTTGCATAAAAAGAAACATATTTTGATCAAGTGTTTTTTGACTACATGTCGTTTAGCAGGGTCATTGCCACAGGAGTTTCCATATTGATTGAATTGGTGTATTAAGTTTGGATGATACTGTCCAAAAATGATCTGTTTAAAGCTTGTATGTGACTCGCCCACCCCAGGGCTATGGGACACCCGGTGCCGGGCCGGACTAGTCCGGAGGTAGTCAGTGGTGGCGAGGCCAGACTCCGTGGCCCTGGTGGGTGTCAGTTAAATATGGCTGATGAATTAAAGTTTGTGTT
Source organism: Anomaloglossus baeobatrachus (assembly GCF_048569485.1). Classification (NCBI taxonomy): domain Eukaryota; kingdom Metazoa; phylum Chordata; class Amphibia; order Anura; family Aromobatidae; genus Anomaloglossus; species Anomaloglossus baeobatrachus. Next base: position 100,052,956 of record NC_134359.1, on the reverse strand, counting down.
CGTGACGCCACCTGTGGTATGCGGTTATTAAGCCGCCGCTGCTGTAGGAGACCTCCGGGGTGATGTAATGGCAGCAATGGTGGTACTGCTCCCCACAGGTGGAGCGGTGCCCTGGGGCACAGTTGGTGCTCGTGAAAGTCTATGGTGTTGTGTGGATAACACGGTGCAGGGCCGACAGGCAATGAAAGAACCAGGCACAAACAACAGTCTGTTTACCTTCTCCTCTTTTACTTTAAGAACAGTCCAGTCCTGGGAGACCGTCACAGGTGGTGAAGGGGATCCGGTCGACCTGGAAGTACTTGGGGGGATCTTTCTGGCCAGCTGAGTATGAGGCCTACTCCTGTTCTTTTCTTTACTATGATAGGACCCTGCTCTATGGATCTAGCAATGGCCCTCTTGCTGCTGGGACCGGTGGTACGTCCCTTTCCCTCTGTGGTAGGCTGCGCAGGCCCTCTCTGGTGCTTCTCTGCTGGAGCCCTCACCGGGCCCTGATGCTGCAGCTGTACCTTCGGGCTGTTTATGGGCCAGGTGCTTGCAGCTCTCCTGCCCTTCGGATTCGGCTACCAGGGAATATTTTAAGCCCTGGTGGCCACAGACTCTGATGTCCGAGTCTCTTCTCTGCCTCTCTGCTACTCCTGCATCCCTGGGCTAAGCTGCTCCAGCTCTAGGCCCCCAGATCCACAGGACAGCACACTCTGCGTCTGCTCGCTATCACTTCTCTCTACAGACTGACTACTACTTCCTCCCTCAGGTCAGACTTGAGGAATGCTCCCTGGAATTCCAGGTTCAGAGCTCCCCCTGCTGGCCGGAGGGAGAACTGCGTTGGATGTTAAACTTGCTGGCCAATGGACCTCCCAATTACCTCCAGGCTCAGCATTAACCCTTTTGAAGGGCAATGCTGTTGTGGCGACCAGGTCCTGGGGCGCCACACTCCCCCTTAGTTAAATTCAGTACTCCCGGACTGTAGAACAAAACATAACATGTTAGAACATTTCATCCCATTATGGGAGGCGCATTACTTAAACGTTACAAACTTAAACACTACTATTAGAGTCCAGTGTGGCTCCCTGCCGGGTGTCCATTACACTGCTCCATGGGCGACCCGCCGCGATCAAACCCCCAACGTGGGCTCTGGGCGTGCGTCAGAGCAGTGATGACCCCACTCTATGCACGCCGGACGGGTTTTTCTTCAGGGGTGCTGAGCACACTGGTGCTAACCATGTACAGCTAGGTGTTGGCCACCCATAGTCCAGTGGCCCAATTGTCCATTTACTTAATCACCTAAAACAAAACATTACATACCAGACATTTTTACATAACTATTTACACTCTGTTAGGTATTTTACTTTCTATGTTCTATACCTTGGAGCCCGAATGGCATACAGTTGAACTCGCAGAGGCCCATTGGTGTCGTGAATACAGTCTTCTCCTTGTCTGCCTCTGCCACGGGAACCTGCCAATACCCACTGGTGAGATCCAAGGTGGAGAAATAGTTAGCTGACTTTAAGGCTGTTAGTGACTCCTCTATTCTGGGTAGTGGATAAGCATCTTTATATGTAATGCGGTTAATTTGTCTGTAATCTACGCACATTCTCATTGTACCATCTTTTTTCTTTACGAGCACTAGTGGAGCGGCCCAGGGGCTACAACTATCTCTGATAACCCCAGCCTCCTTCATTTCCCGTAACATTTCTTTGGCACGCTGATACTGTGCTCTTTAATGGGATGATGATCACCCGTGGGGATTTGATGTTTAACCCCTTTTACCTGCCCAAAATCTAGGGGGTGTTTGCTGAAGACCCGCTCGTACTCCTGTACCACCCGGTAAACCCCATGCTTTTGGTGTGAGGGGGTAGAGTCAGTGCCCACATGTAATTTTTGGCACCAGTCTTCCAGCTGCCTTTTGGAGCCATTGTCTTCCGCTTGGTCGGACGGGATCAAGGGTTCCACTGCTTTGATGGTATTGTTACTGACAGTGTACAGTTTTGCTACAGTGGCGTACCGGGGCAATTTGGCTTCCTCCTCCCCACAATTCAGGACACGGACGGGCACTCTCCCCTTGCGGACGTCTGCTACCCCTCTGGCTATCAGGACTCCAGGCCTACTGTCTGAATACACAGGTTCCACCAGGGCCTGGTAATCCTGACCCTTGAGGCCTATTGCTGCCCGACTCCATATCAACATTTCACTTCTTGGGGGTATTGCAATGGGGAGGGGGTCACTTACCCTCACACTGCCAATTTCTCCTCCGGCCAGCTCTACCTGCTGCCTCCTCATCAGGGCTCTGATCTCCCTCTGTAGGGCACGCTGCTGCCCGGAGCTGGCAGTTTCAGACGCCTGTTGCAACAAAATTATCACTTTGGCAATACAATTTTCTATCACATTTGTACCAATGGTTAGCAGTGGGTCAGATTCTTTGCGATCAATATCTACAATTATCATCCCCTGACATGGTGGCCATTTTACCCGCCCCACTTTAATGGTTACTTCTTTATACCCAATTTGAGGTAAGGGCTGACCATTACTGGCCACAATTGTTAAATCATCATCTGGGCCATGGTCAATGTCTGAATCAGCCCAATATCTTTTGTACAGTTTATAAGGGATGGTTGTTACCTGGGACCCCGTATCCAGGAGGGCATTCAAAGGGATCCCATCCAGCAGAATAGGAAGGACCGGGCATCCTCCCACATACTTGCTGCGACTGGGGGTTGAGCCGGGTTTCCTTACACCTGGGGGTTGGCTCCTGGCCCCAGGCTCGGCCCATTTAAAGGACAGTGTCTTGCAATATGGCCTGCCTGACTGCAGCGGCGGCAGATCGGTTGTCCCGTTGAATCATACCGGTCTGTATCTTTTCCTCGGGTCGGCGGAATCCTCCTCTGTCGCATCCATGGGACGTCATCTGGGCTGGAGGCCAACTCGATTCTTGCAGGTGATGGGGTCACTTGTAGAGACTGCACGGTCCTGGCAAGGGCAGCTACAGTCTTGGTCAGCTCCTGGACCTGCTGTCTGAGCTCTGCAGTGGGATCCTTATCCAGGGACTGCGCCTCAGCCCCTGCAGCGGCTCGTGTTGCAGGCACCACCCCTGGGTACGTGATAGCAAGAGGCCGGAGGGGTACTGGGTCATTCGGTGTAGATTCTCTCAGTACCCGGATGGCCTGGTCCTTAAACTTTGCAAAGTCCAGAGCAGGGTTCTGCAGGACCATGATACGCAGCTGGGTCCTGTGGGCGTCTGACAGGAGCCCCTCTATGAACTGCTCAGTTAGGAGTTTGTCTTCTTCACGTACACTCTCTGGGTCCACCTGTTTAATTGCTTTCAGGGCCTCCTGCAAGTTTAAGGCATAGTCCCTTATGCTGTCTGTGGCCCGTTGTTTGCACCCAAAGAATCTCATCTTTATTTCTGCTGCGGTGCGGGTGTCAAAAGTACTCTTTAACTTGGCCAGTATCTGGGTTGCTGTCCCTTTATCTGTATCAGGCCAGGACTTCACTTCATGCTGGGCCGCGCCGGCTAGCTGCCCCATTAATATGCCCACCTTCTGGCTCTCAGTCAGAGGATACACTATGAACAAGCCGTGCAGCCTTTCTCTGAAGTCGCTCAGGGTATGGGACTCCCCGGAGTACTTTGGCAGCCATTCTGCTCCCGGGATGTACGGCATTGTGATCGGCATTACCGGCGTTACAGCGGGTGCCGGGGCGACGGCGACTGGGATTACATCGGCCGGCGCTGCTGCGTCTTGAACTACTACAGCCACCGGCTCTCCCTCGGTGTCGGACATCTTCCTCCCCCTTAGTGAACCTTACCAGGCTCCGCTTTCTTTTTACAATCTCTTCCGAGTAGCGCGGGGTAAACGGCGCTCTGCTCTGATGGCGCGCTCCCTTCGCGCTCTTTGTCAGGCACGCCCCCCTTCTTCCTGCGCTCAGCGAGGCTAATGGCGGCGGCAGTTTGCAAACAGTAATACAGTCTTTTAAGCACAGTTTCTGCGGTGGGACCGGGCACGAAATCCTGTTCGTGACGCCAAAGTTGACTCGCCCACCCCAGGGCTATGGGACACCCGGTGCCGGGCCGGACTAGTCCGGAGGTAGTCAGTGGTGGCGGGGCCCGACTCCGTGGCCCTGGTGGGTATCAGTTAAATATGGCTGATGAATTAAAGTTTGTGTTCGTGACGCCACCTGTGGTATGCGGCTATTAAGCCGCCGCTGCTGTAGGAGACCTCCGGGGTGATGTAATGGCAGCAATGGTGGTACTGCTCCCCACAGGTGGAGCGGTGCCCCGGGGCACAGTTGGTGCTCGTGAAAGTCTATGGTGTTGTGTGGATAACACGGTGCAGGGCCGACAGGCAATGAAAGAACCAGGCACAAACAACAGTCTGTTTACCTTCTCCTCTTTTACTTTAAGAACAGTCCAGTCCTGGGAGACCGTCACAGGTGGTGAAGGGGATCCGGTCGGCCTGGAAGTACTTGGGGTGATCTTTCTGGCCAGCTGAGTATGAGACCTACTCCTGTTCTTTTCTTTACTATGATAGGACCCTGCTCTATGGATCTAGCAATGGCCCTCTTGCTGCTGGGACCAGTGGTACGTCCCTTTCCCTCTGTGGTAGGCTGCGCAGGCCCTCTCTGGTGCTTCTCTGCTGGAGTCCTCACCGGGCCCTGATGCTGCAGCTGTACCTTCGGGCTGTTTATGGGCCAGGTGCTTGCAGCTCTCCTGCCCTTCGGATTCGGCTACCAGGGAATATTTTAAGCCCTGGTGGCCACAGACTCCGATGTCCGAGTCTCTTCTCTGCCTCTCTGCTACTCCTGCGTCCCTGGGCCAAGCTGCTCCAGCTCTAGGCCCCCAGATCCACAGGACAGCACACTCTGCGTCTGCTCGCTATCACTTCTCTCTACAGACTGACTACTACTTCCTCCCTCAGGTCAGACTTGAGGAATGCTCCCTGGAATTCCAGGTTCAGAGCTCCCCCTGCTGGCCGGAGGGAGAACTGCGTTGGATGTTAAACTTGCTGGCCAATGGACCTCCCAATTACCTCCAGGCTCAGCATTAACCCTTTGGAAGGGCAATGCTGTTGTGGCGACCAGGTCCTGGGGCGCCACATATGTTTATGCCAAATTGCATGTAGTCAACAGCCCACATTTTTCTTTTTTTAACATCATCACGACTGTGCCATCTGATCTTACACCCTCGCGTTACCATCAATAAAAACACCTGTAGCTCAGCTTCGTGCAAAATAAGAAGTTGTGCTCATGTATGCTTGTAGAGATATCCATTTACTGGATTTACTGTGCCCTTGAAGGGAACCTGGCAATAGAGTCAAGCTGCATGAATCACAAGCATCATGTATAAGAGCAAAGACAGCCATGAAATAGATAGAAAATCCAGCTGGAGACTAAAGAGAGACCTGACTAGTCCAGTGCGTCCCATGGTCATCTTCTCTCTGCTCTGCATAGTTGATTGACAGGTCTCTTACTAATCAGGTTTGTAGCTATTGCTCCTGGCTGACTTTTCAAACTAGGTTTTCTCTGCAACACCTAAACCTTTCAGAAAAACACATACCTGACTGTAATTTTGCAGCCAGGCTCTGATTAATGCTGCCCGCTGCCAATTTTTATCTAAACAATTATGTAACATATTGTTAGCCAAGTGCTTGTTCTGTCAACATCTATTTTTATTGACCTCCAGATTGGTTTAGCCAAAAATGCATGTGTTCTCAATAGGGAAAGTTGAAACTCAACATACCGATCCTTCCCCACACCAAACATTCATAGAAAATATATGCATATATAACATCTAAAACACATTAGATAGACAGTCATAATCATTGCGTTGTGCGACATTAGTCTTGTGTGTATTGCCCCCTTGATGTCTGTGTGGATGCTCTACAGAAAATGCAGTGTAAAGTATGAGACCGTTATAGCCACTGATCAACTACATGATGTGTATAAGGTAATTTAAGACTTCATTTGCAGTTTAGATTTCCCTACCGCTAAGGGGTACTTTGCACGCTGCGGCATCGCTAGCCATGCCGAGCGCGATAGTACCCGCCCCCGTCGCACATGCGATATCTTGTGATAGCTGCCGTAGCGAACATTATCAGTACGGCAGCTTCACACGCACTTACATGCCCTGCGACGTCGCTCTGGCTGGCGACCCGCCTCCTTCCTAAGGGGGCGGGTCGTGTGGCGTCACAGCGATGGCAGGCGGCCAATAGAAGCGGAGGGGTGGAGATGAACAGGACGTAAACATCCTGCCAACCTCCTTCCTTCCGCATAGCCGGTTGAGGCAGGTAAGGAGATGTTCCTCGCTCCTGCGGCTTCACACACAGCGATGTGTGCTGCCGCAGGAACGAGGAACAACATAGTATCTCCTATTGCTGCGACATTATGAAAATGTCCTATGCTACACAGATCACCGATTTACGACGCTTTTGAGATCGTTTATCGGCGCATCTAGGCTTTACACGTTGCGACGTCATTACTGGCGCCGGATGTGCGTCACTTTCGATTTGACCCCGACGATATCGCTGGATCCAGTGACAGCGGGTAACCTCAGTGACAGCTCAGCTGATTGCGCGGCTGTCTTCAGTTGCTGCGTGGAACTGACAGGAGCTGCGGTGTCTTCTGCAGCTCCTGTCACCTCCATGCAGCAGAGCTGGAAGCGACGCTTGACCATCCTGGATTACGCCGGACATGGAGGGCTTTTTCGGTCTGATTAAATTGTTGAACCAGGGTATATGTTTGTGTTTTTTATTTCTAATAAAGGATTTTTTTGTGTGTGTGTGTGTTTATTTACTGTCACTTACAGATTAATCATGGAAGGAATCTCGGGGAGACGCCTGACATGATTAATCTAGGATTTAGTGGCAGCTATGGGCTGCCATTAACTCCTTATTACCCCGATTTGCCAAAGCACCAGGGCAAATCGGGAAGAGCCGGGTACAGTCCCAGAACTGTCGCATCTAATGTATGCGGCAATTCTGGGCGGCTGCTGACTGATATTGTTAGGGTGTGGGGCTCCCCATAACGTGGGGCTCCCCATCCTGAGAATACCAGCCTTCAGCCGTATGGCTTTATCTGGCTGGTATTAATATTGGGGGGGACCGCACGCCGGTTTTTTTAATTATTTATTTATTTTACTGCACAGTATAGACACGCCCACCGGCTGCTGTGATTGGGTGCAGTGAGACACCTGTCACTCAGCGTGGGGGCGTGTCTCACTGTAACCAATCATAGGTGCCGGTGGGCGGGGAAAGCAGGGAATACGAGATTGTTTAATGAGCGGCCGGCTTTTTCAAAATAGTAAAAGCCGCCACAGCAGTGTGAATGCCGTGCAGCGCCGCGCCGGTGATCGGGGAACGGTGAGTATGAGAGAGGGGGGAAACTGACCGACAGACTGTGACAGAGGAACAGACAGACAGAGAGACCGACAGAGAGACAGAGAGACCGACCGACGGACTCAGGGAGATTGACCGACATACACAGAAATAGAAAGAATGGCCGACATCACTAGAAATAACAACACCAAACGGACACGGACCATAGGTAGATGCATACGTGTTTACTAACGTGTGTGCACATACCCATAGACTTTCATTGTGTCCACGTGTGCGTGCTCCGTGCAGATAACGGACATGCATCCGTACAAAACGGAAACACATACGGATCACGGACACGCACACACGGACATAATGAAATAACGCACGTGTGACCACAATCATAGATTAACATTGGTGCATGTTTGTCCGTGTCTCCGGTATATACGGAAACGGAACAAACACGCACGTGTTTCATGGACGTGTGAAGGGGGCCTAAGGCTGTGTTCAAGTACAGCATATCTGTTGCATCCAGCTTAACTTTTTTGAACTTGAAGCAATGCAAGCGGATCATAACTGATGGCAAAACGGATGCAAAAAATGCATCAACAACTGATGCATCAGTCAAGTTGGAACTATTGGAAATCCCCAGGGTTCTTCCATTGGTTTCCATATGGTATTATAGTTAAATACCAGATTGAAGTGATGAAGCAACATCGGGCATATGTGCAGAGGACCTAAGCTGCAGTTACACATCTGCTGAAATAGATGTACAAAACTGCAACTTGTTGAGAATCCTTTTTTTCTTTTTTTATTGATAATGCCTGAATGTAAGTCATGGTACTGACAGAAGAGAGAGAGAAGAAGACACTAGTTATATAAATGGCACATGGTTGGCACCTGTGAGCTAGTGAAGGGCTTGATAAGTACAAAAAGTAGAATTTTTGTGTATAGTACAGAGTCAAAGACGGCAAAGGAGCAGTGAATTGAGGCAGAAGGTGGTTTTCAAACTGCCTAGATCAGATCAGACACTGCCAGTAGGGCTGCATGTTCAGTAGATGGTCATAGTAAAATATTAGGTTACTGCAACTGTTGTGGTACTACAATGTTACCCTGAAAAGAAAACTGGAGAGGACTGAGCACAAGAATATCAACCACATCAGAATTCTGGCAATTTTACCCCATAGTATGACACTGAGGTGGCAGTAATGCTATGAACACTAAGAATGACTGTTCAAACCAAGTACAGGCACTTGGTGCATAGCCAAACATATAAGTGAACCTTCCAACCTGCATTTCAAAAAGGTTTTTAAAAAATGGCGTGGGGTCTCCTCTAGTTTTGATAACCAGCCAAGGTAAAGCAGACAGCTGTGGGTTGCAGGCTGCAACTGTCTGCTTTATCTGCGCTGGTTATAAAAAAAAAGATGGATCGCGGGGTAATTTTTCTATTTTTTTTCATTTATTTTGTTTCAAGCAGAGTCTAGGCATTTTCCCGTGAAAAGTCCATATTCGAGCTCGAGCGCTGGATACTAGGTATCCGGTACAAACCCCAAAACTTTTCTGGAGTAATTTGTTTCTCTTTAGCGAATTTAGTATTTGTGCCAAATTCTCTATATGTTTTGTGACACTTTTTGAGTTTTATTTCTTTTTAAAATCGATTTTATTTTCCCTTTTGCTTATCCAGATGTTTTAGATTGATTCATGAAATTCAAATTTTACCAAATGTCAAGGGTTTCGGGGTTTTTTGCACAACTCACTCCAGTCACATTTTACAAGTAAGGTTTCTGGTGGAGTTTTCAATTTGCTAGGTTTATAGATAAAAATACCTGTTTTAAAAGGATTTGCTACTTTTTAGTGCAAAAATGTGGCAAAGAAAAAGTCTAAAGGCAAAAATTATCATTTTTAATTTTGGGCCATATTTGTGATTCACGTGTACCATTTTGATACATTTAGCACAAAAATTGTTAACATACCACAAAATAAGATAAGAAAAGTGACTTCAATGAATCTCATATGATAAATCAGGTGTCACGCTTGCCGGGTAAGACAAGCTTGGTGGGAGTGTTCAGACATACGCGCCTCTGATACACAACAAAACACAACTAACAAAGAGGACACTAGGGACCACAATAACAGCAGGGGGGGCTGGAACTAGTTAGAGAGGATGGTGAAATGCCTCCTATCCTCACCTGCAGCTCCTAGTTAGTCCTTAAGCCCTTTGCACACCCTGCGTTTTTTTCTCAAGAAAATTCTTTGAGCAGAATTTCTTGAGAAAATGTGCTTGTCACTTCTTTTCCACAGGTACCTGCGGTATACCCCCGGTATTTCACTCAATTCACTGTAATGTAATCGCGAAATACCGGGGGTATACCGCAGCTACCAAATGATGTGCGGTATACCCTCGGTATAGCCGCGATTTACCTGCGGTAATGCTCATCACTGCCTGCGGTTTTGCAGTAAGTGATGTCATTATGACAGAAGAGGAAGCGGAGCAGAGTAAACACACACATCATACTCCCTGGACGCCGCACAGAAGCACTTCCGTGTTACCTCCAGGTGCCCGTGCAGTCTGTGTCCCGCTCCAGCCCCGCCGCTGCCAGCACAGCAGTGTCAGTGTCTGCCCGCAGTATCAGCAGCTTGTCACGCTGCAGTGCTGGCAGCCGCGAGGATGACGATCGCTGCTGTCAGGAGGATAGATGAGATCATTACCTGCTGTGACGATCTCCTGCATCCTGACGTCACCGCCGTTATTGACTTCTATGCCCGTCTCGCGGGCGGCCCGAGACTGTCACTAGCGGTGACGTCACGGGCTCTCGCGATGCTGTGGGAATGCGGCGGGCATAGACGTCAGTGACGGCGCTGACGTCAGCAGTGCAGGAGATCATCACAGCAGGTAATGATCTCATATAACCTCCTGAAGTCAGCGCTGGTCATCCCATGCAGTGACCTGGGCTGACCTATTGATGTTAGCTCAGGTCACTGCATTGCTCTCCCAGCCAATGGGGAACATTCTGTTCTTCATTGACTGGGACTGTGACTATGGTATGGATCGGCATGTGACCCCCTTATTGGATTACTCTGGACCCGGATTTGATTGCTCTTTTCAATAAATAGGTGAAAGAGGGAATGTTTTGGGCAGTGATTTTTCAAATAAAACTTTTTTGTTATCTATTTTTTATTTCTTACTGACTGGGTCGGTGACGTCGGGTATCTGATAGACGCGTTACATCACTAATCCCAGGGCTTGATGCCAGGTGACATTACACATCTGGCATCAACCCCATATATTACCCCGTTTGCCACCGCACCAGGGCAACGGGATGAGTTGGGGCGAAGCGCCAGGATTGGCACGTCTAATGGATGCACCACTTCTGGGGCAGCTGCGACCTGCTATTTTTAGGCTGGGGAGTGTCCAATAACAGTGGACTCCCTAGTCTGAGAATACCAGACCACAGCTGTCCGCTTTACCTTGGCTGGTGATCCAATTTGGGGGGACCCCACATTTTTTGTTTTAAATTATTTATTTAATGTAAAATAACATCGTAGAATGCCCTCAATTTTGTATTACCAGCCAAGGTGAAGCTGCCAGCTGTGGTCTGCAGGCTGCAGCCGTCTGCTTTACCCTAGCTGGCTACAAAAGATGGGGGGACGCCACGTCATTTTTTTTTTATTATTTATTTATTTTTTGGCTAAATACAAGGCTAGGCACCCTTTAGTGCCACATGAAAGTCACTAAAGGGTGCCAGCTTAGAATATGCAGGGAGGTGGGACATTATATAGGTCTTTCTCATCTATCTATCTCTCTATCTATTCATCTATCCATCTTTCCCTCTATCCATTATCTGTCTGTCTATCTATCGATTATCTATTATCTATATTATTTATTGCAATTACAGCATAAAAAAAACACAGGGACCAACCTGCAAAAAAAACGCGGCAAAACCGTGGCAAAAACGCATGTGTTTTTCCCACGGTTTTGGTGCGTTTTTTTACCGCAGGTGCGGTAATCTTATACTCCCAAAAGTTTCTCAAGAAATTTTCTTGAGAAAAATCGCTTTTCTAGTGCGCACATAGCCTTATACAGTCTCTGCAACTGTTGCCAAACAGGAACCTGAGACCCTGAGAAGACCCTATAGGTGCTATGACTAGTTGAAGGGAATGTGAGGTACACTAGACCCCACCAGTGCACTAACCAGACACAAGGTAAGGCAAGACAAATGGGGGGAAAAGCAACAAAAGGAGCCTGAGAGCAGTAAACTTCCTCAGCAGAACCTTCCTCGAAGGCGGCCAGAGACCAAATGACTTTGGATCTTCAGCAGGGATTGCTGAGTAACACCACTATTTAAACCTCAAGGTCGTGACTATAAAGTAAGTGCAGCTGAAACACTCAGCTAAGAACTGCTTGGAAAAGCTGCCAGAAAAAAACTGACATTTACCCTTTCATTACTAAGAGAAACAAAACCCATTTAAATGTAGAGAGCCAGATGAGAGGCTCCAGTCCAAAGACTGTCACTGGTCTCTAATAACAAGGAGATGAATGTGACTTTGGGGCCATAGAGTCCATATAGCTACCATATTTCTCCATTGCAGTAATTTCACTCAGCCTAACCATACTCACATTGGAATTCATAGGTATAGTACTATCAGCGAAGACACCCAGACATCTTCTGTATAGACTTTCTCTTGAAACAAAAGATTGTTTCTTTCTTCCTTTCTTTTATTGCTACAATTAAAGGAATCACACCCAATTGGTTCCGGTTCTCTACACAATGCTGATGACTTTTGCAGTGTTTCAAGGCCGTTTTCATAGTCAAAGCCTGTTCCACAGACACAAATTGCAGTGACTTGGGTAGTCCCTGACTTGTGCAGCAATTACTAGATTTGTTCCATAATTGAAAGTCACACATTGATCTACAAGTTGACTCCTGCTATTATCTTATACCGTCGTTACTTGTTCTCTAAGGTTTGTTTGCTTTTATATATTCTTTGTTAGAAGGCTGAATTGAATTCTAGAACAATATAAATATATGCATTAGGTGGATTAAAAAAAAAATCATTTATAAAACATTTGCATCTTGCTGGCAGACTCATTAACATTCTTGGATTGCAATTAGCTTATATCGAATCAGCATCTGCCCAGGGGGACATCCTGCTCCTGCTCATTCTGCTTATTAGGGAGGGTAAAGGAGCGTCTCAGGTCCAACCTGTTGAAAGCTCTTCATGATAACAGTAATATGGCTGGATGCGATCTTTTTTTTTTTTTTACTGTTTCCAGACAGAGAGCGGAGCAGGGTTGCCATGACACCTGGGTTTCTGCTTAATGTGACCATGGGAGAAAACATGTCTTTCAAAAAAAAAAAAAAGACAACTCAACAAGTTCTGTAAAGAAAAGGGTTAAAAGTACAAGGTCTGAACAATCCGTCTTTGGTTCAGGGAAGAGCTTTATGCGCAAAATTGCTGCATCTGCTGCACAGAAGCACACCGATGCCAAAGTGCATTCTTACTTAATGTACAGCTCGTAATCTCGTAATCAGCAGATGTAATTACTGAATTGGTGAGAGCTTTATTTGGAACATCTATATCTGCTTCTTTGTCAGCGTAAAAAGATACATTGCAAATCAGTGCCTGTTCTACTTTATTCTACACACACTTCTAGTGTGATGCAAGATTACACGGAGGCAGTGGTTTGAGTGACTAGGATTAGCCAACAGCACTGTCTTCAGATGAGAGATGATAGCGTAGTGATCCAAAACCCTTACGAAACCTAGGTGTAATGCTCACTGCTGGTGAAGGCGGTGAACGACAGTGGACCCACTGGAACACCGAGGCAAACCCAGGCTTACCTTTTAATGGGAGGGGCTCGAATAAGCGCCCACTGTAAGGCGGAATGCCAGTGCCACTCCCAGGGCAACCCGTAGGCAGCCATGCAGGTAACCAGAGGACCGCACATCACCAGGATGGCCATGCAGGAAAGAGGAGGAGGCAAGGACATGGTGCTAGGATGTCAAGGAGCACCAGTACTCTAGAGAAGACAGCTCTACAGTATACCCACCTTCACAACACCTCTCTGAAGGCCAGAAAGAAAAAGAAAAAGGGGCATTCAATCTGCCAGTCACTGACCGCAGGGGCTTGGGAAAGAGTCCTGCTTTATATGGGGGAGAGCTGCCCACGATGAGCGGAGTCCATGGTCAGAGCAAACTGTAACACGCAAACTGTAAAACTCACCACCAGGAATGAGGTGGTGAGTAATGCAGACCTATCCTTTAGTGGGAGGGGCTTCAGTAAGCACCCATTGTGAGGAGGAATGCCAGGTGTGACTACCAGGGCACAAACCGGCACTGTGGCAGCTGAGCGGAGCAGGAAGACAGCAGCACCAGAGTCAGGTAACGGACAGGACAGGCAGGATGGGAAAAAGCAGGACACAAAGGGCTGGCAGGAAAAATAGGGCAGACCAGGAACACAGTCTGGAAGGGAACATGCAGCACAGGGACAGGCAGGTGCAGACATTTTAGCATGGGTCTGCTGGCTTAGGTCACCAGATAAGGGAAATGAGGCACAAAAGCAGCTGGGACAGGATATCTGGAGGAACTCTGGTAATCAGGGTCCAGGTCATCAGGCACGGATCACCAGGCATGGGACATCAGGCACAAGATATCGGACACAGGTGCAGCCGGGGCAGCTGAAGCAGACAGGATGACGGGTGCAGTTGGGTATGGACACAGGTACAGGATACAGGCAGGTACGGACATAGGTGCAGGATACAGGCTGATAGCAGGGAACTGACAGGACAGGTCCAATGAGACAGAGAGGACAGACACAGCAGAGCAGAAATGGTTACATGCAGGACTGGTGCTGGAGGTTAGGAGAGCAGAGCAGACAGACAGGACCAACACAACAGGCTAGGATTAGAATCCTAATGCATTGCTCTTGCCCCACCCATCAAGGCATGGAAGCTTAAGTACCTGGTGCCTCCCAGTATTAGGCTGGGGACACCTTAGCAAGGTGTGCATGCTTCCTATTAAAAGGACAGGAAGAATTCATGCACACTCCTAAGCTGGAGGCTAAGAAACTATGTGCAGCAGGGCATGGGGCCTAGGCAGGAGATGAGGACGAAAACACACGTGGACATCCACGGAGGGGATGAGCCAGGGACCACATTACTCCTGGACAGCAATGAAGGGATGCAGAGAACCACGTGACACATGGGTGACCACAGTGGGGGGGCAAGCCGAGGACTACGCAACACGAGGATGGTTGTGCGGGAGCACAGAGGACCATGTGACGTGTGGGCTGCCATTCAGGTAAGCAGAGGACTAAGCAGCACGAGGATGGTCATGCAGAAAAGAAGATGGAGCAAGGACATGGTGGTAGGACACCTAGGAGAATCGGTGCACTGGGGAAACCGGTGCTACAAGAGGGGAGGGTACTGATCCAAACCCCTATCGAAACCTAGGAGAGGGTACTGATCCAAATTCTTATCAAAATGTAAAGGAGGGTACTGATCCAAAACCCTATTGAAACCTGGGGAAAGTACTGATCCAAATTCTTAGCGAAATGTAGGGGAGGGTTCTGATCCAAAACCCTATCGAAACCTAGGGGAGGTTACTGATCCAAATACTTATCGAAATGTAGGGGAGGGTACAGATCCAAAACCCTATTGAAACCTAGGGGAGGGTATTGACCAAAACCCTACTGAAACGTAGGGTAGGGTACCATGAATTTTCCACCTTAAAGGGGTTGTCCCCCCTAAAAAATAAAAAATGCTGTCTAATCATAGAGATAATGGAAAATTAAGCATTTCTACAACTGCATGTGTTTAAAAATAATGATGCTGTGTATAGATAAGAAGATAATGGTACCCCTGAGGTATCCTGAGTAATGGCTTGTGCCTGAACATGTAGAGGAACTTTAAGGGCTGGTCTGCATGCACTGTGTGTAATGATCCCATAGAAAGGAGAGAAAATAACAGAATGTTCACTGCTGATAGCACTGGCAGGTACTCTCCCATATGTATAACATTATTTCTCCCTGTCTGTCCTTTCCATCTAAGTAGCAATGGTATTTGCTGTACCCGATGAGTTTTGAGCTCACCTCAATAAATCACAGCAGTGCAATACAAGCTCAGTAGCCAGACATATTTTTTTTTCAGTGTATATGTTTGGTCACTAAGCTTGCTGTACTGTGTTGGTATGATTTACATGGTCGAGCACAAGTCACTGCACAGAATAAATCATGGGCACCTTTACCAGTTGATCTCTGAACATCAACATTATTTTTAAACACATCCAATTGTAAAAATGATTTATTTTTCATTATCTAATGATTAGACAAAACTTTTGTTTGTAGGACAACTCCTTCAAGTAGTTTTAAAAGTAGTTACATGACTTGGATATGTCGTGGGCGGAGGGGACGCGCTCGCCACGCTCGGGTCTGGGGCTTCTGCTGCTGCAGCTCGGTGGCTCGAGCGGTGGACCGGACCCAGGGACTCGAGCAGCGCTCCTCACCCGTGAGTGAAATGGGGATGGTATGTTTAGGGAGATTGTTCGTGACGCCACCCACGGGTCGTGGTGATACTGGCACCACCGTTGCTGGTAACGGGGATCCCGGGAGAGATGGTAGGGTGCAGCTGAGATGTTGTCCCCTCCGTGGGTAGGGGGTTGGTGATCCCGGGGCCCGATGGTGTAACGGGGAGGCCGGATGGCTGGGGTACAGGGACTGAGCGGCGCGGTGACGGACGGCACTGGTGTACTTACGAGACAATCACTGACAGAGTCGTAGGTAAACCAAAACGGCCGGATGGACGGGTCCCGCAGCCGGCTGCAGTGTTGTTGTTGTGCTCTCCCCGGACGGCTGATGGTGGCTGTCTTTCCCTGCACCTTTGAGAATGTTCTTGACTCCTGTGGTTGCCCACCGGTAGTCCGCTTCCCGGCGTATAGGTGCCGTAGGAGCCTGTTTTGCCCGCAGGCGCTGGCCCTTGGATCTCTAGCCTGTGGCGGTGGCTGTATATCCTCTCTGGGTGAACGGTTGCCTTCAATCGGGACTTAGTAGTTGGGAAACCCCTGGGGTTCCTGTCACATTCGGATTTGACTATTGACGGCGGCTCCAAGCCTAGTTGGGGTCCGATGGCCCTGCCTGTGTGCTTAGCTTCACTCCGTTCCTCGGTCCGGTACCGGCGGGCCGATGCCCGACCCCGGTCCTTACGGCTCTGCGGAGTTCCACCAACTCCTGCAGACGGCCACTACTGTCTGCCAACCTTGCTGTCAGTGCCTGGGCTCCAACCCAGACACCTCAAGTGTTCACTCCTCTCACTTTCACCTCCAAGACTAAAGTGACCCTTTTCCCGCCTAAAGGCCTGTAAACTCCTCGGTGGGTGGGGCCAACCGCCTGGCTCTGCCACACCTGGTGTGGACATCAGACTCTGGAGGGAGGCAACAAGGGTTTTTGATTGACTGTTGTAACTGCCTAGGGTGTGTGTGTGTGTTGGTATGTATGTGACTACCTGGCTAGTCCAGGGCGTCACAGATACATAGCAATTTCCCACACAAATACAGTGATTGGGCAGAACCGCTTTTCTGTCCATATGTAAAGCAAAAATGGGAAGCAGAAAAGCTGCAGATTCACAAAAAAAGGTCAAAAGGACATGGAACCCTTTGTTATCAGGATTGACAGAAGTCTCAGAGGTGTGACCCATAATATAATTTGTAAGTAAAATTAAGAAACCTTTTATAATATTAGTGGTAATTATTTCAGTTCTATAACAGTGATTTCAGGCTGTTGTAATCTGCAGATGAATATACTGACTTGTGCTGACCTTTTTAATGATCTGCCTTTTCTCAATGAACTGTAGAACAATTATAACTAAATGTTGTTAAAAATTAAATAGTTTAAGAAATTAAATTCTCCCAATAAATGAACATTCAAGTATGACTGCAGTGCAAAGTATCCAAATGTTTCTCCCCAATAAAGACAGCCACTCATGACTCATTGTGCGTAGTGATTTTGGCTATCATGTCTGCAAGAGTAAAATTGTTTGAAAAGTAAGAGGCGATTTTTATATACTTTCTATCGTTGAACTTAGTAAAAATTCTATCATGTACAGTTTTTTCACAAACACTGACTCCATAGGCTTTTTATTTCACTATACTTTGACCCCTTTACTTAACTTTTGTTGGATGATTTTGATGTCATTAGATTAGATAGATAACTTCACAGCTCGAATTAAATGATTTAGGTCAGAGTTACACTTGCAAGAGACCAGTGCGAGTCTCGCATCGCATCACCCGGCACAGCCTGATGCTCTCCTCACAGGAGCGTCTCAGCTGCATAGAAATACATGCAGCCCAGCCACTCCTGTCAGAAGAGTGTGCGGCCGTGCCGGGTGATGCGGTGCGAGACTCGCGTGAGTCTCTTGCAAGTGTGACTCCGGCCTTAGCCAGGGACTTGAACCTTCCTAAACATTCTGCAGAACGTTTAGGCTCTGGGCTAAAGGAAAATAACCTGCTAGCTAGCTCCTGGTACCTGTTTTTCTTGGTAGAGAAGCAGAGAAAATGAATTAGTTCCATACTTTCTAGTGAATTGCAGTAATGTTCCTGGACTGATGGAAAAATGTAACACTGAGTACAATGTGAGCGGGTGGAGACTCTTTTTTGATTCATCAAAAAAATATAAGTCTGAAAGCTGCTATTGCACAATGACAGCAAGTGTGCTTCAGTGCCTGTAGGGTATTCTGTGTACTTGAAGGAAAGCTATAAGAATTTAGACGTTATTCCTAAGACACTTAAGTATGATGGTCAATATGTAGTGATCTGAAAATTCTCTTTTTAGTCATTGGGCAGTGAGGAGGATACGCAAAGTACCCATGTTTTATATGTGAATGGGACAGCCAGGATAAGACTCATTACTGGAGCCAAAAAAGTTGGCCAACAAGAACATCTTTGCAACCTAGATTCAAAAACATACCTGATCCCACTAATTTCACAAGGATATTTTTGCAGGCACCACCAACTCTCATAGCATCAGTATCTGTGGAGACTACAGATTCTGACACTCTGCCTAGTAAGGCTATGTGCCCACGTTGCGTTCGGTCCCTGCAGAAATTTCTACAGCGATTTGAACAGCACACATGCGCTTCAAATCGCTGGAGAAACAGTGCGTACTGAAACCCGATTTCATGCGCTCTGGATGCAGTCTAGACAGAGCGGGGCTGCATGGAAAGCGCACGAAAGAAGTGGCATGTCACTTCTTAGAACACAGCGCTTCGGCAGCAGCCGAAGTGCTGCGTTCTAATACGCCACGTGGGCATGGATAATGCACAATCTTCATAGATTGTGCTGGGGATGCAGGACGCATGCAGTTATGCTGCGGTGTAGATCACAGCGTAACTGCATGTAATACGCACACGTGGGCACAGAGCCTTACTCTCTGAGGTCTGTGATCAGTGCAAGGATACACGGGCGTCAACCCACAAATTTTGAATACCTGTGTTATTTAACCTTTCAGAACCACTTGTGTCTACCAACTTTCTATTACACTTATCCTGTTAAACACCCCCTCAATATCTCAGCTTTCAGATTACTGTTACTGTGAAAATTTGAATATTGAAGTTAAACAGAACTGTTCAAAATTCAATCCCATCTGCAGGCAACATTTAACAGAGCAAGATGAGCAGAGCATAGTAATATATGATTAGTTTCAATATATGAAGTATATATAATATATCTTTAAACCTATATCGTTAGATTTACCTTTTATGGTCCTAATCAGTGTTTGAGGGCCATACATGTATACAAGCTCATACAGAAAAGGCTATAAGTCATTAAATGGGTTGTCCTTTATAGAGAACAAAAAATTATATTGACCTTCCAACACTCCCATGGATCCAGTGCAGGTTGCTCCAAAACTCTGCATCGGCTCTGAAAGTGATTCTCCTCTGTTTGGAAGACAGAGGATTCTGCAGCCTATGAAGAGCTTTAGATGTGAAGTTACTAGACAAGAACGTGATTGGATAATTTTATGATGACATGCCAATTCGTTGGGAACTGGAAGGGGACTATGATTCCATTTTTAATTTAAGGCCATCCATGCTGTTGAACAAAATGTTTTTTCCTGTATCCATCAACTACTTTAAGTGACACCGCATCCTAGACTTCTCAACGTAGTAATAAAATTGATATCCTGTAAAATAATAAATAACTTATGCTCAATCTATTCTCACAAACCTTTATATCAATCCATTCAGTTTTTTCTTTACTATTATTTGATGTGGGGTGATCAGATAGCATTTTTATGGTGACAGATACCCTTCAGCTGGATGTGATAGTTTCTATTTTATTAGTAACGTTGCATCTTAGAATGAACATTTTAGACGTCTTCCTATAATTGATGCTGCTTCACTGATTCTGGAACAGTTTTTCTTTTCCTTCTGTGCTTCTCCATTCCAAAGTTATACCACCCAGTAATAATGGTGCAAATTTTCCCTTTAACCAAATGGGCCTGTAACACAGAACCTCTCTGCGGGTGCGGCTTTCTTTGATTGGCCAGCATAAAAGGAGGAAAAGCAAGCGCACACGAGAAGTTCTCTGGTAAATGGCCAGTTGGTTGAAGGGAAAATTTCCATCCCTATTTCTGAAGGTCATAACTTTAACCAGACCAGATGCAGAGGCATAACATAACAGAGGCACAGATCAAAATTAAAAACTGTTCCAGAATTAGTTGAGCAGCACCAATTAGAAAAGGTACTCATTATATATTTATAAAATCCGGTAAAAGGTCTCCTTTAAGATGTTGAAGCTTCCTAATTCAGCCAATATTTTACATAAATGTATCATCATGCTTAACTGATGCACTAACAGCAGTTTTAGAAACCAAGTAACTACTGTGTTTCCCCAAAATTAAGACACTGTCTTAAATTATTTTTGTCTCAAAAAATGTGTGGTAGGGCTTATTTTTGGGGAAGCATGGGTTGGGGGTATGTTTACCCCTCCAAAATCCAGATGACCCCAGGAGAATAATACTTACCAGACCCCGAACATCTGCAATCTACAAAGTATGCTCCCACCAGTTCCTTGTGCATTATAAAGTGGTCCTCCCCTGCTTCCGGTTGGTACTCTCTCTCACACACACACACACACACACACACAACATATCCCAGGAACATCATATACACACACAAACATCCTGTGATACCGTACTGCTTCCATCTGGTAGTGCTGTGGAATGTGAGGACCTGCGATGGGTTCCACTAGTGCAGGTGCTCAATGCATTCCACCGCAGGTCCTCATGTTCTACTGCATCCCAGGTGGTATGATATCACTGGATGTGTGTGTACATTCCACCAGAGGTCCTCGATGCATTCCATCACAGGCCCTCACGTTTCACTGCGTCCCAGGTAGTATGATATCACTGGATGTGTGTGCACATTCCACCAGAGGTACTCGATGCATTCCATCACAGGCCCTCACGTTTCACAGCATCCCATTCGGGGTCTTTTGTCTTTTGGGCCAGTCTGCTTTCTATAATGAAGTGTCCTGCAGTATTCTTTAACTTTTTTGGCTGCATGGACACATTATTATTGAACCGCAACTAGGGCTTATTTTTGGGGTAGGACTTATATGTAAGCCTTACTTTGAAAAGGCTAAAAATTCCTGCTAGGGCTTATTTTCGGAGTAGGGCTCATTTTCAGGTAAACATGGTATCAGTTTTTTGTGATACCCTTCTTAAATGAGATCTTCTAATACATGAGATAGCTTCTTGTTTGTAGTAATATGTAAATGAGGTACCATGGTGGGTACTTGAGAATAATCCTTGGTAAAATAGTTTCATGTTTGCTATTTTATCAGCTTTGTATTTTTACCACTCCATCTGAAGCATTAGTTATCAGAAGCATTCTTAATGTAAATCTGATATTCTATCTGTAAGCTCTTCAGTTAAAAACAAGATCAATTTTTCAATTATCTAGGATGAAATTACTTGTTAAAATTCTAGAGTAGGGCTCCTGTTATAAGCAATATAAGCAATGGATGTTCACATGTGCAGAATGTATAGCGGCTCCACATCCATTGTTGATGTTACTGTATGTCTGTTTTTAATCACTGCTTTCATGGGAGGGTACACAATTTCCATCTCCGAATCGCTGAGCGTGGTCATCAGGATGGTAAACGATTACAGACCTCGCGTTCTTTCTCTGAGCAGCCAAGTGTTTGACGTATGTAATATGATTTCATCCCAGTGTTCTCTTGTCTTGTTATACAAACTATTCTCTCTGTGATGATACCTTATCCCGATCCAACCCGATGCCTCTCTGTAAGCTCCAGAGAAATCAATGGGTTGATCAATATCTCCATATGCCAGTAGTAAATGCTGAGCAGAATTTCTGTCAATCTATATTGATTTAGAGAATTGGTTTAAATTGGTTCTGATTTGTATAAAAAAAAACATATCCACATTGATCACAGACTTCTGTGTTTTTCTATCCACAACCTGTGTAGTAGAAGAAGCTTTCGACTTGCAAAATTAGGTCAACGCGGAATGGTGGAAACATGTACGTGTGATAGAACGCTAGGATGAATGGAGCCAAACTTGTGTTCTGTTCCTTTGTGTGTTGTGCCGTGCCTGTGACATGCATCTTAATTCGCTATCATTTCTGAAATCGACCAGATTAGGAGGAGGCCTGGATTGTCGTCTTCACTGAAGCCCATCAAGCATATTTTTATTTTTCACCTCGGTGGTTTTGTATAATATTTGTTATTTAAAACCTCAGAGAACCAGTGGTACGGCGTTCACATGGCAACTAGTTGCTTTATCATAGAAAGATTCACCTCGCCAAGCTGCGGATTCAGGCATCAAAGAGTCCTATTAGAACAGCTCACGGTAAGGCAGGTCTATGCTAATGCTGTTAAAGTCCAGTAATGCATTGAAGTTCATCTGGGGCAGCCACTATCAGGTGACTATGTACAAAGAAAAGAAACCACTTTACGTTATATTATGCGAAAATAGAAAAAGCCATCAAAAATGTAATACAGAAAGAATAACACTGGATTGATTTGTGCACTGCCATTTTCAGTTATATTTTTCTGTGGCAGATTTTGCCTGATGGCGGCCGCCTCGTAGAGCTAAGGCGTAGTGAGAAGATGATATTACGGTTTCATCCAAAAAACACTGTACTCAGTAGCAGAAATCTTTGTTTGCTCACTTTGAGGCACAAAATGTTAAACTTTTCACACTTAAAAGGGGTTTTCCCCATGAACAAAGTTCATTTTAATCAATAGATCTTGGAATAATAATAAGTTTCACAATTGGACATGTTTAAAAAGAAATGTTCAGGGCACTTTACACACAGCGATATCGCTAGGGAGCGTACCCGCCTCGTCGGTTGTGAATCACGGGCAAATCGCTGCCCGTGGCGCACAACATCGCTTACACCCGTCACACATACCTACCTGCCTAGCAACGTCGCTGTGGCCGGCGAACCGCCTCCTTTTTAAGGGGGGCGGTTCGTGCGGCGTCACTAAGCGGCCGCCCAATAGAAGCGGAGGGGCGGAGATGAGCGGGACAAACATCCCACCCACCTCCTTCCTTCCTCATTGCGGGCAACCGCAGGTACAGTGTTGTTCCTCGTTTCTGCGGTGTCACACATAGCGAAGTGTGCTGCCGCAGGAACGACGAACAACCTGCGTCCTGCAACAGCAACGATAATCGGGAAAGGAACAACGTGTCAATGATCAACGATTAGGTAATTTTGATCATTAATGGTCGTTCCTGCGTTTTACACGCAATGACGTCGCTAACGAGGCCGAATGTGCGTCACAAATTCTGTGAACCCAACGACATCTCGTTAGCAATGTCATTGTGTGTAAAGCGGCCTTTCCTGTGCTGAGATAATCTTATATATATGTCCCTGCTATGTACTGTGTAATGGATGTGTCTGACCGTACAGGGACATGGTCTGATCATATTACATCTCCTGGGCAGCGGAGGAAGCAAAAAAAATATACATATATTACAGCACAGGATCATAAATTATTTTTTCTGTGAGGTAAAATATTGCTTAAAAACAGGCAGGAAAATGTTTTACCTCACAGAAAGAATCAGCCGAAATCCCATCCTGTCTGTATACTCTTTTCCGCCCTCCCCTGCCGAGGAGATGTGTAATGAAAAAGAGAAAATACAGACAGGATAGAATGGGATCACAGATGCTGCCTTCTGTGAGGTAAAGCTTAAAACATGTTTAAAAACAGGCAGGGAAATGTTTTACCTCACAGAAAGAATCAGTTGTGATTCCATGTTGTCCAGTCTTTATACTCTTTTGCTTCCTCCCCGGCCCATAAGATATGGCATGATCAGACCATGTCCCTGTACGGTCAGACACGGCCATTACACAGTACACAGCGGGGACACATATATAAGATTATCTCAGCACAGGAACAGTTATTTTTAAACACATCCAATTGTCGAACTTATTATTATTCCAAGTCAGACATAGCCATTACACAATACTTAGCAGCAATAAAAGACAGAGAGGGTGCTCCTGTGTGAAAACTGATGATAAGCGTAAAACAGTGTGATGGACACACTCACCTGGTACTGTTGTACATCAGGTACAACGCTGGCGAATTAGCCGTAAGGAATTGCAAAGTGCACCGCTTGACATCAACGGGAGAACCGGTCCTTTCAAGCCCACAGGAGTCCTGTCCTAGGTGGCTGCTCACACGATCGACAATCCCACGTGGAGATCACAGCCGCCGGACCAGCGCTGAATTACAGCTCCTCCTCTGGGATGGACGGTCCCGTGAATACGATGCCGGTGACTCACCAGCCCTTCAGGCAAGCGTTTGATAGATGCAGACAAATCCCGGATTAGCTGCAGCAGCCCCGTGAGCTCCACATGGAGATAAGAGTCAGGGAAAAGGAGAAAAAAAAAACCCACGGTATGGCTGCGCTGCTAAAGATGAGGGTAGAGTGATGGTTTTAAGGATTTTAATATAGGTAATGGTGCCACAACGCGTTTCGGGGATGCATATTGGTGCCACACTAAGGAAGGAGGAATATGCATCCCCGAAACGCGTTGTGGCACCATTACCTATATTAAAATCCTTAAAACCATCACTCTACCCTCATCTTTAGCAGCGCAGCCATACCGTGGTTTGTTTTTTTTTTTCTCCTTTTCCCTGACAATACTTAGCAGCGACACATACAGTGCCCTGCAAATGTATTCACCCCCTGGGCTTTTTACCAATTATGTTACATTACAACCTATGTTTAAATATTTTTGTAATCCGATTTGTGTGTGATGCATCAGCACTAAATATTCTAAGTTGAGGAAGTGAAGTGAGAAAAATATAGGCAAAATTTAATTTATGGGATAAAATAAGTACAAATTGCCATGCCATAAAGCAAACAAGATTTTAGGGTGTATAAAAAGAGAGATTAGATCCCGTGATCCCAACGTATTGTTACCCCTCTATAAATCACTTGTAAGACCACATCTGGAATACGGGATCCAGTTTTGGGCTCCACATTTTAAAAAGGACATTCAGAAGTTAGAGTCAGTTCAAAGGCGGGCAACTAGACTACTACAAGGAATGGAAGGCCTCCCATATGATGAGAGGATGAAAAAGTTAGATATGTTTAGCTTAGAAAAAAGACGTCTCAGAGAAGATCTCATTTAAATGTATAAATACATGTGTGGTCAATATAAAGGACTGGCACATGACTTATTTCTTCCGAAGACAATAATAAGGACCAGGGGGCACTCACTGCGAGTGGAAGAAAAGCGATTCCGACAGCTAAATAGGAAAGGGTTCTTTACAGTTAGAGCAGTCAGACTGTGGAATGCCGACCACAAGAGGTAGTAATGGCAGACACTATAACAGCTTTTACAAAAGGGCTGGATGATTTCCTCAGTACACACAACATTGTTGGTTATAAATGACTTAGTGACCAAATGTAGAACTGGTGGAGGAAGGTTGAACTAGATGGACCTAGGGCTTTTTTTTCAACCTAAGTAACTACCATGTTTTTCCAAAAATAAGACACTGTCTTATATTTTTTTGCCCCCCAAAAAAGCACTAGGGCTTATTTTTGGAGGAGGTCTTATTCTTGGAGAAACATGGTTGAGGGTAAGTTTACCCCCCAAAAAATCAGACCCCCCCCACTTCCCAGGAGACTCATACTCACCAGACCAGGACGTCTGCGTGATTCCAAGGTCCTCCTGTGATCTCCGGTCGGTGCTGCACGCAGTCCTACCCTGCTGCTAGCTGGCACGCTGACATGTACAGCAGATCACAGGCACACACAGCAGATCACACAAACACAGCAGATCACACACAGCAGATCTCACACACACACACACACACACAGCAGATCGCAGATATACACAGCAGATCACACACAGCAGATCGCAGGCACATACAGCATATCGCAGGCACACAGCAGATCACACACACAAACACAGCAGATCACACACACAGCAGATCACAAACACAGCAGATCGCAGATATACACAGCAGATCACACACAGCAGATTACAGGCACACACAGTCGATCATAGATACACACAGCCAATCGCAGAAAAACACACACACAGCAGATCACACACACAGCAGATCGCAGATATACACACAGCAGATCGCAGATATACACACAGCAGATCGCAGATATACACAGCAGATCACAGATATACACAGCAGATCACACACATCCAATCGCAGACACACACAGCCGATCACAGATACACACATCCGATCGCAGGCACACACAGCCGATCACAGATACACACATCCGATCGCAGGCACACACAGCCGATCACAGATACACACATCCGATCGCAGGCACACAAAAGCCGATCACAGATACACACATCCAATCGCAGGCATACACAGCCGATCACAGATACACACATCCGATCGCAGGCATACACAGCCGATCATAGATACACACATCCGATCACAGACACACAGCCGATCGCAGAAAAACACAGCCGTTCGCACACACACACACACACACACACACACACACACACATATCACATCACATAACATCACATCACATCCAGCACTTACTGCCGCAGGGAATGAGAGCAAGTCACGTGTCCGGCCGCAGGTCCTGTTCCTTGCGCTCCACTGCACTGCCTCTCAGGAGAAGAGATCGGTGTCTCTGGATGAGGTGAGTATGTATGCGATCTGATGTGTGTGCGATCCGATGTTTGTGTGTGTGATTTGATGTTTGCGTGTGATCCGATGTTTGTGTGTGCGATCTGATTATGTGTGCGATCTGACTGTGTGCGATCCGATGTTTGTGTGTGAGATCTGGTGTGTGTGTGAGATCTGGTGTGTGTGTGTGAGAGCTGATGTGTGCGGGTGTGTGATCACTGCAGGTCCTGCTGCTCAGTGTCGGGTGAGTGTAATTGCCGGGTGCCGCTGTGTATAATGAATAGTGATGAGCGAGTACTAAAAAGCTCGGGTGCTCGAAGCTCGGGCCGAGCCTCCCAAGATACTCGTGTACTCGGCCCGAGCAACGAGCCCAATGTTATCCTATGGGAGACCCAAGTATTTTTGTGAAATGACCCCCCGGCAGCATGGAGAAACCCTAAAAATGTCACAAAAGTCTCAGAAGAGTGCTCAAATGACATGGCAACAGCATGGGGAAGACCCCTTGAAGCATTTATCACTGAAAAGTCACAGCTGTGAACAATTTTGTCCGCGTTTTACGCCATTTTTACGGACTCACCAGAAAACCTTCCAAAATGACCCCAAAATGATTTTTCATGGCGGAAATGTTAAGGGCACATACCCAATAGTGAGATAGAGCTGGTGTATGTTACTTTTTGAGATTAATACATGAAAGATTTTACGTGAAAACATTGTGTGGCACTCCGATGTCCCTGAGAAGAGACGTACATGAAGGCCTCTTGAGTCTAATGTGCCCATTTTGAGGAAGTGAGTCTTTGTAGTATTTTCCTTTGCCAGGGCAGTCCAAAATTGTGAGGTTCACCAATGCCCCTGCATACAGACGTGCATGAGGGCCTGTAAACCTGAAGTGCCCATTGTAAGGAAGTGGGTCTATTGTAGTATAGCCCTTAGGCAGGGCAGCCAAAAATTGGGAGGCTCCACGTTGTCCCTGGATAGAGACGTGCATGAGGGCCTGTAAACCTGAAGTGCCCATTGTAAGGAAGTGGGTGTATTATAGTATAGCCCTTAGGCAGGGCAGCCAAAAATTGGGAGGCTCCACATTGTCCCTGGATAGAGACGTGCATGAGGGCCTGTAAACCTGAAGTGCCCATTGTAAGGAAGTGGGTGTATTATAGTATAGCCCTTAGGCAGGGCAGCCAAAAATTGGGAGGCTCCACGTTGTCCCTGGATAGAGACGTGCATGAGGGCCTGTAAACCTGAAGTGCCCATTGGAAGGAAGTGGGTGTATTATAGTATAGCCCTTAGGCAGGGCAGCCAAAAATTGGGAGGCTCCACATTGTCCCTGGATAGAGACGTGCATGATGGCCTGTAAACCTGAAGTGCCCATTGTAAGGAAGTGGGTCTATTGTAGTATAGCCCTTAGGCAGGGCAGCCAAAAATTGGGAGGCTCCACGTTGTCCCTGGATAGAGACGTGCATGAGGGCCTGTAAACCTGAAGTGCCCATTGTAAGGAAGTGGGTCTATTGTAGTATAGCCCTTAGGCAGGGCAGCCAAAAATTGGGAGGCTCCACGTTGTCCCTGGATAGAGACGTGCATGAGGGCCTGTAAACCTGAAGTGCCCATTGTAAGGAAGTGGGTGTATTATAGTATAGCCCTTAGGCAGGGCAGCCAAAAATTGGGAGGCTCCACGTTGTCCCTGGATAGAGACGTGCATGAGGGCCTGTAAACCTGAAGTGCCCATTGGAAGGAAGTGGGTGTATTATAGTATAGCCCTTAGGCAGGGCAGCCAAAAATTGGGAGGCTCCACATTGTCCCTGGATAGAGACGTGCATGAGGGCCTGTAAACCTGAAGTGCCCATTGTAAGGAAGTGGGTGTATTATAGTATAGCCCTTAGGCAGGGCAGCCAAAAATTGGGAGGCTCCACGTTGTCCCTGGATAGAGACGTGCATGAGGGCCTGTAAACCTGAAGTGCCCATTGTAAGGAAGTGGGTGTATTATAGTATAGCCCTTAGGCAGGGCAGCCAAAAATTGGGAGGCTCCACATTGTCCCTGGATAGAGACGTGCATGAGGGCCTGTAAACCTGAAGTGCCCATTGTAAGGAAGTGGGTGTATTATAGTATAGCCCTTAGGCAGGGCAGCCAAAAATTGGGAGGCTCCACGTTGTCCCTGGATAGAGACGTGCATGAGGGCCTGTAAACCTGAAGTGCCCATTGGAAGGAAGTGGGTGTATTATAGTATAGCCCTTAGGCAGGGCAGCCAAAAATTGGGAGGCTCCACATTGTCCCTGGATAGAGACGTGCATGATGGCCTGTAAACCTGAAGTGCCCATTGTAAGGGAGTGGGTCTATTGTAGTATAGCCCTTAGGCAGGGCAGCCAAAAATTGGGAGGCTCCACGTTGTCCCTGGATAGAGACGTGCATGAGGGCCTGTAAACCTGAAGTGCCCATTGTAAGGAAGTGGGTCTATTGTAGTATAGCCCTTAGGCAGGGCAGCCAAAAATTGGGAGGCTCCACGTTGTCCCTGGATAGAGACGTGCATGAGGGCCTGTAAACCTGAAGTGCCCATTGTAAGGAAGTGGGTGTATTATAGTATAGCCCTTAGGCAGGGCAGCCAAAAATTGGGAGGCTCCACGTTGTCCCTGGATAGAGACGTGCATGAGGGCCTGTAAACCTGAAGTGCCCATTGGAAGGAAGTGGGTGTATTATAGTATAGCCCTTAGGCAGGGCAGCCAAAAATTGGGAGGCTCCACATTGTCCCTGGATAGAGACGTGCATGAGGGCCTGTAAACCTGAAGTGCCCATTGTAAGGAATTGGGTGTATTATAGTATAGCCCTTAGGCAGGGCAGCCAAAAATTGGGAGGCTCCACGTTGTCCCTGGATAGAGACGTGCATGAGGGCCTGTAAACCTGAAGTGCCCATTGTAAGGAAGTGGGTCTATTGTAGTATAGCCCTTAGGCAGGGCAGCCAAAAATTGGGAGGCTCCACGTTGTCCCTGGATAGAGACGTGCATGAGGGCCTGTAAACCTGAAGTGCCCATTGTAAGGAAGTGGGTGTATTATAGTATAGCCCTTAGGCAGGGCAGCCAAAAATTGGGAGGCTCCACGTTGTCCCTGGATAGAGACGTGCATGAGGGCCTGTAAACCTGAAGTGCCCATTGGAAGGAAGTGGGTGTATTATAGTATAGCCCTTAGGCAGGGCAGCCAAAAATTGGGAGGCTCCACATTGTCCCTGGATAGAGACGTGCATGAGGGCCTGTAAACCTGAAGTGCCCATTGTAAGGAAGTGGGTGTATTATAGTATAGCCCTTAGGCAGGGCAGCCAAAAATTGGGAGGCTCCACGTTGTCCCTGGATAGAGACGTGCATGAGGGCCTGTAAACCTGAAGTGCCCATTGTAAGGAAGTGGGTCTATTGTAGTATAGCCCTTAGGCAGGGCAGCCAAAAATTGGGAGGCTCCACGTTGTCCCTGGATAGAGACGTGCATGAGGGCCTGTAAACCTGAAGTGCCCATTGTAAGGAAGTGGGTGTATTATAGTATAGCCCTTAGGCAGGGCAGCCAAAAATTGTGAGGCTCCACGTTGTCCCTGGATAGAGACGTGCATGAGGGCCTGTAAACCTGAAGTGCCCATTGGAAGGAAGTGGGTGTATTATAGTATAGCCCTTAGGCAGGGCAGCCAAAAATTGGGAGGCTCCACATTGTCCCTGGATAGAGACGTGCATGAGGGCCTGTAAACCTGAAGTGCCCATTGTAAGGAAGTGGGTGTATTATAGTATAGCCCTTAGGCAGGGCAGCCAAAAATTGGGAGGCTCCACGTTGTCCCTGGATAGAGACGTGCATGAGGGCCTGTAAACCTGAAGTGCCCATTGTAAGGAAGTGGGTGTAATATAGTATAGCCCTTAGGCAGGGCAGCCAAAAATTGGGAGGCTCCACGTTGTCCCTGGATAGAGACCTGTTAGGTTCTTAGTGCCTCCGTGCTTGCATTTAAAAACCGCACGTGTGTGCCTGTTGGTGGCAGCTTTCCGCTGCATTTGTGTGAGTTTTGCAAAAACTTGGATATAACGCACAAGTCTAGTGAATACACATCAGCACAGCATTGCAAAATGCGCAAGGGCGTTGTCAACGAACAAGGAAGTGGACGTGATGGTGGTGCAGGCAGAGACCGAGGTTGTGTGCAAGCTCTAATTTCGCCACAACAAAGGGCCACATCTAGTCGCTCGCACGTCCTGTCCCAAATTCTTGGCGACCGCAGCAGTACACCGCTCTTGAACCAAGACCAGTGTCAACAGGTTGTTAGTTGGATAGCGGATAATGCTTCCAGTCAGATTGGCACCACCACAAACACTCTGTCTTCCACACGGTCAAGTGTCAGTAGCCGTGATACTGCACCGCACATTTCAGAACCTGATCCTCCTTCCTACCACCAGGCCGAGTACACGTCCACGGACATTACTGATCCCACACTTGGACACTCGGAAGAGCTGTTCGTTCACGTTTCCATTCACAAATTCTGGCCTCTCGCCAGCTCCTGTTGAAGTGGGCCATGACGAGATTGTATGTACAGATGCCCAAATATTTGAGCAGCCACGTTCTCACGAAGTTGGCAACGTGTCTCAACAAGGGGTGGACGATGATGAGACACAATTGTCAGGAAGTCAGGAGGAGGAGCAGGGTGCGGAAGAGGAAGACGACGTGGTGGATGATCCAGTAACTGACCCAACCTGGCAGGAGGATATGCAGAGCGAGGACAGCAGTGCACAGGGGGAGGGAGGCGTAGCATCACAACAGGCAGTAAGAAGCAGAGTGGTGGCCCCAGGCAGACGTCAGGCAACTATTCCCCGGAACAACACGACACAAGGTGCCTGTACAAATGTTAGGTCTTCCCGAGTCTGGCTGTAATACTATTATATGTATTGAGGATTTCGATTGCGTTAGGGCAATGACAACCAGAGACGAGTTCTTGGTGCAAGACGTTTATAATATGCAACCAGCAAATATGTACATAAACGGAACAAAAACACAGTAGAACATAAATACAGGAAATACCTTCCAGGGACGGAGCGAAAGGGAATTCCCGGGACCGCGCACCGGACTCCCCCAGGGAGACCACCAAGAGCGAACCCCTATGCGCAGCAGCCGGGACACAAAAGGGCAATAGGTAAGTCCAAAAATGTCCGTACGTGATGTGAGTCCAGAGTGGTATTAAACGGAAGGAACCGGGCAGAAGTGCCGACCAAAGACGGCAAACGGAGTCCGGGCACAGCTAGATGACACCAGATGAAGTCCAGAGTCGGTGTCGGTTGTTTTCCAAGAGGATCCGAATAACAATCAGGAACCAAAAGCAGCAGGGCAGGAGCACACAGGAAGCAGTATACTCAGGCACTGGACTAAGCTTTAGGGGCGGCTTTTAAACAGATGGACAGGAAGTAGGGCAACAGAACAGAAAACTCCATGTTAACAAAGGGCAAGCTCTTTCAAAAGAAAACTGGAAAACCCGGAACTCTGACACTGGCAGTTTTTTAAGTTGGCTCCAGATGATTCTAAAAAGGCCATTTGCAACACCTGCCATGCCAGCATCAGCAGGGGTACCAAAACTAGCAGCCTGACCACCACCAGCATGATCAGGCACATGTCAGCCAAGCACCCGACTTTGTGGGAAGTACAACAGAGTCGAGGAGCAGTGCTTGCTGATGTCACTGCTACGTCTTCGCTGGTTGTGCATGCGAGCCAATCCCCTGTCCATGCTGCCTGCGAACAAGCCTCCTCCACTCCTGCACCTTCAGTTGCCTACGCAGAAAGAACACCATCATCAAGCACGTCCTTGTCCCAGCGCAACGTTCAGTTATCCATTCAGCAAACCTTTGAACGCAGGCGCAAATACACTGCCAACACCCCACATGCCACAGTTCTAAATGCTAACATTTCGCGACTGCTTGCGCTGGAAATGTTGCCTTTTAGGCTGGTTGAGACAGAAGCATTCCGCGACCTGATGGTGGCAGCTGTCCCACGTTACTCGGTCCACAGCCGCCACTATTTCTCCCGGTGTGCCGTCCCCGCATTGCATAACCACGTGTCACAAAACATCACACGTGCCCTGAACAACGCTGTTTCAGCCAAAGTCCACCTAACCACAGACACGTGGACAAGTGCATGTGGGCAAGGCCGCTACATCTCGTTGACGTCACACTGGGTTAATATTGTGCAAGCTGGGACCCAGTCTGAGCGAGGGACGGAACACGTCCTTCACACACCAAGTTTTGCAGGCCCTACCTCAGTCAGGGTTTCACACACACTCTACAGCTCCGGAATGTCATGCTCCTCAGCCTCCTCCTCCTCCTGCGCATCCTGATCCACTTTACCCTCCACACCAGTCCCAAGCTGGAAGTGTCGCGGGCGGAGGAGGGGACGGTGCGCTCTCCCACTGCTCGGGTCCGGCTGACGCTGCTCTACGGCTGCTGCTGCTCGTTGGCTCGAGCGATGGCCGGATCCCGGGGACTCGAGCGGCGCTACTCGCCCGTGAGTGAAAAGGGGTGGTTTGGGTTTTGGGGATATTGTCCGTGACGCCACCCACGGTTGTGGTGATTGTGTGGACACCACCGCTGCTCTGGACGGGGATCCCGGGAGCCTGTGACAGGGAGCAGCTTTGTTGTTATTTCTCCCCTCCGTGGGTAGGGGGGTTGGTTGTCCCGGGGCCTGGTGATGGGGTAGACATGGATGACAGGCGGGTTGCGGGGCCTGATGAGGTGCAGGGTTGCAGGGGCAGCGCTGTGCCGCACGGCACGGAGGTACTCACTCAGCCCAATGATGATGACACAGTTCACGGTAAAACAAGTGGCTGGATGGACGGGTCACTCGGACGGCTGCGGTTGTTCCTCCCTGCAGGTTAGTGATGACTGTCTCTCCCTGCACCTAAGTTAAGTGTTGGTAGTGATGGTTTCCCAACGGTAACCCGCTCCCCGACCTGGATATGGGCCGGAGGAGCCCCTTTTGCCCACAGGCGCTGGCCCTGGGAGACGGTTGCCCTTGGCGGTGGCTGTGTCTCCCCTTCACGGTTGTACGGTTGCCTTCTATCTGGACTTGGCTGTTTGGAAACCCTGAGGTTCCCTTCACTAACGGATTTGTCAAATTCACGGCGACACCAAGCCTTGCCGGGATCCGAAAGTCCTCTGCCAATGGTGCTGGCTTCTCTTTGTATACCGGTCCGGTACGGCTGGGTCACCACCCGTCCACGGTCCTTACGGCAGACTCCAATCGGCCTCCACTGCAGACGGTCACCACATCCTGCCAACCTTGCTGTCCTGTCCGGGCCACACACCCGGACCAACTTCAGGCTCTTTGCTGTCACTTTTCTCCTCTCTACTACTTTCCTCCTTCCACTTCCTTAGCTTAACTCTCACTGCCTGTGTTTTCCCTCCTCCTCGGTGGGTGGAGACCAACCGCCTGGCTCCACACCCTGGTGTGGACAACAGCCCCTGGGGAAGGCAACAAGGATTTTGTGTTTTGACTATGATATGCCTGCAGGGAGTGTGGGGTGTTTAAGTGTTGTGCTCTGTGGCCCCTGGCTTGTCCAGGGCGACACAGAAGCACTGCAGCACTGCCTCGGCGAAGCGGCAACAGGCAGTGCTGAAGCTAATCTGCATAGGTGACAAACCCCACAATGCAGAAGAGGTGTGGACAGCTCTGAAACAGCAGGCAGATCACTGGCTCACAACTCTGAACCTAAAGCCAGGAAAGGTCGTGTGTGACAATGGCCGGAACCTGGTGGCGGCTTTGAGGCGAGGCCAGCTGACACATGTTCCATGCGTGGCCCATGTGCTCAACCTCGTGGTTCAGCGGTTTCTAAAGTCATACTCAGAGCTGTCTGATCTGCTGGTAAAAGTTCGCCGCCTGTCTGCACATTTTCGAAAGTCACCTACTGCTTCAGCCGGCCTTGCCGGCTTAAGACGCCGTTTGCATCTTCCGGCACACAGACTGGTGTGTGATGTCCCCACGCGTTGGAATTCAACTCTGCACAAGTTGGTCAGGATATGTGAGCAGAAGAGGGCAGTTGTTGAGTACCTGCATCACCTAAGCCGTCGGGAAATGGGTCAAACTCCACACATAACACCTGAGGAGTGGAGATGGATGTCCGACCTATGCTCCATCCGCCAAAACTTTGAGGACTCCACCAAGATGGTGAGCGGCGATGACGACATTATTAGCGTCACCATACCGCTTCTCTGCCTTCTAAAATGGTCTCTGCTCAAAAAACAACCATGATGCATTGCAGGCGGAGCGCGATGAGTTTGAGCAAGAAACAGTAGTGGGTGTGGGTGATGATAACACACAGCCCAGCCTCGTCTCATCACAACGTGCAGTGGAGGACTATGACGAGGAGGAGGATGAAGACATGGAGCAACTCTCTGGCCAAATTGAGGATATGACATGCAGTCATATCCTCGGTTCAGCGTGGCTGGCCAGAGGACAGGGTAGATGATGAGGAGGAGGAGGAGGAGGACAGCATGTTCAGTCATCGTGTTGGTCAGGATACTGAAGTGATGGCTGTTAAGAGTCTGGCACACATGGCTGACTTTATGGTAAGCTGCCTGTCTCGTGACCCTCGCGTTAAGAACATCTTGGCCGACAATCATTACTGGTTGGTAACACTGTTAGACCCACGCTAAAAGGAGAACTTTATGTCTCTTATTCCCGAGGCGGAGAGGTCAGGCAAAATGCAGCAGTTCCAGAAGGCCATAGTCACGGAAGTAGGCAAAGCATTCCCCTCACAAAACGCTAGCGGCATAGGTCAGGAATCAGTGGACAACCAAGGCGTACAGCCGAGAGGGGCACAAGTCCAATCCGCCAGAGGTAGGGGAACAGTCTTTAAGATGTGGGACAGTTTTCTCAGCCCCTCACATACCACAGCCCCTGAGGTGAGGGGTAGTGCCACAAGAAATCCTAAGTTTGCCCAGATGCTCAAGGAGTACCTTGCAGATCAAACAACTGTACTCCGACATTCCTCTGTGCCTTACAATTAATGTGTATCCAAGCTGGACACGTGGCATGAATTGGCTCTCTACGCCTTGGAAGTCCTGGCCTGCCCTGCCGCTAGCGTTTTGTCAGAGCGTGTTTTTAGTGCCGCAGGTGGAATCATTACAGATAAACGCACCCGCCTGTCAACTGTAAATGCTGACAGGCTGACTCTGATCAAGATGAACAAGGGTTGGATTTGGCCAGACTTCACCACACACACCAACAGCAAATTACAGCGGAATTTAAAGTTTGTAACGGGAATTTGCCATGTACCTCCACTCACCCATGGTAACACACTTCTGGACTTTGGCTACTCGCTGGACTGCTCCTCCTTCTCCTCATGCGCCATCATGGTGACCGTTACAATAGTTAAGCCGTTGTTTCAGGTATACCCCCAGTGGTAAATTTTTTCGCCCATTCTTTCTGAATGGGCATTACAACGACAGGAGACCCGCTCCTTTGCAATGGGAACAATGTTTTGAGGCCCTCATGCACATCTCTATCCAGGGACAATGTGGAGCCTCCCAATTTTTGGCTGCCCTGCCTAAGGGCTATACTACAATAGACCCACTTCCTTACAATGGGCACTTCATGTTTACAGGCCATCATGCACGTCTGTATCCAGGGACAATATGGAGCCTGACGCTGCCACCGACTGCCACACACATGCTGTTTTTAAATGCAAGCACGGACGCAATAAGAACCTAACTGGTTTTTAGGAGCGACAATTACTGAGAAGTCTGACACTATCAGACACTGCTGACTGACGTGTATTATACACTAGACTTGTGCGTTATATAATAGTTTGTGCAAAACGCGCACCTGTACCCTGCCACCGACTGCCACACACGTGCTGTTTTTAAATGCAAGCACGGACGCAATGAGAACCTAACTGGTTTTTAGGAGCGACAATTACTGAGAAGTCTGACACTATCAGACACTGCTGACTGACGTGTATTATACACTAGACTTGTGCGTTATATAATAGTTTGTGCAAAACGCGCACCTGTACCCTGCCACCGACTGCCACACACGTGCTGTTTTTAAATGCAAGCACGGACGCAATAAGAACCTAACTGGTTTTTAGGAGCGACAATTACTGAGAAGTCTGACACTATCAGACACTGCTGACTGACGTGTATTATACACTAGACTTGTGCGTTATATAATAGTTTGTGCAAAACGCGCACCTGTACCCTGCCACCGACTGCCACACACGTGCTGTTTTTAAATGCAAGCACGGACGCAATAAGAACCTAACTGGTTTTTAGGAGCGACAATTACTGAGAAGTCTGACACTATCAGACACTGCTGACTGACGTGTATTATACACTAGACTTGTGCGTTATATAATAGTTTGTGCAAAATGCGCACCTGTACCCTGCCACCGACTGCCACACACGTGCTGTTTTTAAATGCAAGCACGGACGCAATAAGAACCTAACTGGTTTTTAGGAGCGACAATTACTGAGAAGTCTGACACTATCAGACACTGCTGACTGACGTGTATTATTATACACTAGACTTGTGCGTTATATAATAGTTTGTGAAAAACGCGCACCTGTACCCTGCCACCGACTGCCACACACGTGCTGTTTTTAAATGCAAGCACGGACGCAATAAGAACCTAACTGGTTTTTAGGAGCGACAATTACTGAGAAGTCTGACACTATCAGACACTGCTGACTGACGTGTATTATTATACACTAGACTTGTGCGTTATATAATAGTTTGTGAAAAACGCGCACCTGTACCCTGCCACCGACTGCCACACATGTGCTGTTTTTAAATGCAAGCACGGACGCAATAAGAACCTAACTGGTTTTTAGGAGCGACAATTACTGAGAAGTCTGACACTATCAGACACTGCTGACTGACGTGTATTATACACTAGACTTGTGCGTTATATAATAGTTTGTGCAAAACGCGCACCTGTACCCTGCCACCGACTGCCACACACGTGCTGTTTTTAAATGCAAGCACGGACGCAATAAGAACCTAACTGGTTTTTAGGAGCGACAATTACTGAGAAGTCTGACACTATCAGACACTGCTGACTGACGTGTATTATACACTAGACTTGTGCGTTATATAATAGTTTGTGCAAAACGCGCACCTGTACCCTGCCACCGACTGCCACACACGTGCTGTTTTTAAATGCAACCACGGACGCAATAAGAACCTAACTGGTTTTTAGGAGCGACAATTACTGAGAAGTCTGACACTATCAGACACTGCTGACTGACGTGTATTATACACTAGACTTGTGCGTTATATAATAGTTTGTGAAAAACGCGCACCTGTACCCTGCCACCGACTGCCACACACGTGCTGTTTTTAAATGCAAGCACGGACGCAATAAGAACCTAACTGGTTTTTAGGAGCGACAATTACTGAGAAGTCTGACACTATCAGACACTGCTGACTGACGTGTATTATTATACACTAGACTTGTGCGTTATATAATAGTTTGTGAAAAACGCGCACCTGTACCCTGCCACCGACTGCCACACACGTGCTGTTTTTAAATGCAAGCACGGACGCAATAAGAACCTAACTGGTTTTTAGGAGCGACAATTACTGAGAAGTCTGACACTATCAGACACTGCTGACTGACGTGTATTATTATACACTAGACTTGTGCGTTATATAATAGTTTGTGAAAAACGCGCACCTGTACCCTGCCACCGACTGCCACACACGTGCTGTTTTTAAATGCAAGCACGGACGCAATAAGAACCTAACTGGTTTTTAGGAGCGACAATTACTGAGAAGTCTGACACTATCAGACACTGCTGACTGACGTGTATTATTATACACTAGACTTGTGCGTTATATAATAGTTTGTGAAAAACGCGCACCTGTACCCTGCCACCGACTGCCACACACGTGCTGTTTTTAAATGCAAGCACGGACGCAATAAGAACCTAACTGGTTTTTAGGAGCGACAATTACTGAGAAGTCTGACACTATCAGACACTGCTGACTGACGTGTATTATACACTAGACTTGTGCGTTATATAATAGTTTGTGCAAAACGCGCACCTGTACCCTGCCACCGACTGCCACACACGTGCTGTTTTTAAATGCAAGCACGGACGCAATAAGAACCTAACTGGTTTTTAGGAGCGACAATTACTGAGAAGTCTGACACTATCAGACACTGCTGACTGACGTGTATTATTATACACTAGACTTGTTCGTTATATAATAGTTTGTGCAAAACGCGCACCTGTACCCTGCCACCGACTGCCACACACGTGCTGTTTTTAAATGCAAGCACGGACGCAATAAGAACCTAACTGGTTTTTAGGAGCGACAATTACTGAGAAGTCTGACACTATCAGACACTGCTGACTGACGTGTATTATTATACACTAGACTTGTGCGTTATATAATAGTTTGTGCAAAACGCGCACCTGTACCCTGCCACCGACTGCCACACACGTGCTGTTTTTAAATGCAAGCACGGACGCAATAAGAACCTAACTGGTTTTTAGGAGCGACAATTACTGAGAAGTCTGACACTATCAGACACTGCTGACTGACGTGTATTATACACTAGACTTGTGCGTTATATAATAGTTTGTGCAAAACGCGCACCTGTACCCTGCCACCGACTGCCACACACGTGCTGTTTTTAAATGCAAGCACGGACGCAATAAGAACCTAACTGGTTTTTAGGAGCGACAATTACTGAGAAGTCTGACACTATCAGACACTGCTGACTGACGTGTATTATACACTAGACTTGTGCGTTATATAATAGTTTGTGCAAAACGCGCACCTGTACCCTGCCACCGACTGCCACACACGTGCTGTTTTTAAATGCAAGCACGGACGCAATAAGAACCTAACTGGTTTTTAGGAGCGACAATTACTGAGAAGTCTGACACTATCTGGACTGTTTTACACTGTGTACACCAGCCCCAGATATGATGAAGGCTGGTATACGGTCACCACTACCCTGCCTGCCTGCCTGCCTGTATACTGCTACAATAGTCCTGACAAGGACTCTTCTGGTCACTAGCCTGTATTCCGACCTGGCTATACCCTGCCTGTATATAGCAACAATAGTCCTGAGAAGGACTCTGCTACTGTACTCCGACCTGGCTATACCCTGCCTGCCTGTATACAACTAGAATAGTCCTGAGAAGGACTTCTGGTCACACTGTTTGCAGCCCTGCTCCGGAACTAACTATAAAGGGCCGCAAAGCTTTCCCTGAATCAGCGACACTCTCCCTGCACTGACTGTCTGGATAGTTGTGAGCAGAGCACAGCGCGCCGGCCGGTATAAAGGCTCGGTCACGCTGTGCAGGCCGGCCAATCACTGCAATTCCACAACTAACAGGGCTGTGGCATTGCAGTGGTCTGCCAGCCAATCCCTGCATGAGGGCTGGCTCTCAAAAGAGCGCCAACATGCAGAAATGAAGACCACGAGTACAGCACGAGGATCGCGAGATTACTCGGTCCCCGCCGAGCAGCCCGAGTACAGCGATACTCGTGCGAGTACCGAGTAGTTACAAGCATGCTCGCTCATCACTAATAATGAAGTGTCCTGCAGTATCTGTATCTTTTTTAGCTGCACGGACACTTCATTATTGATCCGGGAGTAGGGCTTATTTTCGGGGGAGGGCTTATATTTAAGCCTTTCTCCGAAAATGCTGAAAATCCCTGCTAGGGCTTATTTTTGGGGGAGGTCTTATTTTTGGAAAAACACGGTATGTAACTATGTGCTTATATATTTACCCCTTTTGCTATGAAGCCCCTTAAAATTTCTGGTGCAAGCCATTACCTTTATAAGTCACATAATTAATGAAAGGAAGTCCACCTGCCTGCAATCTATGTGTCCCAGTGTCTGTCAGTATATACACACCTTCTCTGAAAGGCCATAGAGACTTCAACAACATTAAGCAAGAAATGCCAACCAAAAAACACCATGAAGACCAAGAAGAACTCCAAACAAGTCAAAGATAAAGTTGTTGAGAAGTTTAAGTCATAGTTGGGTTCTAAACAAATATCCCAATCTCTGATGATACCCCAAAGCACCATCAAACCCATTGTCATCAAATGGAAAGAACATGGTACCACAACAAATCTGCCAAGAGATGGCCATCCACCAAAACTGTCAGCCCAGGAAAGGATGGCATTAATCAGAGAGGCAGCACGGAGACCAAACATAACCCTTAAAGACCTACAGAGTTCCCAAGCAGAGACTTTAGTATCTGTCCATATTCCCAAAATAAGCTGTACACTCCATAGAGCTGGCCTTTATGGAGGAGTAGAAAGAAAAAAGCCTTTATATAAAGCAAAAAATTGGAAGGCTCATTTTGAGTTTACCAAAAGCTATATGGGAGACTACCTAAATGTACGGAGGAAGGTCCTATAGTCAGATGAGGCCAAGATGGAACTTTTTGGTCACCAAAGCAAATGCTGCATCTGGCTCCAAACCAACACAACTCATCACCCCAAGAACAACATCCCCACAGTGAAACATTGTGGTAGCACCATCATGCTGTGGGGATGTTTTTCAACAGCTAGGACAGGGAAAACGGTCCAAGTTGAGGGGAAGATGGATGGTGCAAAATACAGGGATGTTGTTGGGGGAAACCTGTTTCAGTCTGTCAGTGATTTGAGAATGGCATGGAGGTTCATCTTCCAACAAGACAATGACTCAAAGCATACTGCTAAAGCACCATTCGAGAATTACTCTGTTTTTACTTGTCACATGCAAGACTGAAAAACTAGTTCAGTCTTATAGGGTAGAAACTTTACCCCTGATACTTGCACTTACTTGAAGATGCTGCACCTTCGGGAGCTTTTAAAAAAAAACAGCAAAAATGTGAACCAGATAATTTTCAAAAACATCAGCTATTCTCATCAGTCATCCATTTTCCCTGTATGAGCTATCATGTACTAAATCATGGTCGGACTGGGTTTGCCTAAAGGGAGTTTAGAACCAATCCTCTTTGACTTAAAATAATCCAAAAGGGGTTCTCAGTGGGTTGGTTATTAATCCATCTTAATTCCTGATATATCCTCAGTACTACATAATTTTCCTCTCTTTAGAGTACGCCCCTACTTTTCCGTTTGACTAACAAAAGATTGTACAGCTGATCTGTGTTAGCTACAGTACTGGAGGATGCCTGGCAAGTGGCTTAAATGGATCTCAATAAGTTGGTGAAGCCAAGTCAACTTGTTTATTACTAAAAGTCTTAAATCACAACACATTTTGAGGCATTACGGATGTTTTTTAAGTAATACAAAGATACAGGGCAAAGGAGAGAAAAACCAGCTCACTGTTGCGGCTCAAAGTGTATCGAAGCAGAGAATCTCCGTACTGACCTAATGTGAAATATCCAAGTAGAAAGGTGAAAAATGCTTCTAACTTCATTAAAACGGTCCTTTATTTAAGCATGTTACAAATAGATTACATATTGCATAAAGAAAGGCAACGCGTTTCAAACATGAAACTCAAAGATTGCCACGCGATGCCTTTCTCTATGCAATATGGACTCCATTATTAACATTATTAAATAAAGGACTGTTTTACTGAAACTGGAACCATTTTTCACTTTTTCAAGTATACAGAGGTCTAAGGGGAACTCTAGTGCCACCTATTGGAAGTAACAATCCTAAAAGTCACAAGTGGCCCTTTAACGAGCCTTTTCATATGACTTAGGATTTATGCCAGATCATGACCTCAATTTGCAGACACTGTGTTTTGGGATGGTTGTCCCTCATCAGTGCAGAGTATGAGGTCCTCACTGACAGCCAGAATTGGTTTGTCAGGT
The DNA here is from genome assembly GCF_048569485.1 of Anomaloglossus baeobatrachus. NCBI lineage: Eukaryota > Metazoa > Chordata > Amphibia > Anura > Aromobatidae > Anomaloglossus > Anomaloglossus baeobatrachus. The sequence continues at coordinate 100,010,721 of NC_134359.1, read as the reverse complement.
CTCCGCAAAGGAGAAAAGATTTCACCATAGACCCCTGGCTTCTCATACAGCCAGATCAAACCTCATACTTTGCACTGATGAGGGACAATCATCCCGAAACACCGTATCTGCAAATTGAGGTTCTGATCTAGCATAAATCCTAAGGGGTACTTTGCACGCTGCGACATCGCTAGCCGATGATAGGGATGCTGAGCGCGATAGTCCCCGCCCCCGTCGCACATAGCTTGTGATAGCTGCCGTAGTGAACATTATCGCTACGGCAGCTTCACATGCACTTACCTGCCCTGCGACATCGCTCTGGCCGGCGACCCGCCTCCTTCCTAAGGGGGCGGGTCGTGCGGCGTCACAGCGACGTCACACGGCAGGCGGCCAATAGAAGCGGAGGGGCGGAGATGAGCGGGACGTAAACATCCCGCCCACCTCCTTCCTTCCGCATAGCTGGTGGAGGCAGGTAAGGAGAAGTTCCTCGCTCCTGCGGCTTCATACACAGCGATGTGTGCTGCCGCAAGAATGAGGAACAACATCGTACTTGTCGCTGCAGCGAAATTATGAAAATGACCGACACTACACAGATCACCGATTTATGACGCTTTTGCGATCGTTTATCGGTGCATCTAGCCTTTACACTTTGCGACGTCGTTACTGGCGCCGGATGTGCGTCACTTTCGATTTGACCCCGACGACATTGCAGTAGCGATGTCGTAACGTGCAAAGTACCCCTAAGTCAAATGAAAAGGCTCATTAAAGGGCCACTTTTGATTTTTAGGTCTGCTACTTCCAATAGGTGGTTCATCTACTTCCTCCCACGTTTGACTAATTTATGAGCTGTGCACCCGTGTGTAGTATACTTTTTCATTACCTAACCACTTTGCGATATATATATATATATATATATATATATATATATCTATATATATATATATAGATATATATATATATATATATATATATATATATATATATATGAAAAACTATTGTCTGTCGGTTAGTTTGAGGATGACGTTCACTAAAAGAATTCACAAGCCTTAAAACCTTTCTGTGTCTAGCTTGCTACTTCCTCGGTATTTGGACTAAAGAGTTGGTGTTCGCTGTCAATCACCGCATTTTTAGCAGATGGCTCATTCTGTTGATTTGTTGATGGTGTCAGTCAGGAAAATATTTGCACGGTTCCAGTGTGAGGCTGTTAACAAATCCGAGTGCTCCAGGTGCTGAGAACTCCCAGATGCTCTCCGTTCCTGCTGTGTACAGGTGGCTTCATGTGAATGGGGTTATAAATAGTGGCAGCATGTCCTTTTCCTAAGCAATTCTGCCACATTTTAGAATCACTCAGAATACAGTTGATCTAAAAATATCCTTCACTCGGTATCTCTCATTAAAAGGGTTCTCCAGAAGATTGACAAACAGGGCCCGGTATGTGTTGTATTCTGAAGAGTTCTGCACGTTGTTAGCATATGTTCACTGGTGTAACTAGAGCCTGACGAGCTTGAGGGCAAATTTTTAGACCCTGGCAGCCTTCAGCCAGCTTGTTGCTTGAATGAATGGGTCCCGGTGGTGTTAGATCTACAAAGATATGTGTTTCACCCCCTGAAGGAACATAAACAACATCAAAAAGACAATATTATGGCATTATAATGTACCATAAATAATGGTTACCAAGTAATACTATAAGCCGAGGAATTAATATTCTCACCCTGTTGTTAGTGAACCATAGACTGTATATCAAGGCTAATATTACTACTATGCAGAAGACAAAAAACATCACCACCCCACAACCACATAATACAACAACATAGCTTTTAAATAATACCACCATACTGTTATAGAATAAAAAACTATTTTTGTTATTAGCATCATATGTGTTGCCCAGGGCTATGGGGTACTCGGTCCCGAGCGATGTATTGCTGGGACGATGTCACTAGGTGGCCGTTGCCCAGTTCCGTGACCCTGGGGACGCTTTTTAAAAGGAATATATTTACAGGGGATTTGAAATAAAAGTTTATATCATGATGCCACTCGCGGATTGCGGCTATTTAGTGGAGCCGCTGCTGAACAGTTCTCACTACTGGGGCTGGTGTTAGTGGCAGCCTGGATGTTGGGCCCTCCGCAAGTAGGGCCAGGCCCCAGAGGATAGGTGAGGTAGATGGGTGTAGAAAGAAGGTAGGCCACACAAGGGGTTGCAGTGTACCTGGTTCCTTTACTCACAGTAAGATGGAAACTGGTCACCCGAGGAAGGCTGGTCTTGACCGCTGGTCCACTTAGTCCCAGTGCCAGTGTAGTGACCTGGTGGCTTCTTTCCCCTGCACCTGTCTCTGGTTGGCAGGTCTGGCTTGGAGCGTCTGGGGGTCCCCTGCTGGTAGTCTCTCAACTTTAGTCCATATGACGGTAGTGTGAACCCTGTGTCGTCGGTTTCTCTGGTCCGATTCCAGGTTCTCCCGTTGCTATGATGTCCCGAACTTCAAGGTCAGTGAGGTCCTTGATGGTCCCATCACTGTGCAGATTTTCTCAGGTCTGCCTGGAGTTTTTGCCTGACCTAGGATTCTGTACCCCGTTGGTGCTATGGTTCCGGGAGTTCTCCACTGTACTCCACCGGCAACCACACGCCTGGGTCCTCAGGTCACCTTTACACTCCTGTCACTGCTTCCGCTTACTCTCGCTGTCACTGACTAACTACTGACTCTCTCTCCTCTGTCTGCCCCCTCCCACCTGGTCGTCTAGTGGACTGCATCGGCTCCACCCCTAGGTGGCCATCCATTGGGTCCAACCCTAGTCTGCTACCAGTCTTTGGGGAAATTGGGGAGAAAACAGGGATTAACTGGAATATTTTGTTGTTACCGGCACTGGTCTTCTGGGTCCCTGGGGGTAGGCCCTGCATCCTGGTAGGGATGCAATACCTTGTAGCTCCCTGATGGCTTCAGGGGCGCTACACATACGATGAAAAGATGATGATAAATATCATTCTGTACTTGGAAATATGACAAACCTAGGGTATTTTGCTGCTCAGATATGGTCTCACCCCGTAATATCAGTATAGAGAAGAATCCGGCACTGTAAGATAGATAATAAAGAAACTCTATATAAATAAAAGGCCTCTCATCCTATCTAATGTCATGACTGCCGTTGCCTTTCAGTTTTATGAGAGTTCTGAAAATACCCAAAATATCTTTCCCTAGAAGTAACAAATATCACAGTGTAAAATTAAATACCTCCCCAAGAGAGCCATATAAAAAGAGTATAGTACAAAATACCTCCCCAGAAGTTCTCCATACTACAGTACAGCACTAAATGCTTCCTACACTACAATGCAGTACAGTATACTAACCCAGTACCATAAAATATCACATACACGAACACATACTATACTACAGCAGAAAATATTTGAAAAATGCTAAATACCAAAGTGCAAAGCCAAATATTTCCCCCAAATCACCAAATACCATAGTGCCGCAATAAACACCTCTTCAGCAGCGCCAAATATTACACTGCAGTACAAAATACCTCCCCATCAAATACCATAGTGCATCACTAAATACTTACAAGGAAGCAACAAGCAAAAACCATGGTGTAGTACAGCATGTCCCTCGAGCAACACTAAACATAACCATTGTTATGCCTCATGAGCGCTGCAGCCATGCAAAATCCGCTAATGGAATCACACTGTTATCGGAAGAAATTTGGATGTACAAAGGAGGTGTGAGCTCTGCTGCCCATCAACAGTCACCAAATGGCTGTAGTTCTCACATGGGATAGCAATGTCATGGGGGTGCTGGGTCTGCCGATGTTGACATTTCTGGAATGGTGCTAGTGCATGAGGTGAGGTGTCAGTTTTTTTAAATTTACATTGGGAAATACAGTATTTAAATGGGCTGTCCATAACTATATTATATTTTACTATGGGCCTAAGAACTAACAGGCAGGGATCTAACAACTTATCTGTGGGTGGTACGGTGGCTCAGTGGTTAGCACTGCAGTCCTGCAGCGCTGGGGTCCTGGGTTCAAAATGGAGAGAACATACAAACACCAGCTGTAAGGAGTTTGTATGTTCTCCCCGTGTTTGTGTGGGTTTCCTCCAGGTTCTCCGGTTTCCTCCCACACTCCAAAAATATACTCATAGGGAACCTAGATTGCGAACCTAGATCTCTGCCAGCAGAGGGGGGGTTACCAACTGCTCCTGTCAGTTGTTCTGCAGCTCTGGTGTCACGGCAGAGGATAGAGGTTATTCCAGCCATAGAGGACAACACAAAGGAAAAAGGACAGAATGCCTTATTGCTAGGGAAAGCGGGAAGTGGTGACCCCTGAAAACAACCTGCAGCTCACCCTCACTGCCCTCACCGACCCTAAAGAGGTTTCTCACCTGTCGCCGAGCTGGAAACCTGGGACCCTGTCTTCCCTTGCAAAATGTCATTAAGTAAGAATGGAGGATAAGAGCACTAGTCAACACCACTAACACTAAAGGGAGACAAAAGGAAACAATACAGGGAAAAAAATGAATGCTACCTGATCTCAGGTAGGTGGCAAAGGTTTAACAGTCTTCTGTGGAGCAGCAACCACAGAAGTCTCTGGAGCAACCGGAGACAACCACTGTAGACCACACCAAGGAGCAAACTATAAACTGCACCTAAAGCACCCCAGGGTGAGGTTAATAACGGAAGTCAGAGGATAGCAACTGAAAGGAAAAACTGACAGTTCCCCAGGGTCATAGAATCCGCTAGCTGCGGAAACAGGGAATTGTCAGATAACATGTGCCACCAGTCACTGTTATCTTCTAGCGCTTGCTGACACTGGATTGTCAGCTGGTCGTGATACCTCTGTGACAGGCCATAACACATCCGTGACATTTGCTTCCGATATAGCAACATCTTCTTTTCTGCTCAGCTTTGTTGATGGGGCATCACTGCCAATATCATACAGATTGACAGCCGGCTCCCCACTGCCTTACTGCGGGGAGCCGGCTGTCAGTCAGTATGACGTCAGGAGTTACACCCCATTGACAGAGCAGAGTGGAAAAAGAAGAGCTGTTCTATTGATGTGAAGCAGTAAAATCGCCGGCAGAATCAGTCCATGACTGCTCTGAGCCCAAGCCGAGTAAAACAGGCAGGTAGTTAGTAACTACCTGTCTGTTAGTTCTTAGGCCCATGTGCCACCCTGGCAAAACCAGGGTGTCACAGAGATCTGCATCCATCTTTTTGGTGCAGATCTCACTCTCCCTTGGGGAGTTTCCAACACAGTTACAAACAACACCAGTGGGCGGAGCAGAGAGGTCTGAAGTGTCTGGGAGGAAACTGGATAGTGAGTTTCCAGTTTTGCAGTGGTCAGTCTGCAGAAAGTGTGGAGTCTGGAAGGAGCTCCTGTGTGGAGCTTGGGGAGAGGGGCAGTAATGGCCTCAGGAATAGACCAACCGCTTGTGGGGAACCGAAGTGGACCGGGACAGGGTAGTGGCCCGCCGATGCCGACTGTCGGGACTTGGTCCTGACCTGTGCATGAAGCAGACACAGACCTCAGGCAGGAGAAAAGCACCTGTATTACACCCCTGGGTGAGGGACCCGTCCTCACAGCATCCGAGGGCACCAGTTACCAGCAAGTTGGTTAATTCCTGGACTTGTGTCAATTATTGCCTTATATCATGCGCACTCCTGCACAACCTGGTCCAAGCTGTGGACTGCACCCGTCACTCCCAATCCATTACACTGGGCCCCGGGGCATCCATCCCTTCCTACGGAGGGGTTAATATACAGCTGCCATCCCATCGCCCCTGAGTGTTCCCCAACAACAGCGGTGGTGCTACATCTCACCACACACCGTGGGTGACGTCACGTAGTGCTTACAGCAATACCCGTACAAATACGTCCCCTTTTATTTGAGGTGTCCGCGCGACCCCTGGGTCCGGAAGAATCCCTCGAGCCACACTGTGGATCCGGATCCCAGCAGCCCGACTACGGGCACGGGGGCGGCACACCCATAGTAAAAAAAAAAAATCAACTAGTCCCAGATAACCGCTTTCAGAAGCGGGTTATCCAAATAGTGGACAACCCCCTTAAAAATAAAAAAAAAAATATTGTATTAGAAGATCAATATGGCACCATAGTACACTGTACAGACTGTTTACTTTTGACTATATGAAATGTGGAGGAATAGCTTTAAAAACTACAAAGTTTTATCTTGGTAATATTTTGTGTTTCTAAGACTATGGGTTTATTACAACTAACAGAGCTTTTATTTTGCATATGGTAAAAAGATTGCTAAAACTGTGTTAGTTGTAAATAGGACTAGTCAGTAAAATGGCAGACTTATTTTTATTGATTTTTATGGATGACTTGGCCGGCGTCTACTCATTCATCACCCATCGTTAAACATGCTACAAAATTTACTGTGGACACACAAAATAAACAAGATAAGATCTCTTGACGAGATCTCTAAGGAATGAGCAATAAATAGTCTTATGCAGGCATTATCGCAGCTCGCTGTCACTAATATTTTCCCTTTAATGGCAGAAACAATGGTTAATCTAAAATGCTGGTTTTAATGTTTAACAGAAGCAAAACATTCACAAAAGCCAAGTGTTCTCTGCACAGGCTCCAACCACAACAGAAAAAGCCCTAAACAATTGGAAAAAATATTTCACAGCAATTTTAAAGCAGTGTAAAGGAAAACCTAAAAATATGCAATGTTATGGCAGCATGTTGGTTGGTGGTTCGCTGTTTTTGATGCCTACTATTGGGGCCCTGGGTGCAAAACTGAGCAAACACATTTGCATGGAGTTAATATGCTCACTATGTTCTATGTGTATTTTGGGGGTACCCCTGGGTTTCTTTAACACTTCAAATAAAAACCATACTGATATTGACGAGAGAAATATTTTATACACTTCATTGAAATTGCAACACAAAGAATCACCCCCATTCTCCCATTATAAATCAAGAAACATGCATCTATATAGTGTGTGTATATATATATATATATATATATATATATATATATACAGTTAGGTCCAGAAATATTTGGACAGTGACACAATTTTCGCGAGTTGGGCTCTGCATGCCACCACATTGGATTTGAAATGAAATCTCTACAACAGAATTCAAGTGCAGATTGTAACGTTTAATTTGAAGGTTTGAATAAAAATATCTGATAGAAATTGTAGGAATTGTACACATTTCTTTACAAACACTCCACATTTTAGGAGGTCAAAAGTAATTGGACAAATAAACCAAACCCAAACAAAATATTTTTATTTTCAATATTTTGTTACGAATCCTTTGGAGGCAATCACTGCCTTAAGTCTGGAACCCATGGACATCACCAAACGCTGGGTTTCCTCCTTCTTAATGCTTTGCCAGGCCTTTACAGCCGCAGCCTTCAGGTCTTGCTTGTTTGTGGGTCTTTCCGTCTTAAGTCTGGATTTGAGCAAGTGAAATGCATGCTCAATTGGGTTAAGATCTGGTGATTGACTTGGCCATTGCAGAATGTTCCACTTTTTTGCACTCATGAACTCCTGGGTAGCTTTGGCTGTATGCTTGGAGTCATTGTCCATCTGTACTATGAAGCGCCGTCCGATCAACTTTGCGGCATTTGGCTGAATCTGGGCTGAAAGTATATCCCGGTACACTTCAGAATTCATCCGGCTACTCTTGTCTGCTGTTATGTCATCAATAAACACAAGTGACCCAGTGCCATTGAAAGCCATGCACGCCCATGCCATCACGTTGCCTCCACCATGTTTTACAGAGGATGTGGTGTGCCTTGGATCATGTGCCATTCCCTTTCTTCTCCAAACTTTTTTCTTCCCATCATTCTGGTTCAGGTTGATCTTTGTCTCATCTGTCCATAGAATACTTTTCCAGAACTGAGCTGGCTTCATGAGGTGTTTTTCAGCAAATTTAACTCTGGCCTGTCTATTTTTGGAATTGATGAATGGTTTGCATCTAGATGTGAACCCTTTGTATTTACTTTCATGGAGTCTTCTCTTTACTGTTGACTTAGAGACAGATACACCTACTTCACTGAGAGTGTTCTGGACTTCAGTTGATGTTGTGAATGGGTTCTTCTTCACCAAAGAAAGTATGCGGCGATCATCCACCACTGTTGTCATCCGTGGACACCCAGGCCTTTTTGAGTTCCCAAGCTCACCAGTCAATTCCTTTTTTCTCAGAATGTACCCGACTGTTGATTTTGCTACTCCAAGCATGTCTGCTATCTCTCTGATGGATTTATTCTTTTTTTTCAGCCTCAGGATGTTCTGCTTCACCTCAATTGAGAGTTCCTTAGACCGAATGTTGTCTAGTCACAGCAACAGCTTCCAAATGCAAAACCACACACCTGTAATCAACCCCAGACCTTTTAACTACTTCATTGATTACAGGTTAACGAGGGAGACGCCTTCAGAGTTAATTGCAGCCCTTAGAGTCCCTTGTCCAATTACTTTTGGTCCCTTGAAAAAGAGGAGGCTATGCATTACAGAGCTATGATTCCTAAACCCTTTCTCCGATTTGGATGTGAAAACTCTCATATTGCAGCTGGGAGTGTGCACTTTCAGCCCATATTATATATAGAATTGTATTTCTGAACATGTTTTTGTAAACAGCTAAAATAACAAAACTTGTCCAAATATTTCTGGACCTAACTGTATATATAAATATATATATATATATATATATATATATATATATATATTATATATTTAAATCCACATTTTTGGTATTCCTACATCTGTAAAGCTCTGTTATATCAAAATATAAAATTAATTGACCCAATTGGTAAATGGCGTAATTAGAAAATAAACTCCAGAATTAAGGTTTTTGGTCACTCCAACACGGCAGAGAATTACAATAAGAGGCAATCAAAACATTGCATCTAAAATAAAGCATGCTATGGTGGGTGAAGAGTGAGCGGGTTGCTGCTAGCGATCGTCTGGAATGTCACAGACGATCTATGTACACCGATCTGCCCTAACCCGTGAGGGTTGTATGGCACGGATCTCACGGCTCGGTGTACCTGTTGCACGGGGAAGCACAGAGGTGCCCACGCACGTGTGCCAGTGGAAGTCACGAGAATATGGCACGAGGGTAGCACAGAGGTGCCCACGCACGTGTGCTTTCAATAACCAGGTGAGTCCGGTGGAGACTTGAGGAGCTCACCTGGGACAGGAACACGGCCTGTTGAAGGGGATACTGCCGGAGCAGCAGGGCAGGAACACGGCCTGCAAACCAGGTGCTGCCTAAGCAGCAAGGGCCAAGCCCACATAAGACAGTAATGCCTGAGCAGTGGCGTGGCAGCACGCTGCCAGACATCCAAACATAGAAGGACGGTCGCGCGCCGCCATGATGGCAGGAGGAGCTTTTAAGGAGGTGTCGTTCCACCCAAGGGCGGGCGCGAGGCGGAGATGACGGACTTGACCCAATCAGGGTCCACGACGTCCCAGCCTGGCCAGTCAGGATTCACCACGTCACCAGCCTTGTCATCAAGCCGTGTGACGTCAGTGGGCGAATCAGAACCCACCACGCATTGCACATGCTCACCCTCCTGCCTCTGGGAAATAGAGGCGGGATCCTCGGTCTCACAATGTGCAGAGATAACGGGAGTCTCACTGCTTCCCTGAGCAGTAAACCTCTGCACATTGCACAGCCTCGCAGACCTTCGGGGCCGCTGAGCAGGAGGGTCTGCGGCAGGCCAGGAATGGTAGACCGCTTCACTCCTTGTAACAGGAGAACCACTAGGTGTCACCCTTCTGCTGCCTCTCTGAGAAGGTATCTCCTGCACACTGCGCAGTCTGGCAGACCTTCGGCGCTGCTGAGCAGGAGTGCTCATGGCAGGCAAGGAATGGGAGACTGCCTCAGTCCTTGCCTCAGGAGAGCTACAAGATGTAACATTACCCCCCCGTCTAGGCCCCCCCCCTGTCCGTGCTCGAAGGCCGCTATCAAACCCGGGGCGCGGATATGATCCTCCAACTCCCAGGATCTATGCTCCGGACCATGGCCGGCCCACTCCACGAGGTAGTACCTCTTGCCCTGTATGACTTTTGTCTCCACAAGTTTTGCCACCTCAGGGTCGTCGGACAGGGAGTCGGTTTGAGCCGGCAGGGACCCCGAGAATTTATTAAGAATTTATTAAGTCGTACGGGTTTCAGGAGGGACACGTGAAAGGTGTTGGCTATAGCCCAGCGTGGAGGGAGCTGGAGTCGATATGCCACCGGGTTTACCTGCTGTAGTACTTTAAACGGACCCAGATACCTAGGGGCGAATTTGGCTGCCTGTACCCGTAGGTTAACATTCTTAGAGGACAGCCATACTAGGTCACCAGGGGCGAAGGATGGTGCAGGGCGGCGGCGAACATCAGCCGTTGTCACCATCCGGTCTTTAGCCCTTTTAAGAGCCTCTTGGGTGTCATCCCAGATCTCCCGGGCCTTGGTCGCCCAATCCTCCACTCTAGTATCGGGTGACGTAATGGGCATCGGAACCGGGATTCTGGGATGTTGTCCGTTATTGAGTAGGAACGGAGTCTGGCCAGAGGATTCATGGACCGAATTGTTAATGGCAAATTCGGCCCAAGGAAGGAGGTTAGCCCAGTTGTCGTGGTGCGCGGAGATAAAATGGCGGAGGTACGTTACCAAGGTCTGATTAGTCCTCTCCACTAGTCCATTGGTCTCGGGATGGTATGCGGAGGAGATGTTCAGCTCTATCTGCAGGAGCTTACAGAGCTCTCTCCAGAAGCGAGACGCGAACTGGGGACCCCGGTCGCTCACCACCTTGTCAGGCATGCCATGTAACCTAAATACATGCTGAATAAACAAGGTGGCGAGAGCACGTGACGTAGGGAGTCGTGGGAGAGGCACCAAGTGGACCATTTTAGAGAAGTGGTCCGTGATGACCCATACGACCCTGTGCCCTGCTGACTTGGGCAGATCTCCCAGGAAGTCCATCCCTACCACTTCCCAGGGACGATCCGGCACTGGCAGTGGGTGAAGAAGACCTGCCGGTCTCTGCCGGGACGGCTTATTCTGAGCACACGACATACAGGCTCCCACATACTCCTGTATGTCCTGGGGTAGTCTCGGCCACCAATAATGCCTGGTCACCAGGTCTCTGGTCCTTTTGACCCCGAAGTGACCCCCAACCTTGGAGGCATGGGCCCACGATAGCACCTCGTTCCGTAGTTCAGGGGGAACGAGGGTCTTGCCAGGTGGCACCTGGTCCAAAGAAGTGGGAGTGACCATCCTCAAGCTGTCCGGGGGTAGTATAAGACGAGGCTCCTCCTCGTCCTCCTCCAACACAACCATACAACGTGACAAGGCATCAGCCCGTACGTTCTTCTCACCGGCCAGGTGGCGGATAATAAAGCGGAACCGGGAGAAGAATAAAGACCAACGGGCCTGCCTTGGCTTCAGGCATTGTGCTGTCTGGAGGTATGTGAGGTTTTTGTGGTCAGAAAATACCTCAAATGGATGCTTCGCACCCTCCAGGAGATGCCGCCATTCCTGGAATGCTAGTTTCATCGCCACTAACTCCCTATCCCCTATGGAGTAGTTCCTCTCGGCCGGAGAAAAGGTCTTGGAGAAAAAGAAACACGGATGCTTCCTTCCTCGTTCGTTTTTCTAGTACAGGACTGCACCTGCACCGACCGAAGAGGCGTCTACCTCCAGTAGGAAGGGTTTGGAGATGTCTGGACGATGAAGGATGGGAGCTCTGGAGAAGTATGTTTTGAGAGTGTGAAATGCCTCTACCGTTTCCCGTGTCCATGCTTTGGGATTAGCGCCCTTGTGGGTAAGGGCAATGATGGGTGCTTCCACCGTGGAGAAGTTGGGAATGAACTGTCGATAATAATTGATAAACCCCAGGAATCGCTGGATCGCCTTCAGCGAGCGGGGCTCAGGCCAGTTCATCACTGTCTCCAACTTCCCCGGATCCATTGCTAACCCCTGACTGGACACTATGTACCCCAGGAACGGCAAGGATTCCCGTTCAAAAACACACTTTTCCAGCTTAGCATATAACGAATGGGTGCGGAGCCTCTTAAGTACTCGGATGACATCCCTCCGATGGGTAGTAAGATCGGGGGAGAAGATAAGAATGTCATCCAGGTATGCAACCACGGAAAGATACAAATCCCGGAAAATGTCATTCACAAAGTCTTGAAATACGGCGGGGGCATTGCAGAGTCCGAAGGGCATTACTAGATACTCGTAGTGACCGTCCCTGGTGTTAAAGGCGGTCTTCCACTCATCGCCCTTTCGGACTCGCACTAGATTATACGCCCCGCGTAGATCCAGCTTTGTGAAGACCTTTGCCCCGCGGAATCGATCAAATAGCTCAGTAATGAGGGGCAAAGGGTATTTGTTCTTGATCGTGATTGCATTTAATCCCCTGTAATCGATACAGGGGCGCAGATCCCCTTCCTTCTTCTGCACAAAAAAGAACCCTGCACCAGCCGGTGAAATAGACTTGCGAATGAACCCCTTCGCCAGGCTGTCCTGAATATATTTGGACATAGCCTCCGTCTCTGGAGCAGAGAGTGGATACACTCTGCCCCTAGGGGGCTCGGAGCCTGGCTTCAGGTCTATTCGGCAATCATATGGCCGGTGGGGAGGAAGTTTATCTGCGGCCCTTTTGGAAAAGACATCCCTGTAGGCCTCATAGGGTGTCGGTAAACCCGGCCCCTCTGTATTCCCTGAGGACCCAACCGACCTAATGGTAGCGGGTGGTTCGGTAGTCACGAGGTGCTCTCTACAGGATCCTGCCCAGGATGAGATCTCCCCTGTTGCCCAGTTGAGTATAGCAGCATGCTGTCTCAACCAGAGAAGGCCCAGTAGGATCTCATCCGTCCCTCCTGGAAGCACCAGGAAGGACACCTGCTCATGGTGTTTCGGTGGTACATCCATCCTGAGAGGGATGGTGATCTGGGTGATAGGATCGAGTAGTATGGACCCGTCGACTACCCGGACCCTGAGTGGCTTGGGCAACAGAACCAGGGGAACTGAGTATCGGGTTGCCAGGGAGGTCGAGATGAAATTGCCTTCAGCGCCTGAGTCCAAGCAAGCCAGGGCAGAGAAGAGAGTAGTGCCGAACTGCAACTGGGTGCTGATAGTCAACCTAGAGGGAGAGGTAGTGTCTAGAGTCCCCCCTCTGATAGAAACTAGACGCTTGTCTTTTCCCGACGGTTTGGGACATCGGGTAGCTATGTGTCCCCTCTGCCCACAGGAAAAGCAGATGACACAAGACCGAGAACCTGGGGCAGAGGAGACCACCTTGGACACCTCCATTGACTCCACGGAGTCGCCTACAGGACTGGCTGGGAGACCTGTCTGATGGAAGGCGGGAGCCAGACGCTTTTTAGGCCGAGAAGACGTGGGTGCTGAAGAGACCTCGAGCCTCCGCTCCGCCTGGCGGATGTCTATGCGAGAGGCAACCTGAATCAAGGACTCTAAAGTGGCAGGCACCTCACGCGTGGCCAGTGCGTCTTTGACAAACCCTGCCAGGCCCTCCCAAAACACAGGGACAAGGACCTTATCTGGCCAGTCTAGTTCTGCGGCAAGTGTCCTAAAGTGTACAGTAAAGTCCCCGACTGAAGCGGACCCTTGCCGAAGTCGTAGGAGGCGCAGCGCGGAGTCGTGGGTGACTTGAGGCCCGAGGAACACCATTCTCATGGCCCCAAGATAAGCTATTAAGTTATTCACCACCCGATCTCCGCGCTCCCACAACGGCGTGGACCACTTCAGCGCTCTCCCTGTGAGCAGGGACTGGACGAAGGCTACCTTCGCCTTCTCGGTAGCGTAAAGAGTCGCGGACAGCTCTAAGTAGGTGGTAACCTGGTTTATAAAACCACGGCACTCAGAGCTGTTGCCGCTAAAGCGCTCTGGAAGCGCAGGGTGAGGAGACCTTCCGCCCAATAGCACAGCCTGGGTAGCCGCCTGGGTGGCGACTGTCGTCAGAGTAGTCTTATCGGAGGAAGACTGCTCCACTGCTGCCAATCGTGACTCCAACTGCTGCACATAACGCAGCAACTGCTGCTGCTCTTCAGCCATAGCCAGACCTTTGGCGCGACCGTAATGTTACGAGGGGGACCCGGGGAAGCGCGCCAAGATGGGAAATGGACAGCTTCCGCCGGTCAAGGACCACTGTGCGGTGTAAGGGACCGCCGCTATGGTGGGTGAAGAGTGAGCGGGTTGCTGCTAGCGATCGTCTGGAATGTCACAGACGATCTATGTACACCGATCTGCCCTAACCCGTGAGGGTTGTATGGCACGGATCTCACGGCTCGGTGTACCTGTTGCACGGGGAAGCACAGAGGTGCCCACGCATGTGTGCCAGTGGAAGTCACGAGAATATGGCACGAGGGTAGCACAGAGGTGCCCACACACGTGTGCTTTCAATAACCAGGTGAGTTCGGTGGAGACTTGAGGAGCTCACCTGGGACAGGAACACGGCCTGTTGAAGGGGATACTGCCGGAGCAGCAAGGCAGGAACACGGCCTGCAAACCAGGTGCTGCCTAAGCAGCAAGGGCCAAGCCCACATAAGACAATAATGCCTGAGCAGTGGCGTGGCAGCACGCTGCCAGACATCCAAACATAGAAGGACGGTCGCGCACCGCCATGATGGCAGGAGGAGCTTTTAAGGAGGTGTCGTTCCACCCAAGGGCGGGCGCGAGGCGGAGATGACGGACTTGACCCAATCAGGGTCCACGACGTCCCAGCCTGGCCAGTCAGGATTCACCACGTCACCAGCCTTGTCATCAAGCCGTGTGACGTCAGTGGGCGAATCAGAACCCACCACGCATTTCACATGCTCACCCTCCTGCCTCTGGGAAATAGAGGCGGGATCCTCGGTCTCACAATGTGCAGAGATAACGGGAGTCTCACTGCTTCCCTGAGCAGTAAACCTCTGCACATTGCGCAGCCTCACAGACCTTCGGGGCCGCTGAGCAGGAGGGTCTGCGGCAGGCCAGGAATGGGAGACCGCTTCACTCCTTGTAACAGGAGAACCACTAGGTGTCACCCTTCTGCTGCCTCTCTGAGAAGGTATCTCCTGCACACTGCGCAGTCTGGCAGACCTTCGGCGCTGCTGAGCAGGAGCGCTCGTGGCAGGCAAGGAATGGGAGACTGCCTCAGTCCTTGCCTCAGGAGAGCCACGAGATGTAACACCATATAGTGGTCGCGTGGTCTGCCACAGAACAGTGCAGCTCCTCTCTCACTGAGAGGATCCAGCTGCTGACCTGCAGGGTGGGCGCCGGGCCCCTAACCCTGCGGGCCCGGTCACAATGGCGACCTCTGCAACCGTGGGCATTACGCCCCCTGCTCTTTTGGCTACGTGGATGGAATAGTAAAAAAGTTATGGCTCTTGGAAGAAGAAAGAAAAACGAAAAGGGAAAATAGCCATGTCACGAAGGGGTTAGTACAGGTCGGGGCAGTGTGCAACCCATGGGCCACATATGGCCTTCTAGCTGTTTCAGCCTGGCCTGCGGACTGACACAGCCAGAGGGCTGAAAACAGTGGCCCATGGGCCGCACCATGCCCTCCCCCACCACCTCCCGATGTCATTACTATTTGCATCCTCAGGATGCAGACACTGGTGAACACATTGGTGGTAACTTGAGAACGGCGGCAGCTATAGGCCTAGAAGTGGTGTCTAGGTATAGCAAAGTAGCCATGCGCTATGCAATGAAACCACCTATAGAGCCACCTGGTGGAAAACAACGGTGTTAGCATTTTTATCTCAAAAACGGAACGAGATAGAGGAAAAAAGTGAATTAAAAAGTTGTAGGCCATCATCAATTCAATACGAATCGACACCTTGCATACAGAAATGCTATGATATGAAACCCATGACCCCCCCAAAACATTGAATACTAGTCACGCATATGGCACTCATTTAACTTTGATGCTCAAAGTGGCCACCTTCAGCTGCAATGCACAGCTGGACTCTGGACAGCATACTGTATCTTGCTGCACGTTGTGCAATATGGTAGGTGACACGTTTGCACAAGCATCTGTGATACGTTGTCGTAGGTCCTGTAATGTTGGTGGAGGGGTCACATACTCCTGCTGTTTGATGTCACCTCACAGAAAGAAGTCCAATGGCGTCAGGTCAGGTGAGCATGGAGGCCACTCCATGCAGCCACCATACCCAATGACTTGTAGGAAGGTCTCCATGAGGTATCGCTTCACGTCCGCAGCCTTGAGAATTTTACATGTTCTAATCATAGCATTTCTGTATGCAAGGTGTCGATTCGCATTGAATTGATGATGCCCTACAACTTTGCACTTCACTTTTTTTCTCTATCTCGTTCCGTTTTCTAGATAAAAATGCTAACTCCGTTGTTTTCCACCAGGTGGCGCTATAGGTGGTTTCATTGTGTAGCACATGGATACTTTACTATACCTAGACACCACTTCTATGCCTATAGCTGCCGCCGTTCTCAAGTTTATGGCGGTGGACAGCATATGGGTGGACACACTGTATATGTAAAAAAATGAAAACATATCTGCCTATGCTCAGGGAAAATTGTTCAAGTCTTAAACTGGATAAAGGCAGGTAACCTACAAATACCAGCTGCAATTGCTCAAACCCACATTATTCCATGGAATCCTTATAGGACTGAATTTCTGAAGAAAGTCAGTTATTCTCTTTTTTCTGCTACAGAATCTTTGCACCTTTAGGCATGAATAAAAAATGTAAAGCATTGCTCTTTCAGAGGAACAGGACAAGGAAGAACCCTGTTAAATATTAGGAAGGTCTGCTGGGCACCATGATCCTTGCACATCAGGACTTTATAGTCTTACTCCAGGGAGCCAATATTAATTGAATTAAGAGATCAAAAAGACCATATGCTATTTTAATCCTTGAGTTTGAAAGTGTTCTTTAGGTCATAATTCTAATGAACCATGTAACAAAATGTATCAAGAGTGCAATAAAGCACTGCCTGAACAAGGGTTATTAGTACAATGGTGCATTAAGTCCTTTGTCCTGATGAGTATTCTTGTGGATTGTAGTATGAATTTTGGAATGTGATTTTTAATTTATATTCTGGATAAGGTACTATTTAAGACAATGAACAGACTACTACAGATTTTAGAATTACATTATCATTTTCCAGTATTTCACAAACACAAGTCTATGCACCCACCTTCTGTCTCTCCTAGCAATTTTTGTTTTTTACTCAACTGTTCAATTAGAATTAAAATTATTTTTAAACTGAAAAAAAAATCAATCAGTCCAGGGATTTTCTTTAGGATGGAGGGATTGATGAAACTTCCTCATTGCCTAGTGTACATAGACAGTGCCTTGAAAAAGTATTCATGCCCCATGACCTGTTTCACGTTGCACCCACAAACATAAATGTATTTCATTGGGATTTTATGTGATATATCAACACAAAGTAACAAGTATTTGTAAAGTGTAATGGAAAGAATACAAAGATATCTAAGTATTTCAAAAATATGTCTGAAAATGGTGACGTGCATTTGTATTCAGCCCCCCCGAGCCAATAGTTTGTAAGACCACCTTTCACTGCAATTACTGCTCCAAGTCTATTGGAAAATGTCTACAAGTTTTGCACATCTAGAAACTAAAATTTTTGCCCAGTCTAGTTTGCAAACTAGCTCTAGCTCTGTGAGACTGGATGGAGGCATCTGTGAAAAGCAATTTTCAAGTCTTGCCACAGATTTTCAATAAAACGTAGATCTGGACTTGGACGGGGCCATTCACACACATGACTGTGTTGTGATCTAAATAGAGATGGTCGGACTTGGACTATAAAAGTCCGGATCCACTCGGGTTCAAAATTACCCAAGCAATGACCCCTGGCCCAGAATTTTCAGGGAACTTTGGGTAATGATCCGAGTCCAGCAAATCGGGTAATTAAAAAAAATAAAGGAATAGTAAACAAAAAAAGGGGAAAGCAGGTTTGTTACACTTACAGAATCTTTTGTGCGGCTGTACACTGCTTCCGGGCTGCTCACACTACTTCCGGGGCCGCTTATTAACCTTATACATATGTACTTCTTTATCCACCCAACGGCAGTCCTGACATCTCTGATTGGTTGCAGTCAGATGCGCCCCCACCCTGTGTGACAGCATTCCTGACTGCTTTCAGTCAGAAGCGCTGCGTGTGCTTCTCTATTGGTGTCAAAATAAATTAAAAAAAATGGGGCATAGGCTCCCCCATACTATGATACCCAGCCCAGACAAAGCATACGGCTACAGGCTGCAGCCCCCAGATGTGCGCTTTCTTGGCTGTGTATCAAAATAAGAGGGACTGCATGCGGCGCTTTCTTTTTTTATTTAAATAAATTCAAAACGGCTTGCGGACCCCCAATTTTGATACCCAGCCATGAAAAATCCAACAGTTAGGGGCTGGTATTCTCAGGCTGGGGAAGACCCATGCTTATTGGGCCCCCCAGCCTAAAAAATAGCAGCCTGCAACCACCGAGGATTGTTGCATTCATTAGATGCGAAAATCCTGGTACTTTACCAGGCTTATCCTGATTGCCCTGGTGTGGTGGCAACCAAGATAATAAGAGGTTAATGACTGCTCACAGCTGCTACTAAGCTCTAGATTTGTAAAAGGGAGGGTCTATGAGACCCCCCCCATTATTAATCTGTAAGTGAACACAAACACCAAAAAAATTCTTTATTTGAAATAAGATACAAAAAAACACCCTCATTCATCCCCTTGTTAACCCCCAAAACAACCAGGTCCAATGTAATGCATCTTCCCTGTACAGTGAAAACATTCATCCATGACCAGAACACATCCCCAATGTGCCAGACGCCATCAAATGTGAGCATTTCACCATTCAAGTTGGTTACGATGACAAACTGCAGTCAGATGGAGACCCCGATGAGGATGACAAGTATGCAGATCAGCTACCTTGAGATGGTTTCTGACAGTTTGTGCAGAAATTCTTTGGTTATGCAAACCAATTGTTGTAGCAGCTGTCTGGGTGACTGATCTCATATGATCGTGCAGGTGAAGATGCTGGATGTGGACGTCCTGGGCTGGTGTGGTTACACGTGGTCTGCGGTTGTGAAACCAGTTGGATGTTCGCCAAATTCTCTGAAACACCTGTGGAGACGGCTTATGATAGAGAAATGAACATTCATTTCACAGGCAACAGCTCTGGTGGACATTCCTGCAGTCAGTATGACAATTGCATGCTCCCTTAAACCTTGCTACATCTTTTGCATTGTTCTGTGTGATAAAACTGCACATTTTAGAGCGGCCTTTTATTGTGGTCAGCCAAAGGCACACCTGTGTAATACTCATGCTGACTAATCAGCATCTTGACATGCCACACCTGTGAAGTGGATGGACTATCTCAGTAAAGGAGAGGTTCTCACTATCACAAATTTAGACAAATTTGTGATCAATATTAGAGAGAAAAAAGCCTTTTGTTTACATAAGAAACGTCTTAGATCTTTGAGTTCAGCTCATGAAAAATGGGAGAAAAAACAAGTGTTGCATTTATATTTTTGTTCAGTGTATATACACGGACAGATAGCTTCTTCTTTAGAACATGGAAAGTGTTTTTCTGATGTACAAGCACTTGTGAAACTAAATCCATTTAGTCGGTGGTGTAGCATGTAACTCCCTATTTGTCCTTGCAAATCTTTGTTAAATGGGTCAGTTTGTGCCTGTTTTGTGCGTACATTTACACTCACCTTGACATCCAGAAAGGCTCTTAGGGTGTTATGGTGCATACTTTATAAATAAGTTGCAGTTGCTGACCCACTTTAATTCATAAAGTAAGCATTTTTCCTGCCAACAATATTCACAGCTCACAACACTGAGCACGAATCTTTCTCATTTCATCTGCCAAGTTTAAATACAACTTGAGTCAAGACTTGGTTGATAAAATTCAGCCCTTGCCATGCTGGAATTGCTGGCAACTTGGGTTGAATTTAATGTCCTATATTAGACTAATAGCTTTGCGCTTCCATTTTCTTATTGGGTATTGTTTCAAACCAGTGGAATGGATTCACCGTTACGGTAGGTTTGAGCATACCGGGATTAAATCCTGATGATGGGATTTTAATATAATTCTGACTACAACTCTGTATTAACATAAAATAAAAAAATAAAAAAATAGATCAGGTGTATCAAGTCTGAATATTATTATCTCAGAGGACCTGGGCACACTTTATACTCTAAATTCTGGAAATCTGACTCTACTCTTCTTAAAATCAGAACTGATCACATCGGTACTTTATGTTTTATGTACATTCCAAACCACGTCTAAGGTTGAATAGCATCTTAAAATAAAGAGGATTGACAGATATTGGCAAATATCCATCAGCTTTATATGCCATCTTGTGATGTTTTAAATCTGCACCCTTTTAGTTAAATTGTCCCTCCAGTGAGGAAGGAGACAAACTCTAGCTGCCCCTATTGGAAGTAGCAATCCTAAAAACCAAAAGTGGCTTTTTAAACAAGCCTTTTCATAAGACTTAAGGGCCATTTACACGATGCAACATCGCTAATGATATATCGTCGGGGTCACGGTGTTTGTGACGCACATCCGGCACCGTTAGCGACATTGCAGCATGTGACAGGCAGGAGCGACCTTAAACGATCGCAAAAGAGACAAAAATCGTTGATATATGAGAGGTCACTCATTTACCAAAAATTGTTGTCTCGTACGTAGCGAGGTTGTTCGTCGTCCCTGAGGCATCACACATCGCTATGTGTGACACCGCAGGAGCGACGAACAGCTCCTTACCTCCGTCCACCGGCAATGCAGAAGGAAGAAGGTGGGCGGGATGTTACGTCTCGCTCATCTCCGCCCCTCCTCTGCTATTGGACGGCTGCCGTGTGACGTCGCTGTGACGCCGCACGAACCACCCCCTTAGAAAGTAGGCGGTTCGCCGGCCAGAGCGATATCGCAGGGAAAGTAAGTCCGTGTGATGGGTGTTAGCGATGTTGTGCGCCACGGGCAGCGATTTGCCCGTATCACACAACCGACGGGGGCGGGTACGCTCGCTAGCGATATCGGTACCGATATCGTAGCGTGTAAAGTACCCTTTAGGATTTAATGCCAGATCAGAATCTCAATTTGTAGACAAGGTGTTTTGGGGTCATTGCCCTTCGTCAGTGCAATGTGTGGGTATCTGATCTGGCTTATGAGAAGCCTTTTAGTTAAATAAGCTGAATTAAAAGATCTTCACTTGTCTTACTTTATCATTATTCTTGGCTGATATATCCCACAATGTGTGGCACAAGATGACAAGCTCTGATGAATGTAAGGGAAAAAAAATATTATTTTGTGATACTCTGTCACATGATGTGTATCGCAATTGTATCTCTGTGGCCACCTAGTGGTGGTTATGTGCATTGCACCTGTTTGAAGCTTTTGTTTTGCCCACAATATTGTTTTGAATTTTTTTGTGAGATATTTGAATTCATAAGTAAATTTGCACAAAGGTAACGGTGGAAACGTAGTAGTTGGTGTTCAAGCAGAAGCAGGAACTTTTTAATCACGTACTATGTAGGCAATCAGTCATACGTGATAAAATTACATGAAAGGTTCCGTACCCCTTATGTAGTGGTCCATTTATCTGAGCCTTAATTGTAATAAACACCACAGAACAGAGAACTGTGGCTATCATATATATGAGTTGATATACCGTATTATTCCCAATGAAAACTGCCATGTGAAGGAGACATTTTTAACTGAGCTGTTATAAAGTGCACATACATCAAGACCTCTCACCACTTTGATATAAGTTTTTAAATCTATCACACAGTAATGATTCCATAATCTGGACAAAAAGACTGACGGCACTCCCAAAATGCAGTCAGAACAGGTGCAAAACGGAACATGACATATCATACCACAAAAAGACAGCTGCACTCTGAAATGCTAAAGCATGCAAACAATGTATGCAAGAATAAATATATATATATATATATATTACTTCTTATGGAAATCTAGGAAAAATTGAGATATTTAGCACCGCGTCAAGGCATATCTTGTATACTGGGAAACTACACTGAACTGAAGCCTCTCTCTGGGTAACAGACCTCCATGTGTATGGGCGAGAAGGAACCTGCTACTAAAGAATAAAATCACTTGTGGCTAATGGGGGAGGGGTGCACAGTCAGAGGGCATAACGCCATAATCTGGACAAAAAGACTGACGGCACTCCCAAAATGCAGTCTAAACAGGTGCAAAACTGAACATGACATATAATAACAATAAAACACAATTGCACTCTGAAATGCTAAAGCATGCAAACAATGAATGCAAGAATATACTGTAGATATGCATTACTGCTTAAGGAAATCTAGGAAAAATTGAGGTATTTAGCATACAAAAATAGCTATTTCAATATCTGACCAGTAGCCTTGTCAAGGTATATCTCATTACTGGGAACCTACACTAAACTGAAGCCTCTCTCTGGGTTACAAACCTCCATGTGTATGGGCGAGTAGGAACTTGCTACGAGACTGCAATAAGCCCTCATATGGCAATATTGATGGAAAAATAAAAAAGTTATGGCTCTCAGAAGAAGGGGAGGAAAAAATGAAAAACAGACAATCACCAGGGGGTGAAGGGATTAACCATGGACACACTGACCTGTACAAGTCAATGGGTCCATGAAAAACATGTATAGAACATGGATGACATCCGTGTAATATCCATGTGCTGTGCATGTTTAACATTACAAAGCTTTGTAATTTCTCTCTTTCATTATCCATATCGGAAAAACATGGATGGCACACAAATGACACACCTGTGCACATGGAAGGAGAAAATGGACTCACAGCATCAACTCCTTTACGATGGTGGAATTTTTTCCCATGAACTGTTCACTTACGTTCCTTCCAGAAAACATTTCTATAAAATTACGGTCAGGACTTTGACTTGGCCATTCTCAAACTTTAACTTTATCCTTCTTCCGCCATTCTTTTGTAGAATGACTTGTGTGGTTTGCGGCACGATCCATGTTCTCTTGAGATTCAATTCTTTGGCAGATGTCCTGATTTACCTTTAGACTTTGATTATGTAAAAATTAAATATGAAGAAGAAAGTCGGCTTGATCTCGGATGCCACCTATAGCATGCAGCAATCTTCATGGGAGCATCTGCCCTTTTCATATAATGAGGTTCTGTTTTTGTTTTTCAAGGGTTTTTTTGACATTCAAAACTGGAATCCAATTGGTTGCTAAAAAGTGAAATATACGAAATTTTGAGTCACTTGTTTCACTTCTTAGATCATCTTGTCGACGGTAGTAGAGATCCTACAAATGATTCAAAGGTGGTCTAAGGACTTCTTGTGTTCCTCGCTATGAGTTTCGCAGTTAAGATTGAGCAGAACCTTTCCTATCACAATTCTGAGCCAGTCAATGCTTCACATTGGAGCAACCAGCAGGTTCACAGGCTGCTTTATGCTGTCTGAATAATGGATGAAAGGCATTGTCTCTAGACTGCTCAAGGGAATTGGGTTTCTATATCTCCTTGTGTTGTTAAACATGTTGTAAAACAAGTTCCCGCGAAACATAATTTCATCTCGGTTACTGATCTATAAACACTTAGTGCTGAGCTTAAAATGCAACTTATTTTGTCTGATCCGGGGACAACACCTAGCCTATTAATACTCCCATTTCATCATTATAATAGATCCATCTTACTTGAATATATCTGAAGATGTTATGACAAAAGGGTAATTGGAAGGTTCAAGGGGGAATTGAGTGCTTAGTATTTCTGCAGCGAGTGCAGAAGTTTGGAGAAGTAATTTAAATGCAGAATGGAAATCTCAGAAAAGTCTTGAAAGGAAGAATTCACATTACAGTAGAACTGAAATACAGAGCACAAATAAAAGAGAACATATTACAGGTCTTGAAAGTGGAGCGGAAACGTAGGAACAACAATATATGCCTCAACTTTCTGGGAGCTGAGACTTGTTTGTGTTTTACGCGTAGAGAATGGAAACCAAAATTACTGGCCTGTAATTTTCTGCCCTTCATGACTTCTTTCATCGCCCGGCTTTCATGATGCAGCAGACAAATAATACATATTATTGTAGTAGGAAATTCTATTATTGGCTAATAACCCTTTATTATTGCATGAGTGAGTACTGTGCCGTTATGGGTTGGATCAGATCCTCTTCTCCGCTCAGCAGCTCGCAAGGAATTTAAATGAAGTATCTCCATCAGGACAAGCCACTTGGGCTCAATTTAATGAATAAATGTTTATATTTGGGTTTTGCTTTCACAACAATCTGTTTCCTCCAACAGAGATGTCCATGGGTTAAAGCGCAGTTTTCATTTGCCTGCATTTTACTTACAAAAAAAAATTGAGAAATGCGTATTATGTGTACGTTTCCTCTAATTTTCAAAGTGTCTTCAGTGCAAATTGCAATTTAATTAATTTGATGACAACGTTCAGATTTGGGAGGAATTTATTATTTTCTTCTATATGCTGCATTAAAAATGCTTAGATGGCGTAAATGGGTGTAAACAGAGAATGCTAAGCAGTTTAGCATCTTTTATTTTGTATGTGTTACAATTTAATGTCTCTTTGCATATAATTGTACACGTAGAAAACAATAAATCCCACCAAGGACAACATCTGCAAGGAGTTGGTATATTCTCCCCGTGTTTGCGTGGGTTTCCTCCGGGGTCTTCGGTTTCCTCCCACACTCCAAAAACATACAGCTAGGGAATTTAGATTGCGAGCCCCAATGGGTGGCTGGAAGCAAAAAAGCTCGAGTTCTAGTTCGATCTAGAACAGGCCCCAAAATCACTCGAGCCGCGAACTGGAGAACCACGAACCTAGAACCGCGCTCAACTCTAGTCTTGTTGTACCTAGACGATGTAATCGTATATTCATAGACGTATGAAGCCCACCTGGAGCACCTAGCTGAGGTGTTCGCGTCCCTTGCTAAGTATGGGATGAAATTGAAGCCCTCCAAGTGTCATCTGTTGAAGCCAGGGTGCAGTACCTCGGACATATGGTGGGCGCGGAAGGCGTTGCCCCGGATCCTGAAAAGATCACTGCCATTCAAGACTGGCCGAGGCCGACCACAGTGAGAGAGGTGAGACAGTTCCTGGGTCTAGTGGGCTACTATCGCCACTTTATTAAGGGGTACATGAAAATGGCTGTCCCCATGCAAGACCTCCTCGTGGGACAGACCAAGGGTGGTAGACCCCCTGGAACCCCGTTGGCGTGGGAAGAAAAGCATGAAGAATCCTTCCGCCATCTCGGTGAGGGTGCTGGGTGTCGGACATCGGACAATCAGACATTGATGACCTATCCTAAGGAAAGATTATCAATGTTAAAGTCTTGTATAACCCCTTTAAGAACAGATAGTATGATAAGCTGCTGCCAGTGGTTCTTGCAGCGGCCAGGACGTTATCTATTAACTTTGTGTCTGTGGGAGAGATTAATAACATAGTCATTTCAACATATTAATTTGAACACAGACAAATCCTATAGAGCATAAATGTTCACTTAAAGAGAAGCTGCCTTTGGAGCTTAGCATGCACTTACGGGAGCCTATGTTAAAGTAAAAATAGTTATCAGACTCTTCATGGTCAATAGAAATCTGAAATCCCCAAGCAATCCCCATTCAGTTGGTTGTCGAATTTGCTACATATATGACATATCCACATTAAATTTTCAGTGTATACTACCTAGCTGGTAGAGATGAACAGACCCATGGAAGTTCAGTTTGGTGGGTTCAGTCTTATTTTAGATAAAGCTCGGTTTGGGACCTGGACTTGACCTGAACCCCAATGGAAGTCACTAATTGGGCAGTTCGGTCTCTGCTCACCTGCAGCCAGCCATAAACAAATCACTTTTGGGGGAGGGTAGGTGGGGGTTTTTCCTTTTTTTTGGAGACACTACGTCCGATAACGCAGATTTTACCCTCAGTGCGAGTTGATCAAACACTGCAGGCGGCTTGTACTGGGCAGAGCAACGAGCATATCCGAGCACAGCAATGTTTGCGTGAGTGCTTTCCATACATAAAACACCCAAGCTCAGATTTTTTTTTTTATAAAATCTGTGTTCGGTGCAAACATCGAACTTCGGGTTCGCTCATCTCTACATGCTGGACCAGTGTCTGTCATGATGGGACCCTCACCTACTATATATTTTTGGCATAGTCTTCCTTTTAGGGAGGATTCACCTAAGCCATAATTTTAGATCCGTGGCAAATTGCCCCAAAATCTATATGTCTTATATGAGGATTTTGATGCAGATTCCCTGCAATAATATTAGAGAAGTAATGAGGGCGAATTCTAGATTGGCATGGGGTGTCAAATGATGACCATCCTAATGCTGAATTTTGTAGACATTTAAAGAGGTGCTTAATTACACAGCATAGTGGCCATACATCGATGTAAACCTCATAAAGAAGGTTTTTCTCAAATACCTAGTGTAGCGTATTCTGCCTCTGAGTGGCGCTATTGCGGTCCGCTTATCCCCCATCAAGTGACCCCCAGTCTCCGGGACCTCTGAGATACAGTGATGTCACGTCAACTTCCAGTTCACCCAACATCACCGAGGGGGCCCCAGTCTCCCTGAGTGACTGGGCTGTGGGCGGAGCTTCACACGCTTGTCACAGCCCAGCATCGCATCTGCTTGCTACGCTCTGCAGCGAAGGAGAGAGTGTGCGAGATGTTAAGATGTGATGAGCGGTGAAACGCCCCCCACAGCCCAATCACTCAGGGAGACTGGGGCCGCCTCAGAGATGTTGGGTCAACTGGAAGTTGACATGACATCACCGGATCTCAGAGCTCATGGAGCCCTAGGGGTCAGGTGATGAGGATGACCAGACCACGATAGCGCCGCTCAGAGGCAGAATGTAGTACACAAGGTATTTGAGAAAAACCCTTCCCTATGAGTTTTACAGCGATGTGTGGCCACTAATGCTGAGTAGTGGACCACCCCTTTAATGCATAAAAAAGTATACGTGTATTAAACAAATATATTGCATATTACCACCTGCTATACAGGTCTACCCTCTCAAAACATGAAAAAAATAATGCAGTGTAGGTATTGCACCACTCACAGCTCATCGTATCAAGGAAAGATTTATGGGTCAACTAGGGACCAACTTCAATCTGATCGTAGCAGATGAGGAGCAGATTCCCTCTCTTCCGGCAGTGTATATGTAAATTGCATAGGTTGAGATGGCTCATATACATATCACAGTACAGTAGTGACTTGCAGCAGAAAATGCTTTATTTGCCATTCAAAAGAAACTACAATTTTCAGACAACTTATTTTTTTTCTGAATAATCATCTCCAGAGTAATTTAACAGATATATTACCATTAAGCTATAACGTGTTTACAGCAGTAAAAATGTATATTTACCATTCTAGCTGTTGATATCAGAACAGTTTGTAAGAAAAAAAAATATCCATGGAACTGAACAGAATGTTAGAAAAATTGTGTTAACTCTTCACTTAGCGTAAAACCTAAGAAACAGGCATTTCAGCAATGGAAGGGTTAGGTTGCGGAATCTTTTTTTCTATTATTATATTGTATATTTTTTCCAGCAAACTCAAACAAAACAATTCTGACATCTCCATGGTCTAATGGACCTGAAGGACAATTGACTGAGAACTGAGATTGAAATAGCACAGTTGTGATAAAGCAGACAAAGGGCAACACATGGGACAACAGATTTGGTGTAGATTCCCAAAGGTGATCAGATTGGATCTACTTTAGATGTTTCTATCTATTCCACACTAAACTTTAGTGCAGTATATTATTTTCGCCAGTGTTACTGTAGCAAATCGAATATACAGAATCATGTTGTACTATTTGTGTATTATAAATATTGAGTAAAACATATAGGAACATAGACTTCTGGATATTAGCTGATACAGATTCAAAATTATTATAATTGCCTGAAGAAGGCTTTTTACCGAAACGCGTTGCATTTTCATTTTAAAAAACTAACTATTATACAGTGGATACAGAAAGTATCACACCCCTTTAAATTTTTCACTCTTTGTTTCATTGCAGCCATTTCGTAAAATCAAAACAGTTCATTTTTTTCTCATTAATGTACACTCTGCACCCCATCTTGACAGAAAAAAAAATGTAGAATTTTTTGCAAATTTATTAAACAAGACAAACTGAAATATCACATGGTTACAAGTATTCAGCCCCTTTGCTCAGTATTGAGTAGAAGCACCCTTTTGACCTAGTACAGCCATGAGTCTTCTTGGGAATGATGCAACAGATTTTTCACACCTGGATTTGGGGATCCTCTGCCATTCTTCATTGCAGATCCTCTCCAGTTCTGTCAGGTTGGATGGTGAATATTGGTGGACAGCCATTTTCAGGTCTCTCCAGAGATGCTCAATTAGGTTTAGGTCAGGACTTTGGCTGGGCCAGTCAAGAATGGTCACAGAGTTGTTCTGAAGCCACTCCTTTGTTTTTTAGCTGTTTGCTTAGGATCATTGTCTTGTTGAAAGGTGAACCTTTGGCCAAGTCTGAGGTCCAGAGCACTCTGGAAGAGGTTTTTGTACAGTATATCTCTGTACTTGGCCACATTCATCTTTCCTTCAATTACAACCAATTGTCCTGTCCCTGCAGCTGAAAAACACCCCCATAACATAATGCTGCCACCATGTTTCTTTGTTGGGATTGTATTGGGCAGGTAATGGGCAGTGCCTGGTTTTCTTAACACATACTGCTTAGAATTACCACCATAAAGTTATATCCTCGTCTCATCAAACCAGAGACTCTTATTTCTCATAGTCTTCATGTGTTTTTTTTTTTGCAAACTCTATGCGGGCTTTCATATATCTTGCACTGTGGAGAGGCTTCCGTCAGGCCACTCTGCCATAAAGGCCCGACTGGTAGAGGGCTGCAGTGATAGTTGACTTTGTGGAACTTTCTCCCATCTCCCTACAGCATCTCTGGAGGTCAGCCACAGTGATCTTGGGGTTCTTCTTTACCTCTCTCACCAAGGCTCTTCTCCCACAATTGCTCAGGTTGGCTGGACGGCCAGGTCTAGGAAGAGTTTTGATAGTCCCAAACTTCCTCCATTTAAGGATTATGGAGGCCACTCTGCTCTTAGGAACCTTGAGTTCTGCAGAAATTCTTTTGTAACCTTGGCCAGATCTGTGCCTTGTCACAATTCTGTCTCTGAGCTCCTTAGGCAGTTCATTTGACCTCTTGTTTCTCATATGGTCTGATATGCACTGTGAGCTGTGAGGACTTATATAGACAGGTGTGCGCCTTTCCAAATCAAGTCCTATCAGTTTAAATAAACACATCTGGACTCCAATGAAGGAGTAGAACCATCTCAAGGAGGATCATAAGGAAATGGACAGCATGTGACTTAAATATGAGTGTCTGAACAAAGGGTCTGAATACTTATGACCATGTGATATCAGTTTTTCTTGTTTAATAAATTTGAAAAAATGTCTACATTTGGGGTTTTTTCTGTCAAGATGGGGTGCAGAGTCTACATTAATGAATAAAAAAAAGAACTTTTTTGAATTTACCAAATGGCTGCAATGAAACAAAGAGTTAACAATTTAAAGGGGTCTGAATACTTTCCGTACCCACTGTACATCTGGAATATAATTTTACCTAAATATCTTGTTACTGAGGACGGAGTAGCGCTATCACAGGTGATTGAATCTCATTTCTATCACTTTGTGATTCCTTTCCTAAACTCAGCCAAACATTCAATGTCGGTGGTATGTGTTTCCTCCAGTATGCTTCTTTTAATTTGCTTTCTTATCTTCTGGTATATGTGTCATATAACTCTTCTGAATAACACAGAAGCTCGGTTGGCTTAATCAATAGCTGGAATTCAGTAATGGCAAAGGCAAAATGAGCTTTGAAGTAAAATACGATGTCATGTGTTGTTGCTGTTCAACATTTAGACTGAGTCTTTAGAAGTAAGGTTACACTTGCAGACAATATCAGTAACTAGAAAAATAACAATGGTGTTATATTAGCTTCTGTTATCGCAATTTATCACAACAACCATGGTAGATTTGATGGATCCCATTGACTTATATGGCTCCATAGGGCTTTACTATTCTATTATTATTTTTTTTGCATGAAATAGACAATATTCTATTTAAATAGTGAAAGAGAAGCAGAAGCTCTACTTATTAGGACCCCTCATTTATTAAAAAAAAAATGGGTTAAATCCTTTGTAAAATTACCTTTCTTGATTCTGTAGTGTTTTTCTATTTTGTGCTGCGTTGCTCCATTGCAGAGATATTCACATTTGTTGCTTTTGGAGTGCAGTATGTGAAATTTCTTCTTGCAATTCAACTAGTTATTCCTTCAGTCTTCTCTAGCAGTGTGCGATTTTATTTTTCCTTCTAAAGGCCGCTTTACATTCAGCGACATAGCTGACAAGATATCTTTGGGGTCACGTAATTTGTGACGCACATCCGGCCTCGTTAGCGATGTCATTGCGTGTGACACTTACGAGCGACCGCTAACGATCACAAATACTCACCAAATCGTTGATTATCAACACGTCGTTCATTTCCCAAACATCGTTGCTCGTTTGGGACGCAGGTTGTTCGTCGTTCCTCAGGCAGCAAACATCGCTACGTGTGACACCTCGGGAATGATGAACAACAGCTTATCTGTGTCCTCCGGCAATGAGGTGGGAGTGACGTTCATGAGGCTGCTCTCCGCCCCTCCGCTTCTATTGGTTGCCTGCTGTGTGACGTTGTTGTGACGCCGCATGAACCGCCCCCTTAGAAAAGAGGTTGTTTGCCGGCCACAGTGACGTCGTTAGGCAGGTAAGTACGTGTGACGCGTACCTCCGATATTGTTTGCCACGGGCAGCGATTTGCCCGTGACGCACAAACGATGGGGGCGGGTCCGATCGCAGCATGTAAAGCGGCCTTTAGATGCTGACAATCTGTTACGATGACTATGGGATAGAGGGGAACCGGGGATCCTAAGCTGTCCCTCAAGCTAAGGGGCCCTATTCTATCCCTAACCTCAGGGATATTCTTGATGGTGGAGAGGCATGAGTCTCCTTGCTGGCCCTGCTCCTGACCAGTCCTGATCTGATTCCCCCTCACACAGGGAGGGATGGGACAAGAGTGGGATGAAACCCACAGATAAAGACAGTCCTGGTAAATCAAAACTCTGTCACACAGCACACATACAAAGGTAAAGACAATTAAAGGTTCAAGGAGGACAAACAAGGGCAGGAAGAAGCTACAAAACAACAGGGGTAAACTCCACAACAGCACCAAGTAATGAGCACAACTTTCACCAGTAAGTCTGGGACACCCCACCCCACAGACTAACATAGAATAAACTATAACTGGCATGAGTGGAAGGTTTCAACCAGCATGAATAAGAGGAGAGCGACCTGTGACCGAAGGAGAAAGCAGACCAGCAGAGATTAACTCTTGCTAGCCTGCCCATGAATCAGCACACAGCAGCTTGACGCCTGAGAAACCATCGGGCGGAGTGTTAGAAACTGCAATCTGAACAGTGCTGAATGCTGCCATGACAGTCAAAGTTTTTGACAGCTCCACAGTGTCTGAGACTGCTAAACTGTTAGTGCTGTGATTGGCAGCTTTTAGGGGGGAAGGGTAAAAGCGCACACCCCCAGAATAGACTCTGAACAATTGCTTAGTTGACCTACAAATAGAAATTTCAGATACTGCACTCCAAAAACAACAAATGTGAATATATCGGCATATCGGTTTTATCAAGGTATTTAACTTACTTTTTTTTCTAAAAGCAACAGGTTTTCTTTATGCCCACTGAGCTGCATTACCAGGCACAGCCTCTAGACAAGAGTGAAAGGTTTTGGTTCAGAAAAGAAACAAAATGTTTTTTTTTTCTAATCTGTAAAACATCTTGGAAGGTCTCTCATCATCACCTAGAGATGCATGACTTTTAACAATGTATTCTTTAAAATAAATACACCTCAATTTAAGTTAATGGTTGAAAATTTGTGTTGCTAAAAACATGTTATTTAGATGTACTGCAATATTACTCATAACATAATATCCCAAATCACGACAGAAGAAACTACCTTCAGTTCAGAACTCCTATGTGAAAAGCCTGAGAAGAAAACACTCTCCAGTATATCGTCACCAGTAGTCAAAACCAATTTGAAGTCTACTAGAAAACTCATAAAATAATGTTTCATTAAAGGCAATCTGTCAGCAGGTTTTTGCTCTGTAATTGAACTGTAGCAAGATATCGGGGCAGAGATCTTGATTCCAGCATTGTCACATTGGTCTGCATGCTGTCATTTTGATACAATCACTACTTCCACTGTTGCAGATGTAGCAGTGCTCAGAATGTTGAGCCCTGTATATCCCCGCCCACACCACTGATAGTAGCTGTGTACACTGTACATTGACAGAAAGCTTCTAATCTGTGGTGTGGGCGGAGTTAAACAGATCATTTGACCAGGAGGCACAAGACACCTAGTCATGTAGTGATAATCTCCTACTGATAAAACAATGATTTTATTGTAACAGCAACATAAGTAAGTGACACATTTCTGGAATCAGGGTCTTCTCCCTTATGCCATACTGCTTTCAGTTTACAAAGCAAAAAATACTCACAATTCCCTTTAATAATAATACGTGTTTGTTGGGGAATAGGTCACTCAATGCAATGCTATGTTCATAATAATATCTGGACTTCCATTCCTAACAGATTTATGATGTCATGTTCATCTCCCTTTTGTAGAGACCAGTGACAGCCTTTGAACTGGAGCCTCTAACGTGGCTCTCTACATTTAAATGTTTTTTTTTCTTAGTACTGAAGTGGTTAAGTGTCAGTTTTTTTCTTGCAGCTTTTCCAAGCAGTTCCTCAGCTGCACTCACTTTGTAGTCATGTCTGTCAGCTTTAAATAGTGGTGTATCCCAGCAATCCCTGCTGAAGATACAAAATAATTTGGTCTCTTGCCGCCTTTGAGGAAGGTTCTGCAGTTGAAGCTTCCTGTGCTCAGGCTATATCCCTTTGGTTGTTTTTTCCCCCTGCTTGTCTCTGGTGTGTTGTTAGTGCCGCAGTGAGGTCTACTGAACCCCACCTGCCCCTCACTAGTCAGGGTACAGGGTCTTCCAAGGGTCTCAGGTTACTGTTCGGCAACAGTTGCAAAGACTGTATAGGGACTGGCGAGGAGAGGAGGGACAGCTCAAGTGACCATAGGAGGTGCCCCACCAACCCCTCACACTAGTACCAGGGATTCCCATTGTTTGTGTCCCCGGTGCCCCCTTTCTTGTTTTTTTGTTGTGCATCAGCCACACGTAGGTCTGAATGCACTCCGCCACGCTTACACTCGGCAAAGCGTGACACATGACAAGTGTAAAATAGATCCTGATGAATTCTGAGAAATCCTTGATTGGTCATGGTCGTCATCTAGCTATTAGTGTTTCTGATGGAGTGCTATAAAGTAATCTGTTCTCATCATCAAGACCCTGGCATGAAAGAACACAACTCAAATATAAACAGAAATATCTGCATATGACTTATTTACATCTGTGTCAGTCTATAAATGCTAATGGCATGCAGTGAACCCTATAGAGTTATTTATGGACCTGTCAGATTTCCATAGGTGTTTGTCATGTGATGGAGTCTGCAATGGACGACCTTGGCAAAATCTTCAACTTAGGTGTCAGAGGCTAACTAATAATGCAATTTTAATTAAAATTGGTGGTTCACTCATTTTCATTACTGGACACATTGATATTATGTTGAGAAACAAGGCTTCTCTCAAATACCTTGTGTTAGCAATACTGCCTCTGAGCGGCGCTATTGTGGTCCGCTCACTCCCTTGGCGTGACCCCCTGGGCTCCATTACCTCTGACGTCCGGTGATGTCACGTGAACTGAGTGACTGGGCTGTGTTTCACCGCTCGTCACAGCCCATCATCTCCCTGCTCTCTCCGCTGCAGAGCTGTGCTGTGATGAAACGCCACCTATAGCCCAGTCACTCATGAAGACTGCGATCCACCTCAGTTGATGTGACATCACAGGACATCACAGGTGACAGAGCCCGGGGGTCATGAGAAGGGGGTGAGCGGACCACAATAGCGCCGCTCACAGGCACTATTGGCAATACAAGGTATATAAAGTTTCTCAACATAATATCGATGTGGCCAGTATTGAAAACTGGTGAACCAACCCTTTAAACATATTGGACTATTAGATGATGGCCCAACATGCCTTTTTGCATTTGTTTATTTTACATACCTTAGGTGGGCACTAAAGGCAAATTAAATTTTGTCTGCTGTTCGGCAGCTAAAGTGTATATTCTAATATATAGTCACCGGATGTCCATGCTAGGGATTTATGAGTTTACTTGCTAGCATAGACATCTTGTCTCATTTATATTGATTTATCACGCTTGGATTGAAGTTAATTCCAATAAAAACATTAATTCTGCGCACATCACTTGCAGCCTAATCATTATTCTCCGCTTTACCCTCAGCGTGAATCTTACCCTTCTGATCTCTTCTCCCGTGCAGGTCAGTTGGTGTCCCTGGCCAGCAATGATGGAACAGTGAAGATTCTGGTGTTAACATCTGGACAACTGACAAGCTTAGATGGCCATGAAGATGATACTCAATGTGTGATCTTTGACCACAAAGGAGATTATCTGATTTCGGGGGGATCTGATGGAACTGTCCGTTTCTGGTCCTAAGAAGAAGCACCTTCTTATGCTATCCTTATTATCTTCTTCAAATATGCAAACATGACTAACGATTTCAAATGTTTAATAAAACGGTCTTGTTAGTCTTATGTGTTGCCTGTATTAGCATTCAACTACATTACACCACTGAATTATATAGACAAAACCTAAGATGCTGCTGTAAAGCTAACCCTGCTGTAAAACAAAAAGTAATAGCACATATAAATAACATAGGGTACGTAGTAAACACTGTTTTTTTATTAAAGAAAAAGGGGGGTAAAGTCATCCCACCGTGACAAAGTGTGCCCCAAACATGACAGTCGCTATTCTAATATTAAAACCTCACCTTGTGTGAAATGACATCAATGTAGATGACAGAGGAGGATCAGGACCGGATTGTATGGACACTCCACCATAGGAAGCTACATAAATTAAATATCCAGGTCAAGGAGAGGGGGTACACACCCCTATTTGTACATAGCACAAAAAACAATGAAAAGTCAAAATCATGAGGACCTCTTATTTATCTTAAAGTTGAAAATCACTTTTAGTGCATTGGCTATATGTTATGAGTCATTGTCCTACAGACTAAATTTGGACCCAGTCAGACGCCTCCCTGATGGTTCTATATGACGGCATTCATATCGGCCTGTATTTCTCAGCATTGAGGACACTATTAATTGTGGCTAAATTCCCACCTTCATTTGCTGTAAGGCAGCCCCAAACTTGCAAGGAACTTCAACAATGCTTCACTGTTGCCTGCAGACACTCATTATCATTTCACTCCTGGGCTCTTTGGAGAACAAACTGCATTGTGTTAAAGCCAAACTTTGACTTATCAGTCTAGAAACACCTGCTACCAGTTTATGCCCCCAGTGGCTATGTTTTCATGCATAGTTGAGTCACTTGGCCTTATTTCCATTTTTCATATTGTTGTGCACAATTCTTTCATGAAGACCATTTCTGGTCAAACTTCTCCAAACAATAGATGGTTGTAACTGTGTCCCACTGATTGATGTCAGTTCTGAGCTGATGGCACTGCTGGACCTCTTCCAATTTCAAAGGGAAGACTAAATTGCATGAAATTTGCTTGGCTGACCATTGTGTCTATGGTCTTCAACTGTCATGCTTTTAAACGTGGTGCGTGCGTATCAGATGTCTGAAGAGTTGTCTGGCAAAACAAAAACACTATACAAAAACCAATGGGGACACTAGGAATACAACAACAATGGTGGGCCCTGGCACTAGTGAGAGGGTAGATCGGACAGCTCCTGCCCTTACCTGCCACTGTTCCCTGCACTCCTAGCCAGACCCTATACAGGTTCCTCACTTGTCGCGCAGCAGAAACCTGAAGCTCTGAAAAGTCGTTACTGTAGTCCTGGCTTGTGAGTGGGAAGGTAAGGTTCACTAGAACCTCCGCTGCACAAATACATCAAAAGGGTGGTAGGTAAGACAAACAGGGGAAAAACAACCAAAATGGAGAAGATACGACTTCCAGACAAATCCATAGCAGCTCCTTCCACCAAGGTGGCCAGAATACAAATGGTTTTGTAGAATCAGCAAAGATTGCTGGGAAACCCTGCTATTTAAGCACAGGGGTAATGCTACACAGCAGCGACAGCTAACCTATACTGCTGGGAAGGTGCTAGCAGCAAAACTGACATTAACTATGTCAGCATTTAGAGAAACTAAACAACATTTAAATGTAAAGTCCCAGAAGATGAGGGGCTCCAGTCCTAAAGCTGTCACTAGTCTCTAATAACAGGGAGACGACCGTGACATTAATGTTGCCCATTTCTTGATTTTTTTCAGTGCTGAGAAAGAAAATAAGATATTTATCCATCATACAATACCATCAAGGAGATGTCTAATTGGCTCCAAAATTATTTTACAGCAAGACAGGGATGTTAAATATACAATGTCATTACGAACCATATTCAGCGTAAAGAACAAGGAGTCCTGGAAGTGATAATATGGTTCCCAAAGAGTCCTAATCTCAATATCATTGAGTCTGTGTGGGATTACATGAAAAGACACATTTATTTGCGCAAGCCTCATCCACAGAAGAGCTGTGGTTAGCTTTTCAAGATGTTTGGAACAAATTTCCTTCCACGTTCCTTCAAAAGCTGCAAACAAACGTACCTAAAAGAATTGATGTTTAAATACGGTTTTGCAGGAAAAAAGGGTAAAGGTGGTGACTGAGAGGGCTCTGCCTATACCTCCACATATGCCAGTGCAGCAGGTGGGGAGAAGGCACTGGGGACCCTCCTGACTAATGTCCCCGTCAGCCAACATGTATCAGCTGTCAGGTTCACTTTAATACCTATATCATGCTACAGATATAAAAATTCTTTATATCACTTTTCTGAAGGGGTTGACGGTGCTGGTGGACGCATGCCCCACTGTTTTGTTGGGCAGTGTCTAATACATTCCAATCACTCCTAATACAATGCCTTTCGGCAGGGTGTGGATTGTCCTGTGCGCACTATATAGATGCAGTGTGCTATCGCGCAGGCGGTAGATAGTATGCAGCTGTGTACGAGTGTCTGTAATCTCCTGCATGGAGAGCTGAACGTGTGTCACAATGTGTCGCATACTGCTGATCGCCATTCTGTGAAGCAGCCGCTGTCCATGGTGCTTGTTCTGTGTGCAGCTCTGACTGTGGAGCTCATCACTGCTTTATGGCTGTGTGCTGAGAAATGGTTTGCTGTCCATGGTGCTGCATGTCTCAAAGCTGCAAGGTATATTTTGTAGATAAAGTGTGCGGTGGTGAACACTGGTAATGGTACTGAATGTGTAAAGTGTGTATAATAATAATAAGCACAGCCCATCCATGGTGCGAATATATGTATATACTGTGTGTGTGTATTGATGAGCACTTTGCGTAGTGCTAAGTGTGTGCAGTGGTGAACTCTGTCCATAGTGATACGTGTGTGCAGTGGTGAACTCTGTCCATGGTGATAAGTGTGTGCAGTGGTGAGCTCTTGTTCATGGTGATAAGTGTGTGCAGTGGTGAGCTCTCTCCATGGTGATAAGTGTGTGCAGTGGTGAGCTCTGTCCATGGTGATAAGTGTGTGCAGTGGTGAGCTCTCTCCATGGTGATAAGTGTGTGCAGTGGTGAGCTCTCTCCATGGTGATAAGTGTGTGCAGTGGTGAGCTCTGTCCATGGTGATAAGTGTGTGCAGTGGTGAGCTCTCTCCATGGTGATAAGTGTGTGCAGTGGTGAGCTCTGTACATGGTGCTAAGTGTGTCCAGTGGTGAGCTCTTGTTCATGGTGATAAGTGTGTGCAGTGGTGAGCTCTGTCCATGGTGATAAGTGTGTGCAGTGGTGAGCTCTGTCCATGGTGATAAGTGTGTGCAGTGGTGAGCTCTGTCCATGGTGATAAGTGTGTGCAGTGGTGAGCTCTGTCCATGGTGATAAGTGTGTGCAGTGGTGAGCTCTGTCCATAGTGATAAGTGTGTGCAGTGGTGAGCTCTCTCCATGGTGATAAGTGTGTGCAGTGGTGAGCTCTGTCCATGGTGATACGTGTGTGCAGTGGTGAGCTCTGTCCATGGTGATAAGTATGTGTGCAGTGGTGAGCTCTGTCTATGGTGATATGTGTGTGCAATGATGAGCTCTGTCCATGGTGATAAGTGTGTCCAGTGGTGAGCTCTTGTTCATGGTGATACGTGTGTGCAGTGGTGAGCTCTGTCCATGGTGATAAGTGTGTGCAGTGGTGAGCTCTGTCCATGGTGATAAGTGTGTGCAGTGGTGAGCTCTGTCTATGGTGATAAGTGTGTGCAGTGGTGAGCTCTGTCTATGGTGATACGTGTGTGCAGTGGTGAGCTTTGTCCATGGTGATAAGTATGTGTGCAGTGGTGAGCTCTGTCTATGGTGATATGTGTGTGCAATGATGAGCTCTGTCCATGGTGATAAGTGTGTGCAGTGGTGAGCTTTGTCTATGGTGATATGTGTGTGCAATGATGAGCTCTGTCTATGGTGATATGTGTGTGCAATCGTGAGCTCTGTCCATGGTGATACGTGTGTGCAGTGGTGAACTCTGTCCATAGTCATACGTGTGTGCAGTGGTGAACTCTGTCCATGGTGATAAGTGTGCAGTGGTGAGCTCTGTCCATGGTGATAAGTGTGTGCAGTGGTGAGCTCTGTCCATGGTGATAAGTGTGTGCAGTGGTGAGCTCTCTCCATGGTGATAAGTGTGTGCAGTGGTGAGCTCTGTACATGGTGCTAAGTGTGTCCAGTGGTGAGCTCTTGTTCATGGTGATAAGTGTGTGCAGTGGTGAGCTCTGTCCATGGTGATAAGTGTGGGCAGTGGTGAGCTCTGTCCATGGTGATAAGTGTGTGCAGTGGTGAGCTCTGTCCATGGTGATAAGTGTGTGCAGTGGTAAGCTCTGTCCATGGTGATAAGTGTGTGCAGTTGTGAGCTCTGTCCATGGTGATAAGTGTGTGCAGTGGTGAGCTCTCTCCATGGTGATAAGTGTGTGCAGTGGTGAGCTCTGTCCATGGTGATACGTGTGTGCAGTGGTGAGCTCTGTCCATGGTGATAAGTATGTGTGCAGTGGTGAGCTCTGTCTATGGTGATATGTGTGTGCAATGATGAGCTCTGTCCATGGTGATACGTGTGTGCAGTGGTGAGCTCTGTCCATGGTGATAAGTATGTGTGCAGTGGTGAGCTCTGTCTATGGTGATATGTGTGTGCAATGATGAGCTCTGTCCATGGTGATAAGTGTGTCCAGTGGTGAGCTCTTGTTCATGGTGATACGTGTGTGCAGTGGTGAGCTCTGTCCATGGTGATAAGTGTGTGCAGTGGTGAGCTCTATCCATGGTGATAAGTGTGTGCAGTGGTGAGCTCTGTCTATGGTGATACGTGTGTGCAGTGGTGAGCTTTGTCCATGGTGATAAGTATGTGTGCAGTGGTGAGCTCTGTCTATGGTGATATGTGTGTGCAATGATGAGCTCTGTCCATGGTGATAAGTGTGTGCAGTGGTGAGCTTTGTCTATGGTGATATGTGTGTGCAATGATGAGCTCTGTCTATGGTGATATGTGTGTGCAATCATGAGCTCTGTCCATGGTGATACGTGTGTGCAGTGGTGAGCTTTGTCCATGGTGATACGTGTGTGCAGTGGTGAGCTTTGTTCATGGTGATACGTGTGTGCAGTGGTGAGCTTTGTCCATGGTGATAAGTATGTGTGCAGTGGTGAGCTCTGTCTATGGTGATATGTGTGTGCAATGATGAGCTCTGTCCATGGTGATAAGTGTGTGCAGTGGTGAGCTTTGTCTATGGTGATATGTGTGTGCAATGATGAGCTCTGTCTATGGTGATATGTGTGTGCAATCATGAGCTCTGCCCATGGTGTTAAGTGTGTGCAGTGGTGAGCTTTGTCCATGGTGATACGTGTGTGCAGTGGTGAGCTCTGTCCATGGTGATACTTGTGTGTGCCATAGTGACCATAGTGGCACCAATTTGCTGATGGAGATGATCGCTGACAATATTTGCAACCGTCTTTTACACAACAGCATGACATATCCACCTGCGAAAAACCCAAATTCAAACCACATGGGCGACTAGGTGAGCGTTGTGCAGCATGAATGGCCTAGTAGCCGTATGTGACCTGCAACAGAAAATTCAATAAGTCAACAAATTTGGACCGATATAACATTTGTAACAACCAGATGTCAGACACCCTATACGCTTTACTTTTTTAATAGACAAACCAACCGTATCGGCCACTATTGCTGCACCATTGCAGAAAGAGTGGGTGGCAAATTCTTTGGAGACAACATTCAAAGCTGATAAGCTTTGCTTAAAGGCCATGCTGAATTGATACTTCATAATTGGTGAAACTCCCAAATGATAAAAAAAGAAATGGCAAGGAGATCTTTTAAAAAAATCCTGGACCACCGTGACAGGACGGCTTCTTGACCGCAATCTATAAATCGTCCACCATGAGCCCCTGCCGTATATGTCAGTTTTAGACTTCAAAATTCTCATCCGTATTGAATGATGTAAAACCACTTTGTCATCTGCTAAAGGATTGGTGCACTAATGAGATTTTGCCACCAACTCTCCATTGTGTAAGGCACTGAAAAAAGACATGTAGAAGACACAATTGTATAAAGATACTTCATAAGGATATGCACATACTTGTTTTAAGGCCAAGGGTAACCGTTGTAGTAATAAGGAGATTGGTCTGTGATCATCAACGTGTTTTTCCAACCTCTAATTATCAATTTTACAAGAAAATCTTTTGTGATATAAGGCAAGCCCCACAGCTGTAACATAGAGGAGACCCTGGACAGGCGCTTGGCCAAACTGGATGCGTAAATCCCATGTTCTCAAATTTTATCCAACCACTTAAGTGTATTTGTCCGACACTCTTCTTCTGTTAATGTCACATCCATTGTCGTACAGTTTAACCACTCTGCCCAGGTCTTATTGTGGCTTAACCAAGAACATAACTGGAGTCTGCACTTAGACTTCACCAATTCCCATAGAAAATCAAGGCAGTACAAGCCTTTGATCTCTGCCTATAGATGATGTTTCATGGAATGATGCCACAAAAAGCGGAAGACAGTGTCTGCTACACAATTCAACTCTCCAGGCACGTTTTACTCTAATTGTTATATTAAATTGCAGGCAACAGCATATGTACTAATAACCAAAGAAAAGAGTCTTTAGATTTGCTAACATTAGAGAAACCCAAAACAAGCGATAGTGAAATGTATCAAATATTTATTAGATGCTGTAGGGTATACAATAAATACATTAAATATAGGACCATGGGAAGGGGTGTGCTGAAGGGGAAAGAAAACCCCACGTGTCCCGGAGAGGTAATAAGGGAATAAAAACTCACCAAGAGTGACCATACAAAACCTATAGGCAGGTGCCCAGAGTCCAAGAAAAAGGCCTACGTCAATTTCATGCAGAAGCATTCACACAGGATGCAGAATATGCCTCCATGTGTGGTGTGAGATGAGGCAGATTACTCACCAAGGTCAGGGCACTGTAAATGCCGGGGTAACACGTGGGGATCGGCGTCACAACACGTGTTTTGCGTTGGTGGCTTCGTCGGGGGATGGATAAAAAGTGTGCACAGTACAGACCTTAAAAAGGACCCAGGAAGCCTCAGGACCACCCACTCTGTTGCGCGTCACTGTGAGTTCTGCGTCCGGGGATACGCTGAGGTACGGCGTCCGCAGCGGAGACCGAATGGAAGAAACACTTCCTGTGACGTCACCAGTATTTCCGGATCCCCGCTGCTAATGACGCCACCGCAGCCGCGCCCAGAGGGCTGACACTCACAATGACGCGTCATGGGCCCTGCCCACGTCAGGCTTAAGGGAGGTGTTAGCCCGCTTGCTATGTGCAGCAAGGACAGAGGATACAATCGTTCTGCAG
The DNA here is from genome assembly GCF_048569485.1 of Anomaloglossus baeobatrachus. Classification (NCBI taxonomy): domain Eukaryota; kingdom Metazoa; phylum Chordata; class Amphibia; order Anura; family Aromobatidae; genus Anomaloglossus; species Anomaloglossus baeobatrachus. The sequence goes on along the minus strand of NC_134359.1, from coordinate 99,968,725 downwards.
TAAAGTCAACTGAAATTGAGAGGACATATAATGTCCTATATGTTGTGAAAAGCAGAAAGATAATAGGGGAAAGGGAGGGAAAAGAGGGACAATCAGAGAACCATCGTAGAAAGACAGGGCAGTAAATTCATAAGGCCCGTTGGGACAGGTTATAATAACACATATGCATAACAGTGTATATAAAAGAACCACTATGTATATACATATATACAGTGCCTACAAGTAGTATTCAACCCCCTGCAGATTTAGCAGATTTACACATTCGGAATTAACTTGGCATTGTGACATTTGGACTGTAGATCAGCCTGGAAGTGTGAAATGCACTGCAGCAAAAAAGAATGTTATTTCTTTTTTTATTTTTTTTTTTTAAATTGTGAAAAGTTTATTCAGAGGGTCATTTATTATTCAACCCCTCAAACCACAAGAATTCTGTTTGGTTCCCCTCAAGTATTAAGAAGTATTTCAGGCACAAAGAACAATGAGCTTCACATGTTTGGATTAATTATTAGTGATGAGCGAGTATGCTTGTTACTACTCGGTACTCGCACGAGTATCACTGTACTCGGGCTACTCGGCGGGGACCGAGTAATCTCGCAATACTCGTGCTGTACTCGTGGTCTTCATGTTGGCGCTCTTTTTAGAGCCAGCCCTTATGCAGGGATTGGCTGGCAGACCACTGCAATGCCACAGCCCTGTTGTGGAATTGCAGTGATTGGCCGGCCCTCACAGCATGACCGTGCCTTTAGCCCGACACTTCCCCGCTCGGCTACGGCCCCTCCCGCACTCCACTCCGCGTGTATATATATATATGCACGCTTACACACACACGCACGTTTTTTTTTTTAATTTACAGTTTTATGGTTTCTACATGCTGCCGGTGGTCATTTCAGAATAATACTCGGGTCCCCCATAGGATAACATTGGGCTCGGTGCTCGGGCCGAGTACACGAGTATCTTGGGATGCTCGGCCCGAGCCTTGAGCACCCGAGCTTTTTAGTACTCGCTCATCACTATTAATTATCTCTTTTTCCAGCCTTTTCTGACTAATTAAAACCCTCCCCAAACTTGTGAACAGCACCCATACTTGGTCAACATGGGAAAGACAAAGGAGCATTCCAAGGCCATCAGAGACAAGATCGTGGAGGGTCACAAGGCTGGCAAGGGGTACAAAACCCTTTCCAAGGAGTTGGGCCTACCTGTCTCCACTGTTGGGAGCATCTTCCGGAAGTGGAAGGCTTATGGAACTACTGTTAGCCTTCCACGGCCTGGACAGCCTTTGAAAGTTTCCACCCGTGCCGAGGCCAGGCTTGTCCGAAGAGTCAAGGCTAACCCAAGGACAACAAGGAAGGAGCTCCGGGAAGATCTCATGGCAGTGGGGACATTGGTTTCAGTCAATACTATAAGTAACGTACTACACTGCAATGGTCTCCGTTCCAGACGAGCCCGTAAGGTACCTTTACTTTCAAAGCGTCATGTCAAGGCTCGTCTACAGTTTGCTCATGATCACTTGGAGGACTCTGAGGCAGACTGGTTCAAGGTTCTCTGGTCTGATGAGACCAAGATCGAGATCTTTGGTGCCAACCACACACGTGACGTTTGGAGACTGGATGGCACTGCATACGACCTCAAGAATACCATCCCTACAGTCAAGCATGGTGGTGGCAGCGTCATGCTGTGGGGCTGTTTCTCAGCCAAGGGGCCTGGCCATCTGGTCCGCATCCATGGGAAGATGGATAGCACGGCCTACCTGGAGATTTTGGCCAAGAACCTCCGCTCCTCCATCAAGGATCTTAAGATGGGTCGTCATTTCATCTTCCAACAAGACAACGACCCAAAGCACACACCAAAGAAAACCAAGGCCTAGTTCAAGAGGGAAAAAATCAAGGTGTTGCAGTGGCCTAGTCAGTCTCCTGACCTTAACCCAATTGAAAACTTGTGGAAGGAGCTCAAGATTAAAGTCCACATGAGACACCCAAAGAACCTAGATAACTTGGAGAAGATCTGCATGGAGGAGTGGGCCAAGATAACTCCAGAGACCTGTGCCGGCCTGATCAGGTCTTATAAAAGACGATTATTAGCTGTAATTGCAAACAAGGGTTATTCCACAAAATATTAAACCTAGGGGTTGAATAATAATTGACCCACACTTTTATGTGGAAAATTTATTAAAATTTAACTGAGCAACATAACTTGTTGGTTTGTAAGATTTATGCATCTGTTAATAAATCCTGCTCTTGTTTGAAGTTTGCAGGCTCTAACTTATTTGCATCTTATCAAACCTGCTAAATCTGCAGGGGGTTGAATACTACTTGTAGGCACTGTATGTGTGAGACAAAGATACATCTTCATTATCTGTCATATACAGCAGGCTCCATGCACGGGTGATCCAACGATTTCATCCAAATTGTCCCAAAGATTCCTCCAGTTACATAATTCCCAAAAATGAATGGAGTGGGAGAAGAGAAGGAGGTAGAGAAGGATGGGTCTAATGCAGCTAAACAAAAACCATAAAAAACACACTGTTAAAAATGAGAACCATAATAGAGCTATCCAAAGGATTGCACAGCAGTCCAATCAACCGCAACTAGTAATATATATAATACATACAATGTATATAATATATAAGATATAAGACAAAAAAGTAGTAAACATGGGTGCACCAAAGGCATCGCGCACCTGTATACAAATGCACTCAAATGACTTCGCATGGGGACCCCCAAATCAAATTAGAAAAAAATGTAATAATAATTTGTCAGAGGGGATCCATGGGAATATCTGAGGGAGACAAAATGGTATCACAGAAATGGGACAAAAGTGAGCCGTTCATTAAGGCCATGTGGAGACATGGTCCCCAGGGTAAAGATCCATCGGCACTCCACTTGTGCCAATCGTTTTTTAAGATCTCCCCCGCGAATGCCCAGATGTACCTTGTCGATACCTCGGACCTTCAGAGACGCTGGATCACAATTGTGAGCCTCTCTGAAGTGGCGAGGTATCGTTTTCAAGGAATCTGGGTTAGTGACCTCCCTAGCTGCCAAGATGTCATGCACGTGTTCTCTTGTGCGGACACGGAGCTTGCGGGAGGTCAATCCAACGTATATCTTGCCACATCCACACATGGCGTAAGAAATTACGTCAGATGTGCTGCAGGAGATATACTCCCTGATCAAGAATTCTTTTTTGCCATCTGCTGAGCAAAAAGTAGTGGCCCTAACGATATTTTGACATCCGCGGCAGCTACCACAGGGATAGCAGCCGACGTGTTGAGGACCACAGCCAAAGAGGGGAGGTCTCTTTACTACATAATGGCTATGGACCAGAATGTCTCTGAGACTCCTTCCCCTCTTTGCCGTCATCATTGGGCGTTCTGGTAAATATCCCTCAAGAGATGGTTCGGTTTGGAGGATACTCCAGTGTTTACTAAGCACGCCCCTTATTTGTTCTCATTGGCGACAGTAAGTTGAAATGAATCTGGCCACTGGTCCTGATGATGTTTTTGCCACATCTTTCCCAGATAATAGCTGGTCACGTCGGGAGTGTTTGGCCCGCTGATATCCCCGTTTGATGGATCTACCACTGTATCCAATATTTATAAACCTCTCTCTCATATCCCTGGATTCAACCTCAAAAACACGATCCGAGGAGCACAGCCTACGTAACCGCAAGAACTGGCCAGTCGGAATCGCGTTTACTGTTGATTTTGGGTGTCCCAAGGTAGCGTGGAGAAGGGAGTTTACCGCGGTGGACTTACGAAAAATGTTGGTAGATACCATGCCACTATGTTCGATGGAGATCTGGATGTCAAGGAAGTCGATGGTCCTTGGCCCAATACGATGGGTCAATATGATGTTAAGGTTGTTGGAGTTGAGCTGACGCACAAAATCCTCCAAATCAGAACCGGTTCCCCCCCAGACGACCAAGATGTCGTCAATATAGCGGAGCCAGCACTGCGCATGGGAGCTCGCCGGCACGCTGTCCCCTTAGTAAACACTGGAGTATCCTCTAAACCGAACCATCTCTTGAGGGATATTTAACAGAACGCCCAATGATGACGGCAAAGAGGGGAAGGAGTCTCAGAGACATTCTGGTCCATAGCCATTATGTAGTAAAGAGACCTCCCCTCTTTGGCTGTGATCCTCAACGCGTCGGCTGCTATCCCTGTGGTAGCTGCCGCGGATGTCAAAATATCGTTAGGGCCACTACTTTTTGCTCAGCAGATGGCAAAAAAGAATTCTTGATAATGGAGTATATCTCCTGCAGCACATCTGGCGTAATTTATTACGCCATGTGTGGATGTGGCAAGATATATGTTGGATTGACCTCCCGCGAGCTCCGTGTCCGCACAAGAGAACACGTGCGGGACATCTTGGCAGCTAGGGAGGTCACTAACCCAGATTCCTTGAAAACGATACCTCGCCACTTCAGAGAGGCTCACAATTGTGATTCAGCGTCTCTGAAGGTCCGAGGTATCGTCAAGGTACATCTGGGCATTCGCGGGGGAGATCTTAAAAAACGATTGGCACAAGTGGAGTGTCGATGGATCTTTACCCTGGGGACCATGTCTCCACATGGCCTTAATGAACGGCTCACTTTTGTCCCATTTCTGTGATACCATTTTGTCTACCTCAGATTTTCCCATGGATCCCCTCTGACAAATTATTATTGAATAATTATTATTATTGAACGATTGTATCCTCTGTCCTTGCTGCACATAGCAAGCGGGCTAACACCTCCCTTAAGCCTGACGTGGGCAGGGCCCATGACGCGTCATTGTGAGTGTCAGCCCTCTGGGCGCGGCTGCGGTGGCGTCCTTAGCAGCGGAGATCCGGAAATACTGGTGACGTCACAGGAAGTGTTTCTTCCATCCGGTCTCCGCTGCGGACGCCGTACTTCAGCGTATCCCCGGACGCAGAACTCACAGTGACGCGCAACAGAGTGGGCGGTCCTGAGGCTTCCTGGGTCCTTTTTAAGGTCTGTACTGTGCACACTTTTTATCCGTCCCCCGACGAAGCCACCAATGCAAAACACGTGTTGGGACGCCGGTCCCCACGTGTTACCCCGGCATTTACAGTGACCTGACCTTGGTGAGTAATCTGCCTCATCTCACACCACACATGGAGGCATATTCTGCATCCTGTGTGAATGCTTCTGCATGAAATTGATGTAGGCCTTTTTCTTGGACTCTGGGCACATGCCTATAGGTTTTGTATGGTCACTCTTGGTGAGTTTTTACTCCCTTAGTACCTCTTCGGGACACGTGGGGTTTTCTTTCCCCTTCAGCACACCCCTTCCCCTGGTCCTATATTTAATGTATTTATTGTATACCCTACAGCATCTAATAAATATTTGATACATTTCACTATCGCTTGTTTTGGGTTTCTCTAATGTTAGCAAATCTAAAGACTCTTTTCTTTGGTTATTATGATCACTGAGTTGTTGCTATGCGATTTCCCTGTGGTCCTTGTATGTTTGAAATTATAGCATATGTACTAAGTGTCTAAGCAAGGCTAAAGGCCCCGTCACACGCAGAGATAAATCTTTGGCAGATCTGTGGTTGCAGTGAAATCATGGACATATTGTCCCATTTGTACACAGCCACAAACCTGCCACTGATTGTCCACAATTTCACTGCAACCACAGATCTGCCGCAGATTTATCTCTGTGTGTGACAGGGCCTTAAGACCGGCATCGAAGATGGTAAACCATTCACTGCAAGAACAACACTTCGGTTGTCCAGAATCTGATCCGTCTGTTGTGCATTCATTCAGACCAAAGTGACTACAATTGGAAATAATTCTAAAAGTGTGAGATCTTTACTTAACCCTTTTAGTTTCCATGTCTCCAGCCAGGGCTGCGCTGACCAACAGGTGCCAAGTACTGCACCATAACGCATTTGCAGCATTACCTACAGTATAAGCTAAATGTATAGTATCTAAGCATACCCATTTCCCCCAGATGTTTTTGTCATAGCACATTTCCAAGAATTGTAAAGGTCTGTTTACAATTGTCAGAAGTTTTAGCAAGTTTTTTGTCTTTATCAACCATCTTCTTCAGTTTTCTCTCCTCATAAGATCTTAAAAGACTAATGAAATGATATCCACATATTTTAGTTTTTATCTTCTAACTCGGTGGGTAGATGTGTGCCTAATGAAGCAAAACTACAAAAGTAAGCATCCCGAAGCATGGACCCTGAAGAGGGTATTGATGACGTCTCAGGCTTGGTGGTAGCCCCACCTGGGGAAGAAGACATTATCGGAATCTCTGGAGAAACCGCTCAATGTTCACGAGACATCATATTTTTGAAAAACAATAATATTTCACCATTAGAGGTGAGTGAGCACTCGGGGGCTCGGTACTCATAACGAGAATTTTGATGCTCGGACGGGCTTGACTCAATTACCAAGTATAATGGAAGTCAATGGAGAACTCAACCATTTTTTCGTAAGATCTTCTGTAAAAATGCTTGAGTTCCCCCTTGACTTTGACTATACTCGGTACATAAGTTGAGCCCGTCTGAGCATCTGACTGTTCGTTATGAGTACCGAGCACCCGAGTATGGTAGTGTCCGCTCATCACTAGTTACGAGTACCGAGCACCCGAGCATGGTAGTGTCCGCTCATCACTAGTTACGAGTACCGAGCACCCGAGCATGGTAGTGCTCGCTCATCACTACTCACCATCAATCACATAAGGGCTTTGATTTTAATTATTCCAAGCCTTCAAGCATGGTACCTCACCTTCTGATAGTAGTGACCTGGAGCCGACACCTGTACGCGAAGGCTGCAGAGCCAAAGAGGACAACTCTGTGACCACATACGCTACCGTCCTGCACTATGGCCTCGACCTCGGCTCTTATCAATTCTCCTTTGTGATCTACGGCTATCATTTGATGATAACGACAATGAAGGAGATGACTACTGTAAATGGGATCTGGAGACACCCCGTGTTTATGTCTACGTCTCCCACAGCCAAGATGGTTAATTCTGCGTGACACCAAATGTGACTGTGTCCACCTGTGCCACTTCTAATCAGCAGAACAGGTAGAAGTACACACAGATCTGGAGGAAAGCCTCTTGGATCTACTAGATCTAGGTGAACCTGTATCCTTATAACACGTTCTACAGCCTCTGTTCAAATTTTGGTCTACATCATGTTATGTGTCCTGCCTGAGTGTCAGGGATGATGCTTGTATAAAATATATCATCCTCAGGACCCCCCTTAAGTGTCTCCGGTGCAGGAGGATTAACATTTGTCAGCAAACACAGTTGGACCAGCAGGTGGCGATGGTGCTATTTGTGATTAACTGCAAGTGAATGCTCGGGCAGAAGAGGTCTGGGCACAGGGGGAGGAGGAGGTAAGAGGGGTTAACACTAAGTTGTGTGCAGTCCTGCAGCGCAGGCTCAGGATGTGGCTCATCTCTGCCTCTATAAAGTCGCTGAAAATCAATCCCTGTCACCTGCAGAGACCCGGAGTCTGTGATATTCCTGCCACCAGGTGACCAGTGCGCTCCGCTACAGAGTCCTCTCCTCTCCTGCCTGGACTGGAGCAGCTGGACAGTGCGCTGCAAGTGCGCGGCGGGGTGCAGCCGGACAGTGCGCTGCAAGTGCGCGGCGGGGTGCAGCCGGACAGTGCGCTGCAAGTGCTCGGCGGGGAGAAGCCGGTCTGCTGCTGGGAGCGTACTGCCTGCCCAGTGGGGAGTAAGCCGGCAGCACCGGTCCTGTAATCTCATCGGTTATTAGCACTCGCAGTGCTGCATTGTCGGCCATGATGCTGGTTATACCGGGGAAGGGTCTCCTCGGATCCTCCTCACATGCTATGTCTTAGGAGCGTAAGCGAGTGACAGTATCACGTGCACTTAATTTTAAGGACCTCTGTGACCCCTCCTGTCGGGACAACCCATTTACTACCCAGGAGGGGAAGAGAAAACAGACGCCACCAAGTCAGGAGCACTTAGGACAGCAGCTCCGGCTACAGGATTAAAAGGAGAAACAAAGTTGTGCCTGCGCCTCCAGCCTGTTCTGCATGGTCTGCACTTGTCTGTAGGCGGCTTCCGAAGCAACATATTGCCATGGAGCGGAAGGGATCTGGGCAGGAGCCGAGTTCATGCTGTTGCTGTTTGTGCTGCTGAAGTCTTAATGCAGAAAAGCAAACCACCTCCTCAGCTGTGAGTGACCGAGGGAAGCCCATCCAGGGGGACACAGTCCATCCAGGGGGACACAGCCCATCCAGGGGGACACAGCCCATCCAGGAAGACACATCCCATCTAGGGGGACACATCTCATCCAGGGGGACACAGCCCATCCAGGTAAACATATCCCATCCAGGGGGATCACATCTCATCCAGGGGGTAACATACTGTGCAGGGGGCATCCTATCTAGGAGGGCACATCTCATCCAAGGGGACACATCTCATCCAAGGGGACACATCTCATCCAGGGGGACACATCCCATCCAGGGGGACACATCTCATCCAGGGGGACACATCTCATCCAGGGGGACACATCTCATCCAGGGGGACACATCTCATCCAGGGGGACACATCCCATCCAGCCAGGGAGGAAATCATGAAGCTGTGCTCACGTTTGGATATGTATCAGTGCATTTCTGGCTTTGTGGTGCCTGATGTTTAGCTGGGAATCCTCTTGACCGCCGTCCACTCTGTACCATGGCAGGAGATCTGGAGGGACTCTACTATATGTTCTCCCCGTAAACAATGGGTCCTCTGGCACCAAGGATGGGCTAACTACAGACTCTTAACCTTTTGGATTTTAAGTTGTCCCGCTAATCCCCATAGGATTAACTCTTCAGGTAAGGAGACGTGAATGAGTGAACTGTATATTGTATGCGCACTTCTTGTTCCAGGGTTTAGATCTGATATCTTTGCCTATATTTATAAACCTCAGAGAATCATTGTAAATATTTACATGTAATATTTGGAAATAAAGTACAACATACTGCGTAGTCAATTCTGAAGCCTCTTTGAGATGGTCCCTGTGATTTGTAAGCCATAGGTGGCATATTTAGCCTTCACTACTGCAGGGACACTGAAATCAATAATCAAAATAGCCCCCCTACTGTGAAACACCCTGCTGTAATACTGTGTAATACCCTGGCTTCTCTGTGGCTCAGACAAAACTGCAGTGTCAGTGTGAGCTTCCCTTACTACAGCATGACTGAACCATGTTGCACTCTGCTACATTTCACACTATGCCATGTGTCTTAGTTTCCACAATGCAGTAATTCTTGGTGCAGTAGCATTAAATGAAGCAGACCTAATTCCTGTCACTATTCTATGAGCATCAGATGAAGAAGCATCTCACACTTTAGTGTCCCATCCATCTACCCTATGCACATGATGGGGGTTGGCATGTTGATGCAGCGTCCTGGAGACTGTATGGTTAATAGAATAGAGTCCTGCATGCTTTTTTCATCTGAACTTTTCATAGGAATCTGTTCATTTTGCAAGAAAATAACCTATAGTGAACTTGGAAGGATACAGACTGCATCATATCTTCATGTATGGACGATGTACTCAGGGTTTGGATAGGCAAAATAAATCATAGATCCTGAATGATGGGTGCGGTGATTAGATCAATTACCAAAGAGAACTTTAATTGTCTTGAATATCACATTAGTCTTATGTTAGAACTCACCTAAACAAGAGTGTGCACTTCTCCAAACTGTAAAGTTCCATTGTTTACAAATCAGGAAACATCCAATTTATATAGATATTCCTCCAGAACAAAAATCCTCCTACTCAGGTATTAAATTACTTTATAGAGATGATAGCTGCACCTTAGGGACAATTGTCCAGGCCTTATACGTTGTTATTCAGATATGTGACACCGTAGATCTGTTTTATAGTAATAATATTATAGCATCGCTAACAAGACCAAATACCTTTTATGCAGATTTCTTTTTGTATATTATATGAAAAGTCATTCATGGAGGCATTTTCATAGTGTTCAGCCAATGTCATGATTGTATAGCTATTCCTCACATTGGCTTCAACATATAAAAAGACCATCTCCTTATTTTGCTACTATCCACCCTCTATCCTTGAATCTTGATGACTCATTTCTTATGAACTTTTTTATTTTAGACACACACCCAATCATATATGCATGCTAAATATATGCATCAGTAATTGAATGTTTTTCCATTGCCAGCAGTACTATAAGGGTTAAGACCAAAACCTTGTTGTAAAGAGGACTATCAAATTCTTTACAGCAAATGATATTTTTAAGTATGAACAGACTTGATCAATTAAAAATATAATTGTGCATCCATCCAAAAAAAAAAGGAACCTCATCAACTATAACCAGGACCCTTATGGAATAGCGATGTGTTTACGAATTGGAGGAGATGACAGTACATTTAAATGGCAAAGTTATTATTCCGGCTAATACATAACTCTGGTGGGAGAGGCTGCTTACGTCTGTTTTCCAGTTTAAGGACAATGAACAAATAAGTACGTGCCTGGATTTCGGTTTGCAGTATCCATGGAGCTGTATGTAAAATTCTAAATCAACTGTCAAGGCCTCATAGACTTGACACCAGGACTCAACAAGCCTGGAGCCGTCTTCTTCTTACTACAGACATTTTGTTTCTTGCTGCTTGGAGGCTTTGAAACCTCAAACTTGAGATGAAAGAGAGAAGAAGAGGGCAAATTCATAGCACAGCTGCTCCTGACGGGCACCTCGATGAGTACAATGCTCAAAATAAGAATTTATGCTCTGCAAATGACTTCATGGAGAGAACGTGGACGGCGGCCGAAAACAACCGTTACATAAAGCATTAGAATCGTAGGAAGAGGCTCCCGGTGCATAAAGGTCAACAATTGCCCTACTACACAATTTATATTATTGTAAAGGTGGAAGATCTGTCATAAATGTGCAGTAATCAATATTATATTTTCAAGAGAAGGTTCAGAGGTGAAAAACTAGTAGAAATGAATGTAACTAAATGATCTGGTCTTGAGGTGTGTAAAGGCAGTGGCCTCTCCCCATCACTGGTCTCCAGCCTGACGTCCATAATTGTTTACATTAATATTATTAATATTATTCTTTATATCATTCACTGTCACTTAGAAGAAACGTTCATAGACTTAAAGCAGCAGATACATCTACAGTAAATAGTACAACACACCTTAACTTTCACACAAATGAGCACATACATTATATACCTGTGCCGACAGTTATAAAGCAATGAGTTTGTATCAATATTTTTATGGTAATGATGCCAAAATTACCGTAACTCTTAGTCCTGTATGTAATACCCTTTCCTGGTTTGCGTCACCCCCAGACATGAGAACCTGTGTGTAAGGAGAAATGTGTTCTTCACAGCAACAAGTACTAGGGCAACGCAACGTAAGACCTACAGTAACTATTCAAAAGTGACGTGATCTCCATGATAATGTTCTGTCTAGAAATGGGACACTGGGACTGTTATATTGGGTTCCTGTTTTTTTTCCTTTGGGGTGGGGGTTGTAACAAGCAAAAAAGCAACTCGGCAAAATAATATGTAAGGTCATAGAATCCTAGAATGGTAGAGTTGGAAGGGACCTCAATGGCCATCGGGTCCAACCCCGTGCGAGTGCAGGCTTTCCTAAATGTCCATTGTTAGAGCGAACCTGACAGCTGATACATGCTGTCCAATACATCTGCTGTATGATTTCAGCCATATTTGTTTAACTTTGAAATGCGATCATAGAAAAACATAGTTGGACAGGCTGCTCCCTGGTGGCTTCTCCTTGCCCACTGCCCTGAAGTGACGGGTCTCCCTGTACACGCAGCTGGGGGAGTCCTGACCGTCATTGGCAGCCGGTGAGGAGAAGCTGCAGTAGACCCACCGGTCTTTCTAGTCTCCCATGCGGCTTGGTTACTGGCGGCTATTAAACAATATTTTACTCTGAAACTTCAAAGTGTTTTAAAATAATTATATATGGCTGAAATCAAACAGCAAAGGTCTGATACACACCTCATGGATCACGCAGCATATATCCCCTGTAGGGTTCACTTAAAAAATTTCACCATTGAAAATCACAAACCACCAAAAAGTATCAATTGCATAAATTTATGCTGTTTTACATTTTCCAAATTTCTGGACTTCTCTGCACGTAACAAGGCAATGATACATGGAGCCACACTATATTCATGTTTAAATTGTCAACATACACAATGTGGTCCTAAATAATTAAATGATCACATGGTGACATCATCTCTGCTGCGTGTTCACTATATATACATGGGTATGTATCTCATTTGATAGAACTCTGTTGAAAAGGAGCCAAGCATGGGAAGACGTGTCCAATGGGTGACTATCCTCTGACTTTCTTTTCCATGCTGGAATTGACTAAGACAACGTTCCCATGATCAGGATCAGTTTAGTTCTTGACGTTGCAGAATTTCTGCACCATCTCCGCACCTTAGTTTACTTGCGTTTTTACTGCATTTATGACATTGTATTTCTTTCTCTCCGTTTTGGAATGTCATATGTTATATTGATGAAATCCTGGAATGAACCACAGAATCCGCAAGAAAAGTGCACTGGCCAGGGCTGCAAGGCTCCACACGATGAAAAGAAGAAATCTAGCAGAAGTCCCAGGGATGGATGATTTAAAATCCATCTTTATTGAAAAACTTAAAATCAAGCCACATGAATACTGGCACCAACAGACCCTTAAGGAACTACTGTAATATGACGCGTTTCGACATAAAGCATGTCTTAAACATGGATACCATGTTAAAACGCGTCGGATTACAGTAGTCCCTTAGAGATCTGTTGGTGCCAGTATCCATGCAGCTTAATTTTAAGTTTTTCAGTACAGACGGATTTTAGTCATCCTTGCCTGGGACTTCCGCTGGTTTTCTTCTTTTTATTGTTTAATTTATACTGTTTTGTTTGGAAACTTACTATTGACACAGGTGTGGATTACGTGCATTTTTAATACATTTTCACCATGTAAATGCACCAAAAACTTGTGCCTTTTTTACTTGCGGATTTTCCGCATCTAATGCAAGTCTATGGGGAAAATCCACACAGAAGAATCGGCACAGCCGCAAGAGATATTGATATGCTGCAGAAAAACGCACCACAGGTCAGTTTACGCTTAGTAAAAATGAAGCGCAGTGGGCAGAAGATTTCTATTAGAGGTGGTTTACTACTCAACATACCGTAGTTGCCACATATCGATGTAAACCTCATAAAGGCGGCTTTTTTTCAAATACCTTGTTTAGCAAATTGTGCCTCTGAGTTGCGCTGTTGTGGTCCGCTCATCCCCAATACTTGACCCCACCGGGCTCCGTGGCCTCTGAGATCCGGTGATGTCACGTCAACTTCCATCACCCGACATCACCGAGGTCGATCCTAGTCTCCCTAAGTGACTGGGCTGTGGGCGGAGTTTCACCACTCGTCACAGCCCACATCTCTTCTGCTTGCGGTGCTCTACAGCGAAGGAGAGTGCACGCGACATGCTGGGATGTGATGCTGGGCTGTGACGAGCAGTAAAACTCCGCCCACAACTCAGTCACTCACGGAGACTCTGGCCGCCTCAGTGATGTCGGGTGCACTGGAAGTTGACTAGACCTCACTGGATCCCAGAGATCACGGAGCCCCAGGGGTCACCTGATGGGGATGAGCAGACCGCAATAGCGCCGCTTAGAGGCACAATTTAGTAAACAGGGTATTGGATAAAAGCCTTCTATATGAGGTTTACATTGATATGTGGCCACTTTGCTGAGCAGTAGACTACCCCTTTAATCCCATTCACTTTGTTTGTACTGTAAAACGCTGCTTTTTTGACTTGGCAAAAACACGCAGCTTCAAAAACGTGAGTAAAACTCATTGTGGACATATATACTTAGGCTTTGCATTTTATTATGCATTTTTTGGTGCATATTATGGACCAAATCTGCATATGTATCCTTATGCCAGTAAAGTCAATGAGAATTCCAAAGAGTTGTGTGCACGTTGCTTCTTTTTTCCTTGCAGATTTGGTGCAGAAAATAATCTGCAGCATGTCACTTGTTGGTGCATTTTTTTTGTGTTTTTTTTTTTTTTTTTTTTTTTTAGCCTTTCCAGGCATTAGCTTCAGTAAGAAAAATGCATGGCACAAAAACACACCAAAACAGCATGTGTATTTTGGTGTGTTTGTCTGCACCAAATCTGCAACGTGCTCACAGATCTCTCTTTATACATAAATACCCAGAAATCTCTTAGGCCTCTTCACATGTCAGTGATTCCGGTTGGTATGACGTCCGTTTTTATACGTACTGGAATCACGAACATACGCAGACCCATTAAAATCAATGGGACTGTGCACACATCAGTGGTTTCTCACGGACTGTGTGTCCGTGCGGTGCACACGCGTGTCCATGTGTTCTGCATGGAGACAAGTCTGTTTTTCTCCAGTACACTAGTGTCACACGGATCACACAGTGATGTGTTCCATGTGACATTTACCGGAGAAAACACGTGTCTTTGAAATAAAATGATTTTCTATTCTCACCTGTCTCCAGGGCTGCTGTTTTCGGTGTTGCTGTCACTTGTTCAGAGCCTGCTCATTATGCTCATGCATATTCACTGACCCGGAAGTAAGGGGTGCTTCACACACAGCGAGCTCACTGCCGAGATCGCTGCTGAGTCACGCTTTTTGTGACGCAGCAGTGACCTCATTAGCGATCTCGCTGTGTGTGACAATGAGCAGCGATCTGGCCCCTGCTGCGAGATCGCTGCTCGTTACACACAGCCCTGGTTCGTTTTCTTCAAAGGCGCTCTCCCACTGTGACACACAGATCGCTGTGTGTGACAGCGAGAGAGCGACAAATGAAGCGAGCAGGGAGCAGGAGCCGGCGTCTGACAGCTGAGGTAAGCTTGTAACCAAGATAAACATCGGGTAACCAAGGTGGTTACCCGATATTTACCTTAGTTACCAGCCTCTGCAGCTCTCACGCTGCCTGTGCTGCCGGCTCCGGCTCTCTGCACATGTAGCTGCTGTACACATCGGGTTAATTAACCCGATGTGTACAGCAGCTAGGAGAGCAAGGAGCCAGTGCTAAGCAGTGTGCGCGGCTCCCTGCTCTCTGCACATGTAGCTGCATTACACATCGGGTTAATTAACCCGATGTGTACTGTAGCTAGGAGAGCAAGGAGCCAGCGCTCAGTGTGCGCGGCTCCCTGCACACACAGCTAAGCGGTGTGCGCTGGTAACTAATGTAAACATCGGGTAACCATACCCGATGTTTACCTTAGTTACCAGTCTCCGCAGCTTCCAGACGGCGGCTCCGTGCAAGCGCAGCGTCGCTTGCACGTCGCTGCTGGCTGGGGGCTGTTCACTGGTTGCTGGTGAGATCTGCCTGTTTGACAGCTCACCAGCGACCATGTAGCGATGCAGCAGCGATCCTGACCAGGTCGGATCGCTGCTGCATCGCTAAGTGTGAAGGTACCCTAAGTGTGGCCTCATCACCGAAGACATCAGCACCACGGACAGCAGTGACTAGGACAGATGAGTAAAAAGCACATTAAAAAAGAAAAAATTGTGGATTTTTTTTAACAGATAAAATAATTTTCTAAAAAAAAAAAAAAAAAAATGTCTGATGCCTCGGTTCTCTGGACTATAAATCAAGCGGAGTCTGGCACGGAGAAGCTGGAGAGGAGCTGCCCCATGGACATTTCTCTGTACCCGACTCTTTCTGACATTGTGCTTTCTGTCACAGCCGTTCAGGATCACACACAGCGCTGCAGAGGCAGGAGCCATTTGGTGTCCTGTGTTGCCCGTGGTTACGGCATTTGGGCCTACACTGCGTTATTCCCTACTATAAATTATTCCTACAGCATTACCACTTTTTTCCATAAGGTTAAACAATAAGTATAGACTGCCCTGTACGTCTCCTTATTTATTGAAGAAGACTGGTAATTTATGCAGTTATTCATCATATTCATAATTAATAAGTGGTGATTAAATGAGTTAGCCATGTATAACTATATGCCGCATTTAATGTGTTGAGTAATGTGCGCAGGGTCTCGTGTTTGGTAAAAGGATGACTGGAAAATTTTTACAGAGATACAAATAGTAATGGAGTACAAGACAATGTCATTGCAAGGTTTATAGGCAAGTAAAGCCTCCGTAATAAACGCGGCAAAGGTTTAGACCATTTTATTAATATTATGCGGGTAGTTTGACAAATGCTCCCTGTGTGATTCATTCATCGGTACACAATAAAATCCCACATGTTCATTACACAGATGAGCCCAATAAAGGATCCTGTAGGAACTCCGGGGAATAATGACTGCCAATCATTCATCAGACGGGAAATACAGAATGGAACACTAGAAGTCTTGTGGTTAATTTACCTTTCACTGGTTGTCAGGACAGAAATCTTCCATTACCAGACCAATACACATCTATGGTTACAATTAAAGAGGACCAACCGTCAGGATTTTCCTAAGTAAACTAAAGCCGTGCTATACTGGCGCTATCATGCTGATTTTATACATACCTTTAGTTGTGAGATGTATACTTTCTGAAATACTTTCTGAAATACAGGCAAGTAAAGTTTGTGAAATGCACTGTTATTTAATGAAAGGTGCAATGGAATATCTAATAGGTGGGTCGGGTTTTGCTAGTTATTACCGCCCCGTCTGTCCTTCTTCCCCGCTGTCTTTTATTACAATGGGAGGTAGGACAGGCAGGCAGACAGGGGCGAGAATAACTAGCAAAACCAGACCCATCTATTAGATATTCTGTAGCTGTTGTCAATCAAATAACAGTGCATTTCACAAACTTTACTTGCCAGTCTTTCAGAAACTATATATCTGATCTAACAACTAAATGTATGTATAGAATCAGCATGATAGTGCCAGTATAGCACGGGCTTTAGATTATATAGGAAAATCCTGGTGGTTGGCTCTCTTTAAGGGAGGTTATCAACTACTTTTACGTTGATGGCCTATCTTTAGGATAGGTCATCAATGTCTAATTGGCTAGGGTCCGACATCCCACACCCCCGCTGATTAGCTGTCCTTGAGGCCAGCAGCGCTAGCAGGCGGCCGGAAATGCTCAGTTCCAGCACAGAAAACGGCTTTTTGGCAGCGGTGCGGGTGTTGGACCCTGGCTGATCAGACATTGATTAGCTATCCTAAAGGCTACTTTACACGCTGCAATATCTGTCCCGATATCGCTAGCATGGGTACCTGCCCCCATCTGTTGTGCCGCACAACATCGCGCAGACCCGTCACACATACTTACCTGCCCGGTGACGTCGCTGTGACCGGCGAACCGCCTCCTTTCTAAGGGGGCGGTCCGTGCGGCGTCACAGCGACGTCACTGAGCGGCCGCCCAATAGAAGCGGAGGGGCGGAGATGAGTGGCCGGAACATCCCGCCCACCTCCTTCCTTCCTCATAGCGGCCGGGAGGCAGGTAAGGAGAGGTTCCTCGTTCCTGCGGTGTCACACGGAGCGATGTGTGCTGCCGGAGGAGCGATGAACTACATCGTTACTGCTGCAGTAACGATAATCGAGAATGGACCCCCATGTCACCGATGAGCGATTTTGCACATTTTTGCAACGATGGAAAATCGCTTATCGGTGTCACACGCAGCAACATCGCTAATGCGGCCGGATGTGCGTCACAAATTCCGTGACCCCAACGACTCCGCATTAGCGATGTCGCAGCATGTAAAGCCCCCTTAAGGATAGGCGTTAATGTTAAAGCAGTGGACAACCTCTTTAAGTATCTTTTATCAGAATTTGCTAAATATTCAACCCCAATAATTTCGAAGGTCGTCCATCAGGACACATATGTTCTTTAGCGTTTGAAATGTTATAATGAGTCATAAAGTCCATCTTTCAAATGTGCTGCAATGTCCTGGTTTCAGTCCCATCCAACTCATCATGGCCGTTTTCTGGGAGTTCCTTGTGACCAGTAATGTGTATGAAGGAGAAAGGCTGACTGTCTCATAGCAAGAGTTAAACCATTCTCCTTCTCTGTCATGACGGAATCAAAGAGCTATTCAGAAGTCCAAATTATTAAAATAAGATCTTATTTATTCTATACTGAGTTCTCCCCTCCCCCACAAAGAAATGCTAGAATTGTTGCTTTTTTGTCACTTGCCCCCTATGAAATGTCTTAAAAACTCAAATGTACCCCAATTTGTTACTGATAAAAAGTATAGGTCACTGCACAAAAATAAGTCCCTTGATGAATAAAAAAAATAAAAGCAAAAAGTTTTGTATTTTTTTTTTTTTTTTTTTGCAAGTAGTAAAAGATAAAAAGCACACCACAACTATTTTAAAAATTAATGAAAAACCCCACTACAGCCACCCTCACCCACAGAATAATGTTAAATTACATTTTTCATGTACGGTGAATGATGTAAAAAGAAAAACTCAACAATGAAGGCAAACTTTTTTTAGTTCATACCACAAAGATTTTTTATTATTTTGGTTAAGTACATCCGAAAAATGAAATAAGAGCATTCAAAGCTATAACTGATCCCTCAAAAAAAAACAAACAAAAAACAACTAAAAGTAATGCTATGTTGAAGGAAAAAAGTGACTGCATTTCCAACACAGAGAAAGTGAAAACTGGCAGCGGCAGGAAATTACGGTAATTAACTGAGGAAGTCACATTCCGAATACATAAGATCTTGGAAAAATACATTGGTATATAAAAAAAGTCGGGCCGATTTTCATCCAGAAAAGTAGCATAGTTTTTTTTCTCACTTGTCATCCGTGCACTGTGTATATGGAATCCGCTTTCTTTCTCAGCAGCTACAAAAATAGTAATGTAGCCATAGAAAATGGACGCCACTAGGATTGTCTGTGCGGCACCTGATTTTTTTTTTTTTTTTTTTAATTTTTCCCCACACACACAGGCTTGAATAAGTGAGTCTCATCTGATTACACATTCCCTTACAGCTGCGAAAAATATGCAGATCTGCTCTTCCTCATTGAATAACATGAGTCCGAGTGCAATCCAAGTTATATGCCAGTGTGAGGGTACCCTAATAAGGAGAGTAAGACTAAAATATATTTTGTTTGACCCACGAATACTACTAGTGATAAGCGAGCGCTGCCATGCTCAGGTGCTCGGTACTCGTTAAGCAGTTGGACACTAAGGCTATGTGTCCACGTTGCTTTTTACCTGTTTTTTGCTGCTTTTTCAACTGCAGCGTTTAATGCCAAAATGGTTGTGTTCTGCTTTTCAAGCAAAGTCTATGGGAATTTGGGTTTCTTGTGCCCACTATGCAGTTCAAACTGCAGCCTTTTTCTGGCAGAAATTTGGACAAAAACTTAGCTTTGCAGTGCAAAACCCAAATGGCAAAAACAATTGACATGTCAATTGTTTTTGCCATTTGCGTTTTGAACTGCAAAGCAGAGTTTTTGACCAAATTTCTGCCAGAAAAAGGCTGCAGTTTGAACTGCATAGTGGGCACAAGAAACCCAAATTCCCATAGACTTTGCTTGAAAAGCAGAACACATCTATTTTGGCATTAAACGCTGCAGTTGAAAAAGCAGTAAAAAGCAGGTAAAAAGCAACGTGGACACATAGCCTCAGATGGGCGTGACTCGTGTACCTGAGTATAATAGAAGTCAATGGGGGACGGAACCGGAAACCTTCTAGAAAAATGATCAAGTCCCCCATTTACTTCGATTATACTCAGGCACTCGAGTCGCGCCCATCCCATCCAGCTGCTCATTATGAATAACGAGCCTCATGGGAGTGCTCGCTCATCACTAAATACTACCCCTTCTATAATAGACAGTACGATGATCATCTTATTTTCATGGGTGTTGTTATTGAATCCATATCGAACAGTTGCTGCTAGTAATGAGTGACTGGGTTATTAGTTATTAGTACCGGGTGCTAAATACTCATAACCAGCAGTTTGATGCTCAGATGGGCTCAACTCATGTACTGAGTATAATGGAAGACAAAGGAAGACTTCCCAAAAGATTTCTGGGAAGAATGCTCATGTCCATCAATGACTTTCATTACTCGGATTCCCAGGTCGCGCCCATAACTAGTTACGAGATCCAAGCATGGTAGTGCTCGCTCATTACTAGTTACGAGCACCGAGCATTCAAGCATGGTAGTGCTCGCTCATTACTAGTTACGAGCACCGAGCATGGTAGTGCTCGCTCATCACTAGTTATGAGTACCAAGTACCCAAGCATGGTAGTGCTCGCTCATCACTAATTTTGAGTACCGAGCACTCGAGCATTGTAGTGCTCACTCATCACTAGTTACAAGTACCGAGCACCCGAGCATGGTAGTGCTCGCTTATCACTACACTGTGTGCAGAATTATTAGGCAAATGAGTATTTTGATCACATGGTACTTTTTATACATGTTGTCCTACTCCAAGCTATATAGGCTTGAGAGCCAACTACCAATTAAGTAAATCAGGTGATGTGTATTCTGGGGGTAATAGCTGGAGTCCAATAGCGGGAATCAGGGAGAACGCTGGAAGCGGCAAGTACACTGACAAAAGGGAACTTAGGTACAGTCTGGGACTTGTAGTTCCATGGCAGGTGCAGACGATAATCAGATTGCTGACAGGCGTGCGTGATACAGAATAGGAGGAAGGAATGATCCTGAAAGAGACGGTTCCAGCAAGAGAACTGCAAGCAGGAGCTTTACACAATACTCAAACAATGAGTATTTAACCAGGTTGGATATTAAAGACAAACTGGTGGTTAGGGAAGAGCTTATTGGAAGCATGCTCCACCATCTTGGCTGAGGGCAAAGTTAAGGGCGGGGTAACCAAACAATAGGTAACCAGGGCATTCCTGACAGCATCTCTGTAATGAGGAGGGGTGCGGTGTAATGACATCAACACCCTATATAAGGTGTGCTTAATTATTAGACAACTTCCTTTCCTTTGGCAAAATGAGTCAGAAAAGAGATTTGACGGGCTCTGAAAAGTCCTAAATTGTGAGATGTCTTGCAGAGGGATGCAGCAGTCTTGAAATTGCCACACTTTTGAAGAGTGATCACCGAACAATCAAACGTTTCATGGCAAATAGCCAACAGGATCGCAAGAAGTGTGTTGGGCAAAAAAGGTGCAAAATAAGTGCCCATGAATTGAGGAAAATCAAGCGTGAAGCTGCCAAGATGCCATTTGCCACCAGTTTGCCCATATTTCAGAGCTGCAACGTTACTGGAGTATCAAATAGCACAAGGTGTGCCATAGTAATCTAAATCTATGGATGGTAGGCTGTTGAGTGTCATTATAAAGAAAGGTGGCTATATTGGTCACCAATTTGTTTGGGTTTTGTTTTTGCATGACAGAAATGTTTATTTCTAAATTTTATGCAGTTATATTGGTTTACCTGGTGAAAACAAACAAGTGAGATGGAAATATATTTGTTTTTTATTAAGTTGCCTAATAATTCTGCACAGTAATAGTTACCTGCACAAACATATCCTCCTAAGATAGCCAAATCTAAAAAATCCCCACTCCAACTTCCAAAATATTAGGCTTTGATATTTGAGTCTTTTGGGTTGATTGAGAACATAGTTGTGGATCAATAAAAAAAAAATCCTCTAAAATATAACTTGCCTAATAATTCTGCACACTGTGTAGTTACGAGTCCCAAGCACCTAAGCATGGTAGTGCTCGTTTTTCACTTGTTGCTACTACAATGGCAATTTTCCTCTAGCTATAGATTTCCCGTGCCAGAGAGATGTAGTATTGGAAGCTGAACATATAATGCATGAATAGGCTTGATCCGCCATATCAAAACCTGTTCCTACGTAGATCTGCATTCTGGAACTCCTATCCTTTAACAGTAAAAATGATGAGCGTCAGACGGATGTACAGAGTGCCTTTGTCTGTTATGATGCACTGTACATCCTGGTATTGGCTTCCTGCGGTTTTCCAGCTGTTGTTTCGAATTCTACCATACTTTTCCAGCTGGTAGTTGACAGATAATGGCATCGTGGGGTTTATAGTACAAGAGCAGCTGACGTACCACATGGAGACTTTTTTTGTTTCTAGAGGCTTAAACTGTTAAGGTATAGCATTGTATGGAGTTTAACAAAATATTTACTATGTTTGACTCGAGATGAGGAATTTGAGATTTTGTGAACACTAGATGTCATAATTGACTAAAATGTAACTAAAACTTTCAAGAAAAAAAAAAATCAGACTTTTTACCTGTCGCTGTGTTTGCTTGCAGACCTCATGGCAACAACTTGATTCCGTTCCTAGTGGAGTGACACACTATAAGCCTGACATTGGGGGATGGCTCTACACATCTCCGCAGTCTCCATGATTTTCTTTGCAATCATGGCCTCAGCATCATCAGCTTCAATCAACCAAGAAGATTACCCTGCCGATGAAGGAGAACAGGCTTCCAGTAATGACAACTTAATATTTGATGACTACAGGGGTAAAGGCTGTGTGGACGACAGTGGTTTTGTTTATAAACTAGGAGAGAGATTTTTCCCGGGTCACTCTAACTGTCCTTGTGTGTGTACGGAGGATGGACCGGTTTGTGATCAGCCGGAATGTCCAAAAATTCACCCGAAATGCACTAAAGTGGAACATAATGGATGTTGTCCCGAGTGTAAGGAGGTGAAAAATTTTTGTGAATACCATGGAAAGACTTACAAAATCCTGGAGGAGTTTAAGGTAAGAAACTAAGTGTGGCTTGTTGAAACTGTTTGTGGCACACAGTGGTATTGTTTTGTCTGTGTGCGTTGAATCATCAAACTTAAAGGGGTTGTCCAGTATTTTTAGATTGATGCCTTATCATTAGGATAGGACATCAATGTCTGATCGGCCGGTGGCTAACACCGTGCACTCCAGACATTCAGCTGTTTTCGGTCCCAGCGGCGGCAGTAGGCAGCCAGAAATGCTTTGTCTTCTGATAGTGGCTACGGCCAGTACTGCACATTCGCCTCCTCTTGATCTGATTGGGAGAAGGATGTGCAGTACTCGGCCACTATCAGAAGATTGAGCAGCGCCAGAACTGAGTATTTTCGGCTGCTGAGTGTCGGACTGCGGCCGATCAGACATTGATGATGATGACCTATTCTAAAGGGGGCTTTACACGCTGCGATATCGTTAATGGTTTATCGTTGGGGTCACGGTGTTTGTGACTCACATCTGGCTTCATTAACGATATCGCAGTGTGTGACACTTATGAGCGACCTTAAACGATCGTAAAAGCGGTCAAAATCGTTTGCCACGGAGAGGTCATCCTGAAACAAAAAATCGTTTTCTGCTTATTAGCGATGTTGTTCGTCGTTCCTGCGGCAGCACACATCTTTGTGTGACACCGCAGGAACAACGAACATCTCCTTACCTGCCTCCACCGACAATGAGTAAGGAAGGAGGTGGGCGGCATGTTCCGGCCGCTCATCTCCGCCCCTCCGCTTCTATTGGACGCCTGCTGTGTGACGTCGCTGTGATGCCGCACAAACTCCCCCCTTAGAAAGGAGGCGGATCACCAGCCAGAGCGACGTCGCAGGGCAGGTAAGTCCGTGTGATGGGGTTAAGCGAGGTTGTGAATCATGGGCAGCGATTTGCCCGTGTCGCACAACCGACAGGGGCGGGTACGATCGCTTGTGATCTCACTAGTGAGATCGCAGCGTGTAAAGCCCGCTTAAGGATAGGCCATCAATGTAAAAGTAGTGGGCAATAATTAATTTAAATAACCCTATTACTAATACAAAGACGTGCACTAAAGTATTTAAAATCCCGGTGTTTTACATGGGAAATGACTGAAATTAAAACACTAGTCTCTCCTTGGGGGAATCTATATGGTGCAAGATCCCTCTAGGATTCCCCATAGACTTGCATTAGATACAGAAAGTCTGCAGGTAAGAAAACGTATTTGCAATGTTAGTGCGTTTTCACTGAGGAACAGTATCAAAATCACAGGTAATCCGCACATGACTCTATCTATCAATAATTTTTTGTCAAAGCCTAATACTACAAAGTATCAAAAACAAAGGAGCTTTATTTAAAGCTCCATTCCAGCCATTTCTGTTTCACCCCTGGAGTGGTTCCCTAAGGGTACAGTTCCACTTACGTATAGTTTGTGATGCGAGAGCATGGGTAGCAATATGCTAATGAACCTCTGCTACGAGCGTCAGCCAAGGGTCATGTGACTGTGATGGGATCTTGTGATCGGGTCACAGCTGCGGAGAAGAGGGAGGGAACACTTTCTCCCCATCTCCTCCGCTGCCTGTCCCTGCGTACATCGCACTGCACTTGGATTATATGCGAGTGCAGTGCGATGTTTCACACGCTCCCATAGACTTGTATGGGAATGTGTGAGCGGAGACTCTCTGCCAAACGCAGTATGCTGTGATTGATTCCGCATGCCGCTATGGCATGAGAAATCAATCGCAGATGGACACTGTCTCATAGTTTTGCACTAGAGTTAGAACAATCCGATGTTTTATCGGATTGCACTCGTCCGTGCAAAATGCAAGTGGAACCGAATCTCTAACTTTCTTTCCCTGTTATACTCCTCCTCTGCCATCTTCATCAGTTTTCAGTTCCACTTCCTTCAGTCTTCTGCAGTTTGTCACCAGTCGGCTGTTCCAGTGTTTCATGGAGAAGCCGGAGGTTGCTTTTCAGTACAAATCTATGAGATCTTGTGCTCGTAACTTCTAACTGGTTGAAAGTCAGAAGTTACGTCACAAGCTCTCAATACAAGTCTATGCGAGCCATAACAAGGCTCTCATAGACTTGTACTGAAAAGTGACCGCTGGTGCATACCATGAAACACTGGAGTAGCTGGAGGTCACTTTTCAGTACAAGTCTGACACCCTTGTTCTGGCTATTATGGACTTCTATTGAGAGGCTATGTGCGCACTTAGCTTTTTTTCATGCATTTCAGCAGCGTTTTGAGCTGCAGCGTTTAAATGCAAAATTGCATGCGTTTTGGTTTCCAGGCAAAGTCTATGGAAAATAGGGCTTTCTTGTGCGCACGATGCATTTACAAACGCTGCATTTTAGTTGCGGAAAATTTGTCAAAATCCCTGCGTTTGAAGAAGCAACATGTCAATTGTTTTTGCCATTTTGGCAGCATTTTAATAACATTAAAGTCAATGAGAAATGTCTAAACGCATATTTTTCAAGAAAAAATGCGTTTCACTTGCTTTTTACTAGCGATCTGCATGTGTTTTTGACATAATAAACGCAGTTCTGTCGGTCTCTCTCTCTCTGTCCATGTCGGTCTCTCCCCCCCTCTCTCATACTCAACGATCCACGATCACCGGCGCGGCGCTGCACAGTATTCACACTGTGGTGGCTTCTCCTCTTTTGAAAATGCCGGCCGCTCATTAATCCATCACGTATTCCCTGCTTCCCCCGCCAACCGGCGCCTATGATTGGTTGCAGTCAGACAGGCCCCCACACTGAGTGACAGTTGTCTCACTGCAACCAATAACAGCTGCTGGTGAGCGTGTCTATATCGAGCAGTTAAAAAAAAAAAAATAATTAAAAAAACCCCAACGTGCGGTCCCCCCCAATTTGGATACCAGCCAGGGTAAAGCCACATGGCTGAAGGCTGGTATTCTCAGGATGGGGAGCGCCACGTTATGGGGCGCTCCCCAGCCTAACAATATCAGCCAGCAGCCGCCCGGAATTGCCGCATCCATTAGATGCGACAGTCCCGGGACTCTACCCGGCTCATCTTGAATTGCCCTGGTGCGGTGGCAAACGGGGTAATAAGGAGTTAATGGCAGCAGCCCATAGCTGCCACTAAGTCCTAAGTTAATCATGGCAGGCGTCTCCCTCGAGATACCTTCCATGATTAACCTGTAAGTTAAAGAAAATAAACACACACATCCAAAAAAATCCTTTATTTGTAATGAAAGACAAAAAAAACCCTCTTTCACCACTTTATTAATCCCTCAAAAACACTTCCAGGTCCGACGTAATCCACGCAAGGTCTCACGATGCTTCCAGCTCTGCTACATCGGAAGCTGACAGGAGTGGCAGTAGAACACCGCCACCCTGTGAGCTCCATGCAGCAACTGAAGTGAGTCGCGTGATCAGCTGTGCTGTCACTGAGGTTACTCGCGGCCACCGCTCTCAGGTGGAGGACTGCAGCTGTGGCCGCGAGTAACCTGAGTGAAAGCACAGCTGATCGCGCGGCTCACTGCAGTCACTCAGGGGATTTGCGATCACAGATGAGTCCTTCATGTGTGACCGCAAATCAGGCTGCCGCACAGAGAGAGCCACGCGATGTCAGTGAAATCGGGTGAAGCTCTGACATTATTGCTGAGGACTCCTGTGTCCTGGCACTGACCTCGGAGGTTCATCTGAGTTCATGATAGCACACAGAGACAGAGCCGCGGGATGACAATGAAGTCGGGTGCAGTTCATCCGAGTTCATTCTCATCGCCCGACTCGGTCTGTGTCTGCTGTCCTCGGACATGTAGCAGAGCTGAATTGCGGGGGGAATGCACTGACAAAAATGCATCCAAAACGCATGTAAGATGCATCCAATAGAATGCATCCAAAACGCATGTATATTTGTCAACACGCAGTGTCACGTCTGCCAGAGGGTGCGTTCTTTTCCACACTGGTCAGGATGCAACGTTCGCACATAGCCAGAGAGTGTGATGTAAATGCTGACTTCCGAGCAGTCAGAAGTTGCAGTCAGAAGATAGCGCCACTGGACCAGAGCGATGCCGTATAAGGCTAAGACACCGAGGGGTAAGTATAAGAAGGGGCAGGGGACTTGGGTTAAAAGCATCACTCCAATGCTGAAAAAAAAATTCACTGGAGTGGTGTTCTAAAGCATGACATAGCAAAAGGAGACAAAAACCGCAAAAACATAATAAAAATGCATGTAAAAAAATGCAAGTAAATTAATTTACATAATCGGTGCAGAAATGCTGCAGAAAATCTGCAACATAAAAAAAACACCAAATATTCATTGCTGGAAAGTAGCATAAAGGATGAAAAAGATCTGAAATGATTCTTCTTGGTGTAATTTTCTTTTTTTTTTTTTCATAATAAAAAAACTGGCATTTTAAAAGGGGGTGTGTAGACTCTTTTTATCCACTGTACAATGTTTTGGAATATGTTGGTGCTTTACAAAAAAAGGATACTTAAAGGTGTCGTGTGTGTGTATGTATGCGCAAAATAAAATTTTGCCCAGTGGACAAGATGTGTAAAAATTAACAGACTTGGCCATACTGAACTACCGACACTCACCTGCTCAATTAGCGCAGAGATAGTACGTCATGATATCAC
Organism: Anomaloglossus baeobatrachus; assembly: GCF_048569485.1. Lineage (NCBI taxonomy): Eukaryota > Metazoa > Chordata > Amphibia > Anura > Aromobatidae > Anomaloglossus > Anomaloglossus baeobatrachus. The sequence continues at coordinate 99,941,495 of NC_134359.1, read as the reverse complement.
TGTTCCAGAAGCCACTGGATCATTGGGCCTGTGATTGGCTGTAGCGGTCAGGTGACTTTTAGTGGCATGTAATTCTAAAACACCTGATGAGGTTCTGCTGAAGTCACCTGACCACTGCAGGCAATCACAAGGGTGGAACATTGATATCTCCTTTTTCTGTGTAGGTGCAGATCGCGGAGCAGCTGGCTCTGGATCCAGGTGGATGGCTGTTATTGAGTATCACTTTATTTTTACTACTCCAGGACATCTGTGACCTTTCATTTTGTCCAGAAAACCTCTTTAACTTCTTGTACTAGACTTTCAAAATAGTTTACATCAGTATAGAGAATTGACTGAGGATAGATATGATATTTTTGAGAGGATTATTGGTATGTGCACCCATTAAGCAGAAATTCCTGCACTAAAAACTCGTCATTTGGCAGAAAAAACGCCGCTCAACGCCCCCTTCACATATCACACGCAGACCCATTAAAAGCTGCATTTTCTAACGGACATGTGTCCATATGCTCCACACGGCTACATATCCGTTTTTACCCGGCAGCACTGATGTCACACGGACTACACACACTGATGTGATCGTTGTGACATCAGTGTCACACATACCGGAGAAAACACGTGTCTTTGAAATAAAATGATTTTCTATACTACTCGGTCTCCAGTGCTGCTGTCTTTGGCGCTGCTGTCACTTGCTTCCTGGCCCGCTCATTATGCTCATGAATATTCACTGCACTGCGGACCTGGAAGCAGCAACGCCGGGGACAGATGAGTAAAAAGTTCCTGCTCTCCGTGTGCTATCACAGATAACACACGGAGAACACACATGTGCCAAGATCACGGCACAAGAAGGGCCATACCCACCTTCAACATGGTCAGTGTTTTGCATGGACGTGTGAAAGAGGCCTTAAATATGTACATTTTTGCCAATTTTTTTTTTCCTTTCATTAGAATGGGGGAAAAATGCTGCAAAACGCTGAAAGATTTCACATGCTGGAGATGTGAAACTGCTTCAAATCTTCAAGGAAAAAATAAGCATCATGTATATGAGATTTCAGAAATCTTACTCCCTTAGGTACTGTGAAATGCAGCATTTTTTTCCCACAAAAAAAACTTGCTGAAAATAATGTATAAAAAGTGCAATGTGTACACATTCCCTAAGACCATAGGAAAATCCGTATGAACTAGAAGCGAATAAAAAGTAGCACGTGCATCATTCCCAGAGTGCCGATGTAAAAATACCATCATGTATAGTAACACTATTCTGTCCCTTGTGCTGTTCATGATTACGGTACACTAAATACACATGGATATCATAGTCCTGGAGATTACAATATTCATTATGAATCCCTGAATGAACACTCAATATTAACGTCCGATATAAATTCCGGTCATTAGTGTATAATATGCTCCATCTGTACATATTCTCAGCCGGAATGTCATACTGCGGTGGGAAAATTGGTATAAGGAGTAATGCAGCAAGAGAAGGAAATCTTAAAAAGGTGACAATTTCCACACCATGATAATAAGCAAAGTAAAACTTATGGAAACATAAAATCACACTGGTTAGGACCTGTAATATTAAGCTTTCAGGTACAAAATGTAACTTAGTGATGTGCGGACTCGCAGATAACCGGGATCGGGGGGTCTACCAGGTTAAAAAAAAAAAAACAAAAACTGGTTCCAGCCCGGAATAGATCCCAAATGGCTGGCCGGACACCGGTCCCCATTTAAGTCTAGGGCAGCCAAAATCTGGCGCTTAAAAATGGTGGTGGAAGGGATAGGGGGATTGGCGCAAGCGCTTCATACTTATCAAACAAAGTCAAAAAAGGAGGAAAAAACCATCTCACCTGCAAACGTACACTGATAAAAAGAAACCCCAACAGGTCATAAACAAAAAGGAAACAGATCCAGCAAACATGGTAGACAAGGTTTAAAAGCACAGTGTCTACAATGTTGATCTAGGTTATGATTAAGAGATTGTTCCTCGAAACATGTAAACCAGTATCAGGTTTGTTTTTTGTCTGTCTCTTCCATGATCACAGTTTGTACTTTTAATGTGCATTAAATGAGTTAAATTTCAGTGCTTTATCTTTTTCCTTTTTGTTTGCTTCATACCAGTCTGAGGTGAGGTCACTGAATTTACTGAAGACAGATTACCTGTGATCACAGGTGGGGTACCATGGGAACCTGCAGCTGTGACCGCAGATAGCCTGAGTGACATCACTGCTCATTGCACAGCTCATTCTCTGCCTGAAGCTCACAGTGGGCAGTCATATTCTGTGCCCGCCTGCTGTCACTTAAGATGTTCCAGGGCTGGAATCGTCGTTGGACCTGGGTGTTTTGGGGGTTAAATTAGCGGAAAAAGAGGGTGGGGAGGTTGTATTTTATTTCAAATAAAGGATTTTTGGTATTTGTGTTTTCTTTTCACTTACAGATTAGTAATGGGGGTCTCAAAGATGCCTTACATTACTATTCAAGGGCTTAGTGGCAGCTGTGAGCTGTCGTTAACCCCTTATTACCCCGATTGCTACCGCACCAGGGCAATCCTGTTCAGCTGCAGTCTGCTGTTTTTAGTTTGGGGACCCCAAAAACCATAGGTTTTCTCAGCTTAGAGTGTTATCATGGCTGGGTGTCAAAATTGTGGGGGGACTCCCTTTTTTAAAATTATTTAAAAACACAAAAAAAAAACAAAATGCATGCGGTTTTTCTTATTTTAATGCACAGCCAAGGTAAGCGCACGGCTGGGGGCTGCCGTGTATCTGTATCTGTGCTGGGTATCATAATAACGGGGACCCTAAGCCAATTTTTATTATTTTATTTTTACTGCAATCCAGATACACACAGTGTGATCTCAAGCAGTCAAACATGCTGTCACACTGGCTGGGGGGCGCCTCTGACTGCAGCCAATCAGAGACAGCAGGACTGCCGGTGGGTGGGGGGACAGTGAATATGGATAAGTGATAATGAGCGGCTCTGGAAGTAGAATGAGCGGCCCTGGAAGCAGTTACAGCCGCGCCGAAGACGATAAGTAGAACGCTCCTGCTTTATTCTTATTTTCTTTATTATTCCTTTTTTTTTTTTTTTATTTTATTTCCAGAGTTGCTGGTTCCAGATCATTACCTAGAGTTCCCTGAGAACTCCAGGCCGGGGTCTGCTCCTGGGAACTTTTGAAACTGCACAGATCCGGACTTTAACTGTCCATGTCCGCCCATCAATAGTTCTTAGCTTTAAAGCACCATTTCAGGTTTGTTTTTATTTCAGCGCTGGAGTGACATTTTAAACGTAAATTCTCTGCCCCCTTCTTATACTCACTTTCGGCAGCTTTATCCTTTTTCAGCTGTGATCTTGCAGTGGCATCTTGTGTCCATAACTTCAGAGTGGCAGGAAATCAGAAGTTACGTCACAAGTTGCCAATGCATCTCTATGAGAGCCAGAATGAGGCTCTCATAGACTTGTATTGAGTTGTGACCTCCGACACGCTCCATGAAACACTGGTGTTTCCAGTCTGACTGGAGCGACCCTGGAAAAATATGAAGGTGGTGGCAGGTGAGTATAAATTTGATGGAACTGTTAGGTATGTGTGCACGCTGAGTTTTTGATGCAGAAATTTTCTGCACCAAAATCTGCACCTTGGGGCAGAAAAATTAATGCGTTTTGGTGTGGGGGTTTTTTTGGTGCATTTTGGTACCATGCATTTTATTTTAGTGAAATCAATGGCTGGAAAGGCTACAAAACACAGGAAAAAAAAATGCACCAACGATTGACATGGTGCTTCTTTTTTCTGTACCAAATTTTTTTTTTTGCACAAACTGCACCAAAAAAGCATCAAAAAAGCAGCAGCGTGCGCACAAGGCCTTATGACACTTTTTTTTACACAGCGAAAATATGCAGGGTTCAAAAACTTCTAAAAATCGAATAGGTACAAGGATACAACACATGTGAAAAATTTAAGTCTGAACAGGGTCCTTGACCTAGTGCCATCTTTTTGTGTTTTTTGCCTCTCATTTTTCATCTTCATGATATTTTATAGTGCAGGTGCACATTATCACTTATTTTTTAGGAGAGAATACCATTTAACTGGTGCAGTAGATTATTTTTAAGCTTATGTCCAGCCTTGCTGTTGTTCTGCTCCTAGATAAATACTATAGAAGTTGAGATTAGTCATCTAAATCTCATATCTAATACTGATAGTCAGGGCCGTACGTGGACGAAACATCAGCTTTAGCTCATAAATCATTATTTACGAAGATGAAATATCCCACCCCATGTAAAAAAAAAAATCACTATGTAATGCAAGGTTCAGCGAATTTGGCTTTACTTTTTCATGTTCCTCACCAATCCCCTAAATACATCAACGCAAGAAGGAAAATGAAAATAGATCATGGAAATATCTAATCATACGGTTCAGGACAATTGTCCATTACCACCCTGCAACTAATGATAAAGCTAGGAATATTACAGATAGACCATGCTGCAGACTATACAAGAGAATACAGTACTGATCAGCAGGGCTGTATTTTGCCTTCGTACTGCCCTAGGCACTTTAAGTGGTCGCGCCCCTTATTGACAACGTAAAACTGAGTTTTCGCACACGACATCTGTTTAAGGCAGATCTACTCTGTAAAACACTTTAAGGCTATGTGCGCACGTTGCGTACAGTTCACTGCAGAAATTTCTGCAGCGATCTGAAGAGCACATGTGCACTTCTAATCGCTGCAGAAAATGTCCGTAGTGAGCGCCGATTCCATGCGCTCTGCCTGCAGCTCCTGCCATAGACAGAGCAGGAGCTGCCGGAAAAGCGCAGGAAAGAAGTGACATGTCACTTCTTTTTACGCAGCGCTTCGGCAGTAGCCGAAGCGCTGCGCTCTAAAGCGCCATGTGCGCACGGCCCCTGCACAATCTCCAGACTGTGCATGGGACGCAGGACGCATGCAGTTACGCTGCGCTACAAAGCGCAGCGTAACTGCATGTATTTGCGCAACGTGCGCACATAGCCTAAAAAGTATCAATGAGAAACGAAGGGCACTAAACCCCCCCCCCCCAATGGGGATCACCACGGGCACATCAAAACATAGCATGGGTATAAAATATTTCCACCACACCGTCCCCACTTATATACTGTGACTGTCACACTGCCCCTAATAAACTACACACTGCCCTCCCTTATAAATTATACCCACCACACCTTCCTCAATTATGAAATATGATCTGCACATTGTCCTCACATCATGCTGCCCCCTCCTCACAATGTCCCATGCATGCTGCCCCCTCCTCACAATGTCCCATGCATGCTGCCCCCTCCTCACAATGTCCCATGCATGCTGCCCCCTCCTCACAATGTCCCATGCATGCTGCCCCCTCCTCACAATGTCCCATGCATGCTGCCCCCTCCTCACAATGTCCCAAGCATGCTGCCCCCTCCTTACAATGTCCCATGCATGCTGCCCCCTCCTCACAATGTCCCAAGCATGCTGCCCCCTCCTCACAATGTCCCATGCATGCTGCCCCCTCCTTACAATGTCCCATGCATGCTGCCCCCTCCTTACAATGTCCCAAGCATGCTGCCCCCTCCTCACAATGTCCCATGCATGCTGCCCCCTCCTCACAATGTCCCATGCATGCTGCCCCCTCCTCACAGTGTCCCATGCATGCTGCCCCCTCCTCACAGTGTCCCATGCATGCTGCCCCCTCCTCACAGTGTCCCATGCATGCTGCCCCCTCCTCACAGTGTCCCATGCATGCTGCCCCCTCCTCACAATGTCCCATGCATGCTGCCCCCTCCTCACAGTGTCCCATGCATGCTGCCCCCTCCTCAGTGTCCCATGCATGCTGCCCCCTCCTCAGTGTCCCATGCATGCTGCCCCCTCCTCAGTGTCCCATGCATGCTGCCCCCTCCTCACAGTGTCCCATGCATGCTGCCCCCTCCTCACAGTGTCCCATGCATGCTGCCCCCTCCTCACAGTGTCCCATGCATGCTGCCCCCTCCTCAGTGTCCCATGCATGCTGCCCCCTCCTCACAATGTCCCATGCATGCTGCCCCCTCCTCACAATGTCCCATGCATGCTGCCCCCTCCTCAGTGTCCCATGCATGCTGCCCCCTCCTCACAGTGTCCCATGCATGCTGCCTCCTCCTCACAATGTCCCATGCATGCTGCTCCCTCCTAACAATGTCCCATGCATGCTGCCCCCTCCTCACAATGTCCCATGCATGCTGCCCCCTCCTCACAGTGTCCCATGCATGCTGCCCCCTCCTCACAGTGTCCCATGCATGCTGCCCCCTCCTCAGTGTCCCATGCATGCTGCCCCCTCCTCACAGTGTCCCATGCATGCTGCCCCCTCCTCACAGTGTCCCATGCATGCTGCCCCCTCCTCACAGTGTCCCATGCATGCTGCCCCCTCCTCACAGTGTCCCATGCATGCTGCCCCCTCCTCACAGTGTCCCATGCATGCTGCCCCCTCCTCACAATGTCCCATGCATGCTGCCCCCTCCTCACAGTGTCCCATGCATGCTGCCCCCTCCTCAGTGTCTCATGCATGCTGCCCCCTCCTCACAGTGTCCCATGCATGCTGCCCCCTCCTCAGTGTCCCATGCATTCTGCCCCCTCCTCACAGTGTCCCATGCATGCTGCCCCCTCCTCACAGTGTCCCATGCATGCTGCCCCCTCCTCAGTGTCCCATGCATGCTGCCCCCTCCTCACAGTGTCCCATGCATGCTGCCCCCTCCTCAGTGTCCCATGCATGCTGCCCCCTCCTCACAGTGTCCCATGCATGCTGCCCCCTCCTCACAGTGTCCCATGCATGCTGCCCCCTCCTCACAGTGTCCCATGCATGCTGCCCCCTCCTCACAATGTCCCATGCATGCTGCCCCCTCCTCACAGTGTCCCATGCATGCTGCCCCCTCCTCAGTGTCTCATGCATGCTGCCCCCTCCTCACAGTGTCCCATGCATGCTGCCCCCTCCTCAGTGTCCCATGCATTCTGCCCCCTCCTCACAGTGTCCCATGCATGCTGCCCCCTCCTCACAGTGTCCCATGCATGCTGCCCCCTCCTCAGTGTCCCATGCATGTTGCCCCCTCCTCACAGTGTCCCATGCATGCTGCCCCCTCCTCAGTGTCCCATGCATGATGCCCCCTCCTCACAGTGTCCCATGCATGCTGCCCCCTCCTCACAGTGTCCCATGCATGCTGCCCCCTCCTCACAGTGTCCCATGCATGCTGCCCCCTCCTCACAGTGTCCCATGCATGCTGCCCCCTCCTCACAGTGTCCCATGCATGCTGCCCCCTCCTCAGTGTCCCATGCATGCTGCCCCCTCCACAGTGTCCCATGCATTCTACCCCCTCCTCACAGTGTCCCATGCATTCTGCCCCCTCCTCACAGTGTCCCATGCATGCTGCCCCCTCCACAGTGTCCCATGCATGCTGCTCCCTCCTAACAATGTCCCAAGCATGCTGCCCCCTCCTCACAGTGTCCCATGCATGCTGCCCCCTCCTCACAATGTCCCATGCATGCTGCCCCCTCCTCACAGTGTCCCATGCATGCTGCCCCCTCCTCACAGTGTCCCAAGCATGCTGCCCCCTCCTCACAGTGTCCCATGCATGCTGCCCCCTCCTCACAGTGTCCCATGCATGCTGCCCTCTCCTCAGTGTCCCATGCATGCTGCCCCCTCCTCAGTGTCCCATGCATGCTGCTCCCTCCTCACAATGGCCCATGCATGCTGCCCCCTCCTCACAGTGTCCCATGCATGCTGCCCCCTCCTCACAGTGTCCCATGCATGCTGCCCCCTCCTCACAATGTCCCGTGCATGCTGCCCCCTCCTCAGTGTCCCGTGCATGCTGCCCCCTCCTCACAGTGTCCCGTGCATGCTGCCCCCTCCTCACAGTGTCCCGTGCATGCTGCCCCTCTCCTCACAGTGTCCCGTGCATGCTGCCCCTCTCCATGAGCTCCTAATGCTGCCTTCCTCTTTTCCATAATGACACCTCCATGCTGCCCCATTCATCATACTAAGACCACCACACTAGCGCTTATGCTGAGACCCACACACACACACACACACACACACACACTACCCCACTCTTGATATTGACTCCCCCTACATTGCTCCACTCCATACTGAGCCCACACATGCTGCCCCTTCTCCATAATGAGCTCCCAATGCTGCCCCCCTCTTATTCTGAGTCCTTACACTCCCCCCCATCGATATTGTCATTGCTCTATCCCTCAACCCTTGTCCTCTGTCTCTAGCATTGACCCCTCTCTCCCATTCCCCCAGCAGCAGCCTCTCTCCCCCCGCCTCCAGCAGCAGCCTCTCCCCCAGCATCAGCCTCTCTCCCCCCAGCCTCCCCCAGCATCAGCCTCTCTCCCCCCAGCCTCCCTCAGCATCAGCCTCCTCCAGCATCAGCCTCTCTCCTCCCAGCCTCCCCCAGCATGAGCCTCCTCCAGCATCAGCCTCTCTCCTCCCAGCCTCCCCCAGCATGAGCCTCCTCCAGCATCAGCCTCTCTCCTCCCAGCCTCCCCCAGCATGAGCCTCCTCCAGCATCAGCCTCTCTCCTCCCAGCCTCCCCCAGCATGAGCCTCCTCCAGCATCAGCCTCTCTCCTCCCAGCCTCCCCCAGCATCAGCCTCCCTCCTCCCAGCCCCCCCTCCTCCAAGCCTCCCCCAGCATCAGCCTCCCTGAGCATCAGCCTCCCTCCTCCAAGCCTCCCCCAGCATCAGCCTCTCTCCCCCAGCCTCCCACAGCATCAGCCTCCCTCCTCCCAGCCTCCCCCAGCATCAGCCTCCCTCCTCCCAGCCTCCCCCAGCATCAGCCTCCCTTCTCCCAGCATCAGCCTCCCTCCTCCCAGCCTCCCCCAGCATCAGCCTCCCTTTTCCCAGCCTCCCTCAGCATCAGCCTCCCCCAGCATCAGCCTCCCAGCCTCCCCCAGCATCAGCCTCCCGCCTCCCCCAGCATCAGCCTCCCGCCTCCCCCAGCATCAGCCTCCCGCCTCCCCCAGCATCAGCCTCTCTCCTCCCAGCCTCCCCCAGCATCAGCCTCTCGTCTCCCCCAGCATCAGCCTCTCTCCTCCCAGCCTCCCCCAGCATCAGCCTCTCTCCTCCCAGCCTCCCACAGCATCAGCCTCTCTCCTCCCAGCCTCCCACAGCATCAGCCTCCCTCCTCCCAGCCTCCCCCAGCATCAGCCTCCCTCCTCCCAGCCTCCCCCAGCATCAGCCTCCCTTCTCCCAGCCTCCCCCAGCATCAGCCTCCCTTCTCCCAGCCTCCCCCAGCATCAGCCTCCCTTCTCCCAGCCTCCCCCAGCATCAGCCTCCCTCCTCATCAGCCTCCCTCCTCCAAGCCTCCCCCTCCCAGCCTCCCCAAGCATCAGCCTCCCTCCTCCCAGCCTCCCTCAGAATCAGCCTCCCTCCTCCAAGCCTCACCTTCCCCCTCCCAGCCTCCCCCAGCATCAGCCTCCCTCCTCCCAGCCTCCCCCAGCATCAGCCTCCCTTCTCCCAGCATCAGCCTCCCTCCTCCCAGCCTCCCCCAGCATCAGCCTCCCTTTTCCCAGCCTCCCCCAGCATCAGCCTCCCTCAGCATCAGCCTCCCCCAGCATCAGCCTCCCCCAGCATCAGCCTCCCGCCTCCCCCAGCATCAGCCTCCCGCCTCCCCCAGCATCAGCCTCTCTCCTCCCAGCCTCCCCCAGCATCAGCCTCTCGCCTCCCCCAGCATCAGCCTCTCTCCTCCCAGCCTCCCCCAGCATCAGCCTCTCTCCTCCTAGCCTCCCACAGCATCAGCCTCCCTCCTCCCAGCCTCCCACAGCATCAGCCTCCCTCCTCCCAGCCTCCCCCAGCATCAGCCTCCCTTCTCCCAGCCTCCCCCAGCATCAGCCTCCCTTCTCCCAGCCTCCCCCAGCATCAGCCTCCCTTCTCCCAGCCTCCCCCAGCATCAGCCTCCCTTCTCCCAGCCTCCCCCTGCATCAGCCTCCCTTCTCCCAGCCTCCCCCAGCATCAGCCTCCCTCCTCATCAGCCTCCCTCCTCCAAGCCTCCCCCTCCCAGCCTCCCCAAGCATCAGCCTCCCTCCTCCCAGCCTCCCTCAGAATCAGCCTCCCTCCTCCAAGCCTCACCTTCCCCCTCCCAGCCTCCCCCAGCATCAGCCTCCCTCCTCCCAGCCTCCCCCAGCATCAGCCTCCCTTCTCCCAGCATCAGCCTCCCTCCTCCCAGCCTCCCCCAGCATCAGCCTCCCTTTTCCCAGCCTCCCCCAGCATCAGCCTCCCTCAGCATCAGCCTCCCCCAGCATCAGCCTCCCCCAGCATCAGCCTCCCGCCTCCCCCAGCATCAGCCTCCCGCCTCCCCCAGCATCAGCCTCTCTCCTCCCAGCCTCCCCCAGCATCAGCCTCTCGCCTCCCCCAGCATCAGCCTCTCTCCTCCCAGCCTCCCCCAGCATCAGCCTCTCTCCTCCTAGCCTCCCACAGCATCAGCCTCCCTCCTCCCAGCCTCCCACAGCATCAGCCTCCCTCCTCCCAGCCTCCCCCAGCATCAGCCTCCCTTCTCCCAGCCTCCCCCAGCATCAGCCTCCCTTCTCCCAGCCTCCCCCAGCATCAGCCTCCCTTCTCCCAGCCTCCCCCAGCATCAGCCTCCCTTCTCCCAGCCTCCCCCTGCATCAGCCTCCCTCCTCATCAGCCTCCCTCCTCCAAGCCTCCCCCCCCAGCCTCCCCAAGCATCAGCCTCCCTCCTCCCAGCCTCCCTCAGCATCAGCCTCCCTCCTCCAAGCCTCACCTTTCCCCTCCCAGCCTCCCCCAGCATCAGCCTCCCCAAGCCTCAGCCTCCCTCCTCCCCCAGCCTCAGCCTCCCTCCTCCCCCAGCCTCCCTCCTCCCTCAGCCTCCCTCCTCCAAGTCTCCCTCAGCATCAGCTTCCCTCCTCCAAGCCTCACCCTCCCCCTCCCAGCCTCCCCCAGCATCAGCCCCCCTCAGCATCAGCCTCCCTCAGCATCAGCCTCCCCCTCCCAGCCTCCCCTAGAATCAGCCTCTCTTCTCCCAGCCTCCCCCCCAGCTTCAGCCTCTCTCTCCCCCCAGCCTTAGCCTCTCTCTCCCCCCAGCCTTAGCCTCTCTCTCCCCCCAGCCTTAGCCTCACTCTCCCCCCAGCCTTAGCCTCTCTCTCCCCCCAGCCTTAGCCTCTCTCTCCCCCCAGCCTCCCCCCCAGCCTCAGCCTCTCTCACCCCAGCCTCAGCCTCCCTCTCTTCCCAGACTCCCCCCAGCCTCAGCCTCTCTCTCTTCCCAGCCTCCCCCCAGCCTCAGCCTCTCTCTTCCCAGCCTCCCCCCAGTCTGTCTCTCTCTCTTCCCAGCCTCAGCCTCTCTCTCTTCCCAGCCTCCCCTCAGCCTCTCTCTTCCCAGCCTCTCTTCCCAGCCTCAGCCTCTCTCTCTCTTCCCAGCCTCCCTCTCTTACCAGCCTCCCCCCAGCCTCTCTCTCTTCCCAGCCTCCCCCAGCCTCAGCCTCTCTCCCCCCAGCCTCCCCTTGCATGATTACAGTGGACAAAAAGAGGCATCGCAATTTGCAACGATCATCAACTAACCTGTAAGGAGCCCATACATTCTAGGCTCTGCCTCTGCCTTACCTGCTCCTGTGCTCGCCGCCCTGCTCTGGCTGGCTCCTCTTCTGGCTTGCTCCAGCTGCAGACGCGTCCTCCTCCACGGCGTGTGTCATCTGCAGGATTGGACGCTGCAGCATGGGGCAGTGAGCTGACTGTCGCGCCCGCGCGCCTCTGACCCCGGAAGTGCAGGCCATGGAACTTACGGGGTTAGTCAGCTCACTATGCCATGTATTTAAATAGACAGCAGAAGTGCGCCTGTCCTCCCTCCCAACCCCCCCCGAAACACAGCCGAGTGTAACGGAGGGAGGGACGGGGGCGGGGATGTAAAAAAAAAAAAAAAAAAAAAAAATTTATATATTTTTTTTTTTTTTTTTTTTTTTGCTGCCAGAAAGTGCCGCCCCCCGCATCGTGCCGCCCTAGGCACGGGACCACGGGTGCCTAGTGGCAAATACGGCCCTGCTGATCAGGCAGATTAACGGAAAACAATTAACCGCTTAATGCTCCGTGACATACTTACGTCATGGAGCTGGCTCAGGGCCTGAGCCCGCTCCATACAGGAAAGATAGATGGCAGCTATGCTACATGGCTAGCTTTTGCCTTTATCAGCAGTGAATGGAACTACATCTGATGGCTGCTGTTGACCACTTAAATGCTGCAGTTGATCACTGATAGCAGCATTTAGCTGCCACAATTTGATTTGCGTGTCTGTTTGTCCTCATCACCCCTACAATGTGAACATGGGTTGTCATGACATCTGGAAACCTGCTGAGGGCACCCATACTTGTCATGTTAATTCTCCTGTGACGTTGAGTCTGTGTCTGGGCATCATAAGAAGCACTTGTCTTTTACTATATGCTGCAATAAGGTAATATGTCTGTGTATAGTACAATTGATAGGAAATTGCAGATCCAAATTTGTTAAGGGAACTAAAAAATAAAATGAAAAGTAAAATAATTTTTCAAATTAAAAAAAATAAGTAAAAAATAATTTCAGACACCTCACTTTTCCCCCGTTACAAATATAAAAAATGTAAGAAATATAATAAACATATCTGATAAGTTCTTATTGCCGTGTCCTTAAAAGTTCAATCTATCAAGATATAAAATGAATGAACCCAATAAATGCTGTAAAAAGGAAAACAAAATTTCTGCAACACAGCCCAAAAATGCATTATGAAGTGATCAAAACATAGTATGTACCTCAAAATAGTAGAAATGAACAGACCAATGTTTTATTTTTTTTCTTCAAAGTTTAGATTTTCTTTTAAGTCACTGAAATAGTAAAAAAAAACCTATATGTTTGATATCTCTGTCATTGTACTGACTTGGAAAATCATGGGGGCTGGTATTCTAAGGCTGGGGAGGCCCATGATAATTGGGCCCTCCCCAGCCTAAAAATAGCTGCCTGCAGCCGACCCAAAATTGGCGACGCCATTAGATGACCTCATCCTAGTGCTTTGCACAGCTCATTCTGATTTCCCTGGTGCGGTAGCAATCAGGGTAATATAAGGGGTTAATGACAGCTGTGATTTGTCAAAAAATATATTTACAATGCACAGACTAACATTAACAGACTGGGGAGTGAACCCTGTCCTTGCAAACTTATAATTTACATGACACTGAGTATGGAGACACTACATTACACAAGTACAGTAGATGCAAATATACGATATACTCAGCTATGGCTGTTAGAGACAGATGATGACTGAATAAAGCAGCCATCATCTGCAGGGAAAGATGTAGGCTCAGCTTGTAAGCCCACATCAAAAGTAGGGAGCCGGCTTATTATGTGCATTGTACATCATAAGTCGTTAAGGGATTAAAAGGGTTGTCAAGGTTTTGTTTTTTTTTTGTTTTTTACTATGTGCCTAAAAAAATGTACAGGCAGGTAACTTCCTAACTACCTACCTCTTCTACCTTGCACCATCTCAGAGCAGTCATGCACTGCTCCTGTCAGCAATTCATCTGCTTCAACAGAGCAGCTTGTTCTCTTTTATGCCGATTTGTCAATGAGGTGAAAGACTCTCCCACATTTGCAGATATAATCCAGTGGGAAACATTACCAAGCTCACCTGACGTCTCCCTGCGCTTAACTTTAGGGAGCTGACTGTCAATCAGCATGACATCTGCAGTCACGCCCCATCAACAGTTTGTTGATGTGATGTGAGCGGAAGTCGCTACATCACACGCAGGAGTGATCTGTGCCAGCAGAGATCGGTGCCAGGCACAACAGTTGGGTAGTCAGCAACTACCTGCCTGTTAGTTCTTATGCCCATAGTAAAAATTTAAATAGTCCAGGATAACCTCATTAAGGATCCACCCTGCCCAAAATGATTTACATGTTTACATACAACACTGATGGTGACTGGTAATTTAAGATTAGTTCTCATAAATATATTAATGTATGATTTCTGCACAATACTGAATTTATATTGTAGACCACTTAACAGCGGTCTACAAATATCTGAAGGGAGGTCACAGTGTAGAGGGATCATGCTTCTCATTTGCACATGGAAACACAAGAAGGAATGGAATGAAACTGAAAGGGAGAAGTACAGATTAGAGCTTAGAATGAACTCTTTGACAGTGAGGGTGATCAATAAGTGGAACCGGCTGCCACGAGAGGTGGGGAGTTCTCCTTTAATGGAAGTCTTCAATTATCCATCTGAGATGGTTTAGTGAATCATGCATTGAGCCGGGGGTTGGACACAATGACCATGGAGATCACTTCCAACTCTGACATTCTATGATACTCGTCTCCGGCTCGTCTCTTACCTCTTATCGCATTACACCTACTGCACCCATTGCACCAATTTCAACCCTTGTGCATAGTAAATGTTGAAGACCTGTAAATGCTCTTTGAGGGCTTCTGTGATGATTCTTATTCTATCCTTATAAAGCTAATATCTAATAATAATAATATTTATCCATTTATATAGCGCTATTAATTCCATAGCGCTTTACATACATTGGCAACACTGTCCCTATTGGGGCTCACAATCTAAATTCCCTATCTGTATGTCTTTGGAGTGTGGGAGGAAACTGGAGTACTCGGAGGAAATCCACGCAAACACGGGGAGAACATATAAACTCCTTGCAGATGTTGTCCTTGGTTGGATTTGAACCCAGGACCACAGCGCTGCAAGACTGCTAATGGTACAAGCAGCTTAAGAAACGATCATAGTAGCAGCTGTATTCCATGCACAACTCCACTGTTCGTGGTTCTTGGTACAAGTCTCCATTTTGCTGTAAACATGCAATAAATACCATGAGATCCAAGGCACCAAAACTCCTTCTCAATACAAATAATATATTTATTTGGCCCAACATACACCGAAGAAAAATACAATATCACCCTACGTTTCGGCAAACGCAGGGCCTTTATCAAGCCATTGATAAATGGCTTGTACACCATGTTCGTTGGCCGACACATTGCATCTTATTGTATTTTTCTTCGGTGTATGCTGGGACCAATAAAGATATTTTTTGTACAGAGAAGCAGCTTAGGAAACAATGGCAGGTAAAACATTCCTGGAGTTTTCCCTCGTGTTTCTACTTTAGATTGCAATTTGCTAGACAGATGTGTGTCCCTGCCTAATTCTTCCAAGGGGAAAGTACCAAAATAGTTTCTCATATCCCAAAACACCCTAGCTATGGAAAGATTTATAGCTCATAAAAGCATCATTACAGAGCGTGTACTGTCATTATTGTTAAATTATTGCCAAGAAAACAAGCCATCTTAAATAACAATCTACATCCCCGGCTATGCCCACAGAGGCATTTTGCCATACAGGAGAACAAGATAGTAATTTACAAGCGCTGACACATTTCTAACTGCTTTTGTTGGCAGCAGAGTAAAGCTGTTCCCAACATGGCAGAAAGTTCCTACAGCATTTCCAGACTTTAATGTCATATAGCAGCAACACATATCAGAGTCCGCAATGTAATTTTGTAGAACAGACTACTCCGATTTGTTAGGTGTGTACAGATGTGTCCTTTCTTACTGAGTGGTGTAATTTTGGGATACTCTGTTGGGAATTCTTCACAATACAGGTGTCTGTATGTGGCCACCCAGTGTTTGTGATGTGAATTGCAGCCTTGCGATGACTAGCATGTTGCATTAAAGGGAACCTGTCAGCAGAAATTTAGCAATAAACCTAAAAGATTCCCCCTCTGCAGCTCCTGGGCTGCATTCTGGAAAGGTTCCTGTTGCTATTGTGCCCCCTTTGAGACCAAAATAACGACTTTATAAAATCTTACCTTTTTGTATGCAAAACTTTTTTTATGTACACAGGGGCGGGCTCTCTTGCGTCCATTAGTCACCCTCCTGCCACTTTACGCCGTCCCCCATCGCTCATTTCCATAACTGAGGACGCCGCCCAGTGCTCCCGAGGTCTCGCGCATGCGCCGTGCCACTCTCGCGGGACTGAGCACTGTGCACAGTGTGACCACTGGTGACGTGATTGCGCAGGTGTGAGATTATGGGCGGCGCTGTGAGTGTCATCAGCAAGTACCCGCCCATAATCTCGTGCCCGCACTTTCTCCTCTGCCTCCACCGTTCTGTGCAAGCGCTGGCCAGATGAACCCATGTCACCTGTTACCCATCTTTTCCTGGAGCAGGAAATAGATGGGAGAAGCGGAGCAGTATACCGGTGGAGGCAGAGTGAAAAGCGTGGGCACGAGATTATGGGCGGGTACTTGCTGATGACAATCACAGCGCCACCCATAATCTCACGCCTGCGCAATCACGTCAGCAGCGGTCACACTGTGCACAGTGCTCAGTCCCACGAGAGTGGCACTGGGCATGCACGAGACCTCGGGAGCACTGGGTGGCGTCCTCAGTTATGGAAATGAGCGATGGGGGACGGCGTAAAGCGGCAGGAGGGCGACTAACGGACGCAAGAGAGCCTGCCCCCGTGTACATAAAAAAAGATTTGCATACAAAAAGGTAAGATTTTATAAAGTCTTTATTTTGGTCTCAAAGGGGGCACAATAACAACCAGAACCTTTCCAGAATGCAGCCCAGGAGCTGCAGAGGGGGAATCTTTTAGGTTTATTGCAAAATTTCTGCTGACCGGTTCCCTTTAATGTATAGATTGTGTATTGATAGGTATTTGAGCCTTGTATGTATTGCAGTGTTTGTACATTATACAGTTTTATACTTTTTACAACAATGTCAAATAGTATAAATAGAGGGGTCATGAAGAACGTTTCATTAGAATTTTGTCAAGACGGCGTAAAACAGTTCAGATAGAGCTTTTCTGGCGCTCTTGGATAACCGTCATGGACTGAGGCGTGTGACAGCGGTTGGGCGCATATAGGTCCCTGATAATGATTAGAACACTGTATGCAGGCAGTGTGGCGGTATGCCAGCCAACTGTGTAGTGATGTAATCATATTATACACTTTATTATATAAATATCAAAATTCATGAAGGAATATATCTATATATATATATATATATATATATATATATATATATATATATATACTTGAATGTAAAGTTGCTGCCTTTCAGGCAAGTAAACCCAGCTCTGAGGCAGACATATTGAATGTGGTATGTTTGCAGCTGCATAAGACCGGGTAGGCAAGGTGAACAAAGCAACATAGGAGCATTATAGGGACTCTGTCAGCACTCAATGACTGACCAAACCAAGCACAGGCGCTCGGTGCAACCCTCTCCAAGCCGAGTGTCACGGTCATCTCTCTGTTGTAGAGACTAGTGACAGGTTCTGGGCCATAGTCGCTTTGCCTTGAGACTCTGCAAATTAAATGTATTCCCTCTCCTTTGGGGAGGAGAGGGTTAATGTCAGTATTGGCAGCATGGTGGCTAAGTGGTTAGCACTGCAGTCTTGCAGAGCTGGGGTCCTGCATTCAAATTCCACCAAGGACACCATCTGCATTGAGTTTGTATGTTCTCCCAGTGTTTGTGTTGGTTTCCTCCGGGTTCTCCGATTTCTTCCCACACTCCAAAAACATACTGATAGGGAACTAAGGCGGGCTTTGCACGCTGCGACATCGGTAACAATGTGTTACCGACGCTGCAGCGATAGTACCTGCCCCCATCGCAGCTGCGATATCTTGTGATTGCTGGCGTAGCGAACATTATCGCTACGGCAGCTTCACATGCATTCACCTGCCCTGCGACGTCGCTCTGGCCGGCGAACCGCCTCCTTACTAAGGGGGTGGGTCGTGCGGCGTCACAGCGACGTCACACGGCAGGCGGCCAATAGAAGCAGAGGGGCGGAGATGAGCAGGACGTAAACATCCCGCCCACCTCCTTCTTTCCGCATAGCCGGCCGGGACGCAGGTAAGGAGATGTTCCTCTCTCCAGCGGCTTCACACACAGCGATGTGTGCTGCCGCAGGAATGAGGAACAACATCGTACCGTAGCAGCAGCAGCATTATGGAAATGACCGACACTACACAGATCATACGATAACGACGCTTTTGCGCTCGTTTATCGTATGTAAAAGGCTTTACACACTACGGTGTCTACAGCGACACCGGATGTGCGTCACTTTCGATTTGACCCCACCGTCATCGCACCTGCGATATCGTAATGTGCAAAGCCCGCCTTAGATTGTGAGCCCCAATGGGGACAGTGTTGCCAATATATTTAAAGCACTGTGGAATTAATAGCGCTATATAAGTGAATAAATATTATTCCTTGCCAGCAAGCATTCTCATTTCTTCCCAGGTGTTTCCGATTTGGACCACTCCCAGTCCCTATATATACCCTCTCCTTCCAGTAGAGGGTGCCAGTTACTTTTACTCATTAGGGTGCTTGGCCTGGAGGTGGAAGGCCAAGCATCCAAATGAGCAGCTGCTGTGTAGGCTACAGTCTTGGTGATGACTGCACTGTGTGTTGTTGTGTTTTCCCCTGTATGTGTTTCCCTCCCTTGGTGTTTTATTAGTGCAGTGGTGGGGCTAGCGTCCCTCACCTGCCAGCTCGCTCGCCAGGGCTATTACAGGGTCTGCCAGGGTCTCATGTATCCTGTTCGGCGACAGGTGCGCAACCTGTATAGGGACTGGCTAGAAGTATAGGGTACAGCTGCAGGTGTCCTATCTCCCCCCTCACTAGCACTAAGGCCCATCATTGTTAGTGTCCCCGATGTACCCCTTGTTTTGTGTGCTTGTCGTATGCCATACTTCCGTTGTCACTCGCGTGACACTGAGCAGTTCAGCACACCTTCCCATCTACTTGTTTTCCGTATATCTCCTCCATCCTCTTTCTCCTGTAAAGACAGAGCTGTCAGTCAAGGTAGAGGAAAGTGGAGATAGATGGAAAACAAGTAAATGGGAAGGTGCACTGAACTTTTTGACCACAGGTGAACAAAGAGCCTGGTTTGAACAGTCATTTTGTGCTGACGGACTCACTTTGTAAAAAAGAAAATAAGTACTTTGTGTTTATACGTCTGCAGAATCTTCTGTGTGATCCTTTTTTTTAGGGAGCTGGCAGAGAAGAGAGGTTTTAATATTGTAGTGTCCCCTTGCATTTTCGGGTGCCATATACAGTCAGGGCCAGAAATATTTGGACAGTGACACAAGTTTTGTTATTTTAGCTGTTTACAAAAACATGTTCAGAAATACAATTATATATATATAATATGGGCTGAAAGTGCACACTCCCAGCTGCAATATGAGAGTTTTCACATCCAAATCGGAGAAAGGGTTTAGGAATCATAGCTCTGTAATGCATAGCTTCCTCTTTTTCAAGGGACCAAAAGTAATTGGACAAGGGACTCTAAGGGCTGCAATTAACTCTGAAGGCATCTCCCTCGTTAACCTGTAATCAATGAAGTAGTTAAAAGGTCTGGGGTTGATTACAGGTGTGTGGTTTTGCATTTGGAAGCTGTTGCTGTGACCAGACAACATGCGGTCTAAGGAACTCTCAATTGAGGTGAAGCAGAACATCCTGAGGCTGAAAAAAAAGAAAAAATCCATCAGAGAGATAGCAGACATGCTTGGAGTTGCAAAATCAACAGTCGGGTACATTCTGAGAAAAAAGGAATTGACTGGTGAGCTTGGGAACTCAAAAAGGCCTGGGCGTCCACGGATGACAACAGTGGTGGATGATCGCCGCATACTTTCTTTGGTGAAGAAGAACCCGTTCACAACATCAACTGAAGTCCAGAACACTCTCAGTGAAGTAGGTGTATCTGTCTCTAAGTCAACAGTAAAGAGAAGACTCCATGAAAGTAAATACAAAGGGTTCACATCTAGATGCAAACCATTCATCAATTCCAAAAATAGACAGGCCAGAGTTAAATTTGCTGAAAAACACCTCATGAAGCCAGCTCAGTTCTGGAAAAGTATTCTATGGACAGATGAGACCAAGATCAACCTGTACCAGAATGATGGGAAGAAAAAAGTTTGGAGAAGAAAGGGAACGGCACATGATCCAAGGCACACCACATCCTCTGTAAAACATGGTGGAGGCAACGTGATGGCATGGGCATGCATGGCTTTCAATGGCACTGGGTCACTTGTGTTTATTGATGACATAACAGCAGACAAGAGTAGCCGGATGAATTCTGAAGTGTACCGGGATATACTTTTAGCCCAGATTCAGCCAAATGCTGCAAAGTTGATCGGACGGCGCTTCATAGTACAGATGGACAATGACCCCAAGCATACAGCCAAAGCTACCCAGGAGTTCATGAGTGCAAAAAAGTGGAACATTCTGCAATGGCCAAGTCAATCACCAGATCTTAACCTAATTGAGCATGCATTTCACTTGCTCAAATCCAAACTTAAGACGGAAAGACCCACAAACAAGCAAGACCTGAAGGCTGCGGCTGTAAAGGCCTGGCAAAGCATTAAGAAGGAGGAAACCCAGCGTTTGGTGATGTCCATGGGTTCCAGACTTAAGGCAGTGATTGCCTCCAAAGGATTCGCAACAAAATATTGAAAATAAAAATATTTTGTTTGGGTTTGGTTTATTTGTCCAATTACTTTTGACCTCCTAAAATGTGGAGTGTTTGTAAAGAAATGTGTACAATTCCTACAATTTCTATCAGATATTTTTGTTCAAACCTTCAAATTAAACGTTACAATCTGCACTTGAATTCTGTTGTAGAGGTTTCATTTCAAATCCAATGTGGTGGCATGCAGAGCCCAACTCGCGAAAATTGTGTCACTGTCCAAATATTTCTGGACCTAACTGTAGCTTCATAGGTTTCTCACCTCTTCTAGTAGAAGAAGTAGGAGAGGTCTAAACCAATTGACCTAAAACCAGTGATATGTCCAATCGTAGGCTTGTGCAATAGAGACAAGCTATTGAATTGTTGATGCACAAATTTTCTTCCATAAGAGCCTGAGGTGTATACCTCCTCACCTGGTCTAGGTATAGAATTGGGCCCAAATCACTTCTCAGACCAGGGCTTTATATATGAATGAGTGAAAAATCTAATGAAAGCCTTTGAGATCGTTCTTGTGCTTCCTGATTTTGGATGTCCATTCATTCTTCTATACACAACCCTGCTACCTTCAGATAAACGGTCAGGTAAGATTTCCAGAAGTAGTTTAAAATCATTTTGACATTAAAAGTCAACCAGAGGATAATTCCAGATCATAAAAGAAGCTTTTTTCCCAATCTGCTTTAATCTGTCATTTATCATGCTGATCACATCATAGTGAGACCTTTAGAAATGTTCTGTGTTTATTAAATATTGATGCGCGCTTTATTTATTAGTGCTGTGATAAATGACTTGTAATATAAGGAAAAGTTTTAGAACTGCTCTCTGACCATCTAATTATAAAAGTAGAGTCTATCAGTAACTGAAGGAACCACTGGCTAATTGGGTCCTGGTAATATATGTCTCTGCAAGACCAATCTACAATAAATAAGGCTAAGGTTGTATCATTGTAAATCACATCAAACCATGTAATTTACATGTAATTTCAGGTCCCTGGTATACAGCTGATTACAGATTGTATCCTGGCGCCGGATGCTCTGTGATCAGCTGTTATGACCTGGGAAATTGTAAAGTAAGAGTACTGCGTCACATACCACTGCGCCAATGACAGCAATTGGCATCCAAAGATTTCAATGACATTCCAATGTCAGTAGGCCAACAAAATAGAAAGGTGTGATTGGTGGAGTTTATCATATTATAGCCATATATTTTGTGAAGGTCAAGTTCTGAAAATGTAAGGCAGCACTTTCATGTAGAAATTCATCAGTGTCAAGTGTTAAAGAGGTTGTCAAGTGTTAAAGAGGTTGTCCACTACTTTAACATTGATGGCCTATCGTTAGGATAGGTCAGCAATGTCTAATCGGCTGGGGTCCGACAGCCTGCATCCCCACTGATCAGCTATTCCGGTGCTGGTAGTCAAAAATGCTTCATTCCGGAGCTGCTCCATCTTCTGATAGCGGCCATAGCACATCTGCCTCCTTTTCAAGTCAATAGGAGACGGATATGCAGTACCTGGCCACAGCCACTATTAGAAGACAGCACAGCTCAGCAGTTGAGGATTTCCGGTCACCTGTTGTCTCCGCCAGCATTGGCAACAACTGATTGGCTGGGGTCCGACATCCCGCATCTCCGCCGATCAGACATTGATGACCTATCCTATGGATAGGCCATCAATGTTAGTGGCCAACCTCTTTAAAGGGAGCCTGTCCTCTATAAGTTGCGGCCACCACCAGTGAGCCCTTATATACAATATTCTAGAATGTGGTATATTAGTAAAGGTACGTTATTCCCATTTACAAAATTTTTATTAAAGATATAAAACACACCATTAGTGGAAAAAATAGACCAACAGGTCACAGTGAAATAAATACAGTGAACACATACAGAATATAAAATTCCAATTTCTGTGGGACCAGAGGGCTCAAGACTTAACTTGGAAACAGAAATGCATTCAGGCAGCGCCACAAATAGGAGGTTTTGGATGCTTGCTGTCCATGAACGTCCAAATGAATGTAAGTCAGTGCTCTCCAGGCGTCCCCTTGTTTCTTGTAAAATCAAGGAATGGCAACTGTTTCATTCAGTTTAGCAGAAGTAAGCCATTAAATTCAAGATTTACATCAGTCTCCACCTCAACGCGTTTCCCCACATAATAAATATGTGGTTCATCAGGAGGCTACAAAACAGATAAGTTCTATCAGCAACAAGTTTGGAAAAGGTGTTCACCTAGATTGCATACTCATACATTGCATCACAAATAGGCATGTAAAATAACAGAACAACACAGTAATATAATAGTACTTGCCCAGGGAGAAAGGGGTATTAGATGTGCAGATCCATGGCGCCCATCACACAGGATCCACGGCTAGTCAGGCAATGCTGAAAGAAATGTACTGCCATAGTCCAGAGAGGCGTCATGGAACTGCACAACAATGGGAGATTTAAATAGCCCACGGTCTTCTGATCAGCTGTAGGCGGTCAAGGCAATCATGCTGATGCCGTTATCGCCACATGTGCGCATGCCTGATAAAATGCGCACACCTGAGAAAAACCCAGGAGACTGATATATTAGAGGCGCCTCCGTCCGCATCACGACTGCGCCTGCCCAGAATCTCATTGGCAGCGTGCATGTGCCGACGGAGGCCCTCATGTGCCAAAAAGTAGGTGGATGTAAACAAAAGGACGGCGCATGTCCGAGGATCATGAAAATCGTGACGCCCACAAGAACGCCGCCGTCCAGGTCACCACTGCGCCTTCGCCAATCAACAGGCAGCGCGCACATGTGGACGGAGGCCTCAGGGTGCCAAAGTTAAGGAAAAGTAAATAGAAACACAGCGCATGCGCAAAAACCAACGGAGCCTGCATATAGATAATAAGATAGTGCAGAAGACCGTATATTATATGCGCAGGCGTAAGTAAAAAGATAAATAAATTCTAGGTGCCTCTTCCATGAATACAATATTAACTTTTAGCCCCCATTAATATAGATATATCCTTAGGTATATTAATAACGATGATAGGGATTAGGGGGTCCCTTATTCGAGGAGGATATAAATAAGATAGATAATGAAAGGGACGCCACGACAGACATGACCCTCATTTATAACAATATATACCACAGAGGCGTACATGATCATACAGGAGCGCCATATCAGATCAAACCCCTAGTAGGCACATAGATTACATAGGCATAGTGTGGAATTTGATGAACAAATTGATAACATCGTGCTGCATCAAGTACTGTCAAGGAAATTCAACAGAAATACAATCATTCCCAGTCAGACACATCCCCCAGAAAGTGAGGGTACATCTGTAACCAGGCTCCCATAGCAAGGACTACAATGCATAGATATTTACCAACAATATGGTCCATTCCAAAAGGAAAGGAAGTTTGCAAAGTAGAGCAAATCAGGTTTAAACTATACAAATTTTGACACCGCTTCAAAGCTAGGTGGGAAGGAAGCAGCCAAAGGAGAGCTGTTCATTCAGCCCCCTTGGGGTTAGAGATCCCATTTTGAATATCCAAGCGGATTCCCTCTGCAATAATGTCCTATCAAAGTCCCCTCCCCTAAGGTTGGGTTTCACCACCTCCAAAATGGAGAATCGGATTTGGGCTACATCCCCCCCATGTATCATATTAATGTGGCGGGAAATTGAAGTGTCCCTTTCATTCCTAATATCCGAGAGATGTTCACCCACCCGCCTCCGGAGTTCTCTTAGGGTCTTACCTATATAGTCAAGGGGACAAGTACAGGTAGCCCTATAGACAACTCCGGAGGTTTTACAATTGCCAAAATCACGCAAAGGGAAAATCTTCCCTGTAGCTGCACTGATCACCCTCTTACATTGTTCCATAGATCCACAGTATTTACAGTTCCCACAACGAAACATCCCACAGATGCGTCTATCTAACCAAGTCCCCTGAGGTTTAGGTCCCTGGTACATACTATGTACTAGCTTGTCACCTATGGTACGACCCCGCCTGTAAGTAATACTTGGAAACTTATTGATGTACTTCACCAGATCAGGGTCAGCCCTCAGAATCTTCCAGTGCTTTTTTATCACTGAAAAGACTCTTTCGGACTGTACGTCATATGTACCAATAATACGTGTGATGTTCTGATCATTATCACGCACTCGGGGGACCATGATGTTATGTCTCTTAGTATTCTTAGCAAAGGCATAAGATTGCTGAATGATCTTTTTTGGGTAGCCACGGTCTAAAAATCGACCGAACAGATCAGTGGCCTGTGGTATATTAGAGCCCAATCTGATCTGTATAACATAAAAAAACACTTTTTATTATTCACAGCTGTGCGGCACCTCCTATCTTCCTTCCATTGCCTTCCTCCGTCCCTGTTTGGTGTGGATGACCTGTCCTACATCAACCACACAGTGTCCTCCATTGTGCTCCTGCGCACTTCTCTCTACCCTGCTGGGAGCAAAGTACAGCAATGCGCAGGCGCTGGGAAAGGTCAAAGACAGCCTACGCATGTGCACTACAATACATTGATCTGCCCTGAGCAGGGCAGAGAGAAGTGCACAATGGCCGCCTCTGTGTGAATTACGTACAACACGTCATCCACACGGAGCAGGGAAGAACGGCAAATTCAAAAAGCGGAGACGCCGGACTGAGGCCAGCGACACCAACAGGACCGCACAGCAGGTGAGTATAATAAAATATGTTTTTTGTTCTCTTAGCTTGTGCTCAAGCCGATACGCATTACTGTGCATGGGAGTGAACAAATAAAGGATTTGTCTTTAAAGGAATATAAGGAGTGCTGAGCTGCTTTTCTTCCTTTCGATTGTGCATACCTTCTCTAGACCTGAGCACCGTGAATGCTTGCGTGCCGCCTGGAACTTTTCTTTATATCATTGCATAAATACACATCACCTGATCTGCTTCATCCAATAAGCATTCAAGTTACTATAGCTTGAAGTTGGAAAATCTGATGATATGGTCACAACACTCCCTTGCCTAATAATTTTTTCAGACAGTGCATAACCCTCATTCCCATATATTTTTAAAAAGACAATGCCGAGCCCTTTTTAAAAATGCAACCTGATACGTTACACTTATGGATGCCATCATACAGTTTTGCTTCAAAATATAATGCTGCATAAAAAATGCATAAAACTCAAGTTTCTAGATAAATGTTTAATCCAAGTAGAGCCGGAGACACAATAAAGCGTATGGTTTTAAGCCTATGTTTATACCCAGTGTTTTTGCTGCATGTTTTTTTGAATTGCCTAAAAAAAAGCAGCAGAAAGAAACGCTGCATGTAAACGTAGCCTAAATGTGACACAAATAGTAGAAATAGAGAGAAAACATGAAAAAAGGGTCCATGTATTCCCTCCTCCACCTCCTAGGGTTACAGATGTCCAGACCTGTAGAAGTTCGGATTCTGTGGCTTGAGCCAGACTTAAAATAAAGTTCTATTTTGAACCTGGACTTGAATGGAACCTCATTGGAAGTCACTGATTGGGCAGTTCAGGTCTCCGCCCACATATAGCCAGCCATAAATAGAACACTTCTGGGGGAGAGACGGCAGGGTTTTTCATTTTGGTGCACACTACCTCCGATCATGTTGTTGTTACCCCAAGTGCGAGCCGTTCAAACAGTGCAAGTGGCTCTCACCGGGCCGAGCACCAAACGTACCCGAGCACAGCGATGTGGTTTGCATATGAAAAGTACCCAAACTCGAACTCTGATTATTATTGTAAAGTCTGGGTTCGGTTTCACTTATCTCTACCCAGGGTCAATGGAATGTATCACAAGGCGAGAGATTGACATTCTGTGATCTTTGCTTCTCTTGTTCTTGCCTTGATCCTCCTACTCTTATCATCTGAAAGTTAAGAATCTAGGCTTTAATCTTTAGTCCTTTTTTTTTATTGGGGCAGTTTAAAGTCATGGCTTAATAGATGTCATTGGCAGTGGAGAGGATAAAGGAATGGAGCACTTTTGAAGTCCTTCTTTGGTAGAATACTCTATATTAGTGTTCTCCAATTCCAGTCCTCAAGAGCCACCAAAAGTGAATGTTTTAAGGATTTCCTTAGTATTGTAAAGGTGATGGAATTATTACCCGTGGTAATACGAAGGATATCCTGAAAACTTTACTTGTTGGTGATCATGAGAACTGGAGTTGAGGAACTCTGGTCTATATCATAATAGATCACAGGAGGTCCTTCTGCTGGGAACTCAGAGAGCTGTATTCCATGGGCAAAACTTTTATCTGTGTTCGGTTCTCCTATATTTAAAGGGAACCTGTCAACAGATTTAGCGACTATAAGCGGTGGCCACCACCACTAAGCTCTTATATACATCATTCCAGAATACTGTATATAAGAGCCCAGGCCGTGCTGTAGAATGTAAAAAACACGTTTATAATACTCACCTAGGGGGCGGTCTGGTCCAATGGGTGTCGCTGCTCTCTGGTCCGGTGCCTCCTCTCTCTGGTCCGGCGTCTCCTCTCTGCTGTCATCTCTGGCTTCCTGCTACCCAGCCCAGTGTGGATGACTAATCTACATCATCCACACCGCCCGACATTTCAGTCCTGCACAGGCACGCTTTGATCTGCCCTGCTCAGGAAAGATGAAAGTACTTGAATGTGCAGGCACGAGGAAAGGGTAAAGACCAACAGCGCATGCGCACTACAATATGTTTATCTGCCCTGAGCAGTGCACCTGTGCAGGACCTCAATGACGGTCAGTGTGGATGACGTAGAACACATCATCCATAGTGGGCTGGGTCAAATGAGGACGGCAATCGCATCAGAGAGGTGGTGCCAGACCGGAGAGAGGAGACGCCGGCCCGGAGAGTAGCAACACCCATCGGACTGGACCGCCCCTTAGGTGAGTATTAGAAAAGTGATTTTTACGTTCTACAGTAAAAGTGATTTTTATGTTCTACACTCTTTTTCATTCTGTAATGCTGTATATAAGTGCTCAGTGGTAATGGCCGCAGCTTATAGTCGCCAATTCTGGTGACAGGATCCCATTAACCACAGGAAAAAACTAATTATTCAACAAATATCATTGATATCAAAGATCTGCATAGGTAAAATGAAGTAAGAATGTCTAGAATGCTGAAATACAGTAGGATGGCTGCTATGAGCTACGGACTGTCATCCATGATACATACATCTACTTAGTTACCTCTGATCTCCTGTTACATGTATCTCTACCTAATCCAATTACTTCTAATGAATCTTTGTTGTAGAAATTTGGAGAACTTATAACGGAGTACATGTTATGTCTTTTACAATAAACCTTTTAATTTATTTATTAGTCTGTGGGTACCATGACATCAACTATCCTCTGGCAGAATATAACCACTCACGCTCTAACATTATATACGGCAGCTCTAAATACTGGTGTGCAGTAATATCTATTTTTTAATAATAAAGCCAGTCATATGTTACAGCAAAATATTTCCATTTCTCCCCAAGGCCAGCAGATTCTAACCTTCAACTGCAGAGAAATGTTCAGGAAAAAGATTCATAATGTCACAATAACGTCAGAATTGAAAGTAGTTTTGAAATGTGTCAAATGAGAAAACAAGTCAGTTTGTAATATGCACTTCATTTCTATGGCACATAGTTTCTGTTATCTTTATGCAGCCATCATTACAATATTGGTAGCCACAGTTTGATACGTACATGTTTGTGGGATATACTGTATACCGTAGATATATTAGGTGGAAAGTTAGCACCTTTTTTTAATTGATGTCTAGGAAACTGTAAACATGGGCAAGTGTAAAAATATTGGAGACAAATTTCTATGACCATACAACTGGGTCAGGATATCTTTTAAAGGGAACCTGTCAGGTCCCATATGCATTCTAACCTACAAGCAGGGTGATGTGTGGCCTAGTGACCCCTTCCTACCCATCCCTGTGTTGTAATATTGTGTAATATGAATTTATAAAAAAGGTTTTATAACTTACGTGTTCCCTATGTAAATAAGCAGAGGGGCAAGTCCCCAGGGCGTCACTTCGCCCCGTGGGCATTTGCATGCTTTCAGTTGTATCACGCCCCTGTGGGCGTGATACCATGGATTTACATGAGCGACGTCACCGTCAGCTTCTGGAGATCCCGCGCATGCGCACTTCTCATTCGCGCAGCATTCTTACCCGCATGTTTACTTGCTGGCTTTAGACGCGCGCTGCATATGTCCAGAACCGCAGGAATCTTCTGACCATGCGCAGTGCGCTTGTGAAACCGACAAGCAAACACCCAGATAACAAGGCTGCGAGAATGGTAAGCGCGCACGCGAGGGATCTCAAGGAGCTGACGGTGACGTCGCTCATCTAAATCCATTGTATCACACCCACAGGGGCGTGATACCACGGAAAGCATGCAAACGCCCACAGGGCAATGCGACGCCTAGGGGACTAGAGTCTGATCATTTACATAGGGAACATGTAAGTAATAAAACATTTTTATACATTCATATTACACAATATTATAACACAGGGATGGGTAGGAAGGGGTTACTAGGCCACACAACACCCTGCTTGTAGGTCAGAACGCATAAGGGATCTGACGGGTTCTCTTTAAAATGCCAAAGGTCTTTTTACAAGTTCCCAGCAGATAGTGCCATACACCTACCAGTCATAGTTCAGAGAAGAACAACCATGTAAACCGGTGACTAAGTGATGTGTTCTCAAGTGTCAGTGATGTGCAGAAGGAGTTAAAACTAGTTTTTCTCTTCTAATCACACAAAAAGCTACTTTGGAACAAATTGCTGTAGAAAAAAAAAAGTTAATGTTGGCAGTGGTATATCTAGAGTCCAGTGGGTCCTGGTGCAAAATTTAGACCTGGATCCTGAATTTGTATCATATGTATGAACCCTTGTAGAGTTCCAGATCCTATGAAGACACAGGTGTTCACTCTCTCATGTAATAATGTCCCCGATCCTGACCCCTTCCTCTAATAATGTCCCCCATCCTGTGCCCCTTTACTGTAATAATATCCTCTATCCTTACCCTTTTCAGTAATAATGTTCCCCATCCTGAGGACCATCCATGTTTTAATATCCTTTATCTGGACCTTTTCCTGGTATAATGTTCCCAATTCTGGGCCCCTTTCAGTAATATTGTCCCCCATGCTAGTATAATGTCGCTATCCTGGGCCTCTTCCTGGTATAGTGTCTTCCTTTCCTGATATAATATCCTATATCCTGGGACCCTTCCTCGTATAACCTCCCACATCCTGGGTATTATGCTCACAATGTGAGCACAGGGTTAGTGGGGGAACGAACTGGATCAACTGCAGAGTCTTCACTAAAGCCACCTGAGGTGGTGATAGGCACACACGCTGGTAGGCAGCTGACATAGGGCAGCCCTAGGAGATCAACGGTACCTTGGCAGATGGCACAATGAATACAATACAGTCTCTGCTTGTAGAAACAGCAGCCAGTGTCGTGGATTCTGTCAGGATGGATGGATGTGGCAGCAGCGGGCGATGTGGATACTTGCAGCAGGAGATATCGTGGTAGGCGACTGGCATGAATAGTTGCAGCAGCAGACTTGTAATGCACTGAAATACAGATATAAATCAGCAACAACATACAGCAGAATGACAACAGCAGCAGCACAAAGGACCTAAGAACTAGCAACATATAGAACTTGTTGCCCTGGCACCTCCCTTAAGGGGAAGGTGCCTTAAATACCTGAAGCCTTTCAGCTGAGCTGAGAGGCAATTCCAGGTCAGGGTATACTGGCTGTTTAAGAAAAAGGGCTTGTGCGCACACGCACTTTATGGGCATTCCCAGAAGGCCTGTGCAGCGTACATATGCCCTGGGAGACAACAGCATGTACTGGGGATGGAACAGCCACCACTGGGTGGCCGGGAAAGTGAGAGAGCCAGAGTCTCCGCCAGGGGAGGGGGCAGAACGGGGAGGGGGCAGAACAGTGCGGGCACGTCGACATGTCCATTACACTGGACCCTTCCAGTAATATATGTCCCCTATCCTGGTATAATGTTCCCCATCCTGGACTCCTTCCAGTATTCTATGTCCCTCAACATAGTATAATGTGCCCCATCCTGGGCTTCTTCTAGTAATAATGTCCCTGTTATGCAGCTCTTCTCTAACATACATATAAACAATAAACAATTCTTACTCACCTTCCACCGTTTCCACAATATACAGCGTCTTCTTGTCTAGTCGGCGCAGAAGCCGGCAGCATGCAAGTGGCAGGCAGCATATAACGTCACTGCCTTGTGCCGCCAGTGACTTACACTCAGACGTCAGCTGCCTGCTTTTGATTGGCCAGTATCATGGATTGCAGTGCAGGAACCAAGTGGGTGTCTGCATTGCAATACATTTCAGCTGAATGTGTGTTCTAGCACATCCAGCTTAAATAGCTGCTGGCGTCAGTGGGCCCCCTCCCATGACTGCGATCATTACACCCCTGAATGTTGGCTGTAATAAAATTTTATCAGCATATCCAGTGTATTGCAGATTTCTCTGAATAGACTATACGGCTGCTGACTGGTTGAATGCTTATTCTGACTCTTGATTACTTCACAACCTGGATAACAATTAAAGAAGAATGGGCATGATTACAGCTGACAGTGACTTGACTTGTCATTGTAGCCCCGCCCAGATGGCTATTGGAGAGTGTCCTGCAATGGTGTTACCACTTCACTTTCTCCCCCTTGGTAACGCTATGGTGGCATACCTAGAGAGGTATTTACACCACTGTAACTTCATGGCATTAGATTAATAACAAACGTCTGCTCACAGGTTCTCTATAATGTTATGACTGTTCGGTGCATATATCACCAGTATATAATAAAGAAATGTATACGTGTCCTTGGACATAGTCATGGAAACCAGAACAAGTGTGTCCATTGTTTACATTGACAAATGCATGTACAGAACTGGATTGCGATGCATAATAAATGTCTAGAGTAATTAAAATCCTAAGAATATAGTTAAGTATTTCTTTTCATCTGTTGTACCAGTAGTCTATAACACCCCTCAATCTGTGTTGTGGACTGACGAGGCCTCCATGGCTCTTTACAGCTGTGTTAAAATGCAATTTGTTTGTTTCAGATTAAACAAATTAGACTTATTATATTTAAATGTCTTCTAGATGGCAATAATCTACAAAAACACATTGGATAGCACATAGTTAGGTAATTTTTTTGTGTTCTTTGCAGTTTTTTTGTTCAGTATTTTCAGGCATATTTATTATGTGTATGAAAAACTGACTGTGTGCAAGGTTTAAAATTATGTAGTGTTGTAATTAGCACCAAATCTATTACCGGACTACACCAGTTTTTAAAGAGGATTAACCAATAAGTTTTTCTTGTATAAACTAAAGCCAGAGCTGTACTGGCGCTATCATGCTGATTCTAAACATACCTTTAGTTGTGAGATTGGATATATAGTTTCTGAAATACAGGCAAGTAAAGTTTGTGACATACACTGTTATTTGATCGATAGCAGCTACAGAATATCTAATAAGTGGGTGGGGTTTTGCTAATTATTCCTGCCCCTCTGTCTGCCTGTCCTTTCTCTCTCCTTCCTCACTCGTTCTTCCCTATGTAATAACAGAGACAGGGGGAGGAAGGACAGGCAGGCAGACAGGGGTGGGAATAACTAGCAAAACCCTACCCACCTATTACATATTCTATAGCTGCTATCAATCAACAGTGCTTTTCACAAACTTGACTTGCCTATATTTCAGAAACTATACATCCCATTTCACAACTAAAGGTATGTTTAGAATCCTCATGATAGCGCCAGTATAGCACTGGCTTTAGTTTATATATGAAAATCCTGGTGGTTGGCTCTCTTTAAGTGCAAATTACTGGTATAAATCAAGACAAACCAAAGTCGGCATAATTAATATTGAAGTGTTTAATTTCAAGGAAGAATGCATAGTGCACATGGGAGTCCCTTTTAGACTATTCCAACTAGCAAGCAAATCGGGATCCTAAGTGTATATAAACATGACGTATACACTAGCGTACCCGCATCGTATTTTATGTAAAAGATTCTCTAGGGAAATGCCGGCTGTGTTTTTCCTGAGGCGTCTTCTTTGGCATTTGTCTATTTTTTTTCGGCCGTTTTTTTTTAACCATGTATTCTTGTGGCGGTGTCCAAGCAAAAGGCTCCTGAAGATTCGTTGGGTCAGTTTTTTAGCCACTTCACAACTTTTGAAGCCTGAAGTGTTTAACAGAAGTAAAAAGGAATTACAATATCAGGTGAGTTACAAGCAGCATTTATCTGAAAAAGACCTTGTGTGCACATATCCTAACAATGTGTACAGTCATGGCCAAATGTTTTGAGAATGCTACACATATTAATTTTTACAAAGTCTACTGCTTAATTTTTTCTAATGGCAATTTGCATATACTCCAGAATTCATAAAGAGTGATCAGCTTAACAGCAATTACTTGCAAAGTCAATATTGGCTAAGAAAATGAACTTTAATCCCCAAAACACATTTCAACAGCATTGCATTCCTGCTTAAAAAGGAGCAGCTAACATTGTTTTAGTGATTGTTCCATTAACACAGGTGTGGGTGTTGATGAGGACAGGGCTGGCGATCAATCAGTCATGATTAAGTAAGAATGACACCACTGGACACTTTAAAAGGAGGCTGGTGCTTGGTATCATTGTTTCTCTTCAGTTAACCATGGTTATCTCTAAAGAAACACGTGCAGCCATCATTGCTCTGCACAAAAATGGCCTAACAGGGAAGAGTATCGCAGCTACAAAGATTGCACCTCAGTCAACAATCTATCACATCATCAAGAACTTCAAGGAGAGAGCATCCATTGTTGCCAAAAAGGCTCCAGGGCGCCCAAAAAGGACCAGCAAACGCCAGGACCGTATCTTAAAACTGTTTCAGCTGCGGGGCTGGACTACCAGCAGTGCCGAGCTAGCTCAGCAATTGCAGCAGACTGGTGTGAGTGCTTCTGCACGCACTGTGAGGCGGAGACTGCTTGAGCAAGGCCTGGTTTCAAGGAGGGCAGCAAAGAAGCCACTTCTCTCCAGAAAAAACATCAGGGACCGACTGATATTCTGCAAAAGGTACAGCGAGTGGACTGCTGAGGACTGGGGTAAAGTCATTTTCTCAGATGAATACCCTTTTCGATTGTTTGGGACATCTGGAAAACAGCTTATTAGGAGAAGAAGAGGTGAGCGCTACCACCAGTCTTGTCTCATGCCAACTGTTAAGCATCCTGAAACGATTCATGTGTGGGGTTGCTTCTCAGCCAAGGGAATCGGCTCCCTCACAGTCTTGCCTAAAAACACAGCCATGAATAAAGAATGGTACCAGAATGTCCTCCAAGAGCAACTTCTCCCAACTGTCCAAGAGCAGTTTGGTGCCCAACAATGCCTTTTCCAGCATGATGGAGCACCTTGCCATAAAGCAAAGGTGATCACTAAATGGCTCATGGAACAAAACATAGAGATTTTGGGTCCATGGCCTGGAAACTCCCCAGATCTTAATCCCATTGAGAACTTGTGGGCAATCATCAAGAGACGGGTGGACAAACAAAAACCAACAAATTCTGGCAAAATGCAAGCATTGCTTATGCAAGAAAGGACAGCTATCAGTCAGAATTTGGTCCAGAAGTTGATTGAGAGCATGCCAGGCAGAATTGCAGAGGTCCTGAAGAAGAAGGGTCAACACTGCAAATATTGACTTGCTGCATTAACTCATTCTAACTGTCAATATAACCTTTTGGTACTCATAATATGATTGCAATTATATTTCTGTATGTGATATAAACATCAGACAAACACAATTAAAAACCAGAGGGCAACAGATCATGTGAAAAAATAATTTTGGTGTCATTCTCAAAACTTTTGGCCATGACTGTATATTACACACCCGTAGGATTCGGCATAAGTCAGTGCCTGTCATGCAGTGTGCTGCTCTGTATGCACCAGGTGTCATGGTGACTTCGGACTTTGTTCACACTACAGAGTCTGACACATCTGGTGCTTCTGGGTTGCTTAGTTACAGCGGGCCATCGATTAGTTTTGTGCTCACTGGTGATCGACCTGGCAGGATTTAAATCCTGCTGGCCTGTGAATTGCTGTTGGGGTCACAGGTTACTGAAGGCCTATCACAGCCGCCTCCACCCTTTAAAGGATGGTGGATCCTGCTTCTTCATGCCAAATATAGCGAAAGCAATACCGGTCTTGGTGCATGGTGACTCAGCTTCTGTAGCACTGCTGTATGCTATTATAGTACGTTGTGGAGATACCCTTGTTGTGGTGTATTTCCTTCCTTTTCTTTATTTCCCTCTGTGCACATATTGTCTTTTACCTCCGTGATTGACTGCTGTGAGTTTGTTTTTTCCTGTCTATTTATGTGGGAATTTATCACCCCAGTTCCGGCCCCCTCCCATAACGGCGGTGAGGGGGTATAAGATCAGGGTTTCTCAGGAGTTAGGGTTACGCTGGGGATCCAGACCTCGCCACAATCAGGCGTACCTCTGGGATGAGGGACATTAAGAGGCTCCCCTAGCCTGAGGGTCAGCTTAGGAGTCCTGATTCCCAGTCACTCCATTACTACCGTGTCAACACCAATATTGCTGCCTGTCCCGGAAAACTGCTTTAGCACAGACAATATTACATAAAATATTAAGGAATTCCATTTTTTCATTTAGGAAAATTCTACCCAAGCAAAACCAGAGCACTTTTTCATGTGTGTAATATAGCCACTAACCCACAGATATGATCATTCAAATTCATAGCATCGTAGATTAAACTAGATAATGGTAACATTAAAATGTACAACTTGTCTCTGAAAAACCCTAAGCAGCTCATCTGGCGATGCCAATGAAAAAATAAAAGGGTATGGCTGACCGAGTGTGTTGACAGAAAAATTAAAACGTTTACTGGGCCCATACTGGATTGATAGAAATTCTGCATCAGCAACCAAGTATAGAAGCCAAGGTAATTTTAAGGAAGAAAATACACTTGATAGCTTTTCTTTTATACCATAGGATTTTACAAAATGGAAATATCCCAACCCCTCTACTACTATATCACGATTTTGATTTTGTGGGTAACATTACAGACTATCTTTTTGTTTAACATCATGATACCCGAATGACACCTTAAGGAGGTTGTGCAGGCTTTTAAAAAAAAGTCTGCAGTTCTGTGTGAGTGCAGACTTGTGAACCCTCACATTTTGCACAGCGCGCTGTGAGGATTCCCCGTGGCCGGATGCAAAACAGAGTGGTCATATGACTGTAAGTATGCAATATACACAATCCCGGACACATTTCGACTAGACTTAACCCAAGTGAATTGAGTAAGGCTGTACATGTCTAGTTAGAATGTGGCCATGAGTATGGATATCGCATACTTGTGCTCACAAGACCGCTCAGTTTCTCTGCCGCCACCGCAGAATCCTCCCAGAGCACACTGCACGCTATGTGATGTGATTTTATGACCAATGACATCTAAAAACCCTCTTAATGAGACATTGAGATGAAGTCTCATGCTGGAATGGGACTTCTCTGAGAGCCAGGAATTTAGAGGTCAACAGATTTCTTATGATCCATTCCCTAGTGTATGTTGTATAAGAAAGAATATTTGCTTCCATCTGAACAATCAAACATAGAAGGTTCCAGTGCAGAAAAATGATATGTAAATCCCAAAACTAATACAGAATATAAATGTCCCCCTTTTCTCTATTAGGGTATCTCTGCACACTTCAGTTTTGTGTTCACCATATAACTGCACCCTGGGGCCCAAAAACGCATCCATGTGTTTTCCATACATTTTTGACAATGCGTCAAAATCGCCATAAAAACTGATTGTGGGCACGTACCTTTCAAGTGTAGCAGTCATTCTAATTTTTACTTCATAAATCTATAGTACAAATGAAAATAAGCAGTTTTGTAATATATCTTATCAGAGAAATCTGCTTCTTTCTCAGCCAGAATTGATCAGACATTATCATAAATCTCACAAAATTCTAGAACAGGAGAAGGGAGGAGCTATAGGCAGAGGGAGGAGCTAAGGCAGAGATCCAGCCCTTCAATCTATATAGAATCTTCTCACTAACAACTGAATCTTCACTGAATACAAATTTTACACCAGAAATTAGAATTTTGATAATGACTGATCAGTTCTGGCAGAGAAAGAAGCAGATTTGTCTGATAAGATATATTATACAGTTGCTTATTTTCATGTGTACTATTGATTTATGAAATAAAACTTAAATCGACGTTTATGCTTTAAGGGTACAATATCTAGAAGCAAAATCCCTGTTTCCAGGAAATGCACTTCATTTATTTTTATTTTTGCTTCTGTATTCAGCTTCCGCAGGGTGTAAACTGTATAGGGAGATCATATCAGTAAATAATATGAGTAAATTAAAACATTATATTACTACTAGATGGTGGCCCGATTCTAACGCATCGGGTATTCTAGAATTTATTGTGTAGGTAATGTAGGATTTTTGTTATATATATATATATATATATATAGATGTTGTGTGTAGTTGCCAAGTGTTTGTGTAGGGCGCTGTAAATGTTCCGGGTGTTGTCTGGGTGTGGGGGTGTGTGAGAGCGGTGTTGTTTGTGTGTTGCGTTGTGTGTTGCGTTGTTTGTGGAGCGCTGTGTGTCTGCAGCGTTGTGTGTGTTGCGTGGTTTGTGTGGGTGCGTGTTTTGGGGGGAGGTATGTTTTGTGCAGTGTGTGTGTGATGCCCTGGCCGGGTCAGGTAGTCACAGATAGAGCCCTGCATTACACCAGTCCCCTAACAAGGTGACAGCTGCCAAACACTATAACCCTAGTCACCCCCCTCAGTGCTTGATGGACACACCAGGGGGCGGAGCCAGGCAGTTGGACATGCCCACCGAGGAGTTCGGATGGCCTGGGGCGGGAAAAGTAGTCAGATTAGTCTTGGAGGTGAAGTAGAGTGGAAGCAGGCCTATGTCTCAGGTCTGCAACTTACTGACCGGTGCCAGGGTTGGAGCCCGGGCACCTTTGGCTAGGAGGCATAAGGAGGCCTCTGCCTGCAGGAGCCGGGAAGACGGCTCGGTGGAACCGTGGTGGACCGGGACAGGGTAGTGGCCCGCCGGTACCGACCCGGGGAACCGACTCGGAAACCGGAGCACAAAGGGGGGTACTCAGACCCTGAAGCTAGGTCCAGAAGCTACTGGGGGATAGCTAATTTACTGATTGCAGCCAGGACTATAGGTTCTGTCCCACCCAAAGTCTGAAGACAACAGCCCAACGAGGGGGATAGAAAGCCACCGCCACGGCAGATCCCACGAGCCAGCGTCTGCGGGCAAAGGATTTCCTTAGGCAACTACAAGCCAGGGAGCGGACTCCTGACGTTGCAGGCGCAGGTAGTCCACCATCACACAAATGGTGCAGGAGAAAGGCAGGGACTACCAACCAGGTGGGGGACCAGACTGCAGCCGGCTGCGGGCACCGACCACCATCACCTTGGTTTACCAGAGACTTGTGTGTGTTACTAATCGTGAGTACATCAG
Source organism: Anomaloglossus baeobatrachus (assembly GCF_048569485.1). Taxonomy (NCBI): domain Eukaryota; kingdom Metazoa; phylum Chordata; class Amphibia; order Anura; family Aromobatidae; genus Anomaloglossus; species Anomaloglossus baeobatrachus. Next base: position 99,903,538 of record NC_134359.1, on the reverse strand, counting down.
TGCCCTCCGGCCGCCCATCTCCCTGCACCACCCAACTACTCCCCCCAACGGGTCCCGGGGCCACCATCCCTACCCACGGAGGGGTTAACAACTTGCTGTGCAACATCTTCACCAAAACCCGTGGGTGGCGTCACAAACTCAAACACGGCTCCGGCCGTACACCTACGTCCCCCCAAACCACCAACCCCTTTTAAATCAGAGTGACCGTGGACCCCCGGGTCCGGAGACCCTCAAGCCACCCACTGCAGGTCCGGACCTGAGCGGCTTGTCTGCCGCCGAGCACGGGGCGGCACACGTGTGTGTTGGAGGAGTAGTCCTGGGGAGAGAGGAGTATAATAGGGGGAGTAGTCCTGGGGAGAGAGGAGTATAATAGGAGTAGTAGTCCTGGGGAGAGAGGAGGATAATAGAAGGAGTATTCCTGGGGGGAGAAAGGTATAATAGGAGGAGGAGTCCTGGGGGGAGAGGAGTATAATAGGAGGAGTAGTCCTGGGGGGAGAGGAGTATAACAGGTGGAGTAGTCCTGGGGGGGAGGTGTCTAACAGATGGAGTAGTCCTGGGGGAAGGTGCGGGAGTCGTGGCCGAGCGGGCAGAGTGTGCGGGGGTCGTGGCTGAGCGGGCAGAGTGTGCGGGGGTTGTGGCCGAGCAGGCAGAGTGTGCGGGGGTCGTGGCCAAGCGGGCAGAGTGTTCGGGGGTCGTGGCCAAGCGGGAGAAGTGTGCGGGGGTCGTGGCCGAGCGAGCAGAGTGTGCGGGGGTCGTGGCCAAGTGGGCAGTGTGTGCGGGGGGCGTGGCCGAGCGGGCAGTGTGTGCGGGGGTCGTGGCCGAGCGGGCAGAGTGTGCGGGGGCGTGGCCGAGCGGGCAGAGTGTGCGGGGGGAGGGGCCGGGCCGAGCCACCGGCCAATGCGACTGTTGTCACTGTAATTACGTAATTTTGGAGCAAGACAGACACAGAATAAGGCAATTATATATAGAGATTAGGTAAATGTACCTGGCCAAATGAGGTGCCAGGCACCAAGGGACTAAAAGAGTAGACATAGCACCCCTGAATAGAAAAGTGGCATCAGCGATATAACTCCAAATACACATGGTCATATACAAAAATAATTCAACAAATAAAACAATAAACACAATTGAATAAAATAAAGACTAGAGCATCACAAGCACTGTCATCTGTAGTGTTCATCCTATGTATAGTCTAACAATAGATGATAGTTGGGCCGCATGTGGATTCTCAAAGTGTACAACACAAAGTAAAATAGGCAACGTAAAGTAAATTTATGCATAGTACAAGAGGCAAAGAAAATCCCGAGATGTTGTATATAATGAAATCATTATATTATTATATATTCAAATAAAATTACCAACATTTTCCTTCTACACACAGTTTTTGGTTTGTACGTTATACAGTAACAGCAGTCTGTCCACACTCTGTATGTTTTGTTAGGAGGTGCCAGTCAGCTTTTTGTTCCTTTGTAGTGTACATTTGGAGGTGGTGACTGCTTCCTTAGTTGGCTGAGCTTCTCCCATCAGTCCAAGGCTGTTTTTAATTACCATTGGATCCTACCCGCCCCTAAACTTTTTAGGCTTTTGGCCCAGGAGAGGCATATCTGATAGAAATATCAGATATTAGCATCCCTACAGAAATTTGCATCCCTCCAGATAAAGGTCGCCTTGTCATGGCTGATGGGTGCACACTGGCCTTTATTCTATAAATATATTGTACACAGCAGTGACACAGCTCACATTTCACATACTCAATGTTAGTGTCACAGTCGTCTCCCTTCTGTTTTGACATTAGTGACTGCCTTAGGACTGGAGCCTAACATCTCTATCTTGACTCTTCATGTAAACAAAGCTTCCTTTCCTTTGGAGTCTCATGCGTTAATTTCAGTTTTTGTTGCCAGCAGCTCAAATCAGGGATGGTCAGCTGTAGTAGCTGCGGGCCCATGCCCATTTAGGTTAAATACTGGAGCTTTCCCAGCAGACCTTGCTGCTGTTAGAATACTACTACTTCGGCCTGCTTGGTGGAAGGATCTGCTGAGGAATTGTCCTGTGCCCATCCATCTGCTAATTTAGAGTCCGTCTGCTGCTGTGACGTTTGGTGTTTTGTATCCTTCTGTTTATTCCTCAGTATGTCTTTCCTTTCCCTCCATGTTTATTAGTGTAGTGGCGAATCTAGTGTACTTGTCGGCCTACTCACTAGGCAGGGTGAGTTTAGGGTCGCTGAGTGTCCAAGGTATCCTGCTCACCAACAGGTTGAAAGAACCTGTATAGGGATGCTAGGGAGCTCAGGAGTCAGCTTGAGGTGAGTTCAGGGGGTGCCCCCTCACCCCTCATTGTATTGTGACCCTGGTGTCTCCCCCCCCTTTTTTCTTTGTGTTGTTTTTGTAGTGTGTTAGACTCCTGTTGCTCTGAACGTGTGTGTCACTCGTACTCCGTGCGTGACAGTTAGCGTATATCTTTAGTCTGCATATAATGCATTTGTGCATATTCCAAGTGGCAGTAATTAAAAAGTATATTTACAATACATAGTATTAGTGCACTTGTCATAATGTCAAGCAACTCCTAAAAATGTATCCTGGTCCTGTATGGAGTTTTATTACATTAGTGATGTTATTAGAAGCTTTTCTGTGTTTTAGATATTGCAGGCCATGTTAATAAGAATTGTCTGAACTATTCAGCTAGCTAACTTAATCAAATCCGTTTTTGCCTTGCAATAGAAGATTCTGTGTATTGAATGATAATATTTTTATGAAATTAACGAACTTGTACTACATTCTTCTGTCTGCTTGGTTTACCTAATTTACTTCTAATCATTAGATTGCAGAACATGCACAGTAACATTGTACCTTCCTTTTTACGCTGCTGCTGGTAAATGCACCACTGTTAGGATTGAATTTTTAGTACTGCAGCTATTTGAGTATTGTAAAATGGGGGACTTAATTAACACTGGCATTTTATAGGCCAGTTTTGAACCTAAAAGTGAAGACAGACAGCCCTGGCCCCCTGTGTAAGACAGCGTATTGGCACCTTGTTCTCCAACTTATTATCATGTATGACCACCTATGTCTCTAACAATTCAGAAATCATTTTTAGCCATTATGAGAAGCTATTTGCATTCTAATGACTATTGGACCAATGGACGTAAAGCGGAGACCACGGATCCAAGTGATGCAGAATTATTCCAGCACAGAGCGTTGGTTTGGTCAATCTCATTGTTGGTTTTAGTAAATAGTTTCTTGCTCGTCAGTTTAAGGTGCACTATAAAATGTTAATGGATTGGAGGGGGGCCATGGGAGACATAGTTTACACATACCATGCTCAGCCTGACCTCGGAGTCATGGGGCAGAGATGAGCCCCCTTTATCTTATGTACACAGAAGGCCAGGCACGAGATTGGTAATTAGAGTAAGGGGTGCTTCACACACAGCGAGCTCGCTGCCGAGATCGCTGCTGAGTCACGCTTTTTGTGACGCAGCAGTGACCTCATTAGCGATCTCGCTGTGTGTGACACTGAGCAGCGATCTGGCCCCTGCTGCGAGATCGCTGCTCGTTACACACAGCCCTGGTTCGTTTTCTTCAAAGGCGCTCTCCCACTGTGACACACAGATCGCTGTGTGTGACAGCGAGAGAGCGACAAATGAAGCGAGCAGGGAGCAGGAGCCGGCGTCTGGCAGCTGCGGTAAGCTGTAACCAAGATAAACATCGGGTAACCAAGGTGGTTACCCAATATTTACCTTAGTTACCAGCCTCCGCAGCTCTCACGCTGCCAGTGCTGCCGGCTCCGGCTCTCTGCACATGTAGCTGCTGTACACATCAGGTTAATTAACCCGATGTGTACTGTAGCTAGGAGAGCAAGGAGCCAGCGCTAAGCAGTGTGCGCTGGTAACTAATGTAAACATCGGGTAACCATACCCGATGTTTACCTTAGTTACCAGTGTCCGCAGCTTCCAGACGCCGGCTCCGTGCAAGCGCAGCGTCGCTTGCACGTCGCTGCTGGCTGGGGGCTGGTCACTGGTCGCTGGTGAGATCTGCCTGTTTGACAGCTCACCAGCGACCATGTAGCGATGCAGCAGCGATCCTGACCAGGTCAGATCGCTGGTCGGATCGCTGCTGCATCGCTAAAGTGTGAAGGTACCCTAAAACAATCATTCCACCAATCTCCTTATTGTCACAGGGACCTCCATTAAGCCATTGTTTTCCCAGGGACTAATTCCATTATGTGATGATATGCAGTGCCAGGTGAGGGGCTCTGTGTTACCTCCCCACCGGAGTCCGCTCCATCGACTTCTGCTTCGATCACCAGGTGACGCTGTGTTCATGCCGTGGATAGTGCTGGTGGTGGGAGAGGAGTCAATGCCAGTGGCGCTGGTGGGTGCAGGCTCCGCTCATCCACTGGGCTGGGTTTCCATGGGATCTGAAGTACCACTGGCTGTAGGTGGTGTGTGTCTTCCAGCTGAAGTTACCATCATTCAGCTACAACCAATTGGAAGACACCACATACTTATTCCCCCTTCTGTCTGCTGACCACCGCCAGTCCACCTGTCCTATGTTTGGTGATTCTGGTATTCTGACTTCTGCTTGTTTCTGACTACCCTCCTGTCTGTCGTTTTTGTACCTTGCAGCCAGTCCCGGAATTGACCACTGCTTTGGTTCCTCATTATGCCCTTGCCTGCTGATTCTGTTCTTGTATTGCATTTCCTGGTTTTTGACCCTGCCTGACTACCACGGACTACAACCTACCACAGGTGGTGATGTCTGAGGCTCTGTGTAATTCCAAATCCCTGTATAGGGGTTAAAGGGTTGCAGAGTTCTCGGGGTCCTACTTTGTGAACGGCTTTCCTCTAGCCTCCCTTTACAGCCAGTCTGAGTCTGTTGCTCAAGGCAGGCGTCACACTCTGCCTCAGAAATATACCTCCTCCAATGCACAGTTAGCATTTCAGGTAGTGTTTCTCAGGGGCTGGGCTCAAACCCAGGGGGTGATTTGGGGTTCTTAGAACACTGACAAGAGGATGGGGAGTTGTTGCCGACTGGAACTGGATACATGCTCTACGGTCATGGTATCCATCGTCTACAGGAGCATAGGCTGTGAATGCAGACCATACTGGCGTGAGATACAAAATCTGTGGGCCAACGAAAAGTTGGGAGACAGTAGGTATCACCTGGAGCAGGGGGCAGCAGAACTACCGGTCCCCATTTGGGATCTCGTAGACTGGGGACAGCTGACTAGAGGCATCTGGTTTTGGCCATCTACCTGGAGTTGCTGTAAAACCGTGGAAGGAAGAATAAAAATAATTGTATCGTTATCCTTCCTAAGTGATTAATAGAACCTACAACCTCAGATCTTCACAGCCATAAAGTTCATTAACACAGGACTTATTAGATGGTTGTAAAGGGATTCTTGTAAAGTAAGAGGGCCTCCTTACCTTCTTTGCTCCTCTGCAACTGCACAGGTTGAAATAATGGTATTTTTACCCCTTCTTTAGCCCAAAGTCCTCTGCAGTAAGAGGGATGCCCTTATTAATAAATTTGGAGTAACTTTTGGTCAGCCTGAAACTGATGTAGATTTCAACGAAAATTGAATTAGTTCTACTGGGGTTGACCATATCCCTTATTACTAAACCAAAACCACCTTTTTGAAAGTGTTATGGTCAGTGCACAAGACCAAATAACCCCACAAAATTTTTGTTCATGTGTGAATTGTACCAAAGTTTGAGAATGTTTAAGACCAGAAAACTTGCAAAAGAAATTACAAAATTCCTCCAAATAATGTTAAACAAAATGGAACCCATTAATTAAGCAAAATGCTGTAGATGAAGCTGGTCTCAGTATCCTGTTAATGTGTATAATGAAGAATATGATATACAGTATTGTGGTTAGATTAATCAGAAGATTGAGTCATTGAGTCTTGATGTTCTATTTTTTTCCACCAAAGTTAAACCTGAAGGGAACCTCATAGATATGATAATAATAAATAATAATAAATACTAGAGAAATGGAGTAAAAAAGCGCAAAGGAATTAAAGTAGTGAAAAATTACAAAACTTTATTGGTATAAAACCAGATAAAATCAATCACGATAGAAAATTCATCCAAAATTGAGAAAAGGAAGGGGAAGGGGGACAGAGAGAAAGGAAAACAGAAAGGCCGGTTCCTGCTGCAATAAATGGTACAATACCAAGAGTAGTGTGGAATAAAAAACTGCTACATAGCAAAAAACAAACCATTGGGAGAAGTAAGTGCAACAATGAAAAGTCTGAAATCATGTCGACATAAGACCTGAAAATCATAAAGAGTCACAGTACAATGACATACATGTAAACGGAGGCATAAATGTCGAACATGAGTCAGACAAGGGAAAAATAGCCCATGTGAACAAATGAAACACTTCAGCCGGTGGTGATGCAGAGAGGAGTAGAGGCCCAAAGAGAATAGAAAAAACCTAACATGTTTCGCATAATAAAATTATAAAGCTCCATCAAAGGAGTCAGGGGATTGCACCAAAGTTTGAGAATGTTTAAGACCAGAAAACTTGCAAAAGAAATTACAAAATTCCTCCAAATAATGTTAACCAAAATGGAACCCATTAATAAAGCAAAATGCTGTAGAGGAAGCTGGTCTCAGTATCCTGGTAACGTGTATAATGAAGAATATGATATACAGTATTGTGGTTAGATTAATCAGATGATTGAGTCTTGATAGTGCTATTTTTCGACCAAAGTTGAACCTGAAGGAACCTCATAGACTATTCTAAGTCAGTAGGGTACATCGGGTGCCTTTGATGTCTTCCACTTTATTCTTCTGTTCCTCTTACAGAGAAGAACATCAGAATTGAATACAGCAGATGTGAACAAAGCCTAAGCTGATCTCCGATGTTCTGTATCCTAGTACTACTGGATAATAGACAATATCTCAACGTACTCTTCATTCTGAAGAACATTATTTAGGTTCACACACGAAGTTCACAAGGTCAGATAGCAAAACGTTGACCCTCTCTACATGCTGAGAACTGTGCTCTCTCTATAGTACTTAAACTTAATTTCATAATACATCTGTGTAAGGAAGTTCAGGTTCTTGACTTGATAAATGATATAACTTTGGCTGCGTGCAGACACCACTAGGAGGATGCTATATGCATTTATACAACTAGCATTGGATTTAATAGGTGCAGTGAGCTCCTCTTAGACCTTTGTGGCTGTGAGGAGAAGCAGCTTAGTACCAGGCTCCAATTTTCGGAACATTTCATTAGGTTTAAAATAGATCAAAATAATAAATTGAAATTGTCGTTATTCTAGCCCTAATAATCTGAGAATCAGAGGAGTTGTACAGAATTATAAAGATCCATGTGTCCCAGAATGAAAAAATAACTTAAAATATTGTATAATCTGCAAGTTCTCACACACACACACACGTATATATACACTGTGTGCAGTCTGATAATAAATTCGGATTGATCTCGCACCAATATTAAACATTAAAACACTGCTAATCTGCAAGTTTATCCTCAGCTGTTTTCAGCCTGAAGAAGAAATCACAGCATTCTGCATATGGTCACATAAAAAGGGCGAGACTCACCAATGCAAATCAGTGGGTGCGAGAAAAAGAAAAAAGACGGCATATGGACCACCCGTATGCATAGAATGAAAAAAATGAGAAGTTTGCACTCTGAAATGCTAAAGCATGAAAACCATGAATGTAAGAATATAGACATGCATTACTGCTAAAGGAAATCAAGAAAAAACTGAGATATTTAGCATACAAAAACGGCCATTTTTATATCTGCCCAGTAGCCACGTCAAGGTATACCTCGTATACTGGATACCTACTCTGAACTGAAGCCTCTCTATAGGTAACAAACCTCCTGTGTATGGGCAACCTGCTATAGAGAATAAAATCACCTGAGGCTAGTGGGGCAGGGTTATGCACCTGTTTACATTGCAGTTTTGGGAGTGCCGTCAGTGTTTTTGTTACATTTTGTAGCATAGAACACTGTAAATGGTCCTGTAAATGACTGTAGAATAATAGCTACTGAGAAAAAAACCGCATATCATATGGATACTAGGAGAGAAAAAATATTGCACACTTACATGACATACGGAATAACAAATGAATTTTACTCATCCAATTCTTCTGGATGAAAATCAGACTGATTTTTTTTTTTTTTTTTTTTTTTTTTTTATACGCAGATGTGAGCAAACCCTTAAGGCCCCGTCACACACACAGATAAATCTTTGGCAGATCTGTGGTTGCAGTGAAATCATGGACATATTGTGGTTTTGCTTTAGGCTGTGTGCACACATTAAGTATTTGCAGTACATTTTTCTGTAGAAAAAGCCAGAGGGTGGCCAGGAAAAATCCAGAATAAAATACTCACATTTTCCATGCTTTTTTGATGCATTTTTACTTTTATGGGGTTTTTTCTTCACATTTATTTGAATGGGTCAAAAACACTTAAATAATGCTGAAAAAAGTGACAACCTATAAATGTGAAAAAAAACCATTTAATAATTCAATTCCACAAGGAAAAAGGAAAAAGCGAGTGCTTGAAATTTCAGTAACCTCAATCATTTCACTTATGCTGTAAAACGCTGCATTTTTTTCAGCATCAAAAACTAACTGCAAACAAGCCTATCAGGAGGAGTACAGTGTGTGTGTGCGTGTGTGCGTGTGTGCGTGTGTGGTGCTTTACTATGAAGATTATGAGATTTATGAAGAGGGGTAACTTTCTATTTTATCTTTCTCTTCCTGTTTCTTTCACCAGAAGAACTGAAGGAACCATTTCTCTCGTACGCCTGTTATAATCACTATTCTATAACTCTTTATTTAACAATTACTTGTATAGTAATTCATGTATTATTGTATTTGTCCAATTAGCTATTGTAAGTATATCTGCAGGGGGCATTTTTTTTCCTGAGCGCTGTAGGATGATTGTGTAAGTTAGTCTTGCCATGTTTAGTCCCTTTTTAAAAGAAACTTGTCACCAGATTTGGCGACCATAAGCTGCAGCCAGTGAGCTCTTATATACAGCATTCTAGAATACTGTATATAAGAGCCCAAGCTGATGTGTAGAATGTAAAAAAACACCTTTATAATACTCATCTGTGGGGTGGTCCAGTGAGATGGATGTTGCTGCACTCTGGTCCGGCGCCTCCTCTCTGCGGAGATCGTCGTCCTCCTTCTACCCAGCCCAGTGTGGATGATGCATCTATTTCATCCACACAGACTGGCATTGAGATCCTGTGCAGCACTTTGTTCTGCCCCGCTCATAAATCAATAGAATACATGAGAATAAGTAACTCTGTAATACGACGGGCTGCTGATAAGTCTTTGGCTTTACCCAGAAAGAAAGGAGATAGGTGATGAAACTTTACATTTAATTTAACATACTCTCCACTGATGTCACCACACTTCTTACATCGGTGTTCCAAGTTCTGTAAGCCTAGCAAAAAGAAGGATGTCAGTTGTGCCTCAAACCAGACATCCGTAATAACCATGGCAACAGAAATGGTGTGGAATTTGGTACCCTTGAGGTGTTTCTTCAGGTTTGGAAACAGATGATAGTCGGAGGGAGGTAGATCTGGTGAATAAAGTGGGTGGTCAACCAGCTGAAAGCCCAGCTCTGCCAGTTTTGCCGTGGTCACTTGTGCAGTGTAAGCAGAGGTGTTGTCTTGCAGGAACAAGATTCTTTTGGACAGCTTACTGCACCTTTTGGTCTTCAGAGCTGCTGTCAATTGGTCCAAACGTTCAATATAATACCTTGCATTGATGGTGGAACCCTTTTGAAGGTAGTCTACTAGCAGCACACCCTCCTTATCCCAGAACACAGGCACCATCACCTTACTGGCTGATTTTTGCACCCTGAACCTTTTTGGACAAGGAGAACCACTGTGCCTCCACTCTTTTGACTGCTCCTTGTTTTCAGGGTCATACAAATAAATCCAGCTCTCATCCATAGTGACTAGTCAATCCAGGAAGCTCTTATCAGTCTGGAGATGCTGACAAATAGACCGGGAAGTTTTCACTCGCATGCTTCTCTGATCTGATGTCAAAATTTACGGACCCTCTTTGCAGATAGCTTCCTCATTTCCAAATGTTCATGGATAATGACACAAACACGCTCACGGGAAATACCCATGATATCTGCTATTGCTTTAGCTGAAACTTGTCGATTCTCCAGTATGAGGTTGTGTACAGCATTGGCGATCTCCGGAACAAGAACCACTTTCAGTCTTCCAGGACGTTCCTCATCATTGGTGCTGAAGTGGCCCGTTTTAAATTTGGCAACCCAGTTCTTAACTATGGAATAAGAAGGGCATTGATCCCCCAATATCTGCGACATATCACCATGAATATCATCCGTGGACTTTACCTTGAAGCAACGAGAATTTTATCACTCCTCTGCTCTCAGTTGCTGTGAATATCGCATTAGACTCTGCCATTTTGTTTTCCTGCTTGCGTAGAACACTGTTGCCATAAGCAACAAACACAAAATTTTGAAAACATATAGTAGACACATAAGGCTTTCATGTGATGTAACATTCGTTACCATAGAAACAAAAAAGATCACAAAGCCAAAGACTTAGCAGCCCTTCATATAGCTGCTTCTTTCTCTGCCAGAATGGATCAGTCAGTATCAAAATTCTGAATTCTGAAGTAAACTCTGTACTCAGTGACAACTTTCCCATTACCGAGATAGGATATGGCAGTTGATACTGATGAGATTCTATGACGACAGGAGTAGGGAGAAGATAGGCAAAAGGTGGGGTTTGAGGCAGAGGGAGGAGCTAGAAGCAGAGCTCCTCTCCTCTTCTATCTCAGTAATGGTAACAATGGGTGGGCATGGTGGATGAACACAGGGGGGAAGGTCTTCACAAGGGTTATTGGTGGCCTTTACGTTTACTGGCTCTGCTAGAAAGCAAGTACATGCCACCCCTTTATGACTTTCTGGCCTGGAGCTGTATGTCAGACTGCTGGAGATATCATAGTATTCGTCACTCCCAGTAGCCTAACACTTCACTAACTTCTACCATGATTGTTTAAGTCCTGTAATTTAAATAAAGCTTTGTTCTACATTGTAAAGCAGAACAGTGTCTGCGCACATCGGGCATCACCCAAATTGAAAACAATAGGGACAGGTTAATATGTGTACTAATCTGATAATGTTATGTGGCGCCCCTGAGTATATCAGGGTGCCACAGTGTACTGCATCCCTAACCAGGGTGCAGGGCCTGCCCCCCCATGGTTCCAGGTTCCTAAGAAACCGGTGTCACTACCAACAGCACCACAAATCCCAATCAATACCTCACATCATGACCTGTCAGACACACCAGTGGTTTGGTCTAGCTGGAAAAGGGCCACTCACCTAGGGGTCAGGCAGACTGGTGGGAGGGAGGTGAGTCAGTTAAGTTCAGTAGAGTAGTAAAGAGGAGTCAAGTGAGAGCCCTCAAAGAGAGAGGAGCTGGGGAGAGTGAGCTCCCAGGGAGCTAGATCGTGTTTGGGTCGCAGACGGAGGAGTCGGGGACCGGTGGCAGTGACATTGGAAAGCGGTGCGACGGACATAGTCTAGGAGGACTGTCATCACCAGCAAGCCCAAAAGAAACTGACCGGTACCGAGCACGACGGGGTACAGGACTCTAGGTCAGGACCTGATTTAACGAACTGGCAATTAACCTGCAGAGAAAGGAGACCTTCAGGGACCTTTCCACAGAGCTCAGAGATTGGGGGCATCAGCATAACGTGGGGGACAGGGTTTTCCAGCCAAAAGCAGCCCACTGAAGTCCCAAGTGCCAGCTCCCAAAAGTATAGCTACTCTTCACAAGTGTAGCAGGGCCCTAACAGCTTCAAGCCGAAGGGCCACAGACAGACAACTAAATTGTGCACGGAGGTGGGCTCCAGGACCATCAAGTGACACCGGTGGGAGCGGTCACCTGGACGGGCTCCCCCATAGCGACTGTGGCATGCAGAGGACTTGGTTTACTTGCAGCGTGTATGTCTACTTTATAATCCTCATCCTGCACCATGACTACCCACAGTGAGTACCCTGCTTCCCCTGCACCCTGCACTCCCGAATAATCACCAACACGCCTGAGCCCTGGGCCATCCCTACCTGTGGAGGGACTAACATCAGGCTGCTTAACTCCATCTGCCCCGGTACTCCTTACAGCAGTGGCTGTACTCCCATTACCGAAACCCACAGGTGGCGTCACGAACTTCTCCCTTGTAAATACCCCCTTTCCAAAGATCAAAGTGTCCGCCAACCCGGGTCCGGGCCCCCCTCGATCCACCACGATCCCGGATCTGAGCAACCCGACCAACACCGGGGCGGTACAGTTACACTAAGTGCACAATAACTAGATGTTTGTAGATATTGACATCTGCTGCGTCCGTCAGATCCTAATGCACCTTGGTGCAGGGCAGGATCAATAAAACCAATGAAAGACTTGCTTAAGGGCGGCTTTGCACGTTGCAACATCGCACGTGCGATGTCGGTGGGGTCAAATCGAAAGTGACGCACATCCGGCGTCACTTTCGACATCGTTATGTGTAAATCCTAGATGATAGATTAACGAGCGCAAAAGCGTTGTTATCGTATCATCGTTGCAGGCTCCGACTTTTTCATAATTACGTTGCCGCGACAGGTACGATGCTGTTCCTCGTTCCTGCGGCAGCACACATCGCTGTGTGTAAAGCCGCAGGAGCGAAGAACATCTCCTTACCTGCCGCCGGCGGCTATACGGAAGGAAGGAGGTGGGCGGGATGTTTACATCCTGCTCATCTCCGCCCCTCCGCCGCTATTGGCCGCCTGCCGTGTGACGTCGCTATGACGCTGCACGACCCGCCCCCTTAGGAAGGAGGCGGGTCGCCGGCCAGAGCGACGGTCGCAGGGCAGGTGAGTGCATGTGAAGCTGGCGTAGCGATAATTTTCGGTACGCCAGCTATCACAAGATATCGTACCTGCGACGGGGGCGGGGACTATCGCGTGCGACATCGCAGCATCGGCTTGCGATGTCGCAAAGTGCAAAGCCCGCCTAAGAGTATTTGGTTAAAATTTGGGATACACTATATTCAGTCTGTGTTTGTACTACGCATACCTACTCTTTCATCAGGTTTGTAAATGTTGAATATTTGCTCAAGAAAGATCAAATTTGGACCGAATCATCCCAATGAAGTGTTTCTCAACTTCGAGCAGCAGCAGTACAATATCAGATCTTTTATATCTATCACTGCTTAAATAACTGTGGTCATTTTAACAACTAAAGTAAAGTGTTTTTGCATTAGGTTTAAAACACCACTCCAGTGGGGGGTTCAGCGCTGGAGTGGCACTTTAAGTCCCTTGCCCGCTGTCTTATACTCACCTTCTGGCGACTTAAACTTTTACTGACATCATGCCGGTCTTCAGCCCGTAACTTCTAAGTGGCTAGAAGGCAGAAATTACATGACAAGTAGTGATGAGCAAAACCGTGGATATTCAGGTTCACCAAACCAGGTCGGGGCAAACTTGCTACCAAACTTGACCCCGATCAAAAAACCCCATACAAGTCAATGGGGATGAGAGTTCGGGGCTGTAAAATGGCCGTAGTAAGCGGTAAGGGGCAACAAATGGAGGTCAAATGGTAGCCAGAGCAGAATAGTTTTATGTACTGTGTTTCCTAATGGATCACGCTGCAGTCAGACTCTCTTCTGGGCCCACTTTTTTAGATTCATCAATATTCACTGCTTCCCCCGCCCACCCTCTTTGCCATTGTTAGTGATTGGTTGCAGACTGCTATACATACCCCTCACCCTATGTCCGCATCAGTGATTGGTTTCAGTCAGTTTGCTCTATAGTAGTGTAAAAAGAGATAAATAATTAAAAAAAAAAAAAATACTTTGGGTACCCGCATATTTTGATAGCCAAGCACAATAAAGCACAGAGAGGTGATGGCTAGTATTATCTTGATGGATATTGACCCCCCCCAGCCTAAAAATACGAGCCCACAGTTGCCCAGAATTGTCGCATCCATTAGATGGCATAATTTAGACGCTTTACCTGACTAACCATGATTGCCCTGGTGCTGTGGCAATTGGTGTAGTATACGGAGTTAATTACAGCTGTAATTTGTCAGTTGCCATCAAGCCGTCGATTAGCAAAGGGGAGGGTCTATGAGACTCCCATTACTAATCCTGTATGTAAAAAGAAATAAAACACAACACCGAAAAAATCCTTTATTTGAAATAATATACACATACCCTCTTTCTTACCTTTTTATTAACCCCAAACACACACTTGCAGATCCAACATAATCCATACGAAGACCTATGCCGAACCCAGTTCTGCTACATACTGAAGTCGCAACATGTGGGCACACTAGACAACGTAACCACCTGCAACGGGTTCAGGCAAACACTGAACGAGCTGCAACTGTGAGCGGTGATGCCACTGAGCTTACATGCTGTCACAGCTGGAAGTTCAACAGTCCCCCACCTGTGACCGCAGGTAAACTCACCTCTGATCAACTTATTGAACTCCGAGACCTCACCTCAGGTGAACTGATTTGAGTTCAATGAGACCTGCATCTCCTGGCAGGAAACTTTGTTTTTTTGCCAAGAGATACAAATTTGGTGCAGGAATCTGGAATCGTCTGGTAAAAAAAACCCACATCTAAACGTGATTCATTATTGATGCATTTTTTTTTGCCAGGAGATGTAGATTTGGTTTAGAAATGTGGTCTAGAAATTCCAGCACCAAATCTGCATTTCCTTGCAGAAGATCTCATAAAAACTACTCTGTGACCATAATGGGCGGAGCTCAGCAGAGCAGTGATACTGAAGGACCTGTGGTGATCCGCAGAAGAGAAGTGGTTTTGCAGGACTTGTGCTGATGTCACGACCTTGTGACCATAATGGGCAGACTTCAGCAGAGAACTGATGTTGCTGTTGTTGTCACGATTCCTATGTGTAATCTCATATTGTTCTGCTGTGCTCTCCTGCAGAGCCGGTTTATGCTGCTTATGGTGCAGTGCGTTTTGCAGGATGAATGCTCTGCTAATGGTTTTACAGCGCTGGGTTCCACGCTGGTCCTGGGAGGTGCTCAAGTAGATACTTCTCATTTCAAGTGATTGCTCTGCTTCTTCAGGGAGCATTTTAGCTCAGAACGCCACCAGTAGTACTTCCTGGTTTTTTAGTTGTGCTGTTGGCTTCCTTGGGGCTCAGTGTTCAGATCTTGGCCTCTCAGCTCCAGACTGTTGTTGACCTGTCTCGTTTCTGTTGTGACTTCCTGGCTTTTGACCTCGGACTTCCTCTTGACCATGTCTCCGCCTGCTCCCTGTATTTTGGTACCTACTCTACTTGAACCCTGACCTTAGGCTTGTACTTTGACCTCGTCTCTGTCTGCCCCCCCCCCCCCCCGTGTACTGTCGTTTCCTCCTGGTTTATGATCTCTGCCTGTCTGACTACCTCTCCATTTACTGCATGCAAGTAATGTCCAGCACCACCTAGTGACAGCTATCAAAGTTGTAATCAATTACAATGCTAGGGTGTGACTAAGTTAAAAAAAAGAATCATGCCTGAACTTGAGTGACCGTGACTGATCCTAGCAAAAGCTCCGCCCCGTGACTGAAAACTAAGGCATTTACAGCATTCTCTAAAGCATATAAAGTCTTTAAGTTAAATACATGGATTTTTTTTAAATACTACAGTATGTTAGTGATGCACATTGCATCATTTAAAACACATTGGGTGCGGTTTAATATAAAAAACCGACATGACAGGTGCCTCTGGCCATGATGGAAGAGGTAGAGGTTCTTTTTTCCAAGTTGTGATTAAGGGCCCCATGATTACTTTTAATGCCCAGTTCTGCGCTTTTGTTGCCCCAAGACATTTCTAGTTCACAGCAGCACAATTGATGAGTGTTCCTATTTTGATTTTCCACCGCACAGTAGAAAATGTGTGATTAAGAGCTCTGCTGTCCTCACCTCCATGGGGATCGGAACAATTTGAACACTATAACTAATTTTGTTATGCAGGGATCTCATAAATCACTTCTTGTTTTTCAGAAGTTGAGAAGACTATAAGACACAGCAAGATCCTTGACTTCAGTGGCCAGAATGAACATTATCAATTAAAAAAATAACAACAAGGAGAACATTAGTGAAACAGACACTTTTATTACAGCCATATAATCACTGTACTATGTCGTACATGGGGCATTAATCAGAATATCCAACACCCATTTCCAGATAAATAGGCCCTCAATGATTACGTGATTGGAAACACTAGGGAGGAAAGTAATAGTTTTCAGACGTAGATAAATTAGATGTTATGTGCAGAAGATACATCACTCTTAATTACACAGAATGATTGTTACATCCTTTTATAATAGTATGAAATAGTTCTGAGACATTAAAACTAAGTGCATTTTTTATGTTTGCCCATAGCTGAAGTGTTTTTCTTAGCATGGCGTTGACGTAACGCTAATGGTCTGCCTAACCACTCATATTGTAAGCCATAGCAGTGTCCTACATCCTTTGTATCCTCAAAGGAAACCATGGACTTATTGGTTTCATTGAGATTTCCATCGTTTTGACTCCAAGAATAGTTCCTTGTTGTTATATTTGGACTCAAATGTGACAAAAACTCTACAGGAACCCTCTACCAGTATGCCAAAATGCCAATGTCAACATAGCCTAAAGCATATATTTACAATACTTGTTCATTCGCAAATAAGCTACACATTTGACACATGAGAAATCCTTTTTTTGAGCTTCTCTATGGCCATTCAGCACAGGGAACCTGAGTCTTCATGAATTTCTCTTTTGAGCTCTAGCAATCTTTTTCATTGATAGAACATGTACTTACAATGTGATTACAGGTGTCACACCATGTGAGAGAGGACTCACGGTGCAACACAGTGGGAACACTTGGGTAGTGTTATGCCGGGAGAAGGGAAAACTCCTGGTGAGTGAGGCAACACAAAGGGTACACAATACAACTTTAGGCCCATGAGCTAGGAAGAGAGGAGCTGGGTCATGTTCTAACACTCACCTGAAGTTGATCCCGGCAATCCCTAATGTTTCTAGATGGTTCCTTTCTCCCCGTGCGCCAATCATGTGCCTAGGCCCTTGTTAACCCTGAACTCTCCCTGGCTAGTAAGCGCCAGCAAGACACTAGTCTTGCCACCACAATAAGACAGATAAAACAACTGGGTGGTGAAAAATACAACAAAATGCCCTGCTTGGTTCTGAAGTAGGAACCTTCACAGCTGCAAGTGAAACAACACCACAGCTATGCAGCAATGAGTTCCTTCCACATGGTCAGTTTAGGAATGAGTTATAGCCGGTATAGAGGGGAGTGAGGAGCAAATTTTTATAGCATAAAGGAGATGCTGCCACTGAGTTTACAACTACTTAATAGATCACTGCAGGATAGAAATGAACCTTAACCCCTTCATCAGTTCCTGATGGAATTAAATATGCTCCAACTGACAATTAATGACAAGTGGGCACTAAAGCAGATCTGCGATCCACAATAAGGTGTGACCTCCATTTGTCACAGACTGATTGGAAAATGTTGAGAAACCTACACTGAAAAAAAAAAATATTCTACAAAAACTGCTGAAACTCGGACCATTTTTTGTGTATGAAAAAAATCACTACAAGTATGTAAAAAAAAAAACCTGACCCACACATCCAACAGGTGTGAACAGTTGCTAGCTGAAAACACAAAATAACTACAATAATACATACAGCTGCATTCTAGAATGCTAAAAATGAATAAGGGAACTCTGTATTGTGTTAATGCTATAGAAATATTTGAAAAAAAAGAGATACTTAGCTTATGTATTGGCTAATGTATGTGAGCCCAGTAACCAACGACAAGGTGATCTCAATATCCCGGGACCCTAACTTAAATGCCTCTATCTGGTTTAAAAACCTACATGTCTGTGCAGAAAGGATCCAGTTATAAAGGTGTATGGACACAGCCTGGTTTTAGAGTGGAGTGCTCAGTCAGAAAGAAACGCACTACAAATATATTAAAAAAAAACATCGAACAGGTGTGAAGTATTGTTAGCATTCAAGAATGCAGTTGTATTTATTTTGAGAAAAATCACTGACATCTGAATGAGCCCTTACTGACATAGAAATAGAGGCTGAACTACACTAATACTATACCTCCCATAAAAAGGGATACAATTTATGAAAATATTCAACAGCAAAAAAAGAAACAACTAGCTCTCCTACAGGAATATGATGTGTATCCCTCGATGCAGGGATCTACATTGCTGAAAAATTCCAAAAACTGTTCCAGCTTACAAGGGCTAAATACATCCAAATTTAGTGTAAGATTAAAAACTCCATTACCCAATGAAAAAATTACAGGAGGAAAAAACATTTTTGTTTTGTGTTTTTCTTTTTGCTTGTTAATGGACTTTTAAATATAAAAATTAATTTGGATGTTTTATCCTGTGATATGGAGACATTGTAGCAAAGCAAGGTGTGATGCTGCTGTAATTCAGGAGTTACAGAAATAGTGTAGTCCTCTGTGCTACACTGTGTCCATTCATTTCTATGGGAGTAATGGAACCAATGTATCTCAGGCACTCTTGGCTGCTTCCTGTGACGCAGCACCAGTGGCTGGATCCTGGACAGAGTTATTTCCATCTAAACTGCAAAAGGCTAAGATGGGAATACCTCATTAGGAGCTGTCGTGTATAAAGCTCCCATTTATGGTCTTGCAACTGAATCTCAGTAGGGTTCAAATGTGAATTATGGCAAAGATTGGAATAAAGTGCCCTCTGGCTGTTTCAGTCTGGCCCGCAGAACAAGACAGCTGAGCAGTGGACCACCGGCCACACCATGACCTCCCCCATCACCCATCTGCTGCCTCCCACTTCCGATGTCACTGCTTCCTGCATCCACATGATGCAGACAGTAGTGTACACAATGCTGGAGGACAGTGCGGCTGGTACCAATCTGTGGAAAGTAGCAGATGTGATGTCACATCTTCACGTGTGCTGTGCAGAGCGTTAGTGCACTAGAGGCTGGAGCAGAATACCAGGAGCACAGGAGCGAGGTGAAAATGTGGTGTTTTTTTTGTTTTTTTTTTCATGTGTATGGGAAATTGCATGCATGTAGGAGGCTGTGTGGGAGCTGGGGGCTCATAATGTATATAGGGGGTTAGTTGAGTGCTCAGAAATGTGCTTTATTGTTCGGACTATAAGACACTTTTTTCCCAAAACATTTTAAGAGAAAAGTGAAGGGTGCGTCTTGTAGTCCGGATGTAACCTACTGTGGGGTAGCTATGGTGGAGGGGGCTCACAGAAGGCAGGAACAGGAGCAGGAATTTGGCAGCTGGGGCAGTCAGATATGCCCGCTATTTAAGAAAATGAATATGCACTGCTCCCCAGCCAGAGGGCACTGCACTCACTTCCTGTTGATTACTCATTTGATCTGAAGGTGGGGTGAAGGAAGCCATTGCTGAATGGATGTGGGGCTCCTATGATGTCACAACTCTATGTGAGCCCCGACAGCGCAAGCCTAGAGACCACTGGAAGGGCGCCGGTATGGGAGATGAGTGTAGGCTTTATTATTTGACCGGGGGGAAACCTGTGGAATCAGAAGGGGTTGTCCAAGTAATGGACAACCCCTTTAACATTGGGATTGCTTGCAACAAGTATTTAGTGACAAATGCAGCCCTTTAATTAGGTAATAGGGGTAAATCCTGCTGTCATCTTCTCTTTGTTCAAGAAATACTGTTAGTTTTATTCAATATCAATTGAGACCTATGACTTCCAAAAAGTTGAACTTGCAAAACATCAGTCAAGAGAAAATTGGAGGAGATTTACTAATAATGAGGCACTACAATTCCAGAGTTTAGTGCGCCAAAATGTGACGGAAATAATTTTAGATGTTGGCACCTTGCTAGACACTTTCTAAAAGTGGTTAGAAAAGAGACCTTGACATTGGAAGCTGTAAAATGTACCAGATTTATTCCTGTTGTTAGGTGGAAGATGCGGGTCTAAAGTTTACCACCTAAGAGGTAATATAAAATAGTTCACTAACGGAGTGTGACAATCGCCGAACATTCCCAAAATGTATCACACAGTGAGTTCCATTGTGATAAGTTCATGTCCCCATTTTCTGACTGCCTGTGCACGTCTATGCTGTGTAAATATTCAATGGTGATAGTAAATCTACCCCATAATCCCTAAAGCTTGAAGAGTCGACAAGGAATTTTTTAACAACTGTGAGGCACAAGCTTTAACACAAATCTGCAGTAGGTTTTTGCTATGTAGTCTAGGAACAGCATGGTGTAGGGGCTGAAAGCCTGATTTTAATGATGTGTCACTTAATAGCCTGTGTTGCTGTTTCAGTAAAATCAGTGTTTTATCAGCAAGAGATGATCACTACAGGACTAGGTTTCTCATGGCTCTTGGCCAACTGCTCTGTTTAGTCACACCTCTACCACTGATTAGCAACTTTCTGTCAATGTACAATGTACCCAATATACAATGTATGCAGAAAGCTGCCAATCAGTTGTGTGGGCAAAGTTATACTCAGCTCAGCATTTCAACCTATTCTAGATCTGCAGCTTTTAATGAATTACGGGGGACCTGGATTAGGGTTTTGATAGGTAATAAATTGGTGAATGAGGGTGTCTCTTGGCATTTTTTTTTATATTTCTCTCTTGTTATATCTTTCAGGTTTGCTTTGCAGGAACCTCGTTGGACCTTTTTAATGATTACGGTGGACCTGAAAGGATTTTTTTTTTCTCTAATAAATTGGTGAATGAGGGCTTATGTCGGGGGGTGGTTTATTATAAATAAAATATTTTTAGTGGGTTTTTTTTGCATTCATAAATACTGGATTAGTAATAGGGGTGTCTGATAGACGCCCACCCATTACTAATACCAGGGCTTGATGCCAGCTGGCAATTCATAGCTGGCATCAACCCCATCTATTACCCCAATTGCCACCACAGCAGGGCAATGGGATGAGCAGATGCGAAGCATCTAATGGATACGCCACTTCTGTTACGGCTGCAGGCTATTTTGAGCCTGGGGAGGGCCTAATTACCATGGGCCTCCCCAGCCTGAGAACAGCAGACCCCAGCTGTCTGCTTTACCTTTTCTGGTTATCCAATTTGTGGGGGAAGAACCCAATAATTTAAAGCAACAGGGTTGGGTGACCTCTGTTTTGGATTACCAGACAAGATAAAGCTGCAGGCTAGAGCTGTTTGCTGTACCTTAGCTGACTACCAAAAATAAGGGGGACCCCAGTTTGTTGGGTTTTTTTAATTATGGAATTTGGGGCTAAAAACAAGGCTAAACTCCCTTTAGTGCCAAATGAGCTTACAGTATTCAGGGGGGTGGGATATTAGATATGTGTTGCACATCTATCTATAAATTCATCTATCTAGATTTTGACAGTATGTAAATCTCCATGTTAAAAACGTAAATGATACACAGACATCACACTGATGACACACAGACAATACACAGATATCACTCGGAGACTAGGTGAGGGGGAAAAACACACTCACATGCTATACGAATTGACACTCGCATCTCACTCCAAGACACTTCAGGAGCAATAATGGAGCTATATTTTACAAGCAGGTGTGAGCGAATCCTTAGGTTGGTTTCACACGAGCGTATTAAAAATTGGTCTAATTTTTATACAGGATAGTAGAACGATTTTTTCCTCACTTGTCATCTGTGTGCAATCTGCTTTTCTCAGCAGCTATTATTCATTTGCAGTCATATACAGGACCAATTACATTTTTCTATGCTACAAAATTGAAAACTGGATGTCACTAGAATGGTCCGTGTGGTGTCCGATTTTTTTCTTGCACCTATTCACTTGTATTCGTGAGTCTCGCATGATTTCGGCATCCACTCACAGCATGCTGCAACTTATTTCTCTTCCAAAATTTGGATAAGAAAAATGCTGACCATCTGTTCCAACTCACTCCATAACATTGATACGAATACAATCCGAGATTATCTCACATTGCACTCGTCCGATTCATACGCTCACGTGATCAAGGCCTTATTGAATGCATTTGTATAGAAATTGTTCATTTATATAAAGATAAATATATATTAGGGAATGAATTAGTGAAGTCGTGAATAATATCAGTGGTCCAGAGTTATTCTTGTGCATGTCCTCTAAAAAGAAAACAATATTTCTATGTTTCTATTGAATCCACAATGCTTTCAGAAATGTGAAAAACCAAGAGAATGTGAACAGGAGCAGGTGCTGCTTCTAGGTGAAGGTCTCATGGGTTTCTTCTGACAAAGATGTTTCCCAGAAAGCCGTCTCTCTGAATCACTCAGTGGGATTACAAATCCTGGCTTATTATTCACATCACTTCTATCCTAGATTTTCTCACTTCTGTATTTTGCTTTTCATTTGCATAAATAAAAACAATATTTACATGTCTAATTCCCTACATGCAGCAATGTATCTTCTCATATCTACAAAAACTGTGAAACAGTTATAATGCAACATCAGATGCTGATACACAAAGTAGCATGATGCAGGCTAATTGTCATTACAGGAGATATAGCTATATATATATATATATATGTATGTATGTATGTATATACAGTGCCTACAAGTAGTATTCAACCCCCTGCAGATTTAGCAGGTTTGATAAGATGCAAATAAGTTAGAGCCTGCAAACTTCAAACAAGAGCAGGATTTATTAACAGATGCATAAATCTTAAAAACCAACAAGTTATATTGCTCAGTTAAATTTTAATAAATTTTCAACATAAAAGTGTGGGTCAATTATTATTCAACCAATAGGTTTAATATTTTGTGGAATAACCCTTGTTTGCAATTACAGCTAATAATCGTCTTTTATAAGACCTGATCAGGCCGGCACAGGTCTCTGGAGTTATCTTGGCCCACTCCTCCATGCAGATCTTCTCGAAGTTATCTAAGTTCTTTGGGTGTCTCATGTGGACTTTAATCTTGAGCTCCTTCCACAAGTTTTCAATTGGGTTAAGGTCAGGAGACTGACTAGGCCACTGCAACACCTTGATTTTTTCCCTCTTGAACTAGACCTTGGTTTTCTTGGCTGTGTGCTTTGGGTCGTTGTCTTGTTGGAAGATGAAATGACGACCCATCTTAAGATCCTTGATGGAGGAGCGGAGTTTCTTGGCCAAAATCTCCAGGTAGGCCGTGCTATCCATCTTCCCATGGATGCAGACCACATGGCCAGGCCCCTTGGCTGAGAAACAGCCCCACAGCATGATGCTGCCACCACCATGCTTGACTGTAGGGATGGTATTCTTGGGGTCGTATGCAGTGCCATCCAGTCTCCAAACGTCACGTGTGTGGTTGGCACCAAAGATCTCGATCTTGGTCTCATCAGACCAGAGAACCTTGAACCAGTCTGTCTCAGAGTCCTCCAAGTGATCATGAGCAAACTGTAGATGAGCCTTGACATGACGCTTTGAAAGTAAAGGTACCTTACGGGTTCGTCTTGAACGGAGACCATTGCGGTGGAGTACGTTACTTATGGTATTGACTGAAACCAATGTCCCCACTGCCATGAGATCTTCCCGGAGCTCCTTCCTTGTTGTCCTTGGGTTAACCTTGACTCTTCGGACAAGCCTGGCCTCTGCACGGGAGGAAACTTTCAAAGGCTGTCCAGAACGTGGAAGGCTAACAGTAGTTCCATAAGCCTTCCACTTCCGGATGATGCTCCCAACAGTGGAGACAGGTAGGCCCAACTCCTTGGAAAGGGTTTTGTACCCCTTGCCAGCCTTGTGACCCTCCACGATCTTGTCTCTGATGGCCTTGGAATGCTCCTTTGTCTTTCCCATGTTGACCATGTATGAGTGCTGTTCACAAGTTTGGGGAGGGTCTTAATTAGTCAGAAAAGGCTGGAAAACGAGATAATTAATCCAAACACGTGAAGCTCATTCTTCTTTGTGCCTGAAATACTTCTTAATACTTTAGGGGAACCAAACAGAATTATGGTGGTTTGAGGGGTTGAATAATAAATGACCCTCTGAATAAACTTTTCACAATTTAAAAAAAAAAAAAAAAAAAAAAAAGAAATAACATTCTTTTTTGCTGCAGTGCATTTCACACTTCCAGGCTGATCTACAGTCCAAATGTCACAATGCCAAGTTAATTCCGAATGTGTAAACCTGCTAAATCTTCAGGGGGTTGAATACTATTTGTAGGCACTGTACATACACACTTGGTGCCACAGAAAAATGAGGGCCCACTTCCACCTCCAAAATGGCAAAGGACCCATAAGCTTGTTTTTGCAGCGGGTCACTCTTCTGTCTGTGTCCACCCTTGACATACAGTAAACATCTTGGTTTGTGCGTTTCTCATTTTGTCCCTCGGGAGAGGGGTTAATCAATACACAGTGTTTTTTAGCAAGTTATGTATATGCCCCACTGCAATAAATATACAGTTGTCCCCCACTATATTGCGGTTCACTTATTGCGGCTTCACTGTATCACGGGTATATTTCATTTATAAGATGCATCGGATTATAAGACGCACCCCAAATTTAGAGAGAAAAAAAAAAAAGTAACAAAAAAAACAAGGCATCCGTCTTATGATGCGGTAATACCTTACCGGCGGGTGGGTGTTACAGCGGTGGTAGAGTGAGGTCACAAGAGGCAGGGACTGTGGTGGAGTGGGGGGATGCTGCGGGCGGTGCAGTGGGTGTCCCAGATGCTCACTGCATGCGCTGGCAGGAACATCCAGAAACTGTCAATGTTGTGGGCTTCAAAGATATGGCGCCCGTAGTCGGCGTGTGTGCAGATTGACCTATCGGCTCAATGACAAACCGAAATCTCATCTGTGCATGCGCCAGCTCCGGATGCCATGGAAATGGTGCGTGCACAGATGAGGTCTTGAGTTGAGAGCTCACTCTGCGCACACGCCGACTCTGGGCACCATTATTTGAAGCCTTTACCACTGACATTTGCAGAATGGTGGCCCCTGCCTCACCGCCCACAGCACAGCCCCTCCTGTGACCCCTCTCCACCAACCCCCGGTAAGCTACATTCAGCTTATAAGATGCACCCCTCATTTTCCTCCCAAATTTTTCCAAAAAATAACTCCACTACTTCGTGGAATTTCACCTTTGGTGGGGGTCTTTAGAACGTAACTCCTACGATAGGTGGGGGATCACTGTATACTGTTTTGCAGAATGTATATACAGTGATACTTCATTTTTTTTTAATATCCGTCCGAAAACGGTCGTCGAAAACAGAGACAATTTTTTGCAGAATAAATCAACCAAATACGAAACTGACGCCAATGAATACTGAAGTATTACTGTATTTAGATGGTTTCTATTTCCATTCACACACAGCTCCATTATACACATGCTTGCTTTAGACTGGCAAGGCATCTTTATTTCAACATCAACAGGGAGTTAAAGCTTAAAGGGAAACTGTCATCATTTTTTTATATAAACCCTGCCCATCACCTGTTATGATTATGGGAAGAGAGTTCCTGCAACCCCTTTATATCCTCAGATATGCCGCTGCATACCTCTGAAAAAGTGTTTTATTCTTATCTGTGTTGCATGTAAATTGTGCGGTCCACTATGAGGGCTGTTTCCAGTCCTTCTAAACAACATTCGGCTCCCTTCAAAATAACTCTGCCTCTTTTAAGTATATGTAAGTTGATGACGTCTCTACATCATCCACACAGTGCAGGAAGTCTCGCACCTGCTCAGTGGAATCTGAGACCTGCATAGGCGCGCCTCACTGCAGCCTATTAAACAGCCAGTGATTCAACTGTGCAAAAAAAGGTGACAGATTCCCTTTCTCCCAGTTAAGTTGCAATTGGGGAGAGATCTGGCAATCAACTGGAGGGAGGCACAATGAAGCTGGCCGGCAAGCCACACCAGACTATCCAGGTCTCTCCCAATAGTGCCCAGCCATCTTTTCAAACACCAAAAAGTCAGGCTGTGAGTAGCATAAGTCTAGTGATAGGTTCCCCTTACCGCTCTTGAAATTTGATGTAAAGAATCCTTTTTCCATTTACTGACAGATATAAGGGAACTGTCACCATGTGCATTAGATTGTTGGCTAATCCTGACAAAAATCAATGAGTTTGGTTAATATTATTTCTAAATATATATATATATACACACAGTATATCACAAAACTGAGTACACCCCTCACGTTTGAATATTTTATTATATCTTTTCATGGGACAACACTGAAGATATGGCACTTTGATTCAATGTAAAGTAGTCAGATAATTATACACTGTTATACAAGCTGTACACTGACTATCTGCAAAAAAAGCATTTTTGCTCTACATAAAGATGGCAGAGGCTTTAAGAAGATTGCCAACACTCTGAAACTGAGCTGCAGCATGGAGGCCAAGAATATACAGCAATTTAACAAGACAGGTTCAACTCAGAACTGGCCTCACCATGGTTGACCAAAGAAGTTGAGTACACATTCTCAACGTCCTATCCAGGTTTCCTTTTCAAAATAGATGTATGACTGCAGCCAGCATTGCTGCAGCGGCTAAAGGGGTCTGTTGGTCAGTGCAAGAGAGGATACTTAGTGTCCAGGACGCAGCATGTCCTAAGAGACTGCACATACCCTAAATCTGTGTTAGTGAGCACGTCTCCTTTGCCGAGATACTCCATCCACCTCACATTTGCCGAGCTGCACCTCACAGGTATGGGATATCGATATGCTGATTAGATAGCATGATTATTGCACAAATGTGCCTTCGGCTGGCCATAATAAGAGGCCACTCTAACATGAGGCCATTTAATCTTTGGATTAGACCCTGTACTAAATAAACTCATCAGTCCTTAAGATTAGGCCTCAAATTAACGGGGAAGTAAGCTTTCCTTCATTCCAATTTGGAACAGATGGGTTGATGGTGCTTGGCCAAATTTAAGGCAGCCATACCCTAAAAAAGCACAATGTGGAAATCCAACAGTAGTCGGTACATCCTAAAGTATCAAAGACACATTCGGGTATGTAGAGGCTGTAATACAATTACATATTCACACTTTATGAGCCAGCACTCTGCAAACACTGAATACTTGAATTCCACTATTGCCACAAACATAAAAGTGCTTCATTACACGTACGGTAGCTACATATGTAGCCGTAGGAATTGCTGTGTTCTGTTCATTCTTCCTCTCCATTGTAATCTTTTCTGCTTTTATATTTTGATTATTATTTGTATATAAATTAGATATTGGCAAGAAGATACAAATAAATCAAAAAGAAAGATAGTAGAGTTGAGTTAAAAAGATTCCAGGGGCGGTGTTCTGGTGTCTATGATGGTCATCTGTTGCCGCTGGACCAAAGCCCTGCGAACCTCCTACCTCCTGGCATTACCGGCGTGTCTGTTGATTAGTGGTCCCAGTGGAACATCATAGATGTGTTGCAATGATGTAAGGGGTGGGCAGACCCCTTACAAGGAGGTGCAGTTTCCCCCTGAAGATACCTCACTCTGGGGTAGTTACTGTTGATGTTATTAATAAACATGTTTTTACTGTGCAGTGGGTTTTCCCCTAGAGCCCGGGTGGGACGGCTGTCCCCATAGAAACAGGGCAGGAGAGAGGAGAAGCCGGCAGCTTAGAGAGAGAAGTGTGTGTGTGTTGAAGTCAGTTGATTCCGGGACGGGGGAGAAGGAACAGCCAGGGGCAGAGTGTGGAGCTGAGTGGGCAGAAAGAAAGAAAGAAGGGAAGAAGAGAAGCAGTGTCCTCAAGGGTGAAGCAGAATTGGTGTGGGTCCAGTCTGTGATAGCCGGAGTGGGAGCCTAGGTGAAGTGGAGTAGCCTGGCACATCCCCACTAGAGGAGACAACAAGGAAAGATTTCCCCGGACAGGAATTGTGACCGTGCGCTACAAAATCCGTGCATTGAGCTGTCTGTGAAACTCTGTGCAATAAAGATGTCATTTGGTTTAGCTGATCCCTGCCTGAAGAGTCTTCCTGCGGCTGAAAGTATGCTCTTTTACACCACACTCTGCCCCACAGAACAATCCCCTGTCCCAGTAGTGAGGCCGGAGCAGGGGGTTGGCCTGAGAGAAAAGGGGGCCACGACTACAAGCCCCGAGGCACCCCTGGCACCCCGTTACAATGACGCCACATGGAGCCCACTAATCAGATGAGGTGCAGGTAGGAGGTTCACAGAGCTGTGGTCCCGTGGCACGTAAGATATGTGTATATGTCTTACTTATGTGCAGTAAGTTTTACTTGTTCTCACTTTCCCAATATCATCCAGTCTCAGATGAGTAAACAGCAGGGCTCCAGAGCCGCAGCTTCTTTAGTAGTCAGCCTGTAGCTCCGAGTTCTGCGCTGCGTGTTGGGGGATATTGATTACAGGAATCGTTGGCGTGCGGCCCAGCAATAAATCCTTAGTCTGAAGCAGGTCAGATCACTTGGCTGTGGGATTAATTATAATCCAATCAGGCATATGCCTCCCTGATCATCATATACCATGGATACACTCTTATTGTTTGTCACACCTGCTTATAAGTACCTATCTGCCTCTTATACACATAAAAACACTAAATCCAACTAGATACAAGTGTTTTATGTTTGGCAGATGCGGTCCTGGCCCTGCTACACAGATAGCAGTGTACAATAAGTATTGATCATACGTTATGTGCACATTACAATTTAGGAGTAAGGATAAAATATCCCATAATAGATATACAACGTGCATGTCTATGCTCAGCGAGCCAGGAGAGAGAGTCTATGGAGGTTTTCAGCTCGTTCATACACTGCATTTTCCAAGGGAAGAGGTTCAGCACAAATCAACACATGAAATGTAATTGGAAATTGAAGTGCATATAGGAATTGTTGAGCCATACCCTTACTGTATCAAACCCTGATGTCTGATCTTAGCTATATAGGTCAGACAGACCAAAAAAGAGCCTCTATTGTTTTGATGCGGCTTTTGGCTTAAGTACATATTGTAGTCGCAGAGATTGAACTAAAAATTTTCAAGAACCGTATCTGACTGTATTCCACTTATACAAATGACAATATACAAGTAGCATTACCAACATACAGTATACAGCGTGATTATAAAAGATTCATCAGGTTTTGCATTTATATTACTGCAACGATATAAATTTCACCCGTTTGTAATAATAACATATAGAAAGGTCACATCTCAGACTTGGTAACTCGTGCGTGCGGTCTGGCTTGTGGTTCACTAGATGGTGGAGCTGCATCACATCCCAAAATGACAGCTATGCTACATAAAGCGTTTTGTGTTTTAGAGCAGGGCTGGGCAGAGTGCGACCCGCGGACTCATACAGTATAGGAGGCTATGTGGGGGCTCGTAAAGTACATATGACGCTATAGGAGGGCTTGTGCTGTATTTAGGAGGCGATGTGGGGGCTTATAATGTATAAAGGAGGCTATGTGGGGGCTCATATAGTATATAGGAGCCTATGTGGGGGCTCATATAGTATATAGGAGCCTATGTGGGGGCTCATACTGCATATAGGAGGCTATGTGGGGCTTATAATGTATATAGGAAGCTATATGGGACTCAATCTATATATATAATTGCCTTATTCTGTCTGTCTGTCTGTCTGTCTGTCTTGCTCCAAAATTGTGTCCTTACGGTGACAAAGAGCGGATTGGCCGCTTGCCTCGCCTCGGCTCCGCCCCCCCGCACGGATTGGCCGTTCGCCTCGGCTCCGCCCCCCCCACCGGATTGGCCGCACGCCCAGGCTCCGCCCCCAGACGGATTGGACTCTCGCCCCGGCCCCCTGCACGCATTGGCAACTCGGCCACGCCCCGCTCCCCTCACGCATTGCACGCTCGCTCTGGCCGCGCCCCCCGCACGCATTCCACGAACCGATACGGAGACCCGACTCCCAGGTGAGAACAGACACACACACACACACACACATCAGATCACACTCACTCTCACACACACACCTCACACACACACATCAAATCGCATCCACACACTCACAACATCCCGTGATATCGCTTGCTTCTCGGCGGCGATACTGTGCAGTGACCTTCCAGGCCGGAAGCATGTGGTATCTCCGGATGTTGATTGTGTGAGCGCGTATGTGCGATATCGTCAGTGTGTGTGTGTGTGTGTGTGTGTATGCGATCGGATGTGTGTGAGTGTGTTCTGATGTGTGAGTGTGTGTGTGTGAGTGTATGCGATCGGATCTGTGAGTGTCGGCAGAGGAGCACGGCGTGCAGCACAGCTGCTGGGACCGCCCACCGGTGGGCACAGGGAGAAGTGGGGTGTGGGTGTGAGTGTATGCGATCAGATGTGTGCGTGTATACTGTCTGATGTGTGACTGTGGAGCACGATGGGGGGTGCACAGCATGGGGGATGGTGCACGATGGGGAGCGCGCAGCATGGGGGATGGAGCACGATGGGGAGTGCACAGCATGGGGGATGGAGCACGATGGTGAGTGCGCAGCATGGGGGATGGAGCACGATGGGGAGTGCGCAGCATGGGGGATGGAGCACGTTTGGGAGTGCGCAGCATGGGGGATGGAGCACGATGGGGAATGCGCAGCATGGGGGATGGAGCACAATGGGGAGTGCGCAGCATGGGGGATGGAGCACGATGGGGGGTGCGCAGCATGGGGGATGGAGCACGATGGGGGGTGCGCAGCATGGGGGATGTAGCACGTTTGGGAGTGCGCAGCATGGGGGATGGAGCACGTTTGGGAGTGCGCAGCATGGGGGATGGAGCACGATGGGGAGTACGCAGCATGGGGGATGGACCACAATGGGGAGTGGGGATGGAGCACGATGGGGGGTGCGCAGCATGGGGGATGGAGCACGATGGGGGTGCGCAGCATGGGGGATGGAGCACGATGGGGGGTGCACACCTCCCCCCAAAACACACACACACACTGCCACACACGCACTGCACAACACACCACACACACACTGGGAACCACAAACACCGCCCTACACAGACACCCACACACACAGACAATGCCGCACACACACAACACCCAACACACAAACACCGCGGCACACACAAATATACGCACATACCACACAACACACACATTGCACAAAACATACCTCCCCCAAAACACACACACACCCCACACCCACACAAACCGCGCAACACACACACACAACGCTACAGACACACAGCGCTCCACAAATAACGCAACACACAAACACCGCTCTCACCCCCCGCCACACCCAGACAACACCCAGAACATTTACAGCCCCTACACAAACACTTGGTAGCTATACACAACAACATCTATATATAACAAAAATCATACATTAACTATACAATACGTAAATTCTAGAATACCCGATGCGTAGAATCGGGCCACCTTCTAGTATATATAAGACGCTATGTGGGGGCTCATAAGATATATAGGAGGCTATGTGGGGGCTCATATAGTATATAGGAGGCTGTATGGGGGCTCATACTATACATATGAGGCATTGTGAGGCTTATACTGTATATAGGAGGCTATTTGGGGGCTCATATAGTATATAGGAGGCTAGGTGAGGCTCTTAAGTGGGCTTTACATGCTGCAACATTGCTAGCCGATGCTAGCGATGGCGAGCGTGATAGCACCCGCCCCTATCGTTATGCCGATATGTGAAGATCGCTGCCGTAGCGAACATTATCGCTACGGCAGCGTCACACGTACTTACCTGCTCGGCGACGTCGCTGTGAATGGCAATCCGCCTCCTTCCTAAGGGGACGGTTCGCTCGGCGTCACAGTGACGTCACTAAGCGGCCGCCCAATCAAAGCGGAGGGGCGGCGATGAGCGGGACAAACATCCCGCCCACCTCCTTCCTTCCTCATTGCTGGAGTGTGGCAGGTAAGGAAGGTTCATCGTTCCTGCGGTGTCACACGTAGCGATGTGTGCTGCCGCAGGGACGAGGATCAACTTCGCCCAAGCGACAGCAGCGATAATTGGGAGAGGACCCCCATGTCAACGAGGAGCGATTTTGGACGTTTTTGCAACGATACAAAATCGCTCCTAGGAGTCACACACAACGAGATCGCTACAGCAGCCGAATGTGCGTCACAAAATCCGTGACCCCAACGAGATCGCGTGTAAAGCCATCCTTAGAGTATATTAGAAGTTATAATATAATATTAATGTTAATATTGAGGAGAATTAAATTCTGGCTAT
The DNA here is from genome assembly GCF_048569485.1 of Anomaloglossus baeobatrachus. Classification (NCBI taxonomy): domain Eukaryota; kingdom Metazoa; phylum Chordata; class Amphibia; order Anura; family Aromobatidae; genus Anomaloglossus; species Anomaloglossus baeobatrachus. The sequence goes on along the minus strand of NC_134359.1, from coordinate 99,871,426 downwards.
TGGTTCAGTCCTTCACACCAGTCATGGTCTCTTATGTGGCCCCCTCAGGAAAATGTATTGCCCAACTCTGTTTTAGAATATAAGAAGTGTAAATTAATCAGACGGTCCTCCAGGTCTCCTGATCTGAGAGTGTGTGACTTCTATCTTTTGTGGCTATGTCAAAGAAATGTTTTACTTGCTGCCTTTGCCAGCACCACTGGATGAGCACTGTGACGCATTACCACCGCTCTAATGACCATTGACGGGGACGTGCTGCAGCGTGTTTGGGTTGAACTGGATTACCGCATAGATATCTGAGAAAAGGAGGTCACAGGGAACATTTGTAAACATTATGTGCTAAGCTTGGAGAGTTTATGTTCCTTATCATGTGCCATTCACTATTGTGCATGTAATACATTTTGAAATATACTTCTTTGAAACCCGATTAACCTTTTATAATCACACTGTATATGAACATATACAAAATCTCTTTATATTATGTTTCACCATCAGGTTTTACAATGGCTTACACAATCCATCATCTCAAACAGCAGAGAAGCATTACTGTAGTATAAGGCTATGTGTCCACGGTAGAATGTACCTGCGGATTTTTCTGCATGAAAATCCGCGACTTTCGCGGCAAATCCGCACCCGCGGATTTGCCGCGGATTTGCCGCGGATTTTGATGCGGATTTCTTTTTTTTTTTTTTCCCATTCTATACCCAAAATCCGCACCAAAATCCGCAACAAATAATTGACATGCTGCAGATTATTCCGCATCAAAATCCGCGGCAAATCCACAGCGGAAAAATCCGCAGCATGGACACAGCATTTCCAAAATGACATTGAAATGGCTTGGAAGTGCCGCTGCTGCAGATTTTCGGGAAATCCGCTGTAAATCCGCGGCAAATCCGCGGCAAAATCCACGGTAAATCCGCAGCGTGGGCACATAGCCTAAGTGTTAGCCTAAGGAATGGGATTATGAACAACGTCAAAGTATGAAAAGAAACAAGCTTATTCTACATCTTCAGCAGATCTTACATGAATATATAAAGATGGCTGTCCTTGCCCTTGCGACGTCTGCTTCTGCCACCAGATGCCGCCATATTAATTCTGTGGGCAGCAATGGTGATTAAAGAGACATCGAAACCAGAAGCTCTGGAGAACGTCAGCTACTGAGACTAGGGTGGCTGGAATATTTAGTGCTGTCCAGTCTAGCAGTATGGTTGTGTGTGCTGTCCAGCTGCAGGAATCAGCTCCCTACTTTGGCCAATAGGACAGCACCCCGCCCTACTCAAACTCCCAGCTTATAGCTGGATGTTGCCAGTTATAGTTTTACTACCACTGGTACATGTCTCTCGTTTACCTGTTTAGTTTGTATGTGTAATTATGATCTCAACCCGATTCCTTATTATTCCTCTCTTTTTCAGTTGTTTCTTTTTTGCCCTCTTGATTCTGACCTAGTGACCTCACCATTTCTGCCATTCCGCTCTAATGGCCAGTGACGACTTTGAAGTCTCAACCTAGGAATCCTGATTAAGTTCCCATCCTTGTACATAGGTTAAATGGAGAAGGTCATGTCTCACCTGGAACCTAATAGTCGAAGTAGCCAGTACAAAGCTTGCCGATGGAGGCCCTAATAAGAACTGTCAGGTGACCAAAGACAGAGTCACATTATATACCTATTCTATAGGTAGAGTGACAATAAAAAGGAATATAGAAGCTAGGGTCTCTCTTCTCTAACTCATAAAGTGAAGTCTTGAGCTTTGGACCTATTTGTATGTTGTCCAAATGCTATAATAGAGTGTACGGGAAAGGACTGCTTTCGTGATACAATCCCTTTTTAATGTACCTATACGTATATTTAGTATTCATCAATCAGCTATAACATTAAAGGTGTTGGTCACTCTGTCTTTATTTTAACAAGTGTTAAGGAAATGATTTTGTGGCAGACTATGAGCCGCCATGGGACCCGTGAGTTGGGGGAAGTGTTGCTAGTGCCAACACAGGGTGCCCATCCTCACTCTTTGAACTGTATCGGCATTTGATACTGATGTGGTACTGATACTGTCCTTCCACCCCACAATTTATTATATGGTCCTCAGTGTCTGCCCCACCCCACAATTCATTATATGGCCCTCATAGCATTCTCCTCATGCAACAATTCATTATATGGTCCCGATATGTAAGATACAGTAATGAACATAACAAAAAAAGGGCCCTATGTAATATATATATATGTATGTACAGTACAGACCAAAAGTTTGGACACACCTCCTCATTCAAAGTGTTTTCTTTATTTTCATGACTGTAAAAATTGTAGATTCACATTGAAGGCATCAAAACTATGAATTAAAACATGTGAAATGAAATACTTAAAGTGTCAAACAACTGAAGATATGTCTTATATTCTAGGTTCTTCAAAGTAGCCACTGCTTTGCACACTCTTGGCATTCTCTTGATCAGCTTCAAGAGGTAGTCACCGGAAATGGTCTTCCAACAGTCTTGAAGGAGTTCCCAGAGATGCTTAGCACTTGTTGGCCCTTTTGCCTTCACTCTGCGGTCCAGCTCACCCTAAACCATCGCAATTAGGTTCGGGTCTGGTGTCTGTAGAGGCCAGGTCATCTGGCGTAGCACCCCATCACTCTCCTTCTTAATCAAATAGCCCTAATACAGCCTGGAGGTGTGTTTGGGGTCATTGTCCTGTTGAAAAATAAATGATGGTCCAACTAAACGCAAACCGAATGGAATAGCACACCGCTGCAAGATGCTGTGGTAGGCATGCTGGTTTTGTATGCCTTCAATTTTGAATAATTCCCCAACAGTGTCAGCAGCAAAGCACCGCCACACCATCACACCTCCTCCTCCATGCTTCACGGTGGGAACCAGCCATGTAGAGTCCATCCGTTCACCTTTTCTACAAAGACACGGTGGTTGGATCCAAAGATCTGAAATTTGGACTCAGCAGACCAAAGCACAGATTTCCACTGGTCTAATGTCCATTCCTTGTGTTCTTTAGCCCAAACAAGTCTCTTCTGCTTGTTGCCTGTCCTTAGCAGTGGTTTCCTAGCAGCTATTTTACCATGAAGGCTGCTGCACAAAGTCTCCTCTTAACAGTTGTTCTAGAGATGAGGTGTGTCCAAGCTTTTGGTCTGTACTGTATATATGTATAGCTTAACTGCTATAAGAGGAGGGTGGGCTCCATGCACAATTTCTTGCACAGGGGCCCTAAGCTGTGAGTATCTGTCCCTGCAATGAGTGCAATGCAAGGGGGAATCTAGGGGCTTCAATAGGGCTGAAAATTGTGACATATGCTATTATGTGAGCCAGCTGAATTTTTTTTTTTTTTTTGAGGGAGGGGGAAGGGAATAAAAAAAAATTAAATCTGCTATGGGGCCCCATGATTTCTATGTAGGCCCCTGTATGTAAGAATGACATATCCTCCTGTACTTGCTACTACAGCCTTCATCATACACTGCACAAGTCTCCAGTCTTCAAATCGCTACTGGCGAAGTAGCATGTGACCAGATCAGTCCATCAGCCTCCTCCAACTGGAAAAACAGCTTTCCATTGTGAAGTGTTTTTCAAATAGAAGGGGGCTGAAGTTCCTACAATAGCAGCCATTATGGATAGAAGAGCTGTATAGTCTGTGAGGAGGTTGGACTAGCACATGCAGGAAAATAACCTGAAATACCTATAGAACAGTAAGTGCTACAAAATTATGTAATGAGATATGAAAATAAACAAAGTTGCCAATCCCTTTAAATCCATGTACCTGATATAGTGTGGGTGACCCTATTTCTGCCATCACAGCTTAGAACAATCAAAGCAATTTACTTTGTGACATTTAAAGTTGTCCTGTGGTATCTGGTATGACATTTAGACCTGTAAACCATGAGATGAGCCTCCATGAATTAGACCTCCCACAGATACTCTATTGAGGTGGAGAATTTCTAGAACAAGTCTTCCTCTTGAACTCTGTCATGTTCCACAAACCATTCCTGAACAAGTGTTGCAGTTACCCTTCTGAGAAAGGACATGGCCATTATCGAATACCAGTGCCATGATTGCTTGTTCTTGGTCTGCAACAATGTTTGGGTAGGTGGCACGCGTCAAAGTAACATGAATGAATCAATAAAGGTGGCTTTCATTATGATAGATGCCCGACACTATTAAATGGCTGTGATGCGGCTGTTCCCGTAAACTGCCTTTAAAGCCCATTATACAAAAGACCACACATCACTTAATTTTCTTTATCCTTTTGAACTACTCATATTTTATAAATATTCATCCAGTAATTTGACTGTGAAAGAAGACAGACTGGGATGCAATATGGGCTCAACATTCTTCCTAGCTGCAGACTCTTGGTGCGGGCATCCATATGCACCCAAAGGCTGCAGTAGATTAAACAGCAAGGTTTTTGGGAATGCCCCCCTGTCTTAAGTCTCAACAGGGATTTCAGTGATGCCTCTCATCACACTGTGTGCAGTAGTTTACCTGCAATATTTGTTTTAGCTACAAAAGCTTATCATTGCTAGTCGAGTACGCCCCCAGCAATGATTAGCGCTTCACTGTTTATAGACAATGTACATACAGAGCTTACGGTGGCTGGGGTGATTTCTCAGCTTTGCTTCTACTGCTTTACTAAATCTAAAAACTGTGATTGTGCACCCAGTAAACTAAGTGATACATCATTAGAATCAAAGTATCTGGCCCTAAATTATGCTGCTCTCAGATGAGTTAGCAAAAACCTGATGACAGATTCCCTGTAACCCTTGCAGCATGCTATCTTCAGATTAGATATCAAAAACCTGCTGACAGATTCCCTTTAACAAATAAGCTGCCTTGAAATGTGCTTGCAAGCAAAGAAAGAGACATGTAGTGAGTCTGAGTGCTGCTGCACAGTGAGTCCTGTTGTTACGGGGGGACTGGCAGATCAGGATAAGGTAGTGTATTCCCAATCGCCAGTCGGGGTCCACCGTTCTCCAGATGGAAAAGGAGCTGCTGGCAAACCAAAGGTTAGGCAGAGAATACAGAGCTGGATGGCTCTGACAAAAACCCAGGAAACCGGTCACGTGTGTAGGGACGCGTCAGAGCGGACAACAACCCAGTTAGCGTTTTGGTGCACCTGGCGCTACACCAACCACGTGTGCAGGGAGACGCCAGGCCGGGTGGTGACCAGGTACGTTGACCGTAAGAACGCCGCGAAAGCGCCCTGTCGCCCACATGTGTAGGACACGTGAGGCCGAGCGGTCCTCCGATTAGCGTTTCTGGTCACCTCTCGACTGGCCACGTGTGTGAAGGACACGTCAAGCCAGGTGGACACACCAGTAGCGTTGACTGGGAAGCCGATACGAGGGGAACAGGGTACACCCACCCAGCCCAGGAACTCCTTGTTAATGCCACAGGAGTCCTGGGGTACGCTGTCCTTGTGCGTAGGGGACACAACCGGACAGAAGGCGCCGCAGCCCAGTTAACTCCACTGGGCTGCACAAGCAGGACTGGACGGTAGGAGGTGGAATCCCGGCGCCTGACCCTAACGTGCTGAGCCACGGGTGTCTTGACGTGACAAGCACCGGACACTTAACCCTACCTACTGCTTCCAAACAAAGGATGATGCCGCAATGGGCTCTATGCCTGGAGGTGTGCTCACAACAAGCATATGAGAAGACTGCGCACCTCCATGTTGTCTCCAGCCCCTTTTATAACCTGGGTCCGCCCCAAACCCAGGGTGGACCACAATGGCACCTCCAGGGTCCAATAGCGGAGTGCCATGTCATCAGCGACATTACCAGCGGCCTATCCTGAACCGCCACGTCACTGATGACCTCATGGCTGCCACGCCCCAAACACCTCACCAGTCATCGTCTGACGACCAATGGTGAGGTGCCGTGTCATAGGGGCCGGCCTCCGCGAGCCAGTCCGGAGTGGCCACATCATCAGGACACCTGATGTGTGTCGGCCTATCAGTGCCTGTCACCTCACGGACATGCCCAGTGAGGTCCTTACCGGACCTAACCACTGATGCACTAGGTGCCTGAGCATGCTCAGTAGCCTGAATAACAGTCTCAGAAATCAGACTATCTGCCTGAGCAGGCTCAGTAGGCACAACACAGGACTTAGACATGGCACGATGTCCAAGTACCTCTGCAAAGAAGCTTTTCGCACTAAGTGTAGGAGCATGCGCTGTAGCCTGAACCGAGGACTTGGCCTCAGAAATGGCACTATCAGGCTGAGCATGCTCACTAGGCGAAATACTGGACTTAGGCTCTGGCTGGGGTAAATCGGCGCGCGCATGCGCACTAGCCGCCTCTCCACACCTAGACATGGAGGAGGAAGCAGCCAGCTGGACGACCCGAGGCACGGCCAAAAACGGCAGCCGGCGCCTGGGCGCGACAGGAACCGCAGCAGGCCGCTTGTGGCTATGGCGGCGCCGATTGGTAACACCTGTGATGATAGTTATTGTGTGACTGACAGGGAATCCTGTGCGATGTTAAGAGATTTTTAGAATAATTACTGGTGTGGGCAGCAGATGTGCCAGCCCTCTATGTAGTGACCAGTAGATGGCAAGAAAGTGGTTTTTCTACGTCCTTCTGGGATAATATTCTCCCATATTTGCCAACAGTCCAAGTTCTGCTGGGAAAGTCCTCTGAATTGGTCCTACAGGGACAAGACTTGGTAAACACACCCAAGGGTTGACAGTTTGGGTTGTTTCTAGGGCCGTACTTATATTTCTATAATTTTGTTAGTACTGAAGTCAAGCAGAGTGACTGACTGGACTGAGTGTGTGAAAAAGAAATAAAGTGTGCAATTGGTTAGCAAGTTTAAGTGAACTGAACTCTATGGAAGGATAACTGTATTTACACCTTGATAACCAAAAATTGTAAGCTACAAGTACATAAATCTGTGTTAAAATGATACCATTATTGTAACCAGAGATCCCCCTGCAGAGAGTGATGTTTCCATGAGACAATACCCTTGTATAATAATGACTAAGGCTGAGTTCACATGTCCTATAATCATCCGTTAGAACAGATCCTGCAGAGATCCTTTGGCAAAATGAGTGTTGGATCCATTTTTTTTAACAAGTGAATCTATGGAGGCCGGATTCATTAATGGATTGCTATTTATCTTCCATTTGATACTGGTCCTGTAAGAAAAAATGGATCCATTACAAATACAACAAGAACGGATGATTAAATAGCAATCCATTAACGGATCTGTTCTCCATAGACTCTAGTGTTAAAAAAAAAACGGAACCAGCAGACATCAGTTATTTAACAAACGAACAAAAAAGTTATGTCTGCACAACTTTTTTCCAATGGATCTCTGCAGTATCCATTATAGCAGATTATTACAGGACATGTGAACTCAGCCTAAAGGCCCCGTTACACGCAACGACATCGCTAACGAGATGTCGCTGGGGTCACGGAATTCATGATGCACATTCGGCCTCGTTAGCGACGTCGTTGCTTGTGCCGCGTACGAACGACCACTAACAATGCAAAATACTCACCAAATCGTTGATTGTTGACATGTCGTCCATTTCCCAAATATCGTTGCTGTTGTTCCTGAGGCAGCACACATCGCTACGTGTGACACCCGAGGAACGCCGAACAACACTGTACCTGCGTCCTCCGGCAACGAGGTTGGGATGACATTCATTCGGCTGCTCTTTGCTTTTCCGCTTCGATTGGACGCCTGCCGTGTGACGTCGCTGTGACGCTGCACAAACCGTCCCCCTTAGAAAAGAGGTTGTTCGCCGACCACAGCGACGTCGCTAGGAAGATAAGTATGTGTGACGGGGACTAAGGATATTGTGCGCCACGGGCACCGATTTGCCCGTGACGCACAAAATACGGGGGCGGGTGCTTTCACGAGCTGCATGTAAAGTGCCCTTTATGCTGCGTGTCCATGATCAGGGTTCACAGCGGTTTGGACGCAGCATGTTTCAGTACAAGCACAGTGGATGGAATTTATAAAAATCTCATGCCCACTGTGCCCGCAGCGTAAACTGACCTGCGGTGCGGCTATCCGAGCCCGCAGCATTTCAATTCTTTGCTGTAGAGATGCAAGTGTTCTCCGCAGGCAGAACACAGCGAGAGACCGCAACTGCCTAAACACAGATTGTTGGCACGAGCAGCTGCCGTCCTGCGGAGGAGAATCGCGGTCCTGCAGGTCAGGACCCACCGTATACAGGTCCTGATCGTGTGCACATATCCTTACTGAATCGCTGTCAGTGGGGTGATTTTGTCATCCATTGTGATTTTTAACTCCGCAGCTATTAATCTTTTACACAGCCATTTACAGTTTCCCATCTTAGAGAACTGTAATTTATCCTTAAATATTGGATTCCATTCTAATGTTCCATATGGCATCTTAGTTTTTTTTTTTTTTCTTGCGCTGTACCAAATTTGCAGTCAAATCACAGGATAGTGCGATACTTTTTTCACACCAAATACTTCTGAGGACAAAAAGGCAGACCTGCACTTACTCATTGAGTCACATACAGTACAGACCAAAGTTTGGACACACCTTCTTATTCAAAGAGTTTTCTTTATTTTCATGACTCTGAAAATTGTAGATTCACATTGAAGGCAACAAAAATAAGAATTAACACATGTGGAATGAAATACTTAACAAAAAAGTGTGAAAGAGAAGAGAATGCCAAGAGTGTGCAAAGCAGTAATCAAAGCAAAAGGTGGCTACTTTGAAGAACCTAGAATATAAGACATATTTTCAGTTGTTTCACACTTTTTTGTTAAGTATTTCATTCCACATGTGTTAATTCATAGTTTTGATGCCTTCGATGTGAATCTACAATTTTCAGAGTCATGAAAATAAAGAAAACCCTTTGAATGAGAAGGTGTGTCCAAACCTTTGGTCTTTACTGTAAGTCCAAACGCAATTCCTTTTTTTTTTATCGGATTGCATTCATCCAATTTATACGCTCGTCTGTGTGAACCCTTGGTCTTACTAAGGCTCAGGGGCCTTATATTGTGAAATCAATTATTATTACCTGTTTACGTAGCTTCTGGTTTGTTTTTTATTATTATTCCTATGAGTTATATAACTTGAAAATTCATTTGTCTGAAACTAAAAAGTGAATTGCAAAGTGATTCGGTTTTATTTTGAGAAACTTATATTTTCAAGAGAAATAGATAAAAAAAAAATCAGCACCTTCCAACAGAATGAAGTGTAAACAGGTGCAAGCTGTTGTGACTGTATTATACAGATTATACAGAAATCAAAGAATAGAGCAAAAACACGGTATGCCCTGAGATCGATGTATGCATTGGATATGTGAAAAGTAAAGTGCCGTACTGCTGTGTAGTCAGTAGCAGTCTTGTGATCCTTCCCAGCTATACTCAGCTTCATGTGTTATTCCAGACGATGGTTTCTTTCCCTTTCTGACTTGCAGCCTCCGATGGAAGGTCACATTGACATCACTCAAGAGTCCATCTTAACAGGGCGCGCATGCACCGACGTCCACAGCCTCTTGATTTGTATCGCTGTGATGTTCCATCCAAAATTGAAGACCGTATGGTGAAACTATCGAATCAAATGGATTGGCACAGGCAGGATGACAAGACTGCTAAATGCTTACCTGGAACAGGGCGCAAAAAGTTAATAGGTTTAGTTATAAAAATGTTTAATTTCCAAACTTCAGTTCAGAAGACAAAATAAAATAAGCTCCAATGCATCTAAAATTTAAAAAAATTATATATTTTTGAAAAAAAATGTAGTTTCCATGATTATAGACTACAAACTGTGTAGTCTGATGCTACAGTCATCTCCCCATGTGTGATGCTGGTCGTTGATAACTAACAGACAATAAATCAGGTAACACACGGGGCTTCTTTGTTGTCTGTAATGTCTAATTACGACTAATTGCAAAGTTGCTTAATTTCTTCTTAAATTTAACCGCCTTTGGAACAATAAAATTGTATATATTCTTTACAGCTCGCTCCATGAGCTTTGTAATTGTAGTTATCATTATTTCTATAACTTTAAAGCATCACTTTCAAATGTTCTAATCTGTGATAGCCGCCGACTACTAGTAGACGTGGCACAATGAATACTGATTTTTAATTAGTGTCTATATACTCCCTATTGTATATGTGACTAGGTATTCCTAATATATAGACAGTATACCTAATGGCCTCTGCTCTGCTGATCCTAAGGATAGGCCATCAATATTAAAGTATTGGCCAACCTCTTTAAGGACGGCGTTACACGGGACGATATATCGTGCGATCGCATGAGTGATTGCACCCGCCCCCGTCGTTTGTGCGTCACGGGCAGTGTCAGTAACCCCCTGTCACACGTACTTACCTCCCGAACGACCTCGCTGTGGGCGGAGAACATGATCTTCCTGAAGGGGGAGGGACGTTCGGCATCACAGCAACGTCACGCAGCGGCCGCCCAATAGAAGTGGAGGGGCGGAGATGAGCGGGACGTAACATCCCGCCCACTTCCTTCCTTACCCATTGCCGGTGGGATGCAGGTAAGCTGTGTTCGTCGTTCCCGGGGTGTCACACGGAGCGATGTGTGCTGCTTCGGGAACGACGAACTACCGGCGCGCAGAAGGAGGAACAACTTTATGAAAATGAACGACGTGTCAACGAACAATGATAGGGTGAGTATTTTTGCTTGTTCAGTCATTCGTAGCTGTCACACGGTACAATATCTCTCACGATGCCGGATGTGCGTCAAGGAATCCATGACCCCCGACAACATATCGCCCGATATATCGTAGCGTGTGATGCCGCCCTAACACTTTTATATTGAAGAACTATCCTTTGGCCTGATTCAGATGTCTATAATAAGGGTGCTTTACACGCGACATTGCTAGCGATTGCTAGCGATGTCGAGCGCGATAGCACCCGCCCCCGTTGTTCGTGTGACATTTGGTGATCGCTGCCGTAGTTAACATTATTGCTACGGCAGCGTCACATGCACATACCTTGTCAGCGACATCGCTGTGACTGCCGAACAATCCTTCCCTCAAGGGGGAGGTGCATTCGGCGTCATAGTGACGTCACTGCAGCGTCACTAAGCGGCCGGCCAATAGAAGCGGAGGGGCAGACATGAGCAGGATGTAACATCCCGCCCACCTCCTTCCTTCCTAATTGCCGATGGATGCAGGTAAAGAGATGTTCGTCGTTCCTGCAGTGTCACACATAGCGATGTGTGCTGCCGCAGGAACGACGAACAACATCGTACTTTTGGCAGCAGCGATATTAAAGAAAGGTGCGACGTGTCAACTATCACCATTTTTGAACGATTTTGCGATCATTGATCGTCGCTCCTTGGTGTCACATGCTGCGATGTCGCTACCGAGCCGGATGTGCGTTACTAACGACGTGACCCTGATGATATATCGGTAGCGATGTCGCAGCGTGTAAAGCACCCTATAGATTGAACATGTTTCGATTATAGTCTATGGTTGTTTACATGTCTAAATTCTTTTGTGTATCGAGAACTTAGAGAACAACACACAATTTCCTAAATGTTAAGCTCATTGTGTAGTGCTATGTGATTTATATCCTAACATGAGTAAACTAACAGTATTTTAAGCTTATTTCATAAATTGAATTTATTGTAATGCACATAATGTAAATGAGATAAATGAAAAAGAACACTGATCAAAATTAGAGAACACTTTCAGATACCTGTAAATTATTGGTGTTAATCTGGCACCTGGTGCTAATTTCCTTAATTATCTGACAAACCCTTTTTAACTAGCAGCCTAATGTTCCAGTTTGCACTGACTTTGCAAAAATGGTGTGCCGTTCCAAAGTGACTAAAACCCTCCAGCAGTAGGTTGTCCAGATGAAGGCCAAAGGGTTGACCCTATCAGCCATAACAAGAGAAATTGGCCATTTCAAGTCCGTGATTTCAAGAATATTGCATCTTTACAATATTACAAACTCTTTTAAGTCCCCCAAGAAACTGGTTGCCCTCGAAAGACAATTGCAAGACAGGACAGGATAATGCGGAGAATCTCCATGGGTAATTGTTTCAACACTTCAGCTGGAATTGCTTGGCAGTTCAGCACTGAACAGGGTAAGGATCTGTCTTGTCATACAGTGTCACAATGTTTAAGAGCATTTGGACTGACAGCCCACTCTGCAGTGACCAAACCACAAAGAATCAAAAGGCTAGACTCCTCTTTGGTGAGGAGCATGTTGTGTGGACAGAGGAGAAGTGGTCCACAGTTCATTTTAGTGATGAAAGCACATTTTATTTATTTGGGTCTGATAGGAAACATTATGTTCGACAAACTGGGGAAAGACTGAACAGAAAAGTGTGTTAAAGGAACCAATAACCAGGATTTTCGTATATAACCTAAAGCCTAAGGCAGGCTTTGCACGCTGTGACATCGGTAACAATGTGTTACCGATGCTGCAGTGATAGTCCCGCCCCCGTCGCACGTGCAATATCTAGTGAAAGCTGCCGTAGCGATTATTATCGCTACGGCAGTTTCACACGCACATACCTGCCGTGCAACGTCCCTCTGGCCGGCGACCCTCCTCCTTTCTAAGGGGGCGGGTCGTGCGGCGTCACAGCGACGTCACACGGCAGGCGGCCAATTGAAGTGGAGGGGCGGAGATGAGCAGGATGTAAACATCCCGCCCACCTCCTTCCTTCTCATTGCAGCCGGCGGCAGGTAAGGTGAAGTTCCTCGCTCCTGCGGCTTCACACACAGCGATGTGTGCTGCCGCAGGAGCGAGGAACAACATCGCACCTGTTGCTGCACCGGCATTATGGAAATGTCGGAGGCTGCAGTGATGATACGATAACGACGCTTTTGCGCTCGTTCATCGTATCATCTAGGATTTACACACTACGACATCGCAAGTGACGCCGGATGTGCGTCGCTTTCGATTTGACCCCACCGACATCGCACCTGCGATGTCGTAGTGTGCAAAGCTGCCCTTAGCCTAAGCTATACTGGCACTATGAGGCTGATTCTCTACATACCTTTAGTTTTCAGCTCGGATGTTTAGGTTTTGAAATCCAAGAAAGTAAAGTTTATAAAATCAGCTTGAGTAACAGCAGCTGAGAATCAGATAATATCTGTTGGGGGTATTCAGAATTATCCCCTCCCCCTGTTAGAATTAACATAAGTATTATACAATTGATGTAACTTTTCACTTTTAGGACCTGTGGTGAGGTCATACCCATGTGACCAAAAGGGGTATCTTTCGTAGAACACTTTTCTAGTGGCATTGTGCACCCCTTGTTAAAAAAAAAACAAAACCCAAAAACCCTTCAAATGTTGATCAATGTACATTATTTCTGAAAAAAGCAAGTGATCATACATTGTTCTCTAATTTTGATCTCCAGTGAGTCTATGGGTCCATGAGAATCACACACATCAGCACATGGATGGCATCAGCATGATAGCCTTGTTCTGTCCATGATTAACATTCTCATTGAGCAATTTTTTTAGTTACTAGCTGTAGTACCCAGCATTGCCTGGGATAGTAACTAAGTGTCTGTCTCTTTCCCACTCTCCCTATCTATCTGCCTGTCTGTCTCCCTCTCTATCTGTCTTTCTGTCTCCCTCTCTGTCTCTCTGTGTCTGTCTCTAGCAGTCTCTCTTTTTCTGTCTGTGTCTCTGATTGTCTCTCCCCCCCTTTCGTTCTGTCTCTGTCTGTCTGTCTCCTTGTCTATCAGTCTTTGTTTCTCTCTGTCTCTGGCTCTCTGTCTCTCCCTGTCTTTCTCTGTTTTTCTGTCTCTTTCTCTCCATATCTGCCTCTATGTCTCTTTCTCTGTTTCTTTCTTTTCCTCTGTCTCTTTGTCTTTGTTTGTCTGTCTCTCTTTGTATCAGTCTCTCTATCGAAATCGTATTACCTCAGACATATGCTGCCTTACACTAAGAATGTCCTTCATTGCCTATAGCAACCAATCAGAGCTCCTATTAATGACCTGTAGCTCCCAGCTCCATAGACTTTAATGGAAGCAGGTTTTTTGGCGAATAAATGTAAAGCACGGGGTTAAATTTTCCCATCAAACATAGTCTATGACATTGCCGAGTCAAATGAGCTGTGTGTGCAAAAGTTTGTGATTGTAAATGCGACGGTGTGGATTCCTTTATCGGACATGCACGCTTTATCTATTAGATTTGTTTGAAAAAGGCTCACTATTAGCCGAAACATGTAATTTATGCCTGTATGTTTATATGGAATAAATTCTTATAAATCCTTTGTTCCAATTTTTCACATTAATGAAATAGGAGATGACAGTTCCTGCTGATAAGATTCTATGTAAATAGAGGGCGGAGCTCTGACTAACTCCTCCCTCACATTCAAATTTGAATCTCAGTAATATAACATTCTGTCTTCACAGAATACATATTTTACCAGTGAATTGAAAATTTTGCAAAAGTGTTCAGTCCTGTTGGAAAAAGAAGCATATTTATCTGATTAGATGTATTACAAAGTTGCTTATTTTCATGTGTACTATTGATTTATGAGATAAAAATTAAAACGATGGTTACGCTTTAAGCCTCAGAAATGTCTTTCCAAGCTGATATTTCATTAGCTTTCTTTATCATTTATTTAGTTTCCTATTATGATTACAGAAAGTGCCAAAACCCAACACATTAAGTTCACACATTAAAAAAATTGTTGTGAAACCAGCTTAAAAATTCAAACTTCTAACAACTCGTTTGTCATCCTCATATCGAACGTAGGAGCATGGTTTCACTATGAATTGTGTATTGGGGCCATGGGAAGAAGAGCAATCTCTTTTTCAAATTTGTGCAACTACCACCCCTCCACTCCCTTCCACCCCCCACCACACCCCATTGAGGTGTGTGATGCAGCCACCTTAATTGGAATGGTTAGTACAAACATGAAATAGGTGCGTGTGTTGACACTTTTTTGTCTCTTTGTAATTAGGCTGTTCTTGACTTCAAAGCAATGGTAGTGTCTCATGGCCAATGTTTCAGGCTTTCTGGAGCCTGAATATTGGGTTTTTAGTGACAGGTGTAGGTTCTATAGATATGGGAGACATATTTTCAGCTTTATGGTGCTGTCCCAAACACAACATATTCACTTTCATTGCTGTGCATCCTTCCCATTAGGCTTGAATTATTATTGGCCAGATAGATGAAGTTATATATGCCATGCCTTATATGTAAACAATGCTAAAATTGTGATAGGAAATATGGTGTTAATGTTTTCCACTGGAGGCCTTCAGGAGGGCAGACATCCTTAAGATTGGGGATCCCAACATTTTTTGTAATTGAACCCACATCTTAATTAATGGCCTGTAAGGTCACCAGATTAGGTAGGCATTAGTGACTGGTATCTGATAAAAGCAGGTTCTGGCCTAGGCCCTTTTAACAATGCTGAGAGATACATAGTGCTGTAAGGATAATATCATTTTATAAAGAGAGTGCACCCCTTCACAAGATCTGTGCCATTCCTATGATAAACAGGTCTCATAACTTCTTTTGTTTATCCCTTTTATTTTTTTTATGTGACTGTGCATACTGCATTGACTTGTACTCTTTGTATTATCTTGTATATTTTTTATAAACACTGCCTAATTGTTGAATTAAATATATAAAATCTAATAGCTTTGTTCCTCTTGCTCTATAAGCTGCACCCCTGAAGCCTTGTGAGGCCTAACGTGATCAGTAATGGGCTTCCAATCTGTATGTAATAGATGATTGATGGTGGCAATCAATTTTTCTTTCCTTATTGCAGCGCTTGGAGTGACCATTTCCAAGTATACATGTGTTGGATTCTTCCTGCACGTTTGCTGGTCAAGGGTGGAATTGGATGTGCATATACTATACGTTCACTGTGAAAGTGCCCAAATAGTAGTTATAGTAGCCATTGCCTCACCCGCCAATCGTTAGTCCATTGTGTGTTTTGTGACCATTGTTGGCAGCAGTGGGACATCTTCCTGATTTTCCTGACATCCTCTAGTGGGTAAAGGCTGTATGGACATTCTGGGGTTGTTTAGATACACCTGTCCATACTGATAGGTCTATGGACACAATAAATTATTAAATTGCTAGCAATAAGCAAATTGTCCCTCCAGGGAGGAAGGAGACAAACTCTAGCGCCACCTATTGGAAGTAGCAATCCTAATAGTCAAAAGTGGCTTTTTAAACAAGCCTTTTCATAAGACTTAAGATTTATACCAGATCAGAATCCCAATTTGCCGACACGGTGTTTCGGGTTGATTGCTTATTGCCAGATCAGATACCCATACTTTACACGGACGAGGGGCAAACAGTATCTTCTATCAAAATTATATGAGGGTTACACAATAGTAATAATGATCAATCAAAATGTAAAATAATAGTATATTCAGTTGAGTAGATCACATCATTGTGTTACCATGACATAATTTTGAAAATATTCTTGTTTTTAGTTATAAATTGAGCTAAAGGGGTATTCCTATCTCCAAGAACCTATACCAATATGTAGTAGGTGTAATAATATTAGAAAACAGCTCCATTTAAGAATGTAGTATAGTTCTCCTTGTATAGCCATGTCTCTTACCTTACGTGCAGGTCATTGCAGCTTATGTATCCATGGTTGTGAGTCCACAAGCAACTAACTAGCTGTCACTATATGAGTGGACGTAACCATGGATACCTAAGCTGTAATGCCCTGCACATGAGGTAAGAGACGTGGCTATATCAGGAGAACTATACTACATTTCTAATTAAAGTTATTTGGTAATATAATTATTATTATTATTTTATTTTATTTTCCCTACTACATATTGGGATAGGATCTTGGTGATGGGAATACCCCTTTAATGGTTGATATATCTCCAGCTGGGAGGAGTTCTCCACGAGTTCTCTACTAATGAACTACATTGCTTGTGAGCTATTTGTATTGTAAAAATATTTCCAATGATCTGTTGCAGTAACAAACAAGATGCAGCTCATCAGTCTCAATCCACTAACATGTCCGTTACTTCCTGACAGCCTTCTCCGTGTGAATGGTGCCGGTGTGAACCCAGCAACGAAGTCCACTGTGTTGTAGCAGATTGTGCTGTACCAGAATGCGTAAATCCTGTATATGAACCCGAGCAGTGCTGCCCTGTCTGCAAAAATGGTGAGTGTCTTTTAAAAAAAAAAAAAGTAGCATGGTCGACACTATCCCTCGAGTTAGTCAGTCTTTTCATAAATATACATGGCACTAAGGAACGACAGCCAAAAATCAATAACACAGCAAAATCCAATATACCACACGAAAAAAGCAAACAATAGGCATCAGACAATGATGGCATCCTAAATCTCTCCCTGCTGCTTTGTTTTTGGCACATGTATCTAGTTTTTGACTTAATAAAAGAATATAAACACCATTGGTGAGTGGTGTCAACTTTTTTGCTTTTTTTGGTATGGCAAAAGTTTTGAGTGTAAAGCTGTATAGCATAAACTATCATTTGCAACACATTTTTAAGCAGATGGGGGTCCATTTCTTGACGTGTCAAGGTTAAATTAAGGCCTGAGGCACATATTTTGCTATATTTTGGAGAACTAATGCTTAAGTGAAGTTCCCACCATTAGTTTTGGGTGAATTTTTGATGCTGCGTATTTTTGCTGCACAAAAAAAAACAGCGTCTTACAGTTCAAACAACCTGTATGACCCCCATGATGCCTGAATCTTTCAGTGTTTAAATTAGTTTTCAATTTCCAAAAAAGTGGTCCGCAACCGATTGAATGTCTATAAAAATCAAACCCGGATAGTACTCACACTCTATTGGCAGCTCTTGCCTGCTGCTTCACTCTCTATGTATTGGCTGTTGCGATGACATTATGTCTACAGTGCAATAAACGCTGCAGTCAATCACTGAGCTCCAGGGCTCATGGTATCAACATCAACAGAGCCGCTGAGCTCAGTGATTTGGCTGCAGCGGTTATATGCCTTGTAGTAGTGATGTCATTGCTGCAGCCAAAACACTGAGACCAGAGCAGAGAATGGACTGTTATTTGAGGGTTTTTTTTTACTAGTAGCCAATTATTGTGACTACTTCTTTAAAAGTGGAAAACCCCTTTAAAGGGAACTTGTCACCAGATTTGGTGACTATAAGCTGTGGCCACCAACACTGAGCTTTTATATACAGCATTCTAACATACTGTATATAAGAGCCCAGGCTGCTGTGTAGAACATAAAATCATTTTATAATACTCACCTAACTGGTCAGTTTGGTGCAGAATGGTCAGATGGGCGTCTCCGTTCTCCCGGTGCGGCACCTCTTCTTTCAGCCATCTTTGTCCTCCTTCTTCTGAAGCCTGTGTGCATGACGCATACTACGTCATTCATACAGGCCGGAATTGAGGTCCGACACAGGCGCACTTTGATCTGCCCTGAGCAGGGCAGATCAAAGTATTGTACTGTGCCTGCGCAGGACCTCAATGCCATCGCGTGTGCATGACGTAGGACGTGTTATGTACCCAGGCTTCAGAAGAAGGAAGACAAAGATGGCCGAAAGAGGAGGCGCCACACCCGGAGAACCGATACACCCATCTGACCATTCTGCACCGAACCGACCGTTTAGGTGAGTATTATAAAGTCATTTTTATGTAATACACAGCAGCCTGGGCTCTTATATGCTGTCAATAAAAGCCCATTGGTGGTTGCCGCAGCTTATAGTCACCAAATCTGGTGACAGGTTCCCTTTAAAGAGATTATCCAGAACTATATAATTTTTTTTTACTATGAGCCTAAAAACCAACAGGCAGGTAGTTGCTAATTACCTGACTGTTCTAACAATCAGTGATCTCCCCTGCCAGACATTCAGTTGCTTCACATCAACAGAGCAGCTCTTCATCTTCCAGAGTGATCTTTTGATGGGGCTTGATTGCCAGTCTCATGTTCATTGACATCCAGCTCCCCGCAGTTAGGCAACAGGGAGCAAACTGTAAATCAACATGACATCGGTAATCTTGACTCGTCAACAGAGCAGAGCTTGGAGCTACTGATCTCTCGACATGACGTCAGCGAAAGAATCGCCAGCAAGGGCAGTCTGTGACTGCTCTGTCAGCAGAGTTTGGCGCCGGGCAGAACGGGTAGGTAGGTAGTTAGCAACTAGCTGCCTGATAGTTCTTAGGCCCTTAGTAAAAACAAAGAATCCTGAATAACCCCTTTTAAGGTCCATATCATAGATATATTCATTCATCTCTCTCATTCTATGAACACAATATAAACTATTGTAATAAAAAGATACAGAGGAATTATTTTAAGTCATTTTCAAGTAATTTTTATTAGGATTTGAAGGTTAGTTTGAACAACACAAACAATTTGTGATGAAAGTGGCTATTAAACCGCCACACACTAATTGAAAATAATGCTTTATTACTTATTTTAATAATCAGTAGAGCTCTTCACGCTGAAAAAAACACCATAATGACAAAATGTGAAAATTTTCTCTTTGTTAAATGGGATCTGACCCATCAGTGTAAGTTATACAGAGACGTAGCAATTGTACAGAACAGGCTGTGAAGTGTTATTCTTCTATGTGAATAGCCGTGTATCATCAGCATGAGGCTTCAGGATTGCAGGGGCCTAGAATTCCTTATTTTCATTGCAGCGTAGATTGGATTGAATTGTATTGCAATATACATCGTGAAGAGGTAATTACAGGAAAAATGTAATACATTCTAACAGATCTATACATAGTATCCAGAGACGACACTGATAAACAAGATTAATGGATCTAGCTGAGATGGTCCAAGAAGCTTTTATACCACAGACTTCATATTAAGTTGTTTATTCTCAAGTCACCATAGTTCTCTAAAAGTGATAGCCTTATATATTACCACTAGGAATTGTTATTACAGACAGTTTGCAGGAGCCTTCAAAATTAAAGTAACATTTTAGGAAAAACTATTATCACTAGTTTCGCCTTGTGCAAGATGTATGGGGTCAGTTCATGACACAGACTCGTAGAACACAAGAAAGAAAGACAATCCTTTTATAAGACATCGACCTCTAAGGTCCTTTGTTAGCTGTAACCATCTAAGAACTTTTACTAGGCATAATGGCAAAAGTTGTTGATATAAATCCAACTATAGCCAGTGCTGTGTCGATATTGATGCCTATTTTCCCCTGCAACCCCAAACGATTTATAACATTGAAGAGTATTATGATTTCTTCAGGGGTATTCACACATCACAAATTTGGTTATGGCAAGTCTGACTTAAATTTACAAGTAGATTTGTGGCCGAAATCTAAGGATGACAGTAGGTTTGGGACACCTAAACATTACATCTTCAGGAGCTTTTATGATATCCCATTCTATATTAATAGGCAATGTTTCCCTGTTGAAGCTATAACAGCTTCCATTCTTTTGGGAAGGCTTTCGGATTATCTGTGGAAACGTTTGGCCTTTCATCCTGGAGAGCATTTGTGAGGTTAGACATTGATGTTGATTGAGAGGGTCGAGCTTTAAAGGGAACCTGTCACCAGATTTGGCAACTATAAGCTGCAGCCACCACCACTGAGCTCTTATATACAGCATCCCAGAATACTGTATATAAGAGTCCAGGCCGCTGTGTAGAACGTAAAAAACACCACCTTTATAATACTCAGATAAGGGGCAGTGAGTTTTGCTGTTCTCCGGTCCGGTGTCTCCTCCCTGCAACAATTACCGCCCTCCTTCTTCTGAGGCCTGTGTGCATGATGTCTCCTATGTCATGCACACTAGCCGACATTGAGGTCCTATGCAGGTGCACTTTGATCTGCCCTGCTCAGGACAGATCAAACTGTTGTAGTATGCATGCGATCTTTAACCTTTCCTCGCAACTGCACATTACAGTACTCTGATCTGCCCTCAATAGGGCAGATCAAAGTGTGCCTGCGCAGGACTGCAATGTCTACATGTGTGGATGTAGCGCCCTGGACTATCCAGGTTGTCACAGATAACACACAAATACCCCCACCCCCATTAGACAGTAACATTAGCCAAACATAAAATCCTTGTTGCCTCCCTCAAGGGTCTGATGTCCACACCAGGTTGGGCGGAGCCAAGCGGTTGGCCCCACCCACCGAGGAGTTCACAGGCCTGGAGGTGGGAAAAGTGACAGTTGAGTGTTGGAGTTTGAAGAGTGAGGAGTAAACACTTGGGTGTCTGGGTTTGTGGCCCAGGCACTGACAGCAAGGTTGGCAGACGGTGGTGGCCGTCTGCAGGAGTGGTGAAGCAATGCGGAAACGTTGGCCCGCCGGTACCGACCGGGGAGCGAAGTAAAGCCAGCACACACATCGGACCCCGACCAGGCTTGGAGCCGCCGACAATAGTCAAATCCGAGTTTGACCCAAACCCCAGGGGTTTCCTAACAATCAAAGACCCGATAGAAGGCAACAGCCCACACCGTGAGGGTATACAGCTACCGCCTAAGGCTAGAGACCCAAGGGCCAGCGCCTGCGGGCAAACTGGCTCCTCCGGTATCCATACACCGGGGAGCGGACTACCGTTGGGGATCCATAGTAGTCAAACAAGTACATCAAGGTGCAGGGAAAGACAGCCGCCATCACCTGTCCGGGGAGAGACACTGCAGCCGGCTGCGGGACCCGTCCATCCAGCCGTTTAGTTTACCGAGGACTTTGTGCATCTCTTACTGAGTGAGTACACCCGTGCCATCCAGCACCGCGCCTCTCTGTCCCTGAAACCCTGCACCTCACCGACCCTGCCTCCCCGTCACTCCACCGGGCCCCAGGACCACCGACCCCCACCCACGGAGGGGGAAAACAACATCCCAGCTGCTCCCTACCATCGCTCCCGGGATCCCCGTCACCAGCAGCGGTGGTGCCCATCTTCACCACAACCCGTGGGTGGCGTCACGGACTAAATCCCCCAAACTAACCACCCCTTTCACTCACGGGCGAGGAGTGCCGCTCGAGTCCCTGGATCCGGCCCACTGCTCGAGCCACCGAGCAGCCGCAGCAGCGCCGGACCCGAGCGTTGGCGAGCGACCAGCAGCGGCGGCGCTCTCCCCGCCCGTGACATGGATGACGTAGGACACATCATCCACACTGGGCTGGGAAGAAGGAGATCGCAGCAGAGAGGAGGTGCCGGACTGGAGAGATGGGCCACCGGATCGGAGAGCAGCGACACCCATTGGACTCGACCTCCCCACTAGGTGAGTATTATAAAAGTGTTTTTTGCGTTAAGTGGTGGCCGCAGTTTATAGTCGCCAAAACTGGTGAAATGTTCCCTTTAAACCTTTGTTCTAGTTCATCCCATAGGTGTTTGATGTTGTTGACATCAGGCCTTGGACACAGCAGTTGTTCTGCCCCATCAAACTTGCCCAATAATGCTTTATGGACTTGGCTTTGTGCAGTCATACCAGAGTAGAAACTATTTCCACAAAGTTGGAAGAATCTAATTGTCTTAATTGTCTTTGTATGTTGAAGTGTAAAGATTTCCTTTCACTGGTACTGGGGTGGCTTTGGTTGACACCTGAAAAACAACTTCAACTCCTTTCTAAACCAAACTTTAAAGTTGGTACAATACAATCAGGTAATATTCTCCTCGACAAGCATAGAATCGTCCATTCAATGCTGATAGAGAAGTGTGATTTCTTACTCCACATAACACGTTTTTGCTGCTCAAGAGTCCAGTGGTGGCGGCTTAATACCACTTCATCTGACACTTGACATTGTGCTTGGTGATAAAATGCTTCTATGTTGCTGCTCAGCCGTGAAAACCCAAGTGATGAAGCTCCTGGCTCACAGTTTTTGTGCTGATGTTAATGTCAGAGAAGGTTCGGAGCTCTGTTGTCAGCAAAGCGTTGTCAACTTATATGCATAATGCACCTCAGCACTCGGTAACTACCGTTCTGCAACTTTAGGTGGTCTAAGTTTCTGTGATTTCTAAATGCTTCCATTTTTCAATAACACCATTCACAAATGATCTTGGAATACTTAGTAGTGAAAAAATATCAGAATCTGACTTGTTCCAACGGTAGCATCCTATTATAAGACCACGCTGATATCGGTGATCTCTTTACAATAACCCATAAATGTTTGTAAAGGCAGACTGCATGATAGACTGCATGATGGCAAGAAGGATTTTATATACTGTAGTAATGGGGTTGATTGAAAAACATGATTTTGAAAAGTGTCCCCCAATATGTGTTAATATAGTATATATTGGATGTTTAACCAAATGGCGTTAACATTTTGCTTCAGGATTTTTAAGCAAAAAAATGGTTGGCATTGGTTGACAATATAGGGGAGGTACAAATCTTTCTGCTACGTGTTATGCACTCTTGATTTTGATTTTCAAATATTATGCGGAAATAAAATATTGACAAAACTATTGCTATAGATTCAGAGCATTGTTTGAGTGGGGTAGGTTTTGACAACTGACAAACTATGGGGCATCAGTAGCTAAAAGGAGAAGCCTAGATGACTACTATGACATACGGTAATTGAATCTAATGAGTTAAAGTTTCCAAAAACATGATTGATTATATAATTATGTATATACATTGTCTTATTTTCCTGTAATAAGACATCTTCTCTGCCTAAAAAAAAAGAAGCTTGTAGCTGAGAACGTCTGCTTGTGGAAACGATTAATTGACTCAAGCTCAATAAATGAAACCCAAACCGTTGACAGCTACTTTAATTTGCGATGTTGAAAACCCAATAGGCCATTTCTGAGAATTGACTGTATTGATAAAACATTTAAAAGGAAAATTTGGAATTAGCGTGACGTGAATGTAATTTGAGAAAGGACAATTACTAAAATCATACCTGGAGCAAGGACAAATTACTGCAGTGTGTAGACACTGTGTTCATCAATCTTTATTACTTTCTCTGTAAAATATTCATGCATTGAGTGTCATAGGGTCACTATGAATATTCTGTTCTGGCATCAGCAAATGGCAAAATATTTGAAGTCTACTAAATGAATTAATATAACAGAAATATGGACCACATATTGCTAGAGTATGCCAATTAATCAGATTATTTATTTTTAATCTGTAATGCATGTGAATATAAAAGGCAAAGTAACAATGAGCTAGTAAGATGAGAGGGTAAATTCATTCCCTAAATTTAGAATACGGTATATTTTTATATTGCCTAGATAATTATCGAGCCATATTCAGAAATCTAGGACATATAACTTAAAGGGGCTTTCCAGGCACAGAGATTACTATAACATTGTAAGGCCTATGAGAAAATAAGAAACGTCATAATTTACATGCTATTAAAATTCTGCTCTGTTCCAGACATGTACTTGTGATAATGCGACCTCCAGCTCCTTACTATTTGTTACAGTCAAGCACAGAGTAGAGAAATTATCTGTCTGTGCTTTGGATGAAATCCAGACTGTCAGTCTTACATGGCCCTGCATGCAGGAGTTAAGCGTCAGCCGGCAGCTCTCAAACCAGTAGGCTCTGAATAGTGATGTCATGGAGCATGGCCTGTGATCCCCAGCAAGATGTTTTCCAGCCCTAGTACAGCGGATGGAGTGCGGTCTTTTTCTTATCTCTCCCACTACTCCCCTACAGTATACTGAGCCTGTATGGTGCTTGTGTTAGCACCTATAATATTTTTGACTGTCCCGGGATAGCACATACTAGGTGAAGTGGGAAGAGTGTGGTGGAGGGAGATATGTGGGAGTGATTTATCCATCCTGAAACTGTATAGTAGTCTCAGGATAGTGCTTTGTATGTGGAGTTGGGGATAAGTACTTCAAGTGGCCCTGCACTGTAAGGTTATAGGTGGGTCGTGACAACAATGCAAAGGAAGATACGATCAACTGAACGTTGCATACATTGGCTGGCTTACATGAGCAGTGGCCACAGGGAGAAAATGTTATATTCTCACTGCAGCTGCTCATTTCCAGTCGTCAGGGCGTGCAATTGACTGTAATAGTCACCAATCACTATACAGTGAGTGCGGCTTTAATTACTCCCCTACACATTGATTGGCAGCCTGCTTTGTGGCTTATATGTGCAGTGGGTGTGTGCAGAACTGGCTGTTAATCAGTGTTCAAGGAAGTGATTACAGCTTGCTAAATATACAGTGGGGATTGTAACAGCTTCCTTCACCATTTTGATGGCTGAAAGTGAGAGATTGTAGGGAGAATATAGGCTATTTCCATTAAATTGTTGGAAATTCTCTTTAGAATAATGTGTATAAGTATTGCTCCCAGAATGAAGATTAAGCTTACTAATATTTCATGTCTGAATCTAGAACAAAGACTACATTCTGCTCCATCTGAATTCTCATCTCATTTTCATCTAAGACATTCATGGCACATCCTCAGCATATCTATACATGTCTCGTAGGTTCGGTTCCCACCTCTGGTACCTACATTTATTTGAGAACTCTATGGCCTCTGACCAGTGTTGGCAAGGGCCAGCAGTAACATTGACTCTGGGGGACCCATTGTTCAGCAACATGCAAATATTATATTAGCTTCTTTCACAGATTTATTTATTCTTCTATATAATAATGAACTAGGTTGTTTTGTTTTGAATGAACGATACTAATTTTGTCCGTACATAGTGAATTAAATGTACTGGTCCAACAACTGCTCATATTGGGGGATGAGGGCTGACTCCTGTACAGGGGCCCACCGGGGAATTCACCTGATCCCCTGCTAGCCAGTCTGAGACTGCTTCTGACAGTGGCCGCACTTGCACAGCTCTCTTCATTGACGTCTTTGTCAGTTTTGAAAATAGCCGATCAAATTGTGATTTTTGTGGATATGATATAAATGAGATGAGAACACCAGTTTTACATATACATGTACATGGGGGCACAATTTGTGCACACCGGATAGTTTACTCAACAAATCCTTTCGGAGATGGGGTGCCTCATGTTTATACTACTCCTTTAGTGCAGAATAAGATTAAACAAAGAAATTACTACTATTGCCATATAATTCAAGGTTGTTGTTTCTTTTTTTTCACCTGTACAGTATTTTAGCAATGTGACAGTCAGTGATGCTCAATTCTTAGATTTTTCAGATGACTTCTAAAAAAACAAGGCTACAACAATTTTACACATTTCTGCCTGCTAATACTGCACATTTTCAATACTACAGGTAAACCTATTGTCACACATGGAGTATGAGAAGTCTGTATGTACCGCGTGACACATGCGTTCAGACCGATGAGCATCTGACGCACTACAAAAAATACCACAAATTAAGAGGGGGCATCAGGGACACGTTAACAATGGTGGGCCCTATGGCTAGGGAGAGAGGTGAGGGGACACCTCCTGAACCCACCTGAAGCTGTTACTTGATCTCCATAGCATCCATATGCGGGATGTTTAAATCTGACGCTGAGCCGGATACCTAATCCCTCACTAGCCCTGCAAACACCGCTGGCTAGTGAGAAGGCCGATGGGAGCCACTAGTCCCACCGCGGAACTAATAAACAGGGAAAAGTAAAGACAGACAGGGAATAAACAGGATACAAACACCAAAGTCTACGGCTGCAGACAGACTCTAAGTAGAAGTTGGAAGGGCACAGGACAATTCCCCAGCAGCTCCTTCCACCAGGATGGCCAAAATAAAATGAATTCTAGCAACAGCAAGGACTGCTGGGAAAAAAAAACACTTTTTAAACCTAAAGGGGCGTTAGCTCAAAGCAGCTACAGCTAGAGCTGCTGGCAACAAAACGATAGTAATTCATGAGACACCAAAGAAAGGAAACTTTAAATGAGGAGTCAAGATAGAAGAGAGGCTCCAGTCCAAAACCTGCCGCTAGTCTCTAAACAGCAGGGAGATGACCATGACACTTATCCTATTTTATACTACTTGAGGGCAGTTCTGTATAAACATTATAACTAAATGTGTGTGAGATAGTGTAACATAGTGCATCTGTACATTATGGTGGCACAGTCACATGGCCTCTTCCCATGAGAAATGATTGCAGAACCCATTCTCAAATTTCCATGCCTCTGTAACAGGGAAAAAATGGAGGACTGCATGACAAACAAACTTTTTTCTATGACCGATGAGTCTCCTCAGTGTTTCCACCCCACAGAAATAAAAGAAAATACAGTACAGTGATTGGTATCTACATGTGAACAACAAAAATGATGTTATTTTGTGCCAGGGATCGCCCAGTATAAATGATAAAAGTAAGCTTGTCTGGTGTACATTGACCTCACCCATTTAGTGCGCTTGTACGAACGGATCTGTCCAGACAGAAGTGATTGTTTATACCAGTCTGACACTCTGAAGCTCAATGTGACAATGAATACTTTATTCTCTTCTGCTAGCAGTTCAGGGCCATCATTCAATGCTTGTTAGTAATAAAATGCATCTAATAAAATGCTCCCGCTTCACAACCTTGTATTGTTAGCGGAATGAAACTCACATTGCATCAGCTCAGAGCCAAGCTGAAAAATCATATTTTTAATCCACGTATACATCCAGACTGCCTTTGTTTTTTTTTTTTTTAAAAAAAATCATATTCCAAATAATGAGGAAACATTTTTAACATGGGAAAATAAGAATACTTCCATGGTTAAAAAAGTAAAAAAAAAATGGAGGTGCATACTATTATTTTTATCTCTTTGTGACGGAGACTACGCACTACCTAGACAATATTTAATTTTTTTTTATTCTGTAATCAATGACCACAATATTAAAGAGGACCAACCACCAGGATTTTCATATATAAACTAAAGCCAGTGCTATACTGGAGCTATCGTGCTGATTCTATACATACCTTTAGTTGTGAGATCGGATGTATAGTTTCTGAAATATAGGCAAGTATAGTTTGTGAAATGCAGTTATTTAATGGCAGGTGCAACGGAATATCTAATAGCTGGGTCGGTTTTTGATAGTTATTCCTGCCCTGTCTACTTGCCTGTTTTTGGAAGACGGAGCAAGGGAGGAAGGACAGGCCGGAGACAGTGGCGGGAATAACTAGAAAAACCCAACTCACCTATTAGATATTCCATTGCACCTATCATCAAATAACAGTGCTTTTCACAAACTTTACTTGCCTGTATTTCAGAAAGTATACATCCGATATCATAACTAAAGAGATATGTATATAATCAGGATGATGGTGCCAGTATAGCACTGGCTACAGTTTATATATGAAAATCCTGGTGGTTGGTCCTCTTTAAGTATCTGATGTAAAAAATGCTGGTCTTATGTAGTCCGATAAAGAAAAGCTGGCTGATAATATTGGGAACTGAGTGATCTATAACACAGTCAGTATTCGAGAATATAAAGAATAGAAAAAGTGTTCACCATCTCTGATACAATACAATACTCCTCCCTCCATCCCGATCTCATTACTAATTGTTATAAAAAAAGTTCCCATTCTTTGAAGCAGTTGTATCACAAAAAAAATCACTTCTGTAGAGACCCTTATTTTGCATCTCAACAGCCAGCATGCAAACGTACTAGCGAGCCATATTCCCATTTCTCAAGTGTTCTCTAATCCTTAAAACAAAATACTACGTAATGGCACTCTGCAAACATTGAATATTTGAGATCCACTGTTGCAACATATTTAAAAACATGAGGTTCTTACTGCACGTTTTGGTCAAAGTGTGTGATCTCAACAGCAAAGCTCTTATATTTGGGACCTTATACCAAGCTGACTGACTTCTCTTTACGTCTAAGCCTCAAATAAACTGGGGAAGAATATGATCCAACTTCCTACGCTTTTAACACTAGAAGTCCCAGAGAGGGGTCATTTAACATTTCTACCTTTGGAACCCAGAGACGGGTCAAATGACCTGAAGGATTTTAGCTAACATCCTATAATCACCGTCTTTTGTTCTGTAATTAAGGCCATTACTTGTCGCACCACAGGAGGTTGTTGTTTTCCATTGAGTTTAGCCATTTAGTTTCTAGTTAGTTCTATTCAGTTCAATGTATGTTATTTGACCCTCTTTCGGGACTTCAGGGGGGAGCTCGAAATTTCTGAGACTTCTAGTGTTCATTAAAAACTGCCTTGGAAGAAAGGGTGGATAAGGTTCACAGACCATGGACATAGTCTCACATACTGCAAAAGATACTGCAGGAAATCTAGATTGGTCGGAATTACTTATAGCATTAAATGAATATGTACATACACTGTGGTTGTAATACTAACAAACAGTGAGTAAAATAAGTATTGAACATGTCACCAATTTTCTAAGTAAATATATTTCTAAACGTGCTATTGACATAAATTTCTCACCAGATGTCAGTTTTGAGACCGCTCACTAGTTTTACCCATCACGAGATGTTTCTTGTCTTTCAGTTCTCATTATTACACCTCACTAAATTTATGGACAGCTATGATTTGATTTATTTGCCTGTGTGAATTGGATTGGTTCTTACCAACATCTGGTGAGAAATTCATGTCAATAACACTGTTAGAAATATATTTACTTAGAAAATTGTTCAATTATTGAATACTTACGTATTTCATCGCTGTATATAGTAAAACAAAATGAAATAGAACTCTACATATATTAAATACATGAATATCATACATGAGTATCTACATTTACACTGGACTGTTATTGGGGATGAGTGTTCCTAGGAATCAACCAGAGCTGACAATCACCAGACAAATGAGCAGTAGGTTTGTTTGTCAGGTAAAATATTTTTAAGGTAGGGTGCTGCTAAAAACAGTGATATTTTATGTGCACAGATCAATCAAATTAATGATCATTCTATGCATATGGAAGTGGTGTTGGTTGTCTTAGCAGGCTATTAAATGACCAGCGATAAAATTCGATGTAACCCATTAGGAGACATTTAATGGCTGTGGGTCGGTCATTTTAAATACATGATTAATTCACATTTTGACAAGTGTGTGATCCCATCTGCCAACAAGTGAATTTCTTAAAGAGTATCTGTTAGCAGGAATTCACTACCCCAAACTATTTGTATACACATGTAGCTCTTTCAGAGAAAAGTCCAGCAATACCTTTACATTGCCAGTCCGTTTCTCTGTTTGAACTGATATGACATACAAGTGAGGCTGTAGATCTGAAGCTTCTGTCACTCCAGCTCTATTCCCCACACAGCGCTTCCTCAGTCTGCCTGACTGACAGCCTCTACGCTGTGTGATGTCAGGCAAATGAGGCGTCAGTAAAGCAGGAGGAGGCGGCTCTGGCGTTGAAAGAGCTGGAGTGACAGAAACTTCATATCTATGTACCGCCCCGGGGCTCGGCCGGCTGCCGAGCCGCTCGGATCATGCTCGTCGGTGGGTGGCTCGAGCTCTCCACGGACCCGGGGGTCACGTCGCTCTGAAAGTGGGTTTGCGCTACACATAGGGACTGCGGTGTGGAGGTCTTCGGCCGGAGCCGCGGTGGTTTGCATGGGGGATTTAAGTTCATGACGCCACCCACGGGTTATGGTGAATGGATGGACACCACCGCTGCCGTTGACTAGGCTCCCAGGGACGGTGTTGCGCAGCTTGGTGTTGACCCCCTCCGTGGGTAGGGGGGATGATGGTCCCGGGGACCCGAGGGAGGCGCTGAGGCGAGGGGATGGATGCGTTCTGGGGTGTCGGTGCGGGCGGCACGGTGCGTGGCCCGAAGGCACTGGTGTACTCACTATGATAAACACGCTGGAGTCTCTGGTAAACCAAGCAAGATGGTGAACAGTGCCCACAGCCGGCTGCAGTTTTCCCTTAACAGGTTGGTGGTTTCCGTCTTTCTCCTGCACCTCTCTTTTGTAAAAGGTGCGATTCTTATGCCTAAGCAACGGTAGTCCACTCCCCGGCTTGCTATGTGTCGGGAGAGCCCTGTTTGCCCGCAGACGCTGGCCCCTTGGGTCTCTATGCCTTGGTGGTGGCTTTACCCTAATGGTTGGGCTGTTGTCTTCAGTCAAGTCTTGTGTGGGAAAGGTCCTAAAGTCCAGTCCTCAATCAGTTGATTTGACTTAGCCTAGCTGTTTCTGGGCCTCGTACTGGGTCTGAGTACCCCTCCTGGTGCTCTGATTTCCAATCGGCTCCCCGGTTCGCTACCAGCGGGCCACCGCCCGTCCCCGGTCCCTATGGTTCCATCGGCTGTAATCCCAGCTCCTGCAGGTGGCCACCACCGTCTGCCTCTTTGCCAGAGGTGATTGGGCTCCAACCCAGACACCTGGTATAGACTTTGGCAGGCCTGAGCACAGGTCTGTCCTTGAACTTGGCTCCACTTCACTCCACTGTCAAGACTCATCTACTGTTTTTCCGCCTCAGGGCCTTTGAACTCCTCGGCGGAGCCAACCACCTGGCTCTGCCTCCCTGGTGTCAACATCAAACCCGGAGGGTGGTGACAAAGGTTTTGTAGTTTGGCTGCTGTCACCTTACTAAGGGGGGTGTGTGTGTGCATGGGACTACCTGGGATGACCTGACCAGTCCAGGGTGTCACATCTACAGCCTAATTTGCATATTAATTCAAATGCTGATTTCTCAGTAGCTGAGGAATGGACCGGCCATGTAAAGGTATTGCTGGACTTGTTTTTCAAAGAGCTACATGTGCATATAAATAGTTTAAGATGGGAAATCCTGCTGACAGATTCCTTTAAACACAGAGGCTGCAGTATATATTATATAGTATTCTCCTTTAGTATGTTTTTTGTGCACCAGTGAAATTTAGAAAAGACATTTAATCGAGGTGGAATATCAGTGTAAATATTGGAATTCTTGCTGGCCCCAGTTTTAACTTTACAGACATGGTATAGTGATTATATAACCAGATTTATGTGTGTCTCCAGTGAAATGAAGGGTAAGAGACTGGAGTCTGGTTGGTTAAAGAAGCAATCACGCTTACTAAGAAGTAGATTAATAAAGCTAATATTCTGGAGAATTTAGCTGAACACAGTAATTATAATCTGCTGTTTCCTCTCTATGCTGATTATGGAAGTTTTATATTCGGAAGCAAAGCGTAAAGATCAGTAACAAATAAATAAATTGACATGTTTACCAATTCCATAGATTTTAATAACTTTGATGTCCCGACTACATTTCTTTTATCATGGCATATAGTACTTATTTTGTCAGCCCATTGCTTTCTGGAACAGCAAAAATTTTCAGATACAATGAGTTTTCCACTACCGTACATCATGATATGTATTGAGACCTTGATTGGTGGGAGTCTAGCAGTGGGATTCAGTTATTTTTAGTCATGGCCACCAATGGAGATTACGTATAAGTGCAATATATGTGATCTTTGCTAAACTCTATGATATTGTAGATTACACTTTACACATTATCCCTTGGCCAAAATGCACTGAACCAGGATAAGTTTTTGTTCAATCATATTTAATTTAAGGAGGCAGTTCACTAGTTATTTTTCCAAGCCACATCGATATAACCTTGAGAAATAAGGCTTCTCTCAAATACCTTGTGTTGGCAATAGTGCTCGTGAGTGGCGCTATTGCGGTCCGCTCATCCCCATTGCATGACCCCTAATGTCCGGTGGTGTCACGTCAACTTCCTGTTGACCCGACATCACCGGGGCTGGCTCCAGGCTTCCGTGAATGACTGGGCTGCGGGTGGCGTTTCACTGCTTGTCACAGCCCAGCATCACTCCTGCTTGCAGCATTCTTCAATGAAGGAGAAAGCTGGGAGATGCTGGGCTGTGACACTGGGCTATGACGAGCAGTGAAACTCTGCCCACAGCCCAGTCACTCACTGAGACTGGGGCCGGCCTCGGTAGTGTCAGGTCAACTAGAAGTTGACATGACATCACCGGACATTAGAGGCCACGAAGCCTGGGGGTCACGCGATGGGAATGAGCGGACCGCAATAGTGCCGCTCACAGGCACTATTGGCAATACAATGTATTTGAGAGAAGTCTTGTTTATTATTATTATTATTATTATTATTATTATTATTATTATCATTATTTATTTATTTATAGAGCACCATTGATTGATTTATCAGCGTTATATCGATGTGGCCAATAATGCTAACTAGTGAACCACCCCTTTTATAAGCATGCAATACCTGAACCTACTGTTGATTTACTGAACACATTTTGGGCCAGTGGAAACACGCAAAGTGCTGGCCATTGTGACTATGACAGTAGAATTATAGCCATCTGAAATCAAGGAAAGATTTTTCTTTGTTCCGAATAGGATATTCTGAATGTAGAATTTGCAATGTTAAAGAGTAGCTAAACTTTTCTTTTATTTAATGATTTTACAGCCTTTATAAAGGTATGAATCTTTATAATGTTCTCCATTATTTTCCTTCCTTCTGCCTGAAAGTGAAAACGCTGTTCTAACTGCGTAGTTCATGCTTTTTTCTAAGCTGCTGTGAACCACGGCTCTATCAAGAATCTGCTCTCGGATACAATTTAGAATCACTTTACCTGCTTGAGCAGGGGAAGGGGAGCTGAGACATCCTCACAGGAAGACCGTGTTAGTAAATAGTGTTTGAGTACAGATTCTTCCTAGAGCTACTGTTCAAAACAGCTTGTAAAACAGCATGAGCCAGGCGGTTAAAACAGCACTTTCAGAATGGTGTTTAAGCAAGAGGGAAACAAAATAAGGTAATGGAGTAAATTACAAAGATTCAGAACTTTGAAAAGGCCGATCGATAATGTGTATATATATATATATATATATATATATATATAAAAAAAAGTTTAGTTCTGCTTTAACAATTTGCTAACTTTTTATAAGAGGAGGTGTATTCTATACCAAAGTACTCTTACTATAATCCCTTTGCTGGTTTAACCCTTTCAACTGTAAACCGTTGCATGAAATAATTCACTTGAATTGTCAGTATTATAAAGAACTCCACTTCATGTATCTACAGATCATCGAAGCATTCGGAGATAATGCTATATGATCTCGTGTACAGCCTTCACACATCTCAGATGAGATGACTGCTTAACTTTGTTGACTGAATCCTGACATTCATTACATTTTTCCCATCTTGTTGTAGACATCTTGCTTTATATGTTCAATGAACCTTGTTATTCAGAGCAGATGTGTGTATTAACCAGAGACACATCACAAACCAGCCAGATAGTAATGAGGATGGGATGTACTCGCTGTTTCTTGCCTTGAAATATCTAAACAAGCTTATGTATTGCCGTCAGTACTGGGAGACACCTGGGTTTACAGGTTCTCTGTTATATTTTTACTAATAGAAGATTGCTTTTCGGGTCTCAATTTTACTTTTACCATTATGATGTCCATATTGATACAATAACGTTCCTCCAGAATAGCTCCCAATAGCCCAAAATCCCAATAGAAGTAAATCCTCCATTTCTTAATATTCTAAAATGCAGATATGCACTGTATGTGCTGCATACCGTGCCTTATAAAAGTGTGCACACCCCATGACCTTTTTCACACCACACCCACTTTAATGTATTTTATTTGGATTTTATGTGATATACCAACAGAAAGTAGGAGATATTTGTGAGGTGCAAAGGAAGTGATACATGGTTTTCTAAATATTTTAAATATATGTCTGAAAATTGTGACGTGCATTTGTATAGAGCCCCCTGTAGTCTGATACCCCTACATAAAATCCTGAGTGACTAATTGCCACCAGAAGTCACATAATAAATTGAGTCCACTTGTGTGAAATTTATTCTCAGTATAACTACAGCTGCTCTGTGAAGACTTGGGCTATTTGCGCACGATGCCTTTTTTTCTAACCACAAAAATGTGCGTCCTTGGCACAAAAATGCACCCACAGTAAAAACACATCCAAAAAACGCACGAGTTTTTTGCTGCGTTTTGCTGCATTTTTGTTGCTGCGTTTTTTCCAATGCATTGCAGGGGGGAAAAACTCAGGGAAAAACGCAGAAATAATTGACATGTTGCATCTTTGTGGTCACCACAAAAACGCACCTAAAACAAAACTGCACTGTGCAGACAGCAAAAATAAAATCTCATAGACTTTGCTGGGGAAGAAAGTGCATGCAGTTTTGAGACCAAACATGCACCTGAAAACGCGCAAAAACGTGCCAAAAACTGCAGCGTGCGCACATACCCTTAGAGGTTTGTTTTAGGACAGTAGGGATCAAACCGCATCATGAAAATGAAGGAACACGCCAGACAGGTCAAGGATAAAGTTATGGAGAAGAGTAAAGCAGGGTTAGGCTGGGGCCACACGGGGATCTACTCCGATCCTCGCATGACGCTCGGTTCACGCTGGCAGCATAGCGGGAGCCGAGTGTCATGCGAGTGTCACTCGAATGA
This sequence comes from Anomaloglossus baeobatrachus, assembly GCF_048569485.1. Lineage (NCBI taxonomy): Eukaryota > Metazoa > Chordata > Amphibia > Anura > Aromobatidae > Anomaloglossus > Anomaloglossus baeobatrachus. The sequence continues at coordinate 99,836,323 of NC_134359.1, read as the reverse complement.
GGTCCGATCATGCGATCGGACCTCAGCTGCGGGGAAAGGGTTGGCTCTGAGGAGGGGAGGGATTTATCTCCCTCACTCCTCCGTTGCTGGCTATTGCCATTCTCGCCCTGCACTCACGGTACACCACGGTACTGCGAGTGCAGTGCGATTTTTCTCTCGCCCATAGACTTGAATGGGTACGAGAGAAACCAGGAACGCATTACAGTCGCAGCATGCTGCGATTGTTTTCTTGGTCCGATTAGGGCTGAGAAAATAATCGCCCATGGGCGCTTACACACAGGCTAATATTGGTCCGAGTGGAATGCAATGTTTTATCGCATTCCACTCGCTCTGATTTTCATGCCGTGTGTCTTAGGCCTTGGGTTTTAAAAAATAGAACATTCTCTGAACATTTCACAGAATTTGGCACAACTGCAAACCTACCAAGACATGGCCGTCCATCTAAACTCACATCGCAAACAAGGAGAACACTTATTAGAAATGCAACCAAGAGGCCCATGATCACTCTAGAGGAGCTGCAGAGATCTACAGCTCAGCTGGGAGAATCTGTCCACAGGACAACTATTAGACTGCATTTATACATATTAAATACAAAAGTTCTCTTATAGATAATGCTAAAAATTTACTTTTTGGGCAAAAAACTCACCAAAACTAAAATCACAACACAGGGATTGCTCAAAAACAACCAAAACAAGGTATTATGCCCAAAAATTATTTTATTTATATTTTAATTTTAAAAAACATATATCCAAAACAGAGTATCATAAAATAATATATAGCAAGTGCTAAAATACAAAATTAAGGGGATATCATAACATCCACAGTTAGAGTATCAGAAAAATAACAGACATCCATTTATAGGAAGTGCACAGCATAAATATAAATATAAGACCATATGTAATTAATCTGGGGAGCATAGGTAATAAATATTACAAATGGGCAAAATTCATCAAATATTTAAATAATGTGAAAAAATTCATAAACTATATTAACTTAATCTAAAATAGATTTTATAGTGAAAATATATTATATTTATTTATAGTGTGGCAGTGGCTTAGCACTTGCTAGTTAATGATAACCCAACCACTACCCTAAAAAAAATAATAAAAATAACTGTGATATATAAAGTGTTAGAAAAATATTAATTATTCAAGTGAAAAATATTAAGTATAATTTATATAATAAAAAGTGCCATATATATTAATCAACCAAATATTAGAATAAAGCTTAAAAAACCCACTAATAATTATTGCCAAAAGTGCCAGGATATAAATATTATAAGAACACAATTTTATAGTAGTATAATTGCAACAAATAATTAAATATAGAATATTATAAACACTCAAAATGTATTAAATAAATATAAAATATTATAAACACTCAAAATGTATCAACCAACATAAACTTGCAGGTAAATTGCCTAGTGTTTCATCAGATTCATCAGAAACTTTACCCAATACATCCTGCAGTAGTGTGAACCAGATAAAAAGTGCCTAGTGCTGCGAAGTCCTACCCCCTATCCACCAGACAATTAAATAAACGTTTAATTAATACAATTATGCAAGTGCAAAATGGTTTAAATTGATGAAGCAATGCTTACTAATCTGAGACTGTGCTTTGTGTCACCCCCTTGTGCTCCTACATACGTTTCGCTTTTATCTTCATCAGATGGTCCCTGATGAAGCCTACAACCTTGGTCACGGGACCTCATGCTTGTAGGTGCCTACATTAAATATAAAAAATATAAAATAGCAACAAGAAGAGGAATAAATATCCTCCAAAAATTAAGTATTACTTGCAGCAAAGATGGGCTGCAGTGTGTACATCACCCTGGCCAAAAACTAATACTCCAGCAGGATACAGCTAAGCCCCCACTAAATGGAGGCATCACAGGTGCAGGAGGAGCAAATCACACACTTCCATGGAATGGAGGGGGCGACTGCTGGATGATAAAACTGCACACTGATGGCTTGCATAGAGCGCTGTTCACACATGCAGATAACACAATCACAAGCCCGCAGCCTATTAGGTGACGCCCATACTATTAGATCATGCGGGCTACCAAGCCGTACCCCACCTGTGTATCATGCAGGGACAGAAACTCTAAAATGCAAGGCCCAACAGAAAGTGGCCTGGCTGTATCCTGTGCAACAAAATATGAGGTTTTAGTTGGTATTTATGGCCATAAAACGGAAGCTTACAACCCTCGTCACGGGAATCTCATGCTTGTAGGTCCCTACACTAAATATAAAAATAGCAACAAGAAAAGGAATAAATATCCACCAAAGATTAAGTATTACTTACAGCAAAGATGGGCTGCAGTGTGTACATCGCCCAGGCCAAAAACGAATACTCTACCAGGATACAGCTAAACCCCCACTAAGTGGAGGCATCACACGTGCAGGAGGAGCAAATCACACACACACCTCCATGGAATGGAGGGAAGCAATTGCTTAGAGTTCCTGTCCCTGCATGATACACAGGTGGGGTACGGCTTGACAGCCCGCCTGATCTAATAGTATGGGCGTCACCTAATAGGCTGCGAGCTTGTGACTATGTATCTGCAAGTGTGAACAGCGCTCTATGCAAGCTATCAGTGTGCAGTTTTATCATCTAGGAATCGCCCCCTCCATTCCATGGACGTGGTGTGTGATTGGCTCCTCCTGCACCTGTGATGCCTCCATTTTAGTGGGGGTTTAGCTGTATCCTGGTAGAGTATTAGATTTTGGCCTGGGCGATGTATACACTGCAGCCCATCTTTGCTGTAAGTAATACTTAATTTTGGGAGGATATTTATTCCTCCTCTTGTTGCTATTTTTACGTGTGTGAATGGCCAAGTCACAGTCTAGACCATATCCCTAAGAGAATCTGTGCCAATACTTGAAAATTGCTGTTCATTGACACTCTCCATCCAATCACAATGAGCTTGAGCTATTTTGCAAAGAAGAATTGCCAAAAATCTCAGCCTGTAGATGTTCAAAGCTGGTAGAGACATTCCCCAAAAGACTTGCAGCATAAAATTGCAGAGAATTGTGTTCTTGCAAAGATTTGACTTGAATACAAATGGACGTCACAATGTTCAGATATATATTTTTTAAATATTTAGAAAACCATGAATAATTTTCTTTACCCTTCACAAATACTTGCTACTTTGTGTTGGTATAACACATAAAATCCTCCCAAAATTAATTTAAGTCCATGAATAGTTTTTCAAGGCACTGTATATGTATAAATCTTTTTAAGGCCTCCGCCACACATCCGTGAAAACCACGTCCGTGTAAAATGGGCCGTTTTTCGGGTCCGTTTTCCGTTTTTTAGGTCCGTTTTTATGGTATGTGTGGCCTGCGTGTGTATCCCGTATGCTAGCCGTATGTGCGTGTGGAATGTCCGTGTGTGCGTGAGTGAAATAACTGACGTGTGTGTGTTGTCCGTGTGAAATGTACGTGTGTGATGCAAAATGTCGTTACTACATGTCGGAAGACAGAGTAGCGGGATGAGAATGAACTCGGGTGAACTTCACCCGACTTCATTCTCATGCCGCGGCTCTGTCTTTGTGCCGTGTACTGATTAGCGGTCACCTGTGAAGGATTCACCGGTGACCGCTAATCCCCCGAGTGACTGAAGTGTCCCCCCCTCTCTCATACTCACCGTTCCCCGATCACCGGCGCTGCACGGCATTCACACTGTTCCGGCGGCTTTTTCTAATTTGAAAAAGCCGGCCGCTCATTAAACAATCTCGTATTCCCTGCTTTCCCCGCCCACCGGCGCCTGTGATTGGTTGCAGTCACACACGCCCACCACGCTGAGTGACAGCTGTCTCACTGCACCCAATCACAGCAGCCGGTGGGCGTGTCTATACTGTGCAGTGAAATAAATAAATAAATAATTAAAAAAAACGGCGTGCGGTCCCCCCCATTTTAATACCAGCCAGATAAAGCCATACGGCTGAAGGCTGGTATTCTCAGGATGGGGAGCTCCACGTTATGGGGAGCCCCCCAGCCTAACAATATCAGTCAGCAGCCGCCCAGAATTGCCGCATACATTATATGCGACAGTTCTGGGGCTGTACCCGGCTCTTCCCGATTTACCCTGGTGCGTTGGCAAATCGGGGTAATAAGGAGTTATTGGCAGCCCTTAGCTGCCAATAAGTCCTAGATTAATCATGTCAGGCATCTATGAGACACCCTCCATGATTAATCTGTAAGTGACAGTAAAAAAACACACACACCCGAAAAAATCCTTTATTAGAAATAAAAAACACAAACAAATTCCCTCATTACCAATTTATTAACCCCGACAAACACTCCATGTCCGGCGTAATCCACGGACTCCAGCGTCGCTTCCAGCTCTGCTGCATGGAGGTGACAGGAGCAGCAGAAGACACCGCCGCTCCGGTCAGCTATACACAGCTAATGAGATGAGTAGCGCGATCAGCTGCTGTCACTGAGGTTACCCGCGGCCACCGCTGGATCCAGCGGTGGCCGCGAGTTACCTGACTGACAGCAGCTGATCGCGCTACTCATCTCATTAGCTGTGTGGAGGTGACCGGAGCGGCGGTGTCTTCTGCTGCTCCTGTCACCTCCATGCAGCAGAGCTGGAAGCGACGCTGGAGTCCGTGGATTACGCCGGACATGGAGGGTTTGTCGGGGTTAATAAATTGGTAATGAGGGAATTTGTTTGTGTTTTTTATTTCTAATAAAGGATTTTTCGGGTGTGTGTTTTTTTACTGTCACTTACAGATTAATCATGGAGGGTGTCTCATAGACGCCTGACATGATTAATCTAGGACTTATTGGCAGCTATGGGCTGCCAATAACTCCTTATTACCCCGATTTGCCAACGCACCAGGGTAAATCGGGAAGAGCCGGGTACAGCCCCAGAACTGTCGCATATAATGTATGCGGCAATTCTGGGCGGCTGCTGACTGATATTGTTAGGGTGGGGGGCTCCCCATAACGTGGAGCTCCCCATCCTGAGAATACCAGCCTTCAGCCGTATGGCTTTATCTGGCTGGTATTAAAATGGGGGGGGACCACACGCCGGTTTTTTTAATTATTTATTTATTTCACTGCACAGTATAGACACGCCCACCGGCTGCTGTGATTGGGTGCAGTGAGACAGCTGTCACTCAGCGTGGTGGGCGTGTGTGACTGCAACCAATCACAGGCGCCGGTGGGCGGGGAAAGCAGGGAATACGAGATTGATTAATGGGCGGCCGGCTTTTTCAAAATAGTAAAAGCCGCCGGAGTTATTATAACAGCCGTGCAGCGCCGCGCCGGAGATCGAGGAATGGTAAGTATGAGAGAGGGGGGGGAACTGACCGACAGACAGCTAGAGGGACAGATAAGACACAGAGACCGACCGACAGACATAGAGACCGACCGACGGGCTGAGAGAGAGAACGAAACAGAAAAAGAAAAAAGACCGACATCACATGAAAAAAGCACAAAACGTACAGGGAGCAAACAGAGATGCGTCCGTGTCACTCGGACGTGCGCACAGACCCATTGACTTTCATTGGGTCCGTGCTGCGTGTTGCATGCAGAAAACGGACATGCTGGCGTGAGACACGGATCAAAAAACGCATCACGGAGACGGACTCACGGAGATAACCAAAAACGCAATTGTAACCGCTGAGATATAGTAACATTGGTGCACGTTTGGCCGTGTCTCCAGTATACACGGAAACGGACCAAACACGCACGTGTTTCACGGATGTGTGTTTCAGGCCTCACCAAGTATTTATGTGCCTGAAATTGTACATAACTTCCAAAAGTTCTCAATCCAGAAGTAGAATATTTTTTATTAATGAAGTTGACCAGTTACTAAAGCTGATTTTTATTCTTCTCCTAAATCATGCTATTATGGGCCTCTCCACACATCTATTATGTTATTTCAGCAATATTACCTTTTATCATGCTGTAGCAGCACATCCTCACTGTTGGCTCCAGCTCTGATGGGGTTAATCTCTCTCCTGGCTTCCTGGGTTCAGTTCCTACAACTCCCATAATCCTTTGCACACACACACTGTGCTCTGTTCACCCTCCCACCCCCACCCCAGTGTGATAACATACTCACCCGACATGAGTCCTTCTCCTCTCCTCTAGCTCCTGCTGCTGGCCCCCGCACACAGCTGCAGGATTGGTAAGCCCTCCTCTTGATGCTGGGCTGTGACGTGCGGTAGTCACCGCCCACAGCACAGTCACTAAAGACCAGAGGCAACTGCAGCTGCTGATGTAATGTCAACTTTCAGAGCCCGAAAGAAGACGTGACGTCAGCGGATACCAGAGGCCACAGCACCCGGGGTTCATGTGATTGGCACTGAATGAGGAGGATTGTGCCGCTCAGTGCCAGAAATGGAAATAGAAGGCAATTAAGAAGACAACTGAAATAGCAAGTTACACTGATAGAGAGAATAAAAAAAATGGGTGAACCACCCCTTTAATCTTGATATTCTTGTAATCGACACCTTTTGCAATGACTAGTCATTTGTAGATTTTATTAAAAAAGTCTCAACACAAACACTTTCATATGTGAATCGGCTAATCACTGTTGGCCAAACTAACGGCAAACTGCAGTTTGGAAAAGTGAATCTTGTGTGAGTTTACTCAGCATAAAAAAAGCACAGTGGACATGAGATTTCTATGAATCCCATCCACTTTGTACTGTAAAAAGTTGCATTTTTGACTCAGCGAAAATATGTAGCATAAAAAACGCGAGTAAAACTCATCGTTGATACGTACCCTACTGCATCTATTCTGATGCGCTAATAGTATCAGTGAGGTGCAGTGATTTATATTGATGACTTCATTTAATGACTCTGTCATGATGTTAAGTTCTACTGTGTCCTTCTTGAACACAATACTGTTGCAGCGCTGGCATTATCCTTCTTCTCCCCAGCTGGGATGTTGACTCACTCACTGTCCTGGCCAGACACGTCCTACCCCTCACTCTCATGGTTGTCCTTGTGCTCCTCTGCCACATCCTCTCGGGGCCTGTGCAAGTCTCACAGGTCCTCTGTGAATGCGCTTAAGGTGCGCGAGCGCCTCCCCTGCTATTAAAGGGCCGGCTTGCCATTTCTTTTATGTGCCTCTCAGTCTGTGGTTGAGAGGCACTAGGTACTTAAATTATCCTCCCACTAGGGGAGGTGTCTGCATAATGCCTTTAGCTAGTCAATTTATCCATCTGCTAGCTAGCTGACAGGTCCTGTACTCCTGTTCCATTGCCTATACCTGAGTCCACCTTCCTATGTCTGTGTGACCCTGTTGTGCCCAGCGTACCATACTTCAACCTTCCCCACTGCATCTGTCTGCACTAGACTGTACCTACTTGCACCTGTGTCCATCCTTGCGTTCCCTGTCCTGGGGGTCAGCTACCACAGTCCAGGACACTGCCTGGGAGTGGCACCTGCTGTCTACCTTGGTGGTCGCTTAGTTAAGCCCCTCGCACATCGGGGTAAGCCTGGGTCCCCCTTGTTGTCCAGTGAGTCCACTCCTACTACTGCTCGCCCCAATAGAGGCGAGCGTTACAGCTGTACACGTCAGTAATGCCTTCCTAGGGAATTTTTATACTATGAAAATGAGAACCATACCTAAATCAGTTTATTAAGCAGTTACACCATTTATAGGTTCTACAGTAGTATAGTCTGATTTTAGAATTCTTGGTCAATAAGAACCAAGTGGTCATGCCCATACCATTTTTAATGCTGCAACCATGCGCCGTAATTACTTTTGCTGCAACAAACTGATTTGCAATATCAAATTGATGTAGGTGCTAAGTTCTCCTGTGATTTATTTCCAGGCGGCTGCAAAGATTGCGTAATGCCTATCTCTATAATGTAGAAACTCTATGTGCTAGATGGATGATAAGTAAAAAGTAGCTTCTAACCTTCACTACTAATATAAAAATGAATATAATGGAGAGATGGAACATTTTCTGTGCCAACTAAATTACGCTAATCTTTACGTGAGTGTTTATATTCCGAGAAGTGATAACTGACAACATATGGTTTTCGTATATTTGCCATTGTAACCTGACACAGATAATGATCAAATAATGCATTAGCGGTACAATTTATTATATTCAATGTTCAGATTTATACCTAGTTATTTACCTAATGTGCGCTGTATATAGGTCACATATCACCGTCACTGGCAGAGCTGGGGTCGGGCACAGGCCAGCGAAGCTTACTATGTAACGCCAGCTAAGTTTTTATTTGCATGTTATACAAGGCAAAAAGTCAATTACTCTTTGAGATAAGTAAATGGGGAGAATGAGGGGGTGACTGAAAAATCATGTGCCGTAGCACAGGGGGAGACACAACCAGCAATAAGTAATACAATTGTACCAGTATCAGGAATACATACTACTGTATCATCTTAGTAGACCCATATTCAATGATTTTGGAGAGCTGAACCATTAACTAGCAAGGGCAGAATAGATTCATGATTAAACTACAAATGCTTAAAGGGATCCTGTCAAATTGAGAAAGGCTACTTACCTGCAGATATAGGTGTAATCTGCAGGTAAACTGCATCTATATCTTGTGTAGCCGGCTTACTGGAGCAGTGAGGAGAAAATGAATTTCTATTCTCCCTGCAGCTGCTCATGTCCAGTTATTGAAGCTGTGCAGGGAGCGGTTGCGGCTGTGATCACTCCTCAGCACATTGATTGACAGCCGGCTCTGCAGCATGTATCTTCTCTGCACCTGTCATGTAAGAAAATTGGTTTACAGTAAACTGACACTCAGCTCAAACTCTGATCTGAGTGTCAATAGCATAATCTGCCCAATTCTCTCACATGAGAGAATCTACAGCCATGTGAGTGAGCCCTTTGTCACATACTCGACAAATCTGCCCTTATGGAAGAGTAGCAATTAGAAAAGCCATTTTTTGTAGGCAAGACATAAGAAGTCCTGCAAAAAGCAATTTAGGGGACACAGCTACCAAGGTGATCAGGTCAGATGAGACCAAAGTAGAAGTCAATGTGCCAGTGAGCGGCGACTGTAATTGCTCTGTGCACTACCTGGATGACTCGAAACGAGCGGCTGTTGGGAGAATATAACGTTATTTTCTCCCAGTAACACAGCTATACAGCGGATGCACATTATTCACCGGCAGATCACCCAAGTGTTTCTTCAAATGAGCAGTTCCCTTGACGTCTGCCAGAATAGGGCCGCTATTACAAAATGTCTATCTATTTTAGTTCATAAATGGGAGTGGGGAACACCCTCCTTAATATCTACCTAGAAGGTGGAGAGAAACAGGTTCTTAATGTCTATTGAAGAAAGGTTCCCTGAGGAACTGAAATGTTGCCATTGTATATGCACTAATAAAGGAACTTTATTTTTTTTTACTCATTGGAGGAGGACGGCTTCTGTTTTTTTGAACATTACCCACCTTAATAGGCCATATGATAGATTGTAAGCCAACGTGAGCAGGGTCCTCACTCCTCCTGTACCAGTCTGTGCCTTGTATAAGTTATGATTATTGTACTTTACCCTATTATATATACCCCTTTTCACATGTAAAGCGTCATTGAATAAATGGCGCTATGATAATAATAATATGGGCATGAGTTGCCTTCATGTCAGACCCTTTTTATGTTATACAGTGGAACCTTGGATTACGAGCATAATTAGTTCCGGCAGTGTGCTCTTAAACCAAGTTACTCTTATATCAAGGTACATTTTCCCATAGGAAATAATTGAACCACAGATAATTTGTTCCACAACCCCAAAATATTTACAGTATTTATACAAACTTATTACAGTAATACAATATAAGGTACTGTATTCATATAAAATTATTACAGTGAACTGATACAAAATACTGCGCAGTAAAAACATATAAAATAAATTAAACTGTACATTATCTTGCAATAGAATTGTTGGTGTGCGGGAGGTGCACTATGGAAAGAAAAGATGTATAAATATGACAACCTTTACTCTAGTACAATACACACAAAAAAACCCACACCCCAAATCTATTCTCTCCAAAATAATGGCAGAACTAAACAAATGTGGGGTAGGTATACTGCACAGGCAGATTACAGTACAAGCAATGTGCTGTACTGGTTAGCAGGAAGTACAAAACTGTATAGACAAATGCAAAGTGATAGACATGCTATATAGTACACTGTACAGTACAATGGTATACTGTATATAGTATACAGTACAAAAACCAGAACTTTTGAACTCCCCCAATCTCGTACAATCAGGAGGTACTTGGAAGCTTGTGGTCCCAAAACAGATTTCGACCAAAAATCCAAATATAGATCCAAAAAGAGAGCATCCAAGCATCCAAAGTCCAGAGTTATAAAAAGTCCATAACTTTATTATCAAAACTAGAAATTACTTACATTTATTGTAGCAATCAAAGAGGACATGTTTCGGATATCATCTTTATTCAACATCTCTTATACATCTGTTGAAAAAGGATGATATCCGAAACCTGTCCTCTTTGATTGGTACAATGGATCTATGTTTTAACATGAAGTGATTTCTATTTTTGATAATAAAGTTATGGATTTTTTATAACGCTGGACTTTGGATGCTGGAAATTTTCTCTTTTTGTATATAGCATACAGTACATTTGTGTACAGAAAGTTACCTCCAGTAGGTATACACAAAGCACCTCCGAGCAGGTCAGAACGGGGTAAGAGGACAGAATCGGAAGTGACCACGGTGGGAATTTGCTCTTATTGCAAATCATTGCTCTTAAACCAGGTTACAAATTTGTAAAAAGCTTTGCTTGTCTTGCAAAACACTCTCAAACCAAGTTACTGTTAATCCAAGGTTCTACTGTACTTCAAAGGGATTATGACTGATCGAATTTCCATAGGGGTTTAATATGTGGCTCTGACTAAAGGGGGCTTTACACGCTACGACATCGCTAATGCGAACTCGTTGGGGTCACGGAATTGGTGACGCACATCCGGCCGCATTAGCGATGCCGTTGCGTGTGACACTGATGAGCGATTTTGCATCGTTGCAAAAACGTGCAAAATCGCTCATCGGTGACATGGGGGTCCATTCTCAAAAATCTTTACTGTAGCAGTAACAAAGTTGTTCCTCGTTCCTGCGGCAGCACACATCGCTCCGTGTGACACCGCAGGAACGAGGAAGCTCTCCTTACCTGCCTCCCGGCCGCTATGCGAAAGGAAGGAGGTGGGCGGGATGTTACGTCCCACTCATCTCCGCCCCTCCGCTTCTATTGGGCGGCCGCTCAGTGACGTCGCTGTGACGCCGCACGGACCGCCCCCTTAGAAAGGAGGCGGTTCGCCGGTCACAGCGATGTCGCCGGGCAGGTAAGTATGTGTGATGGGTCTGGGCGATGTTGTGCGGCACGGGCAGCGATTTGCCCGTGTCGCACAACAGATGGGGGCGGGTACCCACACTAGCGATATCGGGACCGATATCGCAGTTTGTAAAGCCTGCTTAACTCTTTGCATAAATACAAGGGATTCACATCGTCAATATTAAAAAGGGACCCATATCTGACAGCGCCTGGCTCTACCACACAACTAACCACTTTTGACAGAAGAACTTGATAAAGTCCTTTTAGACAGAGGCAAGAATTGATTCATAAGAACGCTCATTTCCATTCTGGCGATCATGGTAATATGCTTGCTCGCCAGGTGATTAGATCATATGTGCAAGCAGTATATCAGTTTATGTAGACAGGACATGTGCTTTCGATAATATTTTGCTGTATAGAAACAGAATAATCATATTAACACTTGATCCAACAGTTTTGTCTGCATGTGTATACGGGTCAGTAAACGACTGCTAAACAACTTATGTATAGTTGTTCAGTACTTCTTAATAGGCTTGGATAGACCTGTCTAACTGCACCCAAAAGACCCCCAAACACCTTAGAGTAACATATAGGCTGAACTCGTCACTCTCTATGGATTCATCTGACGGTCTAATGTGAGGCCCCAACTCTCAGATGTTTCGTAGAGGAGACAATAGCGCTTGCGTAGTGAGAGCTCCTGTGTATGGAGGAATTAGACCAGATACCTGCCGGTTGAATGTTAGTCTGAACCATCTTTCGGCCTACAGCTATCTCAAGTGAAGGAGTGAAGGGCATTACTTGTTTGCCCATAATCTCATTCCAGTTGCTTTTCCATAAATGACAAGTTGACTTGGGGAGGGAATCTTCACAAGTGTTCCTTCTATCTGGTCATATCCCTAAATCAGCTAACCAGGACAGTACCCTTACCTCTAGTTTCTCCATACCTGCTGTGTTTGCTGTCATATTAATACACACATCTATGCTATATACCGAATGTCACAAAATTAGCGAAAATACCATGTATTAAGAAAGATTTTACAATGTGCATAAGCTCCATTTTTGCTTTGTCAAATGTTTAAGATCAAAGCTCTACCTAGTCCATTAGAATGAGTGAAGGAAATCCTCTATTACCCAGTTCATAGCCTAAAGGCATGGAAAGATACATGACAAATCCTTTATATGACTATCCTAGCCTAATATAGTGATGGCTCCAGTTATCTCGCCTGCTCCTGTCTCTTCTTCATATGTAAACAAGCTGAAAGATGCTAAGTATGATAAATCTGTCCCCAAGCAAAGAACATCATTCCACAATCTATCTGAACAACCTAAACCAACAATCATTTCTTGCAAATTACAGCTGTAAAACCTTTGGAGTGACTTTTGCTCGCATGTCCAGCTGCGCTTCTAAATCTCCTTGTAAAACTAGAAATTGATTTTGCCTTTCTTTATGCTAGCCTAATTCTAACACGCTGTCTGTGGGTAGGCGGATAAATGCAGAAATGTCCAGATTTAATGATTGTCTCACTAGTGCTATCTATTTGTTTACATTTTGTCATGTATTTTGAGTGATGAGCGATAGGTCTGAATTGTGCCTTATGATTTCTCAAACTCTTGATATCAGGAAGGCTCAAGCTTTGGAAATACACTGAAAGAAATTACAAAAAAAAATGTAATTTATGTCTGCGCAACTCATTACACTTCACACAGTGTTATTTATATTCATTATGGAATATGGTTTTCTGCAGTAAAGCTTTTACAGAAAATTGTACTTAAGGAGGTATTCCCATCTCATACATGAATGGCACATCCAAAGCATATGCCATAAATGTGTAATAGATGATGGTCCCACTGCTGGGACCTGCATCTGTCTCGAGAACATGCATCACTGTCAGTGGAGAAGTGGTTGGATTTCCCATTAATTTGTATGGGAATTCCAGCCACCTCTCCGCTGGGTCACCAGGTGATAGAACCCTGTTATAAAGTTAGATGGAAGTGTATTGGAGGAACTCATGCACATCTAATACACATTTATGTGCATACAGTGCCTTGAAAAAGTATTCATACCACATGAACTTCCCCCCTTTTTTCACGATATACACAAACTTCAATGTATTTCATTGGGATTTTATATGATGTTCCAACCCAAAGTAGCAAGTATTTGTGAAATGTAAAGGAAATGATACATGGTTTTCTAAATATTTTAAAAATATAAATCTGAAAATTGTGATGTGAATTTGTGTTCTGCCTCCCTGACTCAAATCTTTGTAGGACCACCTTTTTCTGCAGTTACTGCTGCAAGTCTTTAGGGCTATGTCTCTCAACTTTACACATCTAAAGACTGAAATTTTTGCCCATTCTTCTTTGTAATATACAGTACAGACCAAAAGTTTGGACACACCTTCTCATTCAAAGAGTTTTCTTTATTTTCATGACTCTAAAAATTGTAGATTCACATTGAAGACATCAAAACTATGAATGAAAACATGTGGAATGAAATACTTAAAAAAGTGTGTAACAACTGAAAATATGTCTTATATTCTAGGTTCTTCCAAGTAGCCACCTTTTGCTTTGATTACTGCTTTGCACACTTGGCATTCTCTTGATGAGCTTCAAGAGGTAGTCACCGGAAATGGTTTTCCAACAGTCTTGAAGGAGTTCCCAGAGATGCTTAGCACTTGTTGGCCCTTTTGCCTTCACTCTGCGGTCCAGCTCACCCCAAACCATCTCGATTGGGTTCAGGTCTGGTGACTGTGGAGACCAGGTCATCTGGCGTAGCACCCCATCACAGCACCCAATCACTCTCCTTCTTAGTCAAATAGCCCTTACACAGCCTGGAGGTGTGTTTGGGGTCATTGTCCTGTTGAAATATAAATGATGGTCCAACTAAACACAAACCAGATGGAATAGCATGCCGCTGCAAGATGCTGTGGTAGCCATGCTGGTTTAGTATGCCTTCAATTTTGAATAAATCCCCAACAGTGTCACCAGCAAAGCACCACCACACCATCACACCTCCTCCGCCATGCTTCATGGTGGGAACCAGGCATGTAGAGTCCATCCGTTCACCTTTTCTACAAAGACACTGTCTTGCATCTGGGATCACTCCTATCTTTTGATTATGATCCCTATCTAATAGTCATTCAAACTTCAGTCATATCACATTGGTATCACAGACACGGTGGTTGGATCCAAGGTTCTCAAATTTGGACTCATCAGGCCAAAGCACAGATTTCCACTGGTCTAATGTCCATTCCTTGTGTTCTTTAGCCCAAACAATACTCTTCTGCTTGTTGCCTGCCCTTAGAAGTTGTTTCTTAGCAGCTATTTTACCATGAAGGCCTGCTGCACAAAGTCTCCTCTTAATAGTTGTTCTAGAGATAAGAAGGTGTGTCCAAACTTCTGGTCTGTACTGTATCTCTAGCTCAGTGAGATCGGATGGAGATCACCTGTGAACAGCAATTTTCAAGTCTTCACACAGATTCTCAATGGGATTTAGTTCTGGACTTTGACTGTACCATTCAAAAACATGATTATTCTTTGATTTAAATCATTCAGTTTTAGCTCTAGCAGTATGTTTGGGGTGGTTCTTCTATTGGAAGGTGAACCTCTGCCCCAGTCTATTCATTTGCAGCATTTGAACAGGTTTTCCTACAAGATTGCCCTGTATTTACCTTTATCCATCTGCTCATCAGCTCTGACTAGCTTCCCTGTCCATGCTGAAGAAAAACCTCCCCACAGCATTTTGCTGCTCCAAGCATGTCTGACAGTGGGGATGGTGTTTTCAGAGTGTTAGTTTTCTGCCACATAAAGCGTTTTGTATTCAACCCAAAACATTTTACTTTGTTCTCATCAGACCTTCTTCCACATGCTTGCTGTGTCCTCCACATGACTTTTTGCAAACTGCAAATGTGACGTTTTATGGTTTGCTTTCAAAAAATGGCTTTCTTCTTTCAACTTGTAGGCCAGATTTGTGGTGTATATGACTAATAGTTCTGTGAACAGATTCTCCCACCTGATTTGTGGATCTCTTCAGCTTCTCCAGAGTGACATTGGGCCTGTAGCTAATTCTCTAATTAATTAGTGATCTGTAATGGGAGCACTGTCTATGGCCACTTGGCATCCCTAAAGAGGGCTACCACGAACAGTCTTGGCACATGCTACTTCATATTCCAGATTCCAAAGGTTACCCTGGCCTTCTCCCTTTATCAGTTATACAGGGATCTGGACTTAACAGGGATCCCTAGGCTGGAGCCACAGATATTGCTGCTATTCGTTGGTGTAAGCTGGCAAGAAGAATGGTCTAGTTACGATGTCAAAACCATGAGGTAAATACAGGAACTAAATCACAAGGCAGAATAGTAGTAAAAAAAACAAGCCGTGGTCAAAATCAGGAATTTCTACAGGTCGCCAGAAGCATGATATGGATCACTTCTTAAGGAGCAAGTCAACCTATAACTAGAAGTGGACAGCAGGATCTCAGGACCACCCAAGCCACACAACAATTAACGCTATATCTCCCTGTATGGATATGACTAAGTCCCAGAAGAGACAAAGCTACAACTCTTCTAATATTCAGGCTTACCATCTCTAATCACACTTAAATGTAATCTATGTTTTTCACTTGCAAACTGATAAATACTTGTGTTTGAATTAAAGGGAATCTGGCAGGTAATTTTTGCGCACCATACTCACCTTTTTCAGGATATGTAATTTTATTTTTTTTACATTGCCCCGGTGTGTTGCTTTAAACTGCTGAAACTTTTGGGTCTGCAAGCCAGGAGGTCACTAACCTGAGATGTGAGCTGACAGCCACCAACAGGAGACTGGCTGAGCTGAACAGTGCAGATCCTGTGTCATTGGGAAGATCCAACACAAGGTCTGGAATATGGCAACAATGGTCAGACCCTGACGCTATCTTTTGTATTGAAGCATCTAATAAGCATGTGCAAAAGTCATTGTGAAGGGAGGAGGATCAGGGTGACCTTTCACATTACTGCTATGAATGACGGATCTTGCATTAGCACCATTATAGAGATATATTGCCTGTATTTGTAATCCTGCTTCTGCTGATAGTGAAACTTTTGAAAACTGTTGCTGAAAGGACAGGTTATGTTTGTCTATAGGCACCCTAGTGGCCAGCGTGAAAATTGCAAATAATAGTTTCTGGGAGGTTTTCTAAAAAAAAAAAAAAAAAAAAATCATGTGAAAATAAAAACATTGAGAATAAAATCACAATTGTATTTAAACAATAAGTATTTTTTCTAAATGTCACCTTCCCTATAAATCCCTGGATTGTCTACTGACCGTGTATCTGCCTTTTCCCTTAACGTGCTGCATGTTGATCTTTTTCCTTGTATAACTTTTTGGCTATGTTCCTTTTCAAACTTGTGTTCATCCTTCATCCCCCTATCAGTGACTACTGTGACGCCCCGGACTAGTTGGGTCGTCCCAGGTAGTCACACACAACACCACACCCCCTCCCAGTTAGGTGACACCAGTCAAACTAAAAGCCTTGTCACGACCCTCCAGGTTTGATATCCACACCAGGGGGCGGAGTCAGGCAGTTGGCTCCGCCCACCGAGGAGTTCACAGGCCTGGAGGCGGGAAAACAAGTAGTCAAGTTCTAGGAGAGAGTAGTCTGGAGGAGGTGTAGGGCAGACAAGTTCACGGGCAGTCCTGTGTCCAGGCTGCCAAGAGACTACCAGGTGGCTGGGTCCGGGTCCAGTCACCATTGTCAAGGAGGCAGACGGTGGTGGCCGCCTGCAGGAGACCGGGAAGACGACTGGTGGAACCGTAAGGGACCGGGACAGGGTAGTGGCCCGCCGGAACTGAACCGGGTAGCCAACTGGATACTGGAGCATCAGGCAGGGTACTCAGACCCAGTACAAAGCCCTGAACCGACAGGGCCGAGTCGAATCAACTGATTGCAGACTGGACTTAAGGACCTATCCCACATAAGTCCCGTTAGAAGACAACAGCCCAATCATACAGGGTAAAGCCACCGCCAAGGCATAGAGACCCAAAGGGCCAGCGTCTGCAGGCAAACAGGCTCCTACGGCATATACAAGTCGGGGAGCGGACTACCGGTGTCTAGGCATAGGAGTAAAACATTTACACACAGAGGTGCAGGAGAAAGGCGGAAACCACCAACCTATTCTGGGAGAAGCTGCATCCGGCTGCAGGCCCCGTTCATCACTCCGTTTGGTTTACCAGAGACTCCAGTTTCTTGTGTCAGAGTGAGTACATCAGTGCCATCGGGCACCGCACCGCACTGCACTGCAACACTTCACCCTGCACCCTGGCCCTTGCCTACCGGGCCCCGGGACCAACACCCTTCTACCCACGGAGGGGTCAACACCTAGCTGCACCATTACACCGCTCCTGGGAGCCCCCATACCTTCACCACAGCGGTGGTGTCTACAATCACCACAACCCGTGGGTGGCGTCACGATCTAACATCCCAAACCACCGCGGCACGGCCGTGGAACTTCTCACCCAAATCCCCGCGTGTAGCGCCAACTCCCTTGCAGAGCGACGTGACCCCCGGGTCCGTGAGAGGCTCGAGCCACCACCTATAGTACAAGCACGGATCCGAGCGGCTCGGCGGTCGCAGCCGAGCCCGCGGGGCGGTACACTACTTGTGTACCATGACCTAGGTATCTAAACAGAAAAATCCACACTTGTTTATGGAGGGTAGGACAAATAATGTGGAGGTTCTTTAGATTCTACATCCCACTGCCAAACCAAGTGCTGCTTAGAGGATCCACCAGTGAAATATACCCAGGATTCTGCAATCGGAAAGATATTCTCATTATTTAAATTCTTCCCTCTGCTATAAGTAGGGGTTCTGAGAACAATTACATAATAGTAGACCATTGTATATGCATATCCTAGTATCATAGAATGTTCGAGTTGGAAGGACCCTCCAAGGTCATCGTTTTCAACCCCCTGCTTTCACTAAACCATCTCAGACAGATGCCTGTCCAGCCTCTGAAGACTTCCATTGAAGTAGAACTCCCCACCTCTCATGGCAGCCTGTTCCCCTCATTGATCACCCTCACTGTCAAAAAGATTTTTCTAATATCTAATCTGTATCTTCTCCATTTCAGATTCATTCCTTTGCTTCTCGTGTTTCCATGTGGAAATGGGAATAAGCATGATCTCTCTACACTGTGACATCCCTTCAGATATTTGTAGACCGCTTTTTAAGTCTCCTCTCAGCCTTCTTTTTGGAAGCTAAACATTCCCAGATCTTTAACTGTTCCTCGTAGGACATAGTTTGCAGTCCGCTCAGCATCCTGGTAGCTCTTCTCTGAACTTGCTCAAGTTTTTCTTTTTTTTTTTTAAAATTGGTTCCTTATTATATTTATGTACATTCGTCCAGGTAAGCCTTGTATTACTTCAGTCTCAGGGAATCCTTACAGAACTCCTCAGAACTGCTGGCTTCCACTTGCTATTATTTGTCTCTCCATATCACAAGTTGTGCTCATCACGTTCAGCCTTGTCCTAACTTGTATAAGAGTTTCACTGCACTCATCTTCAGTAATCTATTCTGTACAAAGCATATTCTATCTTCAGCCAACTCAAAACAGACCACAAACAATATAGCTGAATGTGAACCTTTGAAGGCCACATATTTGCAAAGATTTCAATTTTACAGGTCTCAAGGGCCAGTGAAGCCTGTTATCTAAAGACGAGCTGCTAAGTGCAATGACATAATGGCTGAATATATAACGTAATTTACTCTAATCTGAAGGATTCAAGGACTGAGGTGGTACATAACTCCATTTTCTGACTCCTTACAATGAACTTGTGAAGACTCCGAGTCATCTGAGATCACACCCTGATCCTGTCTATGAGCAGGGAAAGCCTCAGGCCATGCTACTTCTTGGAAGTGATGAGAGGACACGCACTCTCCTGAGAAATGCCATTTCAAGTTTTGCCGCCTGCAACACACAGATGTGTCAGGGAGCATTAAGAATTTTCTGTCTCTAAACTTGAGACTTGCCTTTCACCATTAAAGTCATGCATCAATCCTTTCCTATGATGTTTCGCTCTGCCATGCTTGGTGTTGAGCTTTAGGCAGTTATTGGTTGGTTTCAATGTGAATTAAGGTCATCTTCCACTAGCGCTTGAAGATATAGCTCTTTTGTAATGAGCAGTGATTTGGCCTAGACCTATTTTATTGCTAGCATGTATAATAGAAGCTACAAATCTGGGGCTTGAAACAAACGTAGATTGATTTTGGAACAGTAGGAGGTCACTTGTTATTACCTTCACAGTAGCTGTGATTTATAATTATTCTGTCAGGGGAGCAGCGGTACAAGAAGACAATAACTTGGAATAGGTATCTTGATGCTCAATGATAGGCTGCAATGTCTGTTCCAGTACTTGTATTCTCCATACATTTACAGTTCTGTAATAACTTTTATTTAGAATTGCATTGTACTATTTCTCTGTGAATTTGCCCAAAAAATTATGAAGAAACTGAGTGTTATCAGTCAAAATAATGTGTTCCATTGTTAAAGAGGATGTTCACTACATGGCCAATCCCTTCTCATGCCCCTTGTTCACCTCCGCAAAAATAAATAAGCCTATACACATTTACGATGCGGCCGCTGTTCCAGTGATGTCTGAAGTTACGTTTCCAGGGCTTATGTGATATTTTTATGACACACAAGCCCCGAGACCAATCAGCGCCCGGAACAGGATGTGAGCGCTGCGATGGCTTCCTCCTCAAATGTCCGAAGGCGGGGTGAAGGAAGCCGGTGTTGATTTGTCGCAGGGCCCTCATGTCACAACAATGTCACGTGGGCCCTGGGAACGTGACTTTCACATCGCTGGAACTGTGGCCACACCTGAATCAAATAGAGGCTTATTTATTGTTATGGGGGTGAACAAGGAGAATAAGTAGGGTTTGTCCAAGTAGTGGACATTCTCTTTAAAATGTGTAGCGATTCACCTCGGTATGGTAATACTCAGTTATGGTAGAGGAATCACAAAGGAACAGCACAGTATAGGGTTGAAAAAGAACCTAGAATACGCCATGATTTCATATAGAGAAGTATTTAGCATTTGTGAGGAGAGGCGAATGGTCCAAGTTTCAGACCTCATATTTGCAATAGATTTAATCAATATATTATAACTATTAACAAAGTTAAAAAAAAAAAATATAGGTTTGGGTACAATTCTCACATTTTGATACATTCTGGTTATGTAACTTTCACTCCTGTAAGGGGTGTTACAAGGGAAAGTTCTTTCAATATAGAAAACAGTATCATGGAGGCACAATGAGAAACTATGAGCATATAACCTATTGACTACCTGTGAATTACATTTGCGCCAAAGGACGTGTGTGGGATGTATAAGGCTATGTGCGCACTAGTAAGTGTCGTTTTCTTAAGAAAATACAGGACCCTCTGAAAGAATCCCGCACCCACGGTAAAAAACGCGGTAAAACCGCACCCGCGTTTTTGCCGCGATTTGCCGAACGCGGTAAAACCGCACCCGCGTTTTTGCCGCGATTTGCCGCGGATTTACCGCAAATTGGTCACCGCGGATTTTTATCATTATCTATGGCAAAAAACGCAGGTACCTGCGGAAAAGAAGTGACATGCACATTAATTCCGCAGTGAAAAATCCGTGGGTAAATCCGTGAGCATAAAAAAAACGCAGTTTGCGACCAGCATTTTTTTAAAACCCATAGGATTTGCTGGGGAATGACTGCAGCAACATTAGAGACATTTTCTGCAGCAAATCCGCAGCAAAATCCGCTGTAAATCCGCAGCGTGCGCACAGGGCTTCTAGCAGGCTCATGAGCTGAGTCCGCTGCATACTGAGCTGGCAGTGTTACACAGGCAGAATTTGCTTGTAACAAACCAAACAAAGTAGCAACCGGAGCTAGCTCCAATAGCTGTTTAGCTATTTAAATGCAACAGTGAATCCCTGACATCCGCATTTAAATGGCCTAATTTCTAGTGCACTTTTGCATCAGCTCCCATTGACATTAACCCCATGGTTGCCATCTTACTTTTCCTATGCACTCCATAGGAGAACATCAGTTACACTATATAGTTCAATACTATATCACAGATTCAAGTAAAAACGTTAAAAAAATTATTCTGAAGGAAAAATATATACACACAGTACGGTGTAAAAGTTTGAGGCATGTGTTGGGGAAAATAACTTCTGAAACATAAGTGCTTTCAAAAATAGAAATGATAATAGTTTATTTTTATTGATTAGCTCAATACAAATTGAATAAACAAATCTTTGTCAGTGAATAGAGAAATCTAAATCAAATTGATATTTGGTGTGCTCACCTGTTGTTTTCAAAACGGCATCAATTCTTCTAGGTACAGTTGCATTCAGTTTTTAAAAGGACTCAGCAGGGAGATGGTTGTAAACATCTTGGAGAACTAACCACAAATCTTCTCTGAATGTATGTTGAAGTAAATTCTTCTCTCTTTTTATGTGATCACAGGCAGATTCGATGGTGTTGCGATCAGGGCTGTTGAGGTCATCACTTCCAGGACTCCGATTTCTTCATAATGTTGAAGTTAGTTCTTAAATACACAGGCTGCATGTTTATCGTTGTCCTGTTGCAGAGTAAATTTGGGCCCTATCAGTCGCATCCCTTATGGTATTGCATGATGGATAATAGTATAATGTAGCCATGTTGCAATGTTCTTTTGAGAAACAAGAGGCTCTCTCCTGGAAACCTTTCTAACAAGCTATACCTGTCTAGTCTTTTTCTAATTGTACTTTCATTATCTTGAGTAGTTAACATACTGTGGCCTTTAGAGTCTGAGCTGTCAGCTCTTGGGTTTTTGTAATAATTTCTTTTGTAAAATCATTACGAACGTTGGCCACCTGTTATGTATATACCGCAGTGTATGCCTCGTATGATGTATATACTTCAGTCTCGGCCTCCTGTTATGTAAATACCACAGTCTCTGCCTCGTATGATTTATATAACTCAGTCTCTGCCTCCTGTTATGCATATGCCACTGTCTCTGTTTCCTATGATTATCCAGGATTAACAGCTTCCTGCTCTTTATATACCGATGTTTTGGCCCCTATAATGTATACAGCAATCTCAGCCTTCTGTTATGTACATTCCGCAATCTCTGCCTCCTATCGTGTATATACCGCAGTCTCTGCCTCCTATATTTATATTCCGCAGTCTTGCCATCCTGTTATATAAATATCGCACTCTCAGTCTCCTATAGTGTATATACCACGGTCTCAGACTCCTGTTATGTATATACCGCAGACTCTGCTTCCTATGATGTATACAGCAGTCTCAGTCTCCTATGATATATTCTGCAGTTTCAGCCTCCTGTTATGTATATACCATAGTCTCAGCCTCCTGTTATGTATATACTGCAGTCTCGGCCTCCTCTGATGTATACACAGATATTCTTAGCCTATTTGTATGTATATACCGCAGTCTATGCCTCCTGCCATGTATATACCACAGTCTATGCCTCCTGTTATGTATATACCGCAATCTCAGCCTCATATGAAGTATACAGAAGTCTCAGGTACCTGTTATGTATATACCGCAGTCTTGGCGTCCTATGTTGTATACCGCAGTTTCGGCCTCCTGTTATGTATATACCGCAGTATCGGACTCCTACTGTGTATATACCACTGTCTCGGCCTCCTATGATGTATATAATGCAGTCTCCGCTTCCTGTTATGTATATGCTGCAGTCTCCGTCTCATATGATGTATATTGCGCAGCCTTGGCCTCCTGTTATGTATATTCTGTAATTATGGCCTCCTGTGATGTACATACTGCAGTCTCGGCCTCCTATTATGTGGGCTGGTGAGGTTTGTGTGCCAGAGCTTCTTTTTTGTCCCAGTCCAGCTCTCTTACTAATTAAAGCTATATCTTGCCACACAAAAAAAAAAAAAACACACCGTAATGTTTCCTGAAAAAGTTAAAAAGTTATTGGTCTCAAAAACTGGTGACACACAAAATTATTTTTTAAGTGATTTTATTGTGCAAAAGTAGTAAAATATAACCAATTTGTTTATTTTTATCACTGTAATTGTGTCAACCAGCAGGATACAGTGACATGTCAATTAATGCACATACTGAACACTAAAAAAATAACTACTGAATTGCTATCTTTTGTTAATATCACCCCCTAAAATGTGGAATACAAGGTGAGCTAAGGGTTGTATGTTCAGCAGCCAAAAATATATATTTTTTTATATTTTTATTGTGCAAAATTAGAAAAACATACAGATTTTAGGTTTTATTATTATGTCCATAATCATACAGGAACACAAGTAAGGGTAACATGTTACTTATGCCACATGGTGAATGGCACACAATTTTAAAGCACAAAAAATGTCAGCATGTTCTTAATGAGTTTATCAAAATTGAATTAACAAGTTATATGTACCCAAACATGATGTAATTGAAAAATGTGTCCTGCAAAAAAACAAACCCTCATATAAAAAAATGAATAGAAAAAAAAAATTATGGTTTTCAAAAGACTGATAAAAAATTGTGCTGTGTTCTTAAGGCAGAAATTACATGTGGTCCTTAAAGGTTTAGTGACTGTTGTTGTTGTTGTGTGCTTTTTATTAGCAGCTGATTAACCCTTGTCTTGTACCATTGAAAAAAAATCACTAGTTGTACCAATCTCTTTCGTGACACACTGACCCGATGGTACCAAACAAGGGGTAAGAGGCATGTTTTCATGTGCTGCCATTTCAGAGTGGGCAGCTGCCCTGATTGGATGCTAGTGAAGCTTGACTCCTATAATTGAACCCCTTAGATGACATGGTCAATAGGGATCTTGGAATCTAAGGTGTTTGACATAGGATGAGGGTTCCCTCTGTTAGCTTATTGCCTACCCTCTCTCACCCTTCCGCACATTCCATAATTGGTGAGGGCTGAGCCATCAGACGTGCCATAAGCATCTGCCTATTAAGCCTTCTTGGAGGCATGGGCTAATCGTTTGCTTGTCAGTGTAACACTAGCATTCAATGCTTTTTAAAAACTATGTATTTTTAAGCACTGTAGAAGCAATAAAAGACTTCTCCTTCAAACCCCCAAGGGCCCTAAAAAAAAAATCCTAAACAGTTTTTGATTATTATCTGTCTAACTAGTTCATCATTTGCTACTGATGCAATAATAATGACCTATACAATAACGTTAAATTTACCGAATATAAACATCAGAAGAATCAAACATGGGAAACAATAGTGGAAATGCATGGGCTTGTTTTACAGCCCTCTAACAACAAAAAAATAAACTTGAAATTCTATATATATATATATATATATATATATATATAATTTCAAGTTTATTATATGTATATATATATATACAATAAAAAATGAAATTATATCTCTGAAAATATACAGCTACACTTAAATGGCTTCCCCCCCCCCATAAGTTATGTTTTTATTGCACAAAAGTACTAAAATATAAACTTTAAAGAGGTTGTCCAAGTTATTATTATTATTTTTTTTTCTATTGGCCTAAAACTTAACAGGCAGGTAGTTTCTAACTATCTGCCTGTTCTACACAGCGGCAGCTAAAGAGCGGACAGCGCCCACTCCTGCCGGAGATTCAGCTTCTTAACGTCAACAGAGTTGGTGTTCTTCTTCCAGGTTGCTCTGTTAATGGGGCAACTGCCAGCATCATGCTGATGGATAGCCGGCTCCCTGCAGGTAAGCAGCAGGGAGCTGGCTGCCAATTGGCATGATGTCGGCAGTCATCAACAGAGCGGAAGACAAAAGCCGTGTGAGGTCAGTGGAAGCCACTGAATCGCTGGCAGTAACGGCCTGTGACCGCTCTGTGCCAAGAGAGAATGGTGACGGGCACAGCAGGCAGGTAGGTATCCTCTACCTGCCTGTTAGTTCTTAGGTACATTTTATGTCTATTTTGACTTATTTATACCAACCTGTAGAATAAAGATAACATGTTATTTTTACCTCTTAGTAAGAACAGAAAAAAAAAATAATGATGATAGAATAGCGGTTTCTTTATTTTTCACCTATATAAATAAAATCTAATAATTTAATTATGTATTCACAAAATCGTGAATTACAACCATAAAAAGTAAAAAAAAAAGTTTTCTCAATTCTTAACTTCAAAAACAAATGTGGTATGAAAGGGTTTAAATGAAAGACATCACCTCACTGAATTAATAATATTGATTTCGGGAGTAATAAATTATTGTACTAAAATACTGTAAAGACCTATAAAATGTTGGAAAATGGCTACTTCCCAATAGTGCTCTTCTCCGCTTCCTGTAAGTCAGAAAGTCACCGGTAGACATTTACCTTTTTTTTTTTTCAGAATTCTCCACTGTTAACACTTTGCTGCCTACAAAGATATTAGATGTTCATTACAGGAACAAACACTCTATCTCCAGAACTATAAATTGCTTTCTAGATTGAGGAATTCGACAGATTACATTTTTACAGCATTGTCAGGCACAATTGTCGGGAAGGTAGAGAGATCACTTTTTATATAAAACTAACATAAAAATAAACTCGCACGTCCTTGGTTGAGGTCATTTTCATTTGTTTACAGTATGTATCCTTTGACATCTTTATTTTGTCTGTAGGAACCTGGATCAAAGGTGTTCACAATACATAGGCAACTTACAAAGCTTTCATGGATCCCTAGGAGAGATTGAGCCCAGACCTAGCTCCAACCCCATTATTAGTTGACGAGAACCTATGCAGGTTCCTTCTTTAGCTAAACTGTATTATACACGAAGGAGGTGTGGAAAATTAACCAAAACATCATGGTAAGGGGACAGATGGGGGTAGACTAGAGTCTTCTAGGTATGCTAAATAGTGGCGTAGTGTGGGTTACCATCAGTGCCCAAGGCAAGGCAAGTGTATTACAGTCATTTCCCAAGCACCTGCATTGTAATAAAATAAAATGTAATTATGTTATAATATAATATGTAAATGTCAAATAGATTGTAATCTGGATCTGCCTGTGTATTAGGGCTCTTCGTGGTCCCTTGCTGTCCCCTCAACAGATTGTTGTCTTGGACCTGAGGAGGCCCTGACCTGCATAAAATTGCAGTAGTCGCACAACTGTGAAGGGATTATTTACAAGACAGTACGTTAGTACAGTGTAATACTTCATTATTTTTCCAGAAATCCCGTAAAAATGAACAGATCAGAGGCCAAACATGCTCACTTTAGCTCAATTAAAGAGCACTACTAAAATTGCAGAGCCCCAATCTCAGGATGATTGGGTATCCAAGGTCTGACCCCCAACAATAATAAGGTTATTCTAAACACTAACCATGACAAATAAAGCTATCTACAACCTGTCTCCTCCATACATCTGTGACCTAGCCTCCTGGTACTTAGCTGCATGCATCCTCAGATCCTCATAAGATATTCTCTCCTCCCCTCTTATCTCCTCTTCCCACAGTTACATACAAGATTTCTCCCGTGCCTCCCCCATACTCTGGAACTCTCTACCCCAACATAACAGACTCTCACCTACCGTAGAAAGCTTCAAATGGAACCTGAAACCCACCTCTTCAGACAAGCCTACAACCTACAATAACCCTCAGTCCATTACACCACTGTCCAACCAGCTCTGTCCTCACCTAATGTATCCTCATCCATCTCCTTTAGATTGTGAGCCCTTGTGGGCAGGGACCTCTCTCCTCCTGTACCAATCTGTGCCTGATTATTGTACTTGTATTTTATGTATATCCTTTTTCATTTGTAAAGTGCCATGGAATAAATGGTGCTATAATAATAATAATTCTATGGATATGAAATGACTTACTGTAGGACTCCCAGCGAACCGGATAACGGGGCTCTGGAACACAGGAACTTAGCTCTGCTTAGGTGTAGTGGAGTGGAGGTGCACATACTCGGCCTTCTGTATGTTCATTATTCTTTGCCTCTGTGTGGGTTTTAGCTCGGCATTTTTAGTCATGTGCTTCTCAGTTCCTTTCTCATCTCCGTAGCTGCTTGCCTATGCAGAGTGCAGCAACAAATAACAAAGTAAACTTCGCTGCTGCGCTCTTCATAGGCAAGCAGCAACAGAGATGAGAAAGGCACTGAGCAGCATATGAACAACACATAAATAACAATGATATGCTAAAGAAAACCATTTAGACCACCTTTACAGTAAGGTTCATTGCTTCAAGCTGCAGTTCCATTCACTGCACGCAACTCAAGGAAGTGATGCTTTGGCAATTCGTGTCCCAGCTGAGCAGCAGCAACCCCAGTTCTAGTCTGGTCAGGGACATTTGAATGACTAAGTGGGTTGGGAAGGCAAAATTTGCACCTCTATAAAATGTTACTCCCCTACTGTAGCCCCCTACTTTATACCATTGGCTATAGTTTTTTGTTCAATGCTGTATCCTATAAATAATGTGAGCACTTTGGGTTTAGATGTAGAGTTCATCCAACAAATTGTATGTGGATTTCAGCTTTGAAGTTCAATGTGAAAATGTTTGCTGTTACCATAATATTAAAGGCATACTGCAAATTTGAGGATATGATAATTCAGCAATGTCAGAATATGACTTTAAAGGGAACCTGTCACCAGAATTTTCGCTATTACACGAAAAGAATCCCCTTCTGCAGCTCCTGGGCTGCATTCTAGAAAGGTTCATCTTGCTACTGGCCCCTCTTTCAGACCTAAATTACAGCTTTATAAAATATTACGTTTTGCTATGGTAATGAGGTTTTCTGGACCCGTGGGCGGGCTGTATTTCGTATTTTTGTTATTTATGTGTTGTTCATATGCTGCTCAGTGCCTTTCTCATCTCTGTTGCTGCTTGCCTATGAAGAGCGCAGCAGCCAAGTTTACTTTGTTATTTGTTGCTGCACTCTGCATAGGCAAGCAGCTACGGAGATGAGAAAGGAACTGAGAAGCACATGACTAAAAATGCCGAGCTAAAACACACACAGGCAAAGAATAATGAACATACAGAAGGCCGAGTATGTGCACCTCCACTCCACTACACCTAAGCAGAGCTAAGTTCCTGTGTTCCAGAGCTCCGTTATCTGGTTCGCAGTAGCAAGATGACCCTTTCTAGAATGCAGCCCAGGAGCTGCAGAAGGGGATTCTTTTAGTTTTATAGCGACAATTCTGGTGACAGGTTCCCTCTAATGATTTTATAGTGCTGTGCAATTTTTTTTCAGGGTCTTTTTGCATGTAAAAGTCCATTGGTAAAAAAAAAAACTGTGCATCATTAACATTTGACATTATTTGTAACAGTATGTAATAATATTCATATTTTTTCTGTGACTCTTAAATTTCCTTCTTACCATACAAGTAGGTGTCATCTGTGAATGACTAGCAGATTGCATATCCTTATGTACACAATAAAATTAGGTTTTTATAAAATGTTTGTACATGATACTCATCAGAATATAAGGCTCTTAATAAATAGACTCTTGAGGAGCACTTACTGTATTAGTTCATGTACAGTTGCAAGTAAATTGGTAAATCTGGCCATAAACATTAGCTAGCTGAAGGCTAAGAGATCTTTCAAGTAACAGCTCTCTCTCTCCCGAGTCCTGCAAACACAGGAACACTCGGCTGATTCTTCTTGTGTTCTCTATAAGACAGCCATTGGCAGAGCGTACAAGACATCCGGAGCAGCAGCAGAGATCCAGTGCTGGACCCGGGAGGAGGGGAGGTGGTGGTGAGAAACATACTGCCTGCTTTTTGTTTGTTTTCTTAAATGCAATGAGCAGTTTTCTGAAACTGGAATACTTGAAACCAATTTCCTCCTAAAGCGGGCTTTACACGCTGCGATATCGCTAATACGGAGTCGTTGGGGTCACGGAATTGGTGACGCACATCCGGCCCCATTAGCGATGTTGCTGCGTGTGACACCGATGAGCGATTTTGCATCGTTGCAAAAACGTGCAAAATCGCTCATCGGTGACATGGGGTTCCATTCTCGATTATCGTTACTGCAGCAGTAACGATGTAGTTCGTCACTCCTGCGGCAGCACACATCGCTATGTGTGACGCCGCAGGAACGAGGAACCTCTCTTTACCTGCCTTCCCGGCCGCTATGAGGAAGGAAGGAGGTGGGCGGGATGTTCCAGCCACTCATCTCCGCTTCTATTGGGCGGCCGCTCAGTGACGTCGCTGTGACGCCGCACGGACCGCCCCCTTAGAAAGGAGGCGGTTCATCGGTCACAGCGACGACGCCGGGCAGGTAAGTATGTGTGACGGGTCTGCGCGATGTTGTGCAGCACGGGCAGCGATTTGCCTGTGTCGCACAACAGATGGGGGCGGGTACCCACGCTAGCGATATCGGGACCAATATCGCAGCGTGTAAAGTAGCCTTAAGGCCAGAGTCACACTTGCATATCGCTTCTGATGTGAGAGCATTGGATGCGATATGCTAATGACCCTCGGCTCAGGCTCTGAGATCGGATCACCGCTGCGGAGGAGAGGGAGGGATTGATCTCCCCATCTCCTCCATTGTCAGCTGTGCATATGTCACTCTGCACTTGGATAACATGCGAGTGCGGTCCTATGTTTCTCTCGCTTAGCACCCATACAAGCATAGGCTTGTATGGGTGCAAGTGACTCGGCTCTTGTAGACAATTGCAGCTTGCTATGATTTTTTTCCTCAGTCCGTTCAGTGCTGATGAAAAACTTGCAAATCTGAGCTGCAGCATTGTCTTACACTGGGCCGAGCGCAATGTAAGATTTCCTTTCATTGCACTCATGCGAGTAATGCATAATATAGATGTAAAAGTAATAGCTCTTAGATCTTATTATCTCGGAAGGACCACCAAGGTCAATTTTTGATGTACACAAAACCAAGAGTGAATCCAAAATTATTTTTTTTACTATGCTACATTAATATAATACCCCTCTTTGTTATAATAATGGCTGGACCAAAGAACAAGCCCTTGTTACCTATTGTGCCCCTCCCCCACATTTCCTTATAGATTGTAAGCTTGAGAGCAGGGCTCTCACTCCTCCTGTAAATGTTGAATTAGGTTTTACTCAGTAATGTCTTTATTGACTCTACATGGCCCAGCTTTATTGTAAAGTGCTGTAGAATATGTTGGTGCTATATAAATAAACATATTATTATGCTTTTATCTCCGTATAGGAATATTGTCAGAAAAAAAAAAAATAATAAAAATTGCATTAAGCTAAAAGTGTGTATCCTGAATAAATCCAGTACATGTTTACCATGACTATATTTTTCAATGGAAACAAATATATATAACTCACAGAATGATGGAGATCCAATCACATAATAATAATAATAATAATAATAATAATAATAATAATAATAATGATGAATAATAGTAATAATAAATTCTAAAACAAACTTTTCAAAAATCATAAAGAGACATAAACACTTAACCTTAACACGTTGCAACATCGCATCCGGAATATCGTCGGGGTCACGTCGTTAGTGACGCACATCTGGCACCGGTAACGACATTGCAACGTGTAAATCCTAGATGCGCCGATAAACGATCGCAAAAGCGTCGGAAATCGGTGATCTGTGTAGCGTCGGACAATAGCATAATGTCGGATCGACCGCAGGTACGATGTTTTTTGTCGTTCCTGCAGCTCCACACATCGCTGTGTGTAAACCCGCAGGAGCGACAAACATCTCCTTACCTGCGTCCCGCCGGCAATGCAGAAGGGAGAAGGTGGGTGGGATGTTATGTCCCGCTCTCCTCCGCTTCTATTGGCCGGCCGATTAGTGACATTGCGGTGACGTCGCTGTGACGCTGAACGCACGTCCCCCTTGAAGGAGGGATATTTCGGCAGTCACAGCGACGTCGCCGAGCAGGTATGTGCGTGTCACGCTGCCGTAGCGATAATGTTCGCTACGGCAGCAATCACCACATATCGCATGTGCGACGGGGGCGGGTGCTATCGCGCTGGACATCGCTAGCCGATGCTAGCGATGTCACAATGTGCAAAGTACCCCTTAGTCTCTTGTATACTCTAATTTACTCCATCAGCATATACAGTAAATCACAAAAGTAACCTAATAGACTTCCTAACTGGAGTTAACATTGTCATGACCAAATAAACAAATTGAATGAAGGACTACTGTAAATATTACCTATTAATGTGTCTAGATATAGAGTACATTTCTCATACTGCCCCACAAGGAACTTTGCACAGCTATCAGGAGATGTCCTGATGAAGCAAGAGGCGAAACATATAAGAAATAATGAGCAAGTCACAATTATGTCACTCAGTCATTATCCATGAGTGCCACAATGTAACAAAGTATTGACTAATATTATAAGTTGTAAGATCTGGTGGTATGCATTCATGGTTCATTACCTCACCATGTTTATCATGTTAGTTAAAATGACAAATAAATCAATGCACATTCAAAATTAAATGTATTTAACATATTATGTAATTTAATATCTAAGGTAACACTCAGGTCCTGCATAATTATCGTTTAATGCAATAAAATGTGTTTTATGCTTCTTTATAGCCTTTATAATGGATCCCCTGAGATCAGCCTATAATGATGGTCCCACAGCTGGGAGCTATTAACAAAGCTGTAAATGAAGCTTTGAAGAGCGCCTATTGAAGTACAAAATCCAAGCATATTAGTTGTGTAAAATCTAAGTACATTACTGAAACCTATGTTAGTGTCTTGTTGTGATACGCATTATACATGTACATCCATATGTTTTTTGATGAATCCTAAATATTGATAAATATACTAGCACTTAGACCCAACATGTCTAAGACCTGTTGAAGGCTTAGACTCAAGCTCTTTTTACACTTGCATCCACAGGTTCCTTGTATTTTTACTACCGCAGTATGTCATCACAAGTACTGGAACACCAAATTAATCCTTAATGGGATCAGCTTTTGGTATCAAAATATCCATTTGAAAAATTAGCTTTGGTGGTTCCATAATAAATCGAAGCTTACACCGAGAGAGCAAGGCCTAAAAGTAAAAATACACATTATCCTCATTAGTATATTTTGGAACTTCTTCCAAAAAGTTCATATAGATTAAATATAAACTATTAAGACAAAAGGGTGTGAACACAAATGAGCATAAAGGTCAATTGTAGGTGTACGTTTGCCCAATGGTATACGTGGATTAATAAATGTCAATGCAACACTTAAAGTTGAATCCTATGGCAAATCGTTGCACGTAGACAAATTTAATGGGATTTTTATTAATCTACAAAAAAAAATAAAAATACTGGCAAGTTTAAATAGTGGGAAACCAGTTTGGTTCAAAGGCAGGAGGGAGACAATGTATGTTATATGTTATAAATAACTTTTTTCAATGGTCCCCAATAGGGTTACAATAAATTATATGCATAAATAGGTAATAAATGGTATATTTGATCAATCAGGGTAAGAAATAATGTGTAATTAGGAAATTACATGACAATGACTTCAGATATCTTATCCAAGGTTAGTCAAGGCCGTTCGTTGGTATCACATTAGACAGATCTTGTCAGGGTATTATCATAAATGTAAGGAGATGGTCAATAATGTCGTAGTACAATACGAGAATAAGTAAAGATCATTGTGCAAGATGATAGAAAAGGCAGCAAGTGTCTAAACTATGGACTAAAATTGACCATGTGAAATGAATATACCCACATCAAGGTACAATGCAAATAGAAAGAAAAAGTGTTTGATGTAGAAGTTCTACCAAAGGAAAAACTGCCAGTAAAAATAAAAAAGTTATAGACTTAAAGTTGGAAAGGGGAGAGAAAAGGATAAATGTTTAGTAAAATAGCATTACCTCCCATAGAGTGTGGTGCCAAACCCCAACGTACGTTTTGCCTCAATGCCTTTTGTCTGGGAGGGACGTGGCGGTTGTCACTCTGCACATTATTATCTCACACTTATCAGGTAAATTTGAATCTAATTTCACTTCATTTTATCATTTCTTATTCCAGCACTATGCCAGCTGGGAATATGCAGTAATACTTATCGTATGTTTTACCATATGTGCTCAATTATATTGCTTCCTTTTTAAAGGGATGTTTTGAAACAATCACATCAGTGTATGACATTGATAACTCTCAGAGCAACATACAATAACTATATTGTCAATTTTGATACAGTTCTATTTATTACCCCCAAGTATTTGCATGTGGGTTTTATGCAACACTATATTGTGCAATATTTATATGGACCATTGTCTACCTGCTTTATAGCACGTCGTCTGTTATCTGACACAATTGCTGACATTTTAATTTTTAGCATTGTAATTGTAAACCAATAAAGATAATTTTATTCCAACACCATTTGTTTGGCTTCATATATTCTGGAACCCCGTAATCCATGCTTGTTGGATAATACACAGCTATTAATATCTAAACCGCTGACAACAAAAGTGAGTACAACCCTAAGGAAAAATGGCCAAAATGTGTCCAAAGTGTCCTTATTTTGTGTGGCCACCATTATTTTCATGCACTGCCTTAACTCTCTTGGACATGGAGTTCACTAGAGCTTCACAGGAACCACTGGATCATCTTCCATCCTCCATGACAACATCACAGAGCTTGTGGATGTTAGAGACCTTGCGCTCTTCCAACTTCCATTTGAGGATGCCCCACAGATGCTCAATAGGATTAATGTCTGGAAACATACTTGGTCAATCCAGCAACTTTACTCTGTTTCTTTAGCAAGGCAGTCGTCATGTTGGAGGTGTGTTTTGGGTTGTTATCATGTTGAAATACTGGCCTGCGGCCCAGTTTACAAAGGGAGTGGATCATTCTCTGCTTCAGTTTGTCACAGTACATGTTGGCATTCATGGTTCCCTTGATGAACTGTAGCTCCCCACAGCTGGCAGCACTCATGGAGTCCTATACCATGACACTTCCACAACCATGTTTGAATTTGTTCTCGTCTTTGTCCTCATCTGGTTGCTGCCACACACACACACACAACACCATCTGAACCAAATTTATTTTGGTCTTATTAGATCACAGGACATGGTTCCAGGAATCTATGTCCTTAGTCTGCTTATCTTCAACAAGCTGTTTGCGGGCCTTCTTGTGCATTATCTTCAGAAGATGCTTCCTTCTGGGACAAAAGCCATGCAGACCAATTTGATGTAGTGCGTGGTGTATGGTCTGAGCACTGACATGCTAACCCACTATCCCTTTAACCTCTGCAGCAATGCTGGCAGCATTCATGCTTCTATTTTGAAAAGACAACTCCTTGATTTGATGATGAGCATGTGTAGTCAACTTTTTTGGTCGACCAAGGCGAGGCCTGTTCTGAGAGGAACATATCTTGTTAAACTGCTGTATGGTCTTGGCCACTATGCTGTAGCTCATTTTCAGGGTGTTGGCAATTTTCTTATAGCGTAGGATATCTTTTTGTAGAGCAACAATTCCTTTTTTCAGATTCTCAGAGAATTATTTGCCATGAGGTGCCATATTGAATATCCAGTGACCAGTATGGGAGAGTGTGTGAGTGATAATACCAAATTTTTAACACCTGATCCCCATTCACACCTGAAACTAATCTAAGTGTAACTAGTCTAATGACTCAGGGGGAGGAAAAATCGCTAATTGTGCACAATTTGGCCAATTTCACGCAGAGTTGTACTCATGTTTGTTGCCAGCATTTTAGATGTTAATGGATGTTCGTTGATTTATTTAAAGGGCACCACATTTACACTGTTATAAAAGCTGTAGACTGATCGCTGTACATTGTATCAAAGTGTCATAACGTCAGTGTTGTCCCATAAGAATATTTAATAAAATATTTACAAAAATGTGAGGGATGTACTCACTTTTTGTGCTAAACTGTATTTCATTCATCACAAGCCATCTAAACATTCATAAACATTTCTTATATTATAGTATATAGTATATATATGTGTGTGTGTGTGTGTGTGTGTGTGTATAAATAAATAAATCTTTATTAAAAATATCTCATATAAAAAATAAAATAGATACATTTCACAGTAGAAATTTCCTTGCAGAGAAAAGGTACAGAGAGGTCCTTAGAACAAAGATATAAAAAATAGAACATACTATTTTCATAGAAGCAAACCACACAGTAAAACCCTGAGTGGTAAAGGATTTCGTAGTCAGTCACCCACCGGCATTTCCCAACAGCTTTGTCAAGAGGTGAAGTCATGTAGACTAAATTTTGTTTTAATGTATATGGTACTGTAGATCGTATATTTCAAGGAACAATCACAAAGCAAATTACTGGCATATTAACAAGTCACATGAGGTACCTGTAAAGAGCATGGCCACATCGTTGGATCTATTTAAGTCCATACTTTATTTCGAAGACGGAAACGACTGCGTATTTTCTATATACAGTCATGCCTGAAAGTATGGGAAACCTTGAAATTGTTCCAGAAAATGAAGTATTTTTCCCAGAAAATTATTTGAATTCTAAATTTTTTGTCATACACATTTATTTGTGTGTATTCAAAAAACAGAAAAAAAAACTAAACTGATTAAAAAACAGGCAAATTGGACATAATTTCACACAAAACCCCCAAAATGGGCCAGAAAATTGTTTCCACCCTTTCAAAAATGTGGATAAACGGCTTTGCTTTATGCATGTGATGATTGGTCAAACTCACCTATGGTAAGTAACACATGTGGGCAATATGAAAATCACACCTGAAACCAGATAAAGGGGAGAAGTTGACTAAATCTTTGCATTGTGTGTTTGTGTGTGTCACATTAAGTATGGAGAACAGAAGAGAACCGTCTGAGGACTTGAGAACCAAAATTGGTGAAAATATCCATAATCTCAAGGTTATAAGTCCATCTCCAGAGATCTTGATGTTTCTTTGTCCACAGTGTGCAACATAATCAAAAAGTTTACAACCCATGTCACTGTAGGTAATCTCCCTGGGCTTGGACAGCAGAGAAAAATTGATGACCGGTTGCAATGCAGGGTAGTCCGGATGATGGATAAACAAGCCCAATCAGGTTTCACAATAAATTCAAGCTGTCCTGCAGGCTCAGGGTGCATCAGTGTCAGAACAAACTATCCGTGAACATTTCAATAACATTAAATACTGTGGCAGGACACCCAGGAGGACCCCACTGCTGACACAGACATAAAAGAGTTAGGCTATGTGCACACAGTGCGTTTTTCGCGGCGTTTTTGCGCGTTTTTCGGGTGCGTTTTTGGCCTCAAAACTGCAGGACTTTGCTTCCCCAGCAAAGTCTATGAGTTTTCATTTTTGCTGTCCGCACACATCTGTTTTTTTTACCTGCATTTTTGAGTTAAAAAAAAAAAATGGACATGTCAGTTCTTTCCTGCGTTTTTCTGCGTTTTCCGCCCATGCAATGCATTTGAAAAGCGCAGCAAAACGCAGAGATCAAAAACGCAGCAAAACGCAGCCAAAAACGCACCAAATCGCGGCAAAAACGCATGCGTTTTTTTATGCGTTTTTTCGACGCAGGTGCGTTTTTGTGCGTTTTTAGCGGCCAAAAACGCAGCGTCAAAAAGACGCAGTGTGCGAACCTAGCCTTAGACTACAATTTGCCAAAATGTACATAAGTCAAAATTCTTCTTGGAAAGTATCTTGTGGACACATGAGACCAAGATAGAGCTTTTGGAAAAGCACAACATTCTACTGCAAACTATTCTACTGTTTACCGAACACAAAATAAGGCCTACAGAGAAAAGAACACAGTACCTACAGTCACATATGGTAGAGATTCAAAGATATTTTGGGGTGTTTAGATGTCCCTGGCACTGGGTGCTTTGACAGAAGATTACCAAAGGATTTTAGATTACATTACATTTCGCAATGTAGTGCCTAGTTTCAGAAAGCTGGGTTTGCGTCTTAGGTCATGGGTCTTCTAGCAAAACAACGACCTCTAAACATACATCAAGAAACACTCAGAAATGCATGGAAACTGAGTAAGGAGCAGCCGGATGGGATAGGAGTTATTAGTGGTTACCAGTAAGATGCGTTATTCAGTTACTTGTTCTCTGTAGGTTACAGTTTACACATTAAAATAAGTTACATTGAAAAAAAAAAAGAAATGCATGGAAACAAAGCGGTGCAGAGTTTTGAAGTGGCAGCAATGAGTCCGAATCTGAATCCTATTGAACACCTGTGAAGGGATCTTAATATTGAGGTTGGTAGATCTTGCTTTCAAATATGAGCGACCTGGTGCCGTTTGGAAAAGAAAAGTGGTCCAAAATTCCAGTTGAGAGGTGTAAGAAGCTTGATGGTTATAGGAAGTGATTCATTGGAGTTATTAATTAAAAAAGGGTGTTCAACCAAATATTAAGTTGTGTCAACAATTTTGGCCATCCCATTCTTGGTGTTTTCTGTGAAATTCTGTCCAATTTGCATTTTTTCCCTCTGTTTTTTTGCGCTGCTCCAATACACACAAAGAAAATAAATGTGTATAACAAAAAATGTGTAATTACAAAAATTTTCTAGCAGAAATACTTATCTGGAATAATTTCAAGGGTGCCAACACTTTCGGCCATGACTGTGTATGCATATATACACACACGCATATACATACATATCTGTTTTTCTTTTGTGCTATCCAAGCCATCAGAGAATTACGGTAATTTCACAGTGGACTCCTCATTTATACAGAACCTACTACTTGTAATTGCACCGTACAATCGGCAGTTTTATTGCTATTATTACACAGACAGGGATATACTCAAAAAGGCCTAATAGCTGATTTGTGAAAAAATCTATATGAATTCTTTAGTTAGCCATCTTGTGTATATCTCCCAATTAAGGGTTAAATCTTCAATACATTGGTATTTTACCGAAATTTGTATTTGATCTTTTCTTCAATAAAACAGTTATGAAAACTGGACAGATTTCAAGATCTTCCTTTACCTGTGGGAACTTACAACAAATTCTAGCGGATGCTGTCGGATATAGTCATGCTGGGTACACATGTGTAGAATGAGCTCAAGAGATTATCCGACTACATATCCGGTAGATACCGGCTGTAATACACAGCCAGCATCTGCCTATAACATCAGTGATCGGCGCTGTTTATTCAATCACTGACTATGATATGTAAATGGCACAATTTCTGGCGTTTGCAGCTCCAATTAGCCCCCACTATGCGATGGCTGGAGACTGATTCTAGCATTTTGCAGGCGTCCATCACTGCCATCTTGGTACTCCTCTGAAGCTCAGTTATAGGATGTGCTTAAAAAGAGAACTTAATTGAGACTTTGGTATTGCAGAATATATAATATATGATCAAACTTTTGCAAGTTTAAGTATCCTAGGAGGAATAAAATATAAACTAAAAAATAGTGTTTCAAAAAATATTTTAAAAATATTAGCGTTTAAATCATTCCGGTTTAAAACAAAAATGTAATAATAAATATAATTGTATTAATTCATCCATTAATGTATTGACTATCAAAAATAAAATTATTCAAAACAAAAGTTCAACACCAAAAAGAAAAAAAGGTTTGCATATTTTCAGTCATTACAGTTCCCTCAAAAATACACTAAAAATTGATCAATATGTTGTATGTACCACAAAATGGTATTGATAAAAATGTCAGCTCGGTACACATAAAAATAAATCTTTACACAGCTTCATTGATATGAAAATAAAAAAAGATATGGGTCTCAGAAAATAAGAAATATACTATATATATATATATATATATATATATATATATATATATATATATATATATATATATATATATATATATATATATATATATATATCTCAGAAATCTTAGAGCATGGACTAGTGAATGGGTCCTTATTTGTTATAGAGCATGTACCCATTATAGTCTTTAGCCATCTTCATATATCCACGTCGGTTTATCAAACTTGCAGATCAAAACTTACCGTTTCAAATGAATTGTTTCATTAAAAAAAGGGGACAGCATTCAGGTGCCCTCCATGTGTGTGTGTATATGTGTGTATATATATATATATATATAATTATTCTGTCTAAATGGGAAGAAGAACCGTGGATTTTTTTGCTTACGAGAAAAACAAACGCAAGTATAAAAAATGGCTGAAAATCGGATACAGCAAACTGATATGATTCACTTTCTCTGGTGTGCCACAAAGGACAGACAACGGATGAGGCCTGAATTTGTACCAAAAACCTATCGCACAGCACATTAGTTATGTGCTCTAGACACTTTCCAACCGGTTGGCAAAATGTTGGTGCAAATTTCAAGTGTGAAGAAAGACAATCGATAAGTGGTGGAAACTTATGCGGGCTTCACATGGTACGATCTATCATGCGATCGCACGAGCAATCGCACCCGCCCCCGTCGTTTGTGCGTCACGAGCAATTAGTTGCCCGTGGCGCACAAAGTCGTTAAACCTCCGTCACACGTACTTACCTGCTGAACGACCTCGCTGTGGGCGGCGAACATCCACTTCCTGAAGGGGGAGGGACGTTCGGCGTCACAGCGATGTCACTCAGCGGTCAGCCAATAGAAGTGGAGGGGCGGAGATGAGCGGGACGTAAACATCCCACCCACCTCCTTCCTTCCGCATAGCCGCCGGGCGCCGCGGGACGCAGGTAAGCTGTGTTCATCATTCCCGGAGTGTCACACGGAACGATGTGTGCTGCCCCGGGTACGATAAACAACCGGCGCCATTCAAAATAAACAATTTTTTTAAAATAAGCGACGAGTACACGACTCACGATTTGTGAGTGATTCTGCGTCGCTTGGATGTGTCACACGAAACGACGTTGCAAGCGATGCCGGATGTGCGTCACGAAAACCGTGACCCCGACAATGCATCGCGCGATAGCTCGTCTCGTGTGATGCCCGCATTAGACTATAGGATCAGTGCTCAAACTAGGGAAAAGAATAGGGGACTACCACGTCTTTTTTTTTTTTATTATTATTAAATCTGCAGCTCTCTTTATAAAGTCTATAAGTTGGATAATCCCTTTAACATTGCCTCATACATGGATTCCAAATGTGAGTCATTCTTATTAGAAACTTTACAAAGCAAAAAGAAAAGATCAAAGATCCCAACTTCAATAAATTTTATAAGAATGACTTGAAACTTTGGAATTAATATAACCTCTTTGAAGCTAACATTTCCAATGTCACAAGCCATTGACATTCAATAAACCTGAGTGCTTTTACTAGATTGCCTCCTCATCAACTAAATTCCAGCATAACAAAAGATGCATCGTACTTTCTCTATCCTTGCCATCCTGATAGCTCTACTTCTTAAGGGCACGCTCACACTGGCATATACAGTCAGGGCCAGAAATATTTGGACAGTGACACAAGTTTTGTTATTTTAGCTGTTTACAAAAACATGTTCAGAAATACAATTATATATATATATAATATGGGCTGAAAGTGCACACTCCCAGCTGCAATATGAGAGTTTTCACATCCAAATCGGAGAAAGGGTTTAGGAATCATAGCTCTGTAATGCATAGCCTCCTCTTTTTCAAGGGACCAAAAGTAATTGGACAAGGGACTCTAAGGGCTGCAATTAACTCTGAAGGCGTCTCCCTCGTTAACCTGTAATCAATGAAGTAGTTAAAAGGTCTGGGGTTGATTACAGGTGTGTGGTTTTGCATTTGGAAGCTGTTGCTGTGACCAGACAACATGTGGTCTAAGGAACTCTCAATTGAGGTGAAGCAGAACATCCTGAGGCTGAAAAAAAAGAAAAAATCCATCAGAGAGATAGCAGACATGCTTGGAGTAGCAAAATCAACAGTCGGGTACATTCTGAGAAAAAAGGAATTGACTGGTGAGCTTGGGAACTCAAAAAGGCCTGGGCGTCCACGGATGACAACAGTGGTGGATGATCGCCGCATACTTTCTTTGGTGAAGAAGAACCCGTTCACAACATCAACTGAAGTCCAGAACACTCTCAGTGAAGTAGG
This sequence comes from Anomaloglossus baeobatrachus, assembly GCF_048569485.1. Taxonomy (NCBI): domain Eukaryota; kingdom Metazoa; phylum Chordata; class Amphibia; order Anura; family Aromobatidae; genus Anomaloglossus; species Anomaloglossus baeobatrachus. The sequence goes on along the minus strand of NC_134359.1, from coordinate 99,795,185 downwards.
TGTATCTGTCTCTAAGTCAACAGTAAAGAGAAGACTCCATGAAAGTAAATACAAAGGGTTCACATCTAGATGCAAACCATTCATCAATTCCAAAAATAGACAGGCCAGAGTTAAATTTGCTGAAAAACACCTCATGAAGCCAGCTCAGTTCTGGAAAAGTATTCTATGGACAGATGAGACAAAGATCAACCTGTCCCAGAATGATGGGAAGAAAAAAGTTTGGAGAAGAAAGGGAACGGCACATGATCCAAGGCACACCACATCCTCTGTAAAACATGGTGGAGGCAACGTGATGGCATGGGCATGTATGGCTTTCAATGGCACTGGGTCACTTGTGTTTATTGATGACATAACAGCAGACAAGAGTAGCCAGATGAATTCTGAAGTGTACCGGGATATACTTTCAGCCCAGATTCAGCCAAATGCCGCAAAGTTGATCGGACGGCGCTTCATAGTACAGATGGACAATGACCCCAAGCATACAGCCAAAGCTACCCAGGAGTTCATGAGTGCAAAAAAGTGGAACATTCTGCAATGGCCAAGTCAATCACCAGATCATAACCCAATTGAGCATGCATTTCACTTGCTCAAATCCTGACTTAAGACGGAAAGACCCACAAACAAGCAAGACCTGAAGGCTGCGGCTGTAAAGGCCTGGCAAAGCATTAAGAAGGAGGAAACCCAGCGTTTGGTGATGTCCATGGGTTGCAGACTTAAGGCAGTGATTGCCTCCAAAGGATTCGCAACAAAATATTGAAAATAAAAATATTTTGTTTGGGTTTGGTTTATTTGTCCAATTACTTTTGACCTCCTAAAATGTGGAGTGTTTGTAAAGAAATGTGTACAATTCCTACAATTTCTATCAGATATTTTTGTTCAAACCTTCAAATTAAACGTTACAATCAGCACTTGAATTCTGTTGTAGAGGTTTCATTTCAAAACCAATGTGGTGGCATGCAGAGCCCAACTCGCGAAAATTGTGTCACTGTCCAAATATTTCTGGACCTAACTGTACATCAGACGAGTACTATCCAATGCTTTGTCGAAGGCCCGCTCTCCAGTGTGCACCAGCGCTTTTCTTCTCATGCCGACTAGGCATCATAATGAAGTCACTGCATGCGGCAATTGGTAGCGTATATCGAATAGCACGCACCCATTCAAGTCCATGGGTGCAAAACATCGGACTGCACTCTGATGACATCTGAGTGCAATCAGATGTACGCTGACACAGACAATGGAGAAGATGTCGAAATTAAGTTTTCAATCGTGTCCCCACCTTTGATCTGATTCTCGCATGTGAGAGAATCGGAGCACAGTGGATGACACTCGACTCACACTCTCAGCAGAGTTTGAGACACGTGTAATTAGCATACCACATACGAATCTGTCATCAGGTTTGTGCTACATAAACTGCCTCTACACAAAGGCAGAGAACGATAACTCTAGTGCCACCTATAAGAGGTACTGATCCTAAAAGTCAATATCGACCCTTAAGAAATCTGCCCAAGTTTTTGAGAGGAGCATAATGTAGAGTCATAGGCCCTGATAGTGTCACTTACCAGGCTGCTTATTGCAGTTTTGATAAAACAATCATCTTTAACCTTCGTCCGGCTGAGTAGGTACAATTGTAATTATTCCGTTTTAAAATTGCAATAAATTTTATTTTCCAAAAGCCGTAGAGGGCTGAAATGTCGTGACATCTCTGCAGTTTTGGTCAAGAATATATTGGCCAAATTTCAATAAAATATCTCCACCCCCTTCTGAGATAAGGGGTCGCTGTTAATGTTGTAAAATGATGCAGCCAGACGAAGGTTAAGCAGATTATCATTAGTGGACTAGTAGAGCTACTGCCATGTAGTCCTCCATATTCATGAACTCTGTATAACCCCGCTCACAACACTGATTGGCAACTTTCTGCCTATGCACAGTGTACACAGAAAGCTGCCAATCAGGGGTGTAGGCGGGGTTATACAGAGCTCAGCATTCAGAAAAGTGGTAGATCTGTAGCAGATAAAACAAGGATTTTATCCAAACTACCTCAAGCAGCCCAGTTAGTGACACATCACTTGAATCGGGGTCTCTGCTCCAACATGCTGTTCTCATATGGCGTAGCCTCAACCTGATGACAGATTATTTTTAAACGTCATGTGTTCAACTCATGGGTTATTAAACCTGGATATAATTCAAACAATTGCTATTGAACCCAGAGTACAATACCCTCAAGATTATTCCAATTAGCTGGTGAGTTATACTAACTAACATCCACACTAATCCAAACCTCACACGCCTGGCTATAAGACTTCTCCTGAGCTGCACCAATCCTCTGGAATGCTCTACCCCAAGGAACTAGGACAATCCACAACTTGCACAGCTTCAGACGCTCCTTAAAAACACATCTTTTTAGGGTGGCCTTCACCCTCCCTAATCTCAGAACATTAATTCTCCCTCAAACTCCACTGTACCTAAAGCATTACAAAAATTGGCTCATGACTGGTTCATGCAGCATTTATCTATCCTCCCATATTTTAGAGATGGCTGGACAGTCATTGTAAATATGCACTTGAACCTTGTGTAACCCTCACCTCTCTCTATTGCATATTATAAGCTCTTATGAGCAGGGTTGTCTTTATTTTTGCTGTAATTATTGTATCTTCTATAATTGTTACATACTGTATGTGTTTCTATATGAACCTCTGAATTGTAAAGCGCCGCTGAATATGTTGGCGCTATAGAAATAAAGATTATTATTATACAGTAGTATATAAGGTGTCGTATGCCTTATGTTTTGCATACAATGCATTCCCAATAACAATGTTTGTGGCCATATACAAAAAAAACCTTACCCAACTTTAGATTGTCCTATGGAAGATGTACCGTATGTCCCTTTAAGCATTTCACATAGGTTTATATGCATTTTGTTATATATCTTGATCTATATACTGTTCATTGAGTATATACATTATTATAGCAAATAAATACCTTGAATATATATATATATATATATATATATATATATATATATATATATGTTTCCTTGCTCCAGTGTACGGTATCTATGTGATTCCTCCAGTGAGTTAAACTAAATGTTTTAGTATGATAAATCTTTATGGCAATGAGAGAACTCAATTCCCTTAGCATATATACTGTATATCATTTTATGAAGAAACTAGAGATCCCGAAGAACAAGAAGAATACAGGAGTAGGAATTACCTGGAGGTCTCAGATAGTGTATGAAAGAGATGTATAGGATGTGGTAGAAGACATCGAGTTTTCAATAGCATGGCAGAAGTATTTTCCTTTCAGCAATCTTTAATTCTTTTTATGCATTTCTCTGGCTTTGATAGGTAGTTATTACAGGTTGTATGTTTTCGTTGGCTTTGGATGAACAAATATTCAATATGTTCAGCTTATTGAGATAGAATATATAGATGCATTATTTAAAGGGAATCTGACAGCAGGTTTTTGCTATGTAAGCTGAAGCCAGCATGCTGCAAGGGTTAAGACAAAAAGTTTAGAGATGCCTGTCTTGTCAAAGTCGAATCTGTTGTTTATTGCTATGTTTGTTTATCAGCAGGACTCTTATCATTGCTGGGACTACAGTGCCACACGTAGTGCAGTCCGGTGTGCCCCCTATCAATGTTCAATCTCTATAGAGACAACATTTGTGGAGTAAAATAATATACTCAACAAGAAAAACAGTGATTTCAATATATAAAATTAGTTTATTGTATAATTATTATAAAAGCATGCATGTAAAAATTTAAAATAATAATAGTAATGGTACTTCAAAACACGAGGGACGATATATAAGCAATATAATAACAATAATTAGTGCACAAAATTACATATGGAGCCGACTTGTTTGTTGTAATAAAGATAAAAAACAAAAAATATTTGTTTCATTCTATATCATTTTGAAAAAAACATACTAGAAAATCTTAAAATATTTTGACAGTGAAACTAATGTATCCAGGGAATAAGGATGTGTAATATGAGAGGGATATTGTGACTGTATGAATAAAAATAATATTAATATTGGGAATATGTATCAATCCAATACAAAGCCTGCCAGCCAATTCTTACAAAGTGTATGTGCAGTCTAAAAAAAAGTAAAAAAGTGAAAAAATAAAAATAAATATAAAAAGACACAATAGTCAAAAAACGCTATGACAAGCAAAATCAGTGTAAAAAAATGTAAAAAAAAGGGGGCACAAAGTGACTGGTGTAAAATATTAATGACTCTGAATTCACAATAATAGATTGGTGAACAAAGGGCTACAATGGCACAAAACTGAAAAATAAAGTGCAAAGTGCTACACAATACTAATGTATTTTATTAAAAACGTGTAAATCAAGTGCATAGTGCTGACTTGCAAAAAATCTCCCGGATATCATCAAAAATGGCACTGAAAAAACCCCCTAGATGTCTAGATCAAAAAAGTATGTACTGACTGAGTGAAAAAAATCAAATAATGATAGATCATATGGAAACAAATAATTGAACCGGCTAATAATTTAGCAGAAAGCCGCATCAATAGTGAAGGAGCACAGGTGAAATTAACACAGTAAATGTTGCAAGGTCTTCCACATAGTAAGGTGCAGTATGCAAATAACAGTGGATCAGACAAGGTGCATGTGCTGTGCAAGAAAAAAACGGCAGAATATCCAATATAAAAAGGCAAACAAGCAGCCAACAAATGAAATTAAAAGTGCTAACGTGCTACAGAGCAATGGTAATTATCTAAAGTGCAGTGCTGTGTCGTCCCTCTACCCCCAATGCATGCTGCAAGGGTTAAGACAAAAAGTTTAGAGATGCCTGTCTTGTCAAAGTCAAATCTGTTGTTTATTGCTATGTTTATCAGCAGGACTCTTATCATTGCTGGGACTACAGTGCCACACGTAGGGCAGTCCGGTGCGTCCCCTGTCAATGTACAATCTCGATAGAGAGCCTGGTATGAGCGGGAAAGCTCTCTCAGCTCTGCTAGATGCTAAATCTATGTCGTGAAACTGAAATGACAAAAAAGGTGGGCGGAAATGGTGTCTTATCCAGTGGTCCCATTTAGAATTTTAACCCTAGAACGCGCAACCATACAAATCTACCATAGAAAACAAGTGACCTAGCAGGCCTGCAAGGCCCCAGGTATGCATTCTAGGGTTAAAGGTACACTAACCTGCTGTGGTTGTGTTATAGACACAACCACTATAACCATGTGTTGAGGAAGGCTGCTGCAGAACCCAGGAAGATGGCGTTGGAGGAGATGGAAGAAAAGGATCTATCCGCGCTGCCAGAAGAAGATCACTGAAGATCAACGGGGATTAAGACATCGGATTTTATTATTCTACGCGTTTTGGAGCTGTAAAACCCCTTCTTTAGGAACAAAAATCAATAATGTACATTACATTATGTACATAATTGATGTTCCTGAAAAAGGGGTTTTACAGCTCAGAAATGCGTAGAACAATAAAATACGATGTCTTAATCCCCGTTGACCTGCAGTGATCTTCTTCTGGCACCGCAGATAGATCATTTACTTCCATCTCCTCCAGATGCTAAATCTAAACATTCTGATTGTGTCAGAATGGTTGCAGCCAGTAATCTAAGTGACACATTGTTGGATTCAGGATCTCTTTGCCTACATCATTCTGCTATAAGATGAGGTAGCAAAAACCTGCTGACAGATTCCTTTTAAGAATAATAAGGGATATTCTGACAAAAATATTCACTTTTTCAAGAAAAAATACATTTTTCAAAGCTGAAATAATTAGAAAGGTTGAAAAAGACTGGTGCCCTATAAATTAAACTTTTAAAAGTATATAACCACTGAGAGGTCAAGAACTAGAAATCTAGGGAAACTCCAGTGAAAAAAAAGAGCAGGCTCACACAGAATTTCCCATTCACCTCAGTTGGTAATGACATTTTGTGCTTCCACAAAGAAAAGGTCTGGTGCAATCCTACCAAACGTGCTATTGAAGAAAGGAAAGCCAATAGTGGAAAAAAAACATAGGTATCAACAAAATGTATTCTCTGAACCAAACACAATGACAGAAGAGGTAATGTGAGGCCCCACAGGTGTTGTAGTGTCGGTGTCGGTGCGTTACCTTCAGGGACTCCACGTTGCTGGATCTCCGTCACTGGTAGGAAATCTTCTGTTTTGATCGTGACGCCACTCTCAGTATTGCGGCCAGTAGGGACCGCCACTGCAGATTGAGGGTCGCCTGGGGCTGATGGTGTGTGCAGTTAGATGTAGTAGCCTCCTGAGAGTGAGGCAAGCCCCAGGGCCCTGTGTAGGTTTGTAGTACCACAAGTCGCAGAATGACCACACAGGCAGGATGTCTTTCAGGGTTTTTACTCACATTAGATGGCAGGGTGAGTAACCCGGGCGTAGCTGAGATGAACCAGGTAGGAACCAGGTTTCCTTCAGGCTGACTTTATGAGGGTGACTACTGACTCGCCTTCCTTAGCCCTTGGTGGTTTGGGGCGACCCCGACTTTGAGTCCCTATGGGGGTCACCCAGGGAAGATGCTTCCAGCCTCTCTCCCCTTCTTGTTTGCCGTGTGCTTGTTCCCCGGACCAGGCCACTCCAGCCTCTTGCCTCCTATGACCTATGGGCCCTAACTTGCGGTTACGTGGCTGCGGCTTTTGTAGTGTTGTGGTGTGGGCTGTAAGAGCCCCACACCGGCAGGTTTAGCAGGGAAAGGTGAATCTATCCTCGCTTCGGGATCTGCCGCCCGGTTGGGCCTGGTGCTCTCTAGCAGTCTCCTTACTTCCCACTCCGTGCACTCTCTAGCTGAAGCTGGCTTTCAGGCAGCACTCCTAGTTGACCGTTCTCCCCCGTCTGTAGCCACTGCGCGGGCGCTGTTAGACAGCAACAGCCCCACAGGTCTGCTCCTCACTGAGCCCTATGGAGTTCTCTTCTAACTGACTCACTGCTCCTCCTCTCCTGTTCTTGCCTACGCCACCTAGCAACCAGATTCTCTTACCACACCCCTTGAGAGGAGATGGAGGCTCTACCCCCTCCACTATTCCAGTGAAGGTGAAGGCTTGCCCCCTCCTGGGATCCCCAGGGGTCCTCTCATGGGTACATGTGTGAGACCTGATCACTATGCGCCTGTGTTCCACACCCCGGTCAGCCTTCTGGATTACCTGTATTGTACTGTCCCCAGCATGGGTGCAGTACTCAGTGGTGCCTGACCAGGTCAGGGGCGCCACATTCCCCCTTAGTTATCACCAGCACGTCCTCGGGCTGCAAGACAACATTTTAAAATGCATAAAACATTAAAACATGTAAAACATTTAAAAGCACCAGGTATCAGACATCACCACCCTCCACCCACAAGTCCGTTAACCCACCCAAAACCCTCTCAGGAGGCAGGTCACCGGTCCTGTTGGTAACCAGGTCTGGGCCATCCGTTTCCCCAGACCTTTCCTCCAATCTTCCTCTCCCGTTGGCCGCGACTTCAGCCACTTCTGGCAGGATGTAGAGGCGGCTTTCATGGGCTGGTGGTTTCAGGGTATACCTGGCCTGGTGGATCCGCGCCGTCAGCCTCTTCTGGCAGGATTCAGAGGCGGCCTCCACAGTTGGTGCTGACCAGGTACCCTCTTTGTGGTGGTGAGCCAAGGCCCCATAAACAGGCGTGCTCTCTGGTCGCAGGTGAGCCAAGGCCCTTTTCTACGGACGGGCCCCCCTGGTTGCAGACGAGCCAAGCCCCTAAACAGGCTGGCCCTGGTGGTGGTGCCACTGGTGTAACTATTTACACTGCGAGAGTTTGTGGCTATAGCAAGTTCATAGCCTTAAGTTTGTTTCTCACAATAGTTTTTGTGGGCGCATTTCTTAAACGTTGCAAACAAAACTTTCAAAACTGTAACTTCTGTACTTCTTTTCTGTACTTTACTTTACTCCTCTTTTTCACTAGGGCGAGGGCATGTAGGGCACTGGCACCTGTGACTTTCTTGCTCTTTGTCTCTTTCTTCATCTGTGGTTGCCTCATCTGTAGGTTCTGTGTCTTTCCTTTCTTGGTCTGCATCTGATTCCTTTTCTGTATCTGTTTCTTTATCTCTGTCTTGTCTTTCTTGTCTTTCTTGTCTTTCTTGTCTTTCTTGTCTTTCTTGTCTTTCTTGTCTTTCTTGTCTTTCTTGTGGCATGGGATGGCTGTAGGGTTTGCTGGGACATAAGGCTACGTCAAGCGCGTACAATCCCCTTTCACCTTGGTGCATGGTAAACTGTACCGAATCTCCCATTTTCAGATTTCTGCCAGGGTGTCCTCTAGGCAGGTGTGCGCTGACATCTCTCCTGTTAACAAATATTCCCTTTTTGATGCCAGGTGCTACAATAAATCCATAGCCGCTTCTCAGATTAAAGTCTTCCACTACGCCATAACACAGGGGTCCTCTAGCCTGGCTTTTGGCCCTTCTCAGGGACCGTTTCTCCTGTAGGTCTCTGGCGGTGACTTCCTTCTGCTCTGGAGACTGTGGGGCTGGAGCATACTGTGTTCGGTATCGCCGTGTCTTGCGGGCTGGGTTCTGTAGAGGGCAGCTCACAAACTCCCAGGTGAGGTCTTGGGGCTGATCTTCGTCAACAGACGGTGTCAGGTCTTCCTCATCCCAGCGGGAGTATGGCAGCATTTCCGGCTCTGAATACACATCTGCTGCGGATGGCACTGGAGTCGGAGTCAACCCTTCTGCTTCCTGGCCTCCTCTCCCCCTTAGTTCTTCTTGGCACTCCGGCTGTGGCAGTGCTGGGGATGGATGCTCTTCAGCCGGCACAGGCGGGGGACTCTTTGGTGTATCTGCTGCAGGAGTTAGCAGGAGACTCTTTGGGGTATGCGGAGGGGGTATGTACTGACTCACCAACCATTGCGGAAATTTGGCCTCCAGATCAGCCCTCATCTGCCAATATGCAGGGTCTTCACCCACCGTGGGCTGCCTATCAGGAACCTCTGTGGACCGGGGAGCGGTGTCTGCTCTGGCCTTACAGGCCGGGGTAAATG